>NC_141137.1:27886458-28561458 GCF_053477565.2 Lygodium microphyllum
TAATCAACTCATCAACACTTTCATTTGCTCTCTTTTACAAGAGTTTAGCTTCATCTGCTACTATAATCTTATACCACTAAGATAGCAGTTGGATCATTGGATTGCTACCATTCATCCCTCCACCATGATCGGTTTTTCTTTGTATGCACCATGTGCTATCCAATGTGAATTTTCCATCCCTTGTATGGACCAAACTCAGATGCTTCCCTTTTTTACAAAGTATGGTCCATGTGCCTCAAGGATATGTTACAAAGACACATATCACACATGGGAAAAACTATGCTCAATAGTTTATACAATTCATACAATTTTAAAATATTAACTTAGTACGCACCATATAATGTGTGATAGAGCTTTTTTCCCACGCTTCCACTTCGTAGAAGCTATATGCACAGCATTGATAAGTCTTGCTTATCTTCATTGTTAAACACCATCTTGCAAAATAAGGGGGAGCCAATGTGTTAAGACTTATCCAAACCTAAGCTTTGGCCAATCTTGTTTTTCCTCCATTACCTCGATCAGGAACTGCAAAATGTAACCTTTTCTACCCATCACAGTCTTGGGGCCTATGAACCATGGCATTCCCTTACTCATTGATGGGTGATGAGAGGAACTTCCTATCCTTTGCTCCTCCAAAGCAAGGATTTTTGGCAAGTTACCATATTTTCCTGATCTCTTCTCATCTTTTTCAATCGTCACTTTTGATGCTTGTGTAGCCCAATTTCTAATAGCACTCACTCCACATTCCTACACATTAGAATGGCTTATTTTTTAGGTTGCATCCTCTAAGCAAAGAAAATGTATTCATATACAAGTTTCTCCATGATTCTGAAAAAAGCATGCAATGAACAAATGCGAATACAATCCAATGGAATGTTGAAGATGGGGTTCCAACAAGTGGGATATTCTCTATTGTGCATTAATGCAGCACTTGTCACCCTTTGCCAGTTCTTCTTTCTGTCCTTTCCTTTCACCCTCTCTTTCAAGCAATATAGACATGGATTCTTTGTATTTGCACCATTCGAGATTCCACACATGCATTTTAAAGTTATTAAGTCTCCTGCAAGATGCCATTTAACCAAGTATTGACCATACCCTTCAACCAAGAGCATCTCACCATGTTCCTTATGATTGATGATGTTTGGAATGCTTGTGTACATAAAGAACACCTGTAGAACGTCAAATTTTTCCTTAGGAACTTCAAATGGGGCGAGCTACCACACATGGCACTCATATTGAACACTAAAGTTCCCTGGGTTGTTCTTGTCAAATTGTAAAGCTCTATTCATCAAAGTTACACTAACTTTTTTAATCTTTACTCCTTTGATGACCTCACTTTCATCCAATTTTATAACAAACTACAATTTACCATTACATTCCTCAAGAGACATATTATAGTACATTACCATTGCCGACTACACCTTGTACAAATCTAAATAGTATTTGTTGAGTTCGATGAGATTCACCTCATATGCATTTTTGGTCCCAACCATTAGTGTTTCCATGCATTGAACATGCATGGGATCTCCTATTAGCTCTAAAACCTTTCTATTAAGATGCTATCGGACATTTATTAACTTTGAAGGTTGAGGAAGAGACATGATTCTATTTCTCTTCAGCACACAACCAAACCTAGCCTTCACACATTTGAATATCTTTGAGTAAGTTGTTTTGCTTATAGTGACCCTACCACAAATGGATTGTGCATCCACAGCTGAGAACTCATTTAACACATCTTTTAATATGCACTCAATCACCTTTTTCTTTAGAGCCTTAAACTTAGGATTGCTCAAAGCATTTTCCAATGTACTTGCATTCAACAATCTACTAATACATGGTCTAACCTCACCCTCACCTAGGTTCTCATTCTAAGCTACCTTACATGCTTTAATACATTGCTTCCACTGGCCGCTATTCACAATTAACTCATTGATTGGCTTCTTCTTTCATTTGCGCTCCTATGTTAGCTTGTTGTTGATCTTTCTCAGGTCGTCCTATTGTGCCTTTGTCTCCTCATATGAGATAACAATGTCATGGATAATGTCCTGCATTGAAATAATTTGATTATTTTGTTGAATTATAGTGTCATTCAGCTGTACCACTTGTCCTATGAGTTATTGTATATGAAGTTGATGTGCAATGATCACATCATGACAAATTTTTATGGTTGCTTGGAAAGTTGTAAATACTTTGAATGTTTGATCATTGAGTTGCCTAGTCTAACCAAGCAACCCTTTTTCACCCTTGCACACATACTTCAACAAATTTTTGATCCATTAGAAAGTTGGAGGTCTATTGTTTTAGGGATGAATTGGGTAGATTCCCCCATCAACCCACAAGTCCATATGTTTCAATCCCATTTGCCTATACCTCTATAGAACTGAGGGTTGACTGTTGAGATATTTGCAATCGCACCCACTATGGTCTCTTTGTATGAGCCATTTCTGGGCTTAGGACATGCAAGCAGACTGAATCCCATATGCATAGAAAGGGAAAGTGCTACCCATCCAACAACTATAAAGCATTGTACTTGACTACCACTTTTGACATATGATGAATGCAATATCATGATGCTTTCCCATTTCAGTTATTAGTGTCTTGGTCATTTCCAGCCTTATACACAAGATTTCATCATGAGCTTAATCTTCTTGATCCACCATAGCCAGTGCCATGCTCTAGATCCCACATATTTTCACATGGTATTAGAGCCTAGTTGGGCATGGCACAATACTTCTTTACTCTCTCTACCTAGCAGCCATAGCCCCAACCTGCACCCCTATCTTGGAACTTCTTGATCTCCTTCTACATGCTATATTTTCTCATGCTTTCTTCTACAAAAATATTCCCCTAAGTGGTGGAGAAGAAGAAGAAGATTAACCATGAAGACATTGAAGCTACAATCAAAGTAAAGAGCAAGCACAAGATCAAAGCTGGACTACATCGACAACAAGACCTACAATGAATTGAAGATTAATATAAAAAGAAATGCTGAAAAGTACAAGAACCCCATGATCCTTGACCCAAATTTTTAGTAACTTTTTTAGCCTTTTATTGCATAGCCCAAAATGCTACTGTCATAAGCTTGTAGCCTCCTCATGTAGCCTTGTACTATAGCCTCTGTACACTTTGTGAGGCCCTTGTTACAACCTCTATATGTCCACCATGTTTGAGGTACCCACACTTAGCCTTTTTTGTGACAGCCTTTGGTCTTTTGTCGTGTTTATGGTGTGCCCACACTTTGCAGGTGTTGCTCTTACTAAAGCCTCTACACACTTTGTACTTTTTGGTTGTGATTGAGGAGGGGTGTTGAGATATTTGCAATCACACCCACTATGGCCTCTTTGTATGAGGCAGTTCTAGGCTTAGGACATGCAAGAAAATTGAATCCCATATGCACAGAAAGGGAAACTGCTACCCATCCAACAACTATAAAGCATTATACTTGACTACCACTTTTGACATATGATGAATGCAATATCATGATGCTTTCCCATTTCAATTAGTGTCTTGGTCATTTTCGGTCGTATACACAAGATTGTGTTTATGAGTCCAAGTCTCAATGTTGGAACCTAATTCACTTGTGTAACAGGTCAAGTTGTGTTTATGTCATCACGAGCTTAATCTTCCTCTTTGATTCGCCATAGCCACTACCATGCTCTAGATCCCGCATCTTTTCACATGGTATTAGAGCCTAATTGGGCATGACATAGTCCTTCTTCACTCTCTCCTCTTGGCAGCTATAGCTAGCATGCACCCACCTATCTTGGAGCTTCTTGATCTCCTTCTACATGCTATATTTCCTCATGCTTTCTTCTACAAAAATCTTCCCCTGAGTGCGGTGGAGAAGAAGAAGATCAACCATGAAGACACAAAAGCTACAAGAAAAGTAAAGAACAAGTACAAGATCAAAAAGAGTAAGTTGGACTACACTGACAAGGAGACCTGCAATGAATGGAAGATCTATATAAAAAGAAATGCTAAAACCTGCAAGGACCTCATGGTCCTTAACCTAAATTTTTACTGACTTTTTTAGCCTTATATTGCCTAGTCCAAAATGCTCCTATCATAAGCTTGTAAAATCCTCATATAGACCCCTGTTACAGCCTCTGAATATCCACCATGTTTGTGGTATCCCCACTTAGCCTTTTTTGTGATAATCTTTGGTGTTTTGTACTGTTTATGGTGTACCCACACTTTGCAGGTGTTGCTCTCACTAAAGCCTCTACACACTTTGTACTTTCTCGTTATGATTGAGGAGGGGTGTTGAGATATTTGCAATCACACATACTATGGTCTCTTTGTATGAGGCAGTTTTGGGCTTAGGAGACATGTAGGTAGACTGAATCCCATATGCACAGAAAGGGAAACTGCTATCCATCCAATAACTATAAAGCATTGTACTTTACTATCACTTTTGATATATGATGAATGTAATATCATGATGCTTTCCCATTTGAGTTAGTGTCTTGGTCATTGTCAATCTCATACACAAGATTGTGTTTATGAGTCCAAGTCTCAATCTTGGAACCTAATGCACTTGTGTAACATGTCAAGTCATGTCTACGTCATCATGAGCTTAATCTTCCTCTTTGATCCACCATAGCCAGTGCCATGCTCTAGATCCCACATCTTTTCACATTGACACTAGTACGCTGGGTTCTTTTGAATAATGGGGTGTATTCAATCTCTACCTCAATATATAGCCCCTTCTTTCCTGTATTCATTTTACTATTAATAGAAACGAGGAGCCTACTTAGTTGTGACAAGAGGTAGAGTGGAGATGCACAGAGAGGCATACAAAGGTGCCAAGGGAAAGAGGATATAAGTAATTCACTCTATTAATGAAGGTTGCATAAACACAGAGAAGAGGTCACAATAGAGCCATGACAGAGTATAGATATGGGAAAAAATAACTCAGAGGATATCCAAGACTTTTTCATATTTTAGACATTTCTATTTTACCTCTAAAAATATATCCAAAAAACACAAAATTTGACTAGTTGGTTTTTTTAAAACCCAAAGCTAGAATATAAAAAATCCCCAAAATATCTTAAAAGGAACTTCTAAATTTTCATTTTCCTTTTTCCTTATTTAAAAATCAATTAGCTCATATCTACTAATCACTTTGCATTGAAAACAAAGCACCACACTTCCATAACTAACTCCTTTTCTAATATGAAATTTGGTTGAAAAGTACTTCTCAAATGATTAGAGAGAAGGAATTTGAGTATATCTTTGTAGACAATATAAAAAAGGTAAATCATGATTAAAAAATTGGAGAGATAAGAGGATTATTTTACTATTATTCTCTCCTATTTTCCTTATTTTAAGGATGAGAGAGGAGGGGCTAAAAGGCCCATTTGTGAGCTTATTTTTTTCCTAATGAGAGAGACAACAAGAAAAGAAGATAGCTAGAAAGAAAAAGTTAGAGAGAGAGAGAGAGAGAGAGAGAGAGAGAGAGAGAGAGAGAGAGAGAGAGAGAGAGACTAGGATGAGAGTAAAATAGAGAGAAAGATAGTGAAAGGGAAGGAGATAGAGAGTTAGAGGGGGGGTAAAAGAAGGATGGAAAAAAGGGAAGACCTCAAAGGACAACCAAATTTCTAAAATTGACTTACTAGCACCCAAGGGGTCTATCTATAAGAAATCATCTATATAACTGCATTCAAAGGATATTAAGAAATATCCCTTTTTTACATGCTATAAGGCCTTGAAATGACCCCTTTTACTTTACTAAACTTATGAAAATTTTTTAATTAAAATTTAAAAATCCCTTTTGTAAGTGTAATCCTATAAATTTTATTGAATATAATATTGTTTCTTTTGAAGTCATGTGGTATCTTACATATTCTATAAGGTGGATCCCCTGGGACTAGCAACAACCCTTCCTCCCTAGTGAGATCCATTTCTTTCCTTAGATCTCCACCATCATTACATTCCCCATCATCCGCTTCTCCTAGCAAAGATACTCCCTTGCCTTACCAAGTTCTAAGTACCTCGTTGTATCTTGTGAAGCTTTACATACAGATTTGGAGATGCTAGAAGAAGTTCAATTTTTCTTACCAAGTGAGATCCATTTCTTTCCTTAGATCTCCACCATCATTACATTCCCCATCATCCGCTTCTCCTAGCAAAGATACTCCCTTGCCTTACCAAGTTCTAAGTACCTCGTTGTATCTTGTGAAGCTTTACATACAGATTTGGAGATGCTAGAAGAAGTTCAATTTTTCTTCTATGGCCCTGAAGTAGTAGAGAGTTGGAGTAGGACAAGAGGTTGCACATGTGAATGGTTCATCCGCACCAACTTCTACTCTTGAAGTGCCATTGAATATATTTAAAGTAATTTTAATCAAGTTGATTGATTAATTAATTGATTGATTGATTAGTGAGCTTTTATTACTAATTACAACAATGATAGGTAAAGAGTAGCTTCTGTTTGTCCTCATCTATCCTTAAATTATTGTGCATTTAGGAGGGAATTCAAACCTACAATGTTCTTAGAATACATAAATGAATTTTCCATTTAGGAACCAATTAACATTATCCCTTTGAAAGCATAACTTCTAGGACTAAAGATAAATGCCTTGCTCATGTGTATTAAGGTGCTACATGTTAAAGTGATCCATCTTTTAATGAAAATCTTGTAACCCCTAAAAATATGAAGAGGATTTAAGGAGTATCACATCGTAACAATAGGGGGGAGGGGGCTATCAATTATACAATTACACCTCAAGGAGAAATAAATGGTGGTTTATATCTTCTAGAACTATTTGGGTTGTGATGAAATGTTTTAAGATGTGCTTCTTGGAAAATGGTGATTTTCTAGTTCAAAATAGGCTGATTGCATACTGAAATTATTCGCAAAAGGTGCTAAGAGCGGCCTCATATGCAAGAGGTCTCTCTGTAGGAAGGACATTAGGCTAAGACATGGCAAGGGTGCTAAGGGGCTCTGGCCATAAATCCCTTGGGTGTCGAGGACTCGCCTAACCTCTATGAGCCTAGGATGTTCTTTTGGAAGGCCCTAATGCTAGATAAGGGTGATTTTCTAGTTCAAAATAGGCTGATCGCATACTGAAATTATTCGCAAAGGGTGCTAAGAGCGGCCCCATATGCAAGAGGTCTCTCTGTAGGAAGGACATTAGGCTAAGACATGGCAAGGGTGCTAGGGGGTTCTGGCCATAAATCCCTTGGGTGTCAAGGACTCAGCTAACCTCTACGAGCCTAGGATGTTCTTTTGGAAGGCCCTAATGCTAGATAAGGGAGATTGGTAGATTATTCCTTTGGGTACAAGTCCAGGTATAAGGGATATTATGCAAGCATAACATTACACCTTTAGAAAAGGTGTGGGTAGATATATTGTGTGTAACTATTCACAAAGGATTATTTGATATTATATTTGTATCCACGTCTAATTTACGCGAAGGAACATTGTTTGAAAAGGGTTAATTAAAGAAGTTGGTTGCTATATGTCCAATTAAATCATGCTAAGACTAATTACCAAACTAAAGAAAATCCTAAAGGAAATTGAGTGGCTAGATCCCTGATGGATCTTGCCAAAGGCAAGGTGGTCTTGGTTTGATGACAAGCTTCCATCACAATTTAAGCATTATTTTAGGCAAGTCTATGAAGATTTGAACATTCATAATCTTTAGCTACTTGATTGTACCCCCCAAGCACATTCTACCTCCTTATCTTGAGAAAAACTAGGATTATTGCTCTTTCTATGGTAATTTTGATCATTTGACTTGTGGGGTAGGACCCACCATGCTTTCACTATTATACTTTGATATAAACATTCAACTTCAAGGGGGTATTGTGTGCTCAAATGTAGGTTTCTTACAATATATTGACTAAAGGGAGAGTAGGATCCATTACAAGTATAAGACTTATTGCAACTTTATAGAGCTTCTTCTCATTTTCAAAGGGTATAATGAGTTATGAATCTTCATCATTATCTAGTTCCAAGAGTTTTACCAAATTTTGAACCTCTATGGCTTTACTTCTCTATTGGTTTCTCATCTTCTTAGTTCTGTTCAAGGCAATCGGCTTACATATGCCCTAGCGCATTGCAATAGAAACATCAACAAGTAGGGTATCCTATAAAAGGATGTGTCCTAACTCATTGCACTTGTGGCACCACTTCCCATGGTTCTTTGGATTAACAAAGTTTTCCTTAGATTACACTGAGAGGTAGATATTCTTAAGATGTTGGCCACTATTTGAATCAATCAAGGCTTTGGCTCCTAGAAGAGCATCTTGAAGATCCTTACATCACATAGATTCCAAATGAGTGTCCAACATAGGATTCTTAGGTAAGTTACTCATGAATATATGTGTGCATCACGTGGGTTCAAAATAAGGTATTTTTACATACAAAAGGGTGTAATATAAAGAGGTTATTTACAGATTGAATAGAAAAAGGTCATGTTTTATTTATGAAAAGTTCTTAAATAAGAATATTTATAAATAGGCCTTGAACGCACGTGATGTAGATGATATATATATATAGTAAATTCCCCGAGAGAGGATTTAACCCTCAGAAAAACTTGGCCACCTATTGGCCATCATGGCTTGGTTAGGGGTACTCATCCCTATAACTGGAAATAGTCTTCCATAGATGCAATCTAAACTTCTGCTTCTATTTCCATGTCCTTTCCTTTTCCATCAAATTCTAGAGGTTTGATCTACTTGTGGCAATGATTCACTTTGGCCGCCTAAGGGATTATAACAATTTAGTCACCTCCAAAGTTGATGCTAAATGGATGATATGAAACTTTAGTATTGAAATTAGGTTTCCATTTTTACGTTGATCCTTGTGGGGTTGAGGTGGAGCTTCCATTGCAGGATAGATTCAAGTAGCTCAAGTTTATGAGTGTCTAGTTATTCTAATGAGTTTTGAACAGCGATAACTTGTAATATGCCTACCTAAAAAATATTGATAGCACATATTTTAGTAGCTCATCAAGAAATAATCAAGATGACTATCACCCCAAACTCGTTAGAATAATTAGATATTCATAATCTTGAGCTACTTGAGTCTACTCCAGAAGGGAAGCTCTGCCTCAACCCCACAAGGATCAACCTAAATATGAGAACCTATATTAAATTCTAAAGACTCCTATCATTCATCTAAACACCATATTGGGGAATATGGGAATTTCCCATAAGTTTGGGACACGTAGTCAAATTTTTGGATTCGTCATAACTTGAACACTATAACTCCAAATTGAGTGCTCTATAGCTCAATAGATTCCATTTTTCAAGCGCTTTCCAACAATAGGTCACATAATGTGTTTTGAGAAACTTATGGGCATGTTATCCGGGTGCCACCTTTTTAGTATTCAGAAAATGGAAATTGGGAGATTCCCAAACTCACTAATATTGTGTTTCTAGCATCAACTTTTAAGATGATTGCATTGCTATCATCCCTCAGACCAAAGTGAACCATTACCATACTTGCTTCAAAGAGAGTGAAAAATAAGGGGGAGTGATATGCATCAACTAGGATATCAATGTTCATCTAGACTTTCCTAAACTAGTGCTTAAATTATGATGGAAGCCTCTCAACAAATCAAGACCACCCTACCTTTAGCAAGACCCATCAACCATCTGCTTTCCTTTAGTATTTTCTTTAGTTTGCTAATTAGTCCTAGCATGATTTAATTTAATATAGCAATCAAATTTCTTAGCCCCCTAAAAAAGGTGTTTGTTTACATTAATTAGGAGAAATACAAATACAATTGCAAACAATCCTTTGCAAAAAATTATAAGCATACCTTCTCTAAGGTGCAATGTTGTGATGGCATTGTGTCCCTTATATTAGGTTTGTACCTAAAGTTCCTAGATACTTGTGCATAGGTACAATCCACCTTGGGCTTGCAAGCGTTAGGCCGGTCCTCAATGCCTAAGAGACTTATTGCCAGAGCCCCTTCTAGTACCCTTACCATCATCTAGGCAAACTTTCTCCCTATGAGGAGACCTCTAACACCCCAGCTAGTCCTAGCATCCATTGCGGACAATCCTAGCCCCTTAGTGAAGGAAGACTCCACCAGTAGCCTTGGTGGAGACCTAGGGTGTATCCAAGAGCCCGCCCATGTAGGCACAATATCTCTTTTTCTGAAATCCACAAACAAGAAAATCAACCTATTCTCTATGAAATCATCATTTTCCAACAAACAAGCATATCTTAAGACATTTCATCACAACACAAACAATTCCAAAAATATAAACTACAATTTATTTCTCCTTGAGTGCAATTGTATAACCGATACATGATAGCCCCCTATTGTTAGGATGGGATACTCTTCAAATCCTCTTCATACTTTTAAAGGTTATAACATTTCTATTAAATGGCACATCATTTTAACATGCAATACCTTTACACACATGACCAAGGCATCTACCTTTACTCCTAGTACTTGCGCTTTTAAGGAAATAGTCTTGATTAGTTTCAAATGGACAATTCATTTCTGTATTCTAAGGACAATATAGATTTGAATTTCCTCCTAAATGCATAATAATTTAAGGATAGACAAGGACGGATAAAAATTACTTTTTACCCTTCATTGTTGCAATGACTATTCACAAAGGGTACCAAAGGGTACTAGGGCATCGTGTGAGAGGTCTCTCTATAGGGATGATGTTGACGTGCCATTATGCGAACAGAGTGTGAAAAACCTTGGAGTGCATCATCATCTGTCTTTCTTACGAATCTAGGGAGTCAATGTTAATTTAGTCATTAGTGTTAGTGTCAATAGTATGGATCGTTCAAAAATATGAGATTTTTGAACAATTTTAGCCTTTTTTGATATTTTGAATATTATTTCTTGTAAATATCCTAAAAAGATATAGAAAATTTCTAGAAGAGGGTGACATGCAAAAAGCAAGTGGATTTTTAGCTAGTTTGGAAAATCTCAAGGAAGGGCTCTTGAAATTGTGTGATGTGCGATCGTAGTTCTTTGGCAGTAAGAGCACTCTAGACGGGAAGAAGGAGTGCTCTTGGAGAATTCTGAGTAGGAATTTAAGGTTTTACCCCCCTTTTGGAGCCAATGGAATCATCAAGTTTTTCATATGAGCAGTAGAGAATAAGCTAGTTTTTGGTTCACATTTTTGGTCTAATGCGGAGCTCCATGAGATCTAATTATTGAAGATTGGTTTTGAGTAGTAGTAGGCATTGTCTAGTTAATCCAAGAATCATTCATCTTGGAGTTTAGCCATCAAAAGATTAGTTGATGATTACTGTAATAATTAGGAATACACAGGGTTGAAGTGTATTTGGAGTTCCATACAAGGATATTCTTTACATTCTCAAGTTCTATCAATACATAGTGGGTCGAATCATTGAGCTTTGTAATTATATTGTATAAAGTCTTTGACATAAGATTTTATGATTGATTCATGATGTATGGACATGTCTTGAAGAGAAGTTAATTTCTAGCATTCTTGGGATTCATTAAAATATCGTGCCTATTCTTTTTCTTCTCTTCTATCTCCTATTCTCTACTTGATTCTCTATTTGATCCTTGATGGATACGACCTTTCAACTAAACCACCTCTGACCTTGGTGAATCTGATATGAAAGGTCATTGGAAGGAAAGGCAGGATGGGAGAGCCTTCAAGCACAAATTCTTGTGATGTTTTGTAGTAGTTAGTGCAAAATATGAACATGCTTATACATTTATAACAATAACAACAAGTGATGTAGGCTTCTACTCAAATATAAACTGTTGTGATGAATGCTCTGTAGGTAGTAGAGCATGAGATGAAGTTGTTTAATGGTAGGAATGTATTTGCATATTTGCATACCTATGCTCAAAAGATGGATTTCTTTGGTGTAGCTCGATTTGCATAGAGTCAGTATTTTGTACAGGTCACCATTCATGAATTGAAAGCCCGAGTTACTAAATTCTACATGTAGCATGTTGACTGGGTAGCTTTTAAGAAGATACTTCGGGAAAAATTTTGAAGACACCAGTTTAATTACCCACAAGTCTTTCTAGGAGTGAGTTCTAAAACCCAATAAGGGTCTTGTGGCTATAGAGTTCTTAAGAGAGTTTGAAAGTTAGTTTGATATGTTAGTTCTTGCAGAGCAATAGGCTCTTACAAGTCAAAAAATTGATTTGTTTCTACAAGTAGCAGATCATGAGCTTCAAGAGAAGCCTGATAATTTGTTAAAGGATCAAACTATAGAGATATGGCTTAAAATAGAGTGAAGAAATGTTAAGTATGTTCTTATTACACGTGAAAATGCATGGAAGAAGAGAAATATTGCATGTATCTAGCTTGCCCAATGTTACAAGCAAAATAGTGGATGTATCTAGTAAGCCACTTGCTTCTATGGCTAACCCTATGGTTGTACTTGCTATTCACACTATTAGGAAATATGTATTAGATGAATTGGTTAAAGGCATGCCCCTAAACCAGGGAGAATATGTATGTGGTGTGATAATTTACAGCATGAAAAGAAGGATTGTGCTGCTTATCAGGAGGCCTTAGCACAACAACACATATTTTGGAATGATGGCAAGATCCATGCTCAAGAAACATGATTACCTCTTGCTCTGAATTTTGAAAATGGAAATACGTAAAAGTTATTGGAAGACTTGGCTATCCGAAATGCTTATGTGGTTCTACATGCTACCACTGTTGGTCTACAATTGGATAGAATGCCTGGCCAAGTGATGGTTGGTTCAAAGGCTGCAATATGGATACATGATATGCATGTAGCTGACAAGAGAAAAGCTACTGATAGTGAAATGTCTCATGCAGGGTAAGAAATTTGTGACATAACTAACTAGGAATCGCTAATAGATACATATTTAGTGTATGCATATTTAGCAAAAGTGTAAAATCGAGATGTACTTGTGGAAGAGAAACATAGGAGAGATGAAGATAATGTAGGGATATCTAAGCGAGTGACAAGAAGAAGTGTGGATCACCCTAAAGCTACAAAACTGCCTCTTGAGCATGTTATGGAAGAGGTCGAGTAGGAGCAAAAACAAAATAGCAAACAAGAGGGAAAAAAGAAGGGCAAGTACACGAGATATAAGTTGTAGTCTAATATTGAGATAGCCATGGATCTCAAGAAGGTTCTTGAAGAACAGATTTCAAATAGTTGGACGGAATTCACCTTGGAAGAGGTGTGTGGCATCACCAAGCAATAATTTCATGATGAAATCATTGATATGATCAAGAGGAAGCATTAAGTTCTTGGAGATACCACTAGTGTATTACTGCAATTTGAAGAGAAAACTAGTTTTTTGGGCATTCGAGCTGAATATGAGCATAATGTAAGTGCTAGTTTATCAATGGAGGATGCTACTAATTAGTGGGTAGCATGTGGAAAAGATAACAGAGTGGCTAAAAATACATTGTCTTGTAGCAATATGCATGGTGGAGTAAGGTAAATGCAACAATATGGAGAAGAGACTCCAGGATTTATTCCTTAGACTCATCATTACACGAGAAATCACTGGGCAAGGGCTACCAGTGATACAATAGTTAAAATAGGGGAGTGTGAAACTCCTTGTGTTGCTTTGCTTGACCATGGGTCTAAGTTTAATGGCATTGAGTGTGGATTGTATGAGAATGGTGCATGGCTTATGGGCATTGATCATTCTTTGGGGGAGTTCTATGCATTGTATTTTAATGTAAAAGTGATGATTGGTGATATACAAGAAGAGCAGCACTTCTTTGTGCAAGATAGTTCCTCATAATATGCACTGATTTTGGGACAACCCTATATTACAGGAGTGTGTATGGAAACAAAGGTTCTTGATGATGGTTCTACTTATGCAAGAGTCAGAAGCAAGGATGGGAGGAAAGTAGTCCAATTTCTTACCATTTGTGTTAATCATCCTAGTAATCACGATATGCTTGAAGAGTCTACTTTTCCTCCAAATGCAAGGGAATTCAAAGAATTGGATTTCACTTAGCATTACTATAATGCAAGGATATATTAGTGCTATTCATCAAAGGATGTACTCACCTCCTAATGGAATGAAGCATGTATTTACTACTATTTATTCTCACTTTACAATAAACAACTCATGTTGGTTCAAGCCTATGGAAGCTATGTGCAAGGCTAAATGCATATCTATGAAACGGGCTACTAAGGAACTACGAGCATTAGAGTTTTTAGCTAAAAATGATGGCATTTTCTGCCTCTTTTATGAGCTAAATATTATGAAACTATGACTAAAATTTTAGTAACCATACATGCAAAAAATAAGGCTGAAAATAGATTGTTATTAGTATGTTCTTTGGACATGTATGATATTATACAGTTGTTTGCTTAGCAAGAAGGATTACAATGGGCTAAAGTAGTTGTGGAGACAAAATATAAGATAGTTCACAAAAAGGTGAAAATAGATGGGATTGATAGAATAAAATATGTATGTCTAAATGCAACTAAGGTGTGTAGATTCTTGGGTTTATGTGTGTTCTATTTGATATGGATCCCTCACTTTGCACATGTAGGTGATTCCCTACATCAGCTCTTCTTGAGGAAAGGTCAGAGATTTCACTAAGAAAGGAAGCATCAGAAAAGCAATGAAGAAATTGAAGCGGCTCTTGAGATCTACTCCTACATTGAGAAAGATTGATTATTCACATGGGAAGCCTATCATTATTACCCACTGATACGAACCCAAATATTAGGATTGGATGGGAAATTGGGAAAGATGACAAGGAAGGGCAAAGATATGCAATTTGGTTTGGTGCTAAAGTATTGACTGAATGGTGGTAGAGAAGGTATCCACATGTAAAAAGAGAATTATGGGGAATTGTGACAGCCATTAAATGCGATAAAGAGTATTTTATGGATGCTCATGTAGTCATTGGGACTAATTGTTTGCTAGTGTTGGGTATGATTACTTGTTGTGCTACCCTGGACATTGCTATGCTCTAGTTTATTGCATACATTAAACCTTTGAACCCTGAATTTTAGCATATTGCAAGAAGAGATAACCTGGTGGCAGGCATGTTATCTTGGGCATGCTATGAGAATGAAGATGGGATGATGGATGAGGAGAAAGAAGATGAATTTCTTGCAGCTAAAAGTGATGTTTTGATTGGTGAAACTAAATTGGTAGCCATTATAACTATAGGTACATCTCTTATGAATGCAAGGAAAATATTAAATAGAGTAAATATAGTAGCTAGTTTATCAAGTACAAGTGTTGTAAGTGTGAATTTAGCGATTCAAGGAGTTGATACAACACTAATAGAAGCTTGGTCAAATGAGGAGTTTATGAAGATTAAGAGGAAAGCCTACGTGTTTTTCGTAAAAGAGGGGTACTTGTGGAAACATGCTAAGAAGAAATAGGGTATGCCATTCACTTTTGGGTGACAAAGTTTCACAAGTAAACGTTATGTAAGAATTTAATGAAAACTTATAAGCTGGCCATAGAGGTGTTTGGGATATTTTTGCAAAGATTAAAAAAAGATATTGGTGGTAGGGCATGTATAAGGATGTTGCTCACTTTGTGGAAACATGTACGACATGTCAAATGTATTCATTTGTGAGATATTGGGATGGATTGTGGCCCACATATCCCTCGTCTGTTAATTTTAAGTGGGTGCTGGATCTAGTCAGGATGCTTATAGGTCTTTGACAAAGGAGATATCTTGTACTTGCATGTGAAGTCTTGATTAATCAAGTGGAAGGGAAAGCTCTATGTACCAAGACAACAAAACAATGCGTACTTTTCTGTCACAACTCTATAGAAACAGAATTTATATCCTTTTTCATTAATTTGTCTATATAATGATTTATTAAATTTATTTCCTTTGCACTAATTAGATATAAAGAAAAGTGCATTGGAGCTGGCCACTGATGAGTGGTCACAGGTTATGGTGGACCCACGCGGTGGGTTAGAGAAAAGATAGTTCACACTTCCACCTATATGGCCCGATTGGGCGCCTGTGACCAGAACTCACGCATATCAGGGTTAGACTCGCACATAGAAAGGATTGATGCCTTGAAGTGTGGGCTAGATCCACCAGAACGGACAGTTACAATCAACAAGGTGGCATGATCATGAAATGCTTGTATAATGTGCATGTGTGGGCTGAAAGCTTGAAATGCACATTTCTTTGCATAGGAAAGTCACATGAAGATTCTGATACCGTTTTTGCGATGTACACGAAAAAAGCTTTCATATGACACCCATATTGGGGGGGTCCCTAAATTTTAGGAGATCCCTAAATTTTAGGAGGTCCCTAAATTTTAGGAGCCTCGAATTAGCCTAAAAATCCTAGTCCTAAAAAATAGGGATATCATTCTAAAAATAGTAAGTTCTGTACTCTGACTGTGCTTACTAAATTTGGTTGTTTCTATTCTTGACAGTATTCAACCCAAAAAGGAAGGCCATAGAGAAGAGACAAGTGTCAAGACACTTGTCACACAAGTTTCCAAGTGTCCCACCACTTGTCACATCTCATGACATGTGGCTGGACACTTGTCTTGTGCTACTCCACTTTCCCCTTTTGTACTAGCTCTTCCCTCTCCTATAAATAAGAGCTCGTTTTTCTTCATTCAACATCATTTTTCTTTGCTGTAAACTCATGTACAGCACCCACAGATAGCCAAAAACTGGCCCCATCCATCCCCATCATCATCCCCCACTTCTCCATTATCAAATTCCTCCATATTCCCTATTCTATCACTGTTGTTTTACAGGACAACAAGCCTGTAAATTCATTACAGCACCTCCTTCTCGAGCTCTTTCTTCCATTTTAGCAACAAGAAGCAAGCCCTATCCATGTACTGCTGATCAACGATGGAGAAAGGCAGATTTCCCCTCTTTCTTCTCTCATACTGTAAAGAAATCAGTTCTTATCATTGCATAATAGATAATGCATGTGTGTTTGTACATCTTTGCATGATCTTATACATTCCTTCGGGGGGGGGGGGGGGGGGGGGGGGTTGCCCATCTTCAACCCTCAATCTTGTCTCCATTACTTTTACATTTTCATGGCTGTAATTTTGTGAGTAATTTTCATTTTCAGCTTTAAGTGTTCATTCTTTTTTATATTAAATCTTGAAAACAAGCGAATATCATAATTGTTAAGCATACTACGTTGTTCGGGGCGTTTACATTTTCTCTTAGAAGAGATATTTTATCGGTATGGCTATGTGGAAAAAAGCACAACAGATAGGGGTGAGCTAGATGCAAATGAAGCCTAAGATTTCTTTGCACGGTTGGGAATAAAGATTGCTTTAACTTTAGCTTATAACCATGAAGGAAATGGCAAAAGTGTAAGAGGTCACCAGCCTATTGTGAAGGCATCGGCAAAAGCATGTGGAGAGAAGGTAAAAGAATTCCCATGATGGCTACCTTATGCTTTGTGGGCTGACAGAACAACTCAAAGTGCTGTTGCAAGATATATGCCTATTGAATTGATGTATGGTAAAAAACCTATCATGCCAATAGAAGAGATGACAATCACATCGAGTGTGCTACCTTGGAAAGAGGAGTTGAATCAAGAGGAGTTGTTGGCCTTACATATTAGATAGTTGGAAAGAAAGTCAAAAGGCATAGAGGTAGCAATTGCAAAGTTAAGGGCAACAAGGATACATAACAAGAAATAGTTTGACAAAAGACATAGACTGAGGCCAAGAACCATAGTAGGTGGGTATTGGATGTTGGTTTATGACAGTACTTTGGAAAACTAGCATAATGCCATACGTAAAGTCTCTAAATGATGGTTCAGACCCTATGTGGTAAGACATGTGTTTGATAATGCTACTTATACATTAAATGAGCTGGATGGGACAGCCATGAGAATTCTAGTAGTAGAAAAAATAATCAAATTATTCAAGAGTGGGAATCAACTACCTATGAGTTGCCAGAATTGGATGAAAATAGTGGCCATGATACAAGGACTAGCCAAGAAGATACGGAAGATGAAGAAGCAAAGAATATGGTTGCAAAGAATGAGAAGGACTGAGAATTCGGTGACAATGGGACTTTGACACATATCGGAGGATGTGCAAGTTCAAAGGGGGTGGATATTGTACCACTACACAGACACAATGTGAAAATCACGAAGTGCATCATCATCTAGCTTTCTTATGAATCCAAAGAGTCAATGTCATATTAGTCATTAGTGTTAGTGTCCATAGTATGGATGGTTCAAAAATATGAAAATTTTAAATGATTTTAGCCTATTTCTGATATTTTTTTATAAATATCCTAAAAAGATGAAGAAAGCTTCTAGAATAGGGTGACATGCGAAAAGCAAGTGGCTTTTCATCCAGTTTTGGAAAATCTCATGAAAAAAAGGGAGGGCTCTTGAAATGGCGTGGTGCACAATCACAGTTTTTAGGCATCAAGAGTAGTCCGGGACGGGAATAAGAAGGAGTGCTTTGGGAGAACTCTGATCAAGTGTCCTAGGGTTTTACCCCCTTTCGAAGCCAATAGAACAATTAGATTTTTTGTGTGATCAGCAAAGAAGAAGCTAATGTTTGGTGAGCGTTTTTGGTCTCCAAAAGGGAGCTCTAAGAGATCTAATGCTTGGAGATTGCTTGTGAGTAGTCGTAAACATTATCTAGTTAATGAAAGAACCATTTGTCTTAGAGTTTAGCCATCAAATGATCAACCGATGATTGTTGTAATAATAAGGAATACATAGTGTTGAAGTGTATTTGGGGTTTTGATACAAGGATTTTGTTTACCTTCTTAGGTTCTATCAATACATAGTGCTTTGAATCATTGAGCTTTTTCTTTATATTGTGTAAAAGCTTTGGTAGACCTCGCGGGGGTCACTCATGAATATATGTATATATAACGTGAGTTCAAAATAAGGGGTTTTTAAAACACCATTTGTATACATTTTCTACATATAGAAGGGTGTCATATAAAGGGGTTACTTACATATTGAATAGAAAAGGGTTGTTTTTTATTCAAGAAAAATTCACAAATTAGGATATTTATAAATAGGCCATGAACATACGTTATATAGAGAATATATATATAGTGAACCCCCCGAGTGGTAGGCTTGGCAGAAGATTTTATGATTGATTCATGATGTATGGGCATGTCTTGAAGAGAACTTGATTTCTAGCATTCTCGGGATTTATTTGAGTCTCCTACCTATTCTTTTTCTTCTCTTCTATCTCCTTTCTCTACTTCCTTCTCTCTTTGATCCCCGAGGGATATGACCTTTCAACTAAAACCCCTCTGACAACATTAGTCTAAGAGACAACAAGAGTGCCAAGGGGACTTTGGCAATAAATCCCTTGGGCATTGATATTGGACTTAACCCCTGGGAGCCCGAGATGAAGTCTTAGTGTAAGGGACAGAATGCCAATACGACAGTGCAACTTAGAAAGGGTGTGAGTAAATAATAACTATTTATGAAGGATTATTTGAAATTGTATTTGTGTTCGTGCTAATTTATATGAGGAAAATCATTTTAAATGGGTTAAACAAAAAAATTGATTGCTATATGTCATTAAATCATGCTAGGACTAATTAGCAAACGAAAGAAAATCCTAAAGGGAAGTGAGTGTCTAGATCTCCAATGGGTCCTACCAAAGGCAAGGTGGTCTCAATTCACTAAGAGGCTTCCATCACAATTTAAGCATTAGTTTAGGCAAATCTATCAAGAGTTGAACATTGACTATCCTATCGTGTCACATTAAGACCCAACTAGCCTTGTTTTAGGGGTTGGAGTTGAGAGTTTACCCTAAAGTAGAGGGCTTGATATGCATCGCTCCCCCTTGTTCCTGACTCTCTTTGAACCAAGTGTTACAACAATTCACTTCAGCTTGAGGGATGATAGCAATGCAGTCACCTTAGAAGTCGATGCTAGATATCAAATATGAAACTTTAGCATTTAAATTAGGTTCCCATTTTCAAGTTTATCCTCGTGGGATTGAGGTGGAGCTTCCTTTGTAGAGTATGCCCAACTAGCTTAAGATTACGAATGTCCCATTATTTTAACAAGTTCCAGATGATAGTAGCCTTGATTACTTCTTGATGGGATACTAAAATACATGCTATTGATATTCATTAGGTAGGCACATTACATTGGTACTCTCTTTTTTTGTGTCAAAGCAAAGGAGAGGGATTGTGTAGAGTGAGGGACATGGTGTCATGAATCTCTTTGTATTTTTTTCCTCCTTTTCTCCATACCATCTTGGTGTGTTGTGTATATGAGTGATAGTGTGTGAAGTTGAAAGTGAGAGAGTGAGGGACATGGCAATGAGAAGTGTTTTCCTTATCTTCATCTCCTCAAGTACATCAATGGGGCATCTCCCCTCTTATGTGGGCAATAATTCAAGCAAGATCATGAGCAAAGGGCTACACACCTAGATCATGGAGGGATGCTTGTTAACTCATTTTTAACACATCACTTGTGATTATAATGTGGTAAGTATTGGTAAGTGCACTTAATACATTTTCCTCAATACATTTGCCATGTGTATGTGGGATCGAATAGTAAATACCAAACCCCATACAATGGATTATATTTGTACAACACTCAATATGTTTACCATGTGTATGTGGGATTCAATAGTAAATATCAAACCCCATACAATGGATTATATTTGTATAACACTCTAATTTTTTTTAAATGTTTGTCTTTCTTAGAATAAATTAATCTTTTTGTATCATGTTTTATAAGTTGACTGAAGAAAGTGTGATTTTGAAAAATTATATGAAAAATTGATAGTTGTTTAGAGAATCTTTGAAGAGAGTCAAAAGATTTCACCTAAGATGAAGTATTATCCAAAAGTTTCACAACTATGTTCCAGTCCCATAGAATTTTCAAATTCTAGATCATATTCCCTACACCCACATGGCAAGTAACTTATCCTAGATTGATTCTAAACATGTAGGAGAGTGACTTTCATGTTGATCTATTGACATAAATAGATATACTTACAATTAATTTTTATGATCAATAGCCATTTCATGTTGAGATATATTTTGCTCTATAATATGGGGTTGAGATTTATGGTATCTTGAAAGATTTTCATGACTATTTGCCCATGATATTTTGTAAGCCTTTCTCAACCGAATTTGTGATGTTTTTATTCTTTTCTACATTCTTGAAACTTTGTTTTGATACCCTAGTTATTGATATTAACTAATTTCATAGGCTTTGTTACATGCATGCTTCTTCTATTTCTATTCTCTTTGAGAGGATTACTCACGAGGATCACTCGTGAATATATGTATGTATAACGTGAATTCAAAATATTAAGGGAATTGGCATGCTTCTTCTATTTCTATTCTCTTTGAGAGGATTACTCGTGGGGATCACTCATGAATATATATATGTATAACGTGAATTCAAAATAAAGGGAATTTTAAAACATCATTTTTATACTTTTTTTGAATACAGAAGGGTGTCATATGAAGGGGTTACTTATAGATCGAATAAAAAAGGGTTGTGTTTTATTCAAGAAAAATTCATAGATTATAATATTCATAAAATTTCCATGAACGCACATTATATAGAGGATATATATATATAGTGACCCCCCCCCCCCCCCCCCCGCCCCCCCAAGAGGAGGATTAAATGTTCATGAATTGTCTATGTGTAGGAGATAACACCACTTTCAAATTTTCCAACTTCTTTCATTCATTTGGTTATAAAAGAATATGTTCTTGAGGCTCTTTGTGGACTTCCTCAGTAAATATCTACTATATTTTTCTTCTCTTTTATCAAGAACGCATGAGATGGTGATGTATGACCCTTTTAGAAGACCTACATGAACTTTTCAAAATAAACATGTTAAATTTCCTTCTATATCAAAACCATTATTAAGACTTGCATGATTGAGAATCCTCTATACCACATGTCCGAGGTGATTTTCATTAAACCTCATTATATATATAGATTTCCATGATCAAAATGATTACTTTTTTCAAAAGTTATAATTTGAAGAAAATTGGTTTAAACAGTCCTCTTATATAAATGATTCCATATTCTGCCCTCCTTATCTTAAGTTGGAAAGAACCCTTTGTGAATTCATGTGCCACATATACATATTCTAAGATAAACCACCCAAGGTTTGAAGATACAAGGAGAAATCAAGACAAGGTCAAAAGTTGCAATGAGATTTTCTATTTAAAGAACTATGACCTCCTAGTAGTTAGCATTGAAAGTAGCTAACTCATTTTGATGATAACTAGGATCCTTTTGTATAACACTACTTTCTAGCATTAAAAAAATATCTCCAACCGCCATAATTTTAGTTTACTCTTCTTATAGACAACAAAGTATTAAGTATGAATGTCTCCACACTCATTCTTATAGTCTTTTGGATCTAATCCTCATATAAGACTCACATATCTTCATATTAGCCTTTTTATTTATTTCTTAGCAATAACAATCCTTAGTAACTGCTTGCACTTGAAGATATGTTAGTGGTCATTCCATATTTGAGTATGTTTTTAAAACTTGATTCTATAATTTCTATGAGATAGATCTCATTAAATAGTTCATTCAAACACCAATATCAAGTACCTCAAATCATATTTACAATTCAAAACAGCCTTGGGAATGTAGTAGCAAGCATGGGCAAGCCTCTTATAGGCACTTTTTAGGAAGTATGTATACCATGTTAATTCAAAGCTCTACACAAATATCCCTTTGTGTATGACCTTGAATGTAAAACATACTCTTTTTACTTATGTGTTTCTATATATTTGTTTTATTTTAGTAATTTAATCACTGAATCGTTGGCAATTAAATCTCCTTTGTAGTATATTGTTTTCCATGCCACCCTTATACACATATAGATGTCATTAACCTCGAATTTGTGGTTGGTCAATTCACTTGACAATAAATCTATCATAAAAAGTGAGCCTTTGGGTTGTGAGGTACATAAATATGAAATAATGTGTGCATAGATTGCAAACATTAGATTAGATGAGTTGAAAATGTTAATAGATGGTAAAGTTGATACTAGCAAACAAGTTCCATCCACTATCTACAAAAACTTGAGAGCCATAAAATGCACCAAAGTTTTAGTTTCACAAATCTTTTGCCTTTTTTTTAAAACAGGCTCACAATCACTACTCACACATAAACTAAATACCCTAGGGTCATTCAACTAGAAATCAAACTTATGATCACATGCATGGCACCTAGTAGTCCTCCCCGTTGAGCTGCTGCTCCATGGTATAAAATGCATCAAAGTTGATCTAAAGTAGAAGTACATGCCAAGCTTCAATTTCCCTTTCTACAAAATCTAGTAACCATGAAAATGCATTGAAGTATATCAAGTTGCTAGTTAACTCTTATATTTAACATTACTAAAAAAAATTGTATTTTTAAATTTATTTAAATAAGAATTGCAATCATATGAATAAAATTGCATAACCTTTACATCAAGTTATATGTTTATGCCATTTTCAAGTTCATACATGGACCCTTGATATAATTTGAATTACACATGCTAAAAGGTCCATGTTTGTTCCAACAATTGTGATCATCATGTGACTATATTCTTTCCAACTTACCTGAACACCTAACATTATTTTCATTTACTATCTTGGGTTGTTAAGAGTTCTCTAGAATGATTTATTGTAAGCTTTACAACTATAGAGCATAAGAGTTTTGGTAAAGAGTTGTACTGAGAGTTCCCTTGAACAATTTTATAATGAGCTTTACAGTTGTCAAGCACAAGCATTTTGGTAAATCATTTTGATGAGAGTTCCCTAGAATTATTTTATCATAAGCATAATAGTTGTAGGTTTTAAAGTTGTAGAGCACAAGCATTTCAGTAAAGGGTCCAAATATCCATAGAATTGTGTTTCTCATGGGATGACATTATTCACCTAAAAGACACTTTGTTCCCTTTATTTTCAAGTTTTATTAAACCAGCCAAGACACACTCTAACAAAAGTTGAAGCATAAACAAGTATTATCAGGTAATTGAATAATATCTTCATATTTTGCACAATAAAATCAATTTGTATTAAATAATCATATTAACAAAAATGGATTCAGATGCTTGAGTCATTAATAATGAAAAAGTGAGTACTCTTCCAAAAATATCATGTTAAATTCCATAAAAACCATGAGATAGAGTTAAAGGAAGAAACCATGACATTATTTTGAGGTACAAATAAAGAACAAATCCTCAAGCAGATGAAGTTCATCCAAAGGAAATATGATGGTATGAATTTGAGATGTAGTGATGATGACTAGATTACTCAGTCAATCTTTTTGCTATGAAGTCTATGATATGTGGCCTTTCTTTGCCATGACAACTATGTTGGAAGCTTGTTTTTCTCGACTTTGTGAGCTTGGTAATCAGCATGGAAATGGGCATTCTTGTCATTATTCGAAGATTTTACATTGTGAAGAATCAAATATGAATTTGAGCTTTCCATAGATTAATGAGAATGCTCCAACACCACTTATAAAGGCCCTTTTCTCCATTGGTATGTAGAAGTCATATATAACCCATGATTAAGAGGGGTGTATCCTTTTTTTCACTAAACTAATTCAAGTCTCTCTCATCTATAACACACTTAAATGAAAAAGATAATTCGTTTAAGAAGGAATGATGTAAGTTTCCATCCATCCCAAGAACAATTTCAAATTCTGCAATTTGTTTCTTGATTGAAAGTGTTTTCTGGAATCAAGCAAGAGCTTTTACACCTTTCCCAACATAAGAACATGCATCCCCTTTAAAATGTATTTTCTCACATGCAACTTGAAGTATAGCAAAACCCTTGTTCAAATCAAAGTCCACCAATTGCATTATATGTCAATTTCAAAAGAAATATGCTATTAAATAGAATCTTACCATATCTTTCCTACTTTTTAAAGGAAAAGCATGTAATAACTATAAAATACATCCCACATGTTTCTCAATAAATAATAAAAATACTTGGTGTATACAAATTCAACACATGAACTAATTTGCTTCTTCTTAATAGGATAAGAGATCACTCCCACAAAATAAATCACATATATTTCTTCTTTCTTGAGTTACTTTAGATTAGGCCTATTGATATAATGCACTATTGACCTATGCGTCATCTCATGTTACAAGCATAGGCAAACAATGGGTTGTTTAAGAAAGTTGCAAGAACCATTTTGATCATAAAGAGGAAAAAGACACTTGTTTTTATGTGATGTTTTTATTTTTTAATTGGGCAATGCCAACCTGAAGGTGAAGATGATCTAGAGGTATGATGCCTCAAAGCTAACTAGTTGACGATTCAAACTACTAACTTTCAACTATGCACCCACATGTCCTACCGATAGGGCTAATTGCTTGTTGGTTGGAGAGCAATAAAACTTGAACAACTCTCCTTTTATGTTAAACAAACTTATTATTCATAAAGGTCTAGATTAGTTAATGTAGATGTGGTTCTTCCTGGGAATAAAGCCAGATGACATTGAAACACACGTTTTTCCCTTTGAAAATCTTGACCATGTGTTGCAGGTACAAAGTTATAACATTTTCTATATTCAATATTATTGGTCAATAGAAGGGATGTATGTTGTAGAATTGGTCAGATGTACATGTAACAAATATGTTTTAGACAAGTAAAATGTCATATGTATCATGGTTAGTCATAAAAACCATGTCATTTAGGTAGGTAAGGGCTTTGTATTTGTTCTTTCCTCGTAACATGTGATCATTGGAGAAGAACAACTAAGTTCGCATGTAAAAACACTTCTTTTTCAACACGAAGTCATATACCACTATGCATTATGTTTTAGTACCCCAATTGTCTTGAGCTTTGTTTATGAGCTATAAACTTTGGTACAATTTACTTTGAGACTAGAAACTCGAGGAATCTACAAGTGTTTAAAGAACCTTGTAGTCAATCGTGGAGTGTTGAGATGACAAGCTCAACATATGCAGACATTGATGATGGACCGCCTGGTTAGATGGGTCCACATATCTACACTTAGCACGTCGGTGGTCATTATGACTCACACATGGCCACTGACTCATTACTTATTATATTCAGGTTGTTACACCTATTTACAGCTGGCATAGTTATAGCGTCAGTCGACTAGTGTAGTCGGTTATGCATTGTTTGACTTAGTAGGCCACTTTCCTTTATGTTGCATCTTATCTATACTTTGTGTACATTGTAAAGAGTGTTGAAGAAGAAGAAGAAACTAGCAAGAAAACGTTTTGGCCTCCATCTCTGTTCTTGTCTCTTGAGTGAGCTTCTCCTTGTACATTCTGTGTGTGTTCGGCGCAGCATCTTGAGCAACTCCCCCCACCACGCGATTCTTGACATGGAGAAGAACCTACATTACACAAAACTTACAAGTTGCAAGCTTATGAATTTTCATCTCCACTATCAACTAGGGTTATTGATCAAGAAATGTATATATTTAGAAAAGTTTAGTAATATACCTTAAGAGAGTTTGCATGCTCAAGGAGGTTATACAATAAAAAGTGCATGCTCGTAACAAGGAAGCGATCTTGTGTAAGATAATATTTTAGCCCATACAATGAGACTTGGGCAACTAGAAAATTAAACGCGTATAGTGAGACTTGGCTATCCTACTCAAACAAGTATCCAAAATCAAAAAGATGTTTGACTTCTCTACCATTGGAAAACTTTAAACATTTGGCTTGTTGAATACAAAGGTCCCATTATAACCACTAATCGAAACATCTTATGGTGACAAAGGTCTCATTATTTACTAGTGTGCACACACAAGAGGGTACAAGGCTACTTGCTAGTGCACTAAAGGCTAATAAAAGCATTGCTTGTATGGGCTCAACACAATCCTGTTTACACATAGGGCTAAGCCCACCTTGGCTTTCTTGACTGCAATCAGTACATCCCTAATCACTTTCTTTATTCTTTTGGGCAGGGAGCTTACCTACCTATAAGCTATCTATGCACTTTTTGTTAGGCTCTAAAATGGATTCCACCAATCAATAAAGGACTTGCAAATCACCGGTATGTAAAGTCTAGTGTACATAAGCCCAACTACCACATCAACATCAAAAGTTATCCACTACCATGTTTATAAAAGGCAATACACAAGATTGCCATCCAAATGTGTATGGGCAAAACATGCATTCAAAGAGTGGACAAGATTGCTACCTGAATAAGTGAGCTCACAAAACAAGCATCCATTTCGAATACCCATGGTGGTGTGTAACTAACGTTATGTGTCTAAGCCCCATGTATCCATGAACATCTTTTCATAGATGGTGGTGGGCCAAGGCCATCCAATGTGTAAAAGACTTAGAGACCCATAAACTTTCAAACATCCCAAGCTAGCAAAGGGGATCCTAGCCCGGGTAGTTTGAGTGTGGGTTTAGTATTAATGCCGGTGAGTGAGTTCAAACCCAAGTGGTGCTTCCCCAATGGCTTAAATCTATCATCATCCAAACATTCCAAGCTGAGACCAAAATGTTTTGAGTGTGGGTGCAGTACTGCGGCTGCTTGAGTTCAAACCCCAAGTGGTGCTTCCCAAGTAGCTTAAATCTATTATCATCCAAAAATCCCAACCTGAGACGAAGGCCGGGGGGGCGTGGGCGGGGGGCAGAGAGAGAGAGAGAGAGAGAGAGAGAGATTATCTGGATATATAACCGAGGTGAGCGTGGGCTATTGAGATGAAGATCAACAACGTTCCTGCTAACAGCAGAATCAACAAAGCAATGCCTCTGCAAAACAATTAACGTGTGGCTTATGAAAATTAGGGTTACTGCAGACAACAAGACACAACTAAAACGCGCGCGCGCATGAACACCCACACACACACACTCTCTCTCTCCCTCTCCCTCTCTCTCGACGTGAAAATTATGACCATTATACCAGAGTCGAAGAACAAATTCTTACCCGTATTTGCAGCCGCCGTTGAGTGTGATTAGGCTCCTCTCTCTCTCTCTCTCTCTCTCTGGGTTTGACATGAAGAAGAGTAAGCACGCATGGCCTCCGCCTGATGTATTATTAGCAGTCCGCAGACAGTTTAACATTACATGCAGAGCCTTTCAAATCGTGAAAGTCAGTCGGATAGTAAGTACTCGCAGAGAGTGTGTAGTACTGGTCGATTCTTATACCCACTTCCAATGTTAAACTAAAGCTTTTGATATATTTCGTGGTATAAAGCAAATTTCAATGGCACCGGTGGAACTATGGAGACCTTATTGAAAATGCGAGAGAAAGAGAGAGAAAGCTAAATGGATCAACATGTTAATTGAAAGGATCTTAGCAACATAAGAGGCATGTATAATTGGAAAGCACCAATAAAAATCTAAGAAGTCTGTGGCTCTTTGGAAAGATGAACTCTAAGATCTAATTTCTTCAAGTCATGTCTCTCTTGATGTCTAACCACTAATGCTTATGGTCATTCTTTATTGGCACCACTATGTTGAGGACCATGCATTCTACGTGTTGTAACTTGTAAGTACAACTTGGAGAGTGAGTTCCTTGTACAGGTTAGTATATTAGATTAACATAGCCACAAACATTGTGTTGTATTGTGTGGATCAAACCAAGGACTCTAAAACTTTGAGAATACTTAGCTTTATTGCTTAAATTGACAAGAGAAATTTGGTTTGCTAGCCCACTTTGTTAATCAAACTTGCGCAGTTTATCATTTCTTGAAAGTCTATGTCAATACGCCCAACATCTTCCAACATTCAATCAATCTCCAATTTTTTTCCTCTAGCTTAGAAAATTCCAAAATTCTTTAACCTTGATAACTTTGATGGAAATAATGATTATATTTCTAGTATTATATTCAAGATCTTTATAGTGCACTCCTTTCAAGCACATTGGTATTACGTTCAAATGGTATGAATATGTACACTTTTCTAATTACTACCAACCAAATAGAACATAATGAGTCTATATTAATATGTATATATCAATCTCCCGCATCTTGCTCATTTGCAAGAATTCTAATTGATCTATGCCCTCATGCAAAATCTCCAGATGAAAACCTATGTCTACATGTAGGTGCTCATGTCCATCAAAGTCCTCATCTACTATAATAGGTTCCAATGCTTAGCCCATCGTCCTCATCCTAATCTGATGAAGTATAGTTTGAAGCTAGCGTCTAGCTCTCATATAGTTTGAAGCTAGCGTAGCATCTCCATAGTCTTCATCTAGGTGGCAAGGCATCAATTGATCAAAATGGCATCCAACCATTTTGGATCCAAACATCTTGTGGGTAAAAGATAGCTTAGCTATTAGTAAAATTATAATGGATTTAAGATAATAATTTAAAATTATACTTCCATAGAGCATTATAGAAAACTATATGCACAATGGAACATATACATACCTACTCTCACTCTTGTGAGTAAAGGCTAGAATGTTCTTGTT
Organism: Lygodium microphyllum; assembly: GCF_053477565.2. Classification (NCBI taxonomy): domain Eukaryota; kingdom Viridiplantae; phylum Streptophyta; class Polypodiopsida; order Schizaeales; family Lygodiaceae; genus Lygodium; species Lygodium microphyllum. The sequence goes on from NC_141137.1 coordinate 27,915,747, forward strand.
TCCTTTGTCGAGAATATGGTGACAAGAATAGGTAAATTTAGCTACCATGATAAAAACTTTGTGCTTAAAACCAGATATCAACTTTCCTTGCATTTTGAAGTAACTTACTCAAAAAACTTGTACAATCTTGAAAAATCATCATCATTCAAGAATACATTCTTCATAGAATTCATTGTGTTTGAATGTGTGTGGAATTATCATATTGTGTCATTTACATGCCTCTGGTATTCCCTATACAAAAGACATGGAGTAGGAAAGAAAGTACGTATGTCATTCACCCTTAGCTCATGGATTCTCTCAACTTGTTCCAGATTATCCCTTACCCCTTTTTTTTCCTTATAGTTTGTTCTAATACATAAATTAATGAAAGGTAGCATGTCTCTTTATGCTAGAACTAAGTAGAGATGATGCCATGCATCATGCCATTCCCTTGTACACCAAGCTCTAGAATGGGAGTTGCATGCAAAAGGATGTTGTAGATGAAAGCTCAAATAGGTATTTGCTAGGCTTCTCACACACAATGTTTGTAAGAAACATAAGATGCATGCTTGAAATGGTGGTCTACATGTGGGACACACATGATACCCGTTAATGTTAGAACAATGCACTATGAACCCTAGATAATCATGCATCATATATAATGGTGCAATGTGTTTTGTATTTGGTTTAGAACTACGTAATATTAAAGGAATTTGGCATAATCGAGGCGTAGTCTATGCATGTACTATTGTGTCAATCATGATTGCTCCATCAAGATAGATGATTCTACCACATGGAATGTCACGTGTAGACCAAATATTGTAAGTGCATTTTGGTGATAATATATATTATGATTGGTATGATTAGCCAAAATATATTTGATAGAGGTGATTAAAAACTTCATAAAGATTTTTCCAACCTATGTAATAAGTGCTTGAAGGAGTGGTCATGATTACATGCATTGGGTATACATTGAAGTCATGACACAAAAATATCATAATGAGATTGGACAAGCTAACCAATGCTTCAAGCCCAAATTGGAATAAAGTGAAGGATGAGCATCCATCCATGCCAAACAAGTGGCCCTAGTAGAGAGAGGAAAGTTTTATTCAAAGATAGCATGAAGCCATCTCTCTAGTTTGATAGTGGAAAGGGAAACTCATTTTTACTTGTACTCTTAAAAGAGTCCTCGGCTTTGCCGCATCTTTCATCATTTATCAAGCCATGCCCCAAGGAATCTTAGCCAAATTAAAAGTTATAATCATGTTTGAGTAAACATAATGGAAGTACGAGTCTATATAGAAAAAGAATCTCTAGTAGCTTTAGAAACCTTTTCTTCAAGATTGGGAACTATGAAAAACTATCCCTTTTTCTTGTTTCCTATGTTAAAGCAAAGACTTCATTTTCGCACCATTCAATCAAACAATCTTATTGAGACGACTTCCCTTTTCTAAGTGTTGAAAATTGTCACTAGCATCATGTAGCAACCCACCATTACCGATACATAACCTTCGAAACTCCATCCTCAAGTTTTTTGATATGGATCATAAAAAAATGTAATTAAAGTCTTTTAGATGGCATGCCCGTCAAAGACAAAACAGTTAATGATGAAATTAAGAGGGAACAACATCAAAATTATAGAATAGAAACATTCCATCTTATCACATCTGTGTACTATACCAAGATTTCAACTTATTCTTCTCAATTTCATGGGTTTCAAAATTTTGAGGTTCAAAGTTATGAAACACATAAATGCAACTTTGAGTGTGACACTTGAGCTTTCACACAATTGAGCATTTGAATATTGCCTTTCATGCTCTATAATAAATGGAAAATTTCATCATGTAATGATAAACTCATTGGTGTTCCTCTGAACATCATGAAGTCATACTTGACGGTGGGTACTACTAGAAAAAAAAGCAACAAAAAAGGGAAAGACAAATAGCTGTGATGAATTGTAAATGATCATTCATGTGTATAGACGCACAATGTACAAACCATTAGTTATGAATATGCTAATACAGGTTATAGTTGCTCTTGTATGTAACTACAATCTAGATGTGCCATCCTTCAATAATGTGTAGAAGTGGTAATATGACCTTGCATTAAACATAATGTTGTGCAACTAGTAATTATCAAATCTATTAAATCCATTAACAAAGGCAACTTTGTTTATTCGGAGTGAAGCCTTCAAGGCACATAACATATTCGATTATTGCAATATTCCTTAAATATAAAATGAAGTTTTCTTGGATTCTTTGGCAGATATTCTAGAAAGTTCGACTATGTTGTCAACGTTGTGCTTATAATTTCTAGTTTAGAACAAGTAGATGTTCAAATCCTCATGTAAAGAAATAAGTTTATAAACAAAAAAGGAGTTTGTGATTTAATAATAAAAACTCAAAGAGGGAGTAGAGCAAGTAAGGAGTTTGCGATTCAGTAATAAAACTCAAAGAGGGAGCATATCTCAAAACACTTGGAAAAAAAAAACTAATGCTTTAACATGAGAGGAAAAGGCAAATTACCTCTACAAGAATAATTGCCTCTCAACTTTTTTACTTCTTAAGAGAAGAGTGCCAAGGTAATTATAGTTCTTCATGGTTCTTACTTGTTTAAGGTTAGAGGGAATCTCACTCACTCGCTTAGTCACACACATATACACATCCATATCCACATGCGCACACAGACATGCACATGTGTGTGGACGCGTGCGCACACACACACATCCATTTAGTCTAATTTGATAATATTTGAATAGAGAGTACCTTTGTGCTGGGTCTTGATGATGATGAGATCTCATATGCCAGTATCTTGCATACTTATGCTATCAAGTCCATCTTTATGATGATCCATTGCCTTTCATTTTTATGCTACCAAGTTTAGCTTCCATATGGACTCTAGATTTTTATCAAGACAACATTGGTATACTTCATAGCCTATGTAATAGGGATCCATTTAGTCTGATTTAATAATATTTGAATAGAGAATACCTCTGTGGTGGGTCTTGATGATGATGAGATCTCATATGCCATTAGCTTGCATACTTATGCTATCAAGTGCATCTTTATGATGATCCATTGCCTTTCATTTTTATGCTATCAAGTTTAGCTTTATGATGATCCAACTTTCCCAGAACTCAAAAAAGTGAGTCGCAAAGTTATGCATCAAGCATAGGCTTGCATTCATCCAAAAACTCAAAATACATATTTGTAATTTTAAGAAAAATCATGCACTCATGGGAGAACACCCTAGAACTCTCTTCTATAAACTCCAAATCTATCCTACTAGAAGGCACAAAACCAATCCTTTCCATCCTCTCTATGTCTTATCCATTGCCACATTCGATCCCTAGTCCAATTAACAGATTACAAACAAAAATTCCATAGTATCAGGCCAAACCTTAATTCATCATGTACAATTCCTACCCCAAAACATAGGTCTCATTTACAAGGTTCTATCCTAGTCTGGAAGATCACAAGAGATCGTGAACTAGAAATCATTGCTCCAAATGGTTGTTTACCCATCTACATATGATTAGTGGTCATTCTAGCATGTCACGAGTGCAAAGTAAGCCAAAGATGTCTGTACATGAATTATGACTGGTTCCATTACATGCTTATGGTGCCTAGGATGTTGAAGACACCCCCTATCCCTTGGATTCTATGCAAAATTGGTATATTATTTCTTCTTATCCATGGATTCACCAATCAAATAACAAAATATGGGTCCATATAAAACATGTAATGGATTAATACCCATGTATCCACGATACTTGAACCCAGTTGTCTCTCAAGGTGGGTTTGATACCTTGACTAATGGCTATCAATGAATATCACAATGAAATAATCTAGTCCCTACCACAAAGTCCAATCTTACTAATATCCTTATGATCATGATTGAACTACACATCATCATCCTTACACGCTACCTCTAGAGAGTGATCAACCAAGAACCTCTCAAGCTATTCTAAGGTAGGGTTGGAACTCATAAAAATATAATTTCCTTGTGGCTAAAACTTCCTAAAAAAATTTTGAAGTTCTAAATAAGTGTATGATCTATAATTCTAATGTTGATGCTAGGAGGCATATTCAACGGTGGATTCCCTGAGACCACAATGGATTCCGTGAGGTTTTGCGGTGGATTCCGTAAAACTATATTTATTTGTCAGGGCTCATACACAAGGTGGATTCCTTGTGCGAGAAGTTGACGGGGATACCTGTCCTTTTTCAGCATCATGTTAATTTAATGTGCATGTGGGTGACTCCACAGCGGGTGATTCCACAAAATACATATTTAAATTAATGGACGTTTATGAGTTTAGAGTGCACTTGTATTAGATTAAGGTTAGGACAGAGTTCCAACCTATTTATTTATTTTGTAGTTGAAGATTGCTACGTATTCACTTTTTTCGATTTATTTTTATTATTTTCTAACAATTGTGAATGCTTTAGTTGATGTGTAGAGCAGGCCCCGGTGAAATTGGGAAGCATTGGGCGAGAGCGTGTATTCAAATTATCTAGAAAAAATTATCATTTTTTATGGGCACACGTCTTATTATTCAAGGTGTGGTGTATTTAGGTGTGCTTATTTATTGAAGCGCTTGATAAATATTTATTATTTTGTATGCGCATGGGTGCATGGTTTAAATATTTCATTATTGGACATTGTATTTGGACATGATTCGACTTTTGGGCTGCCCAACCGCTTTATTCTTTATTTGGACAACTTACCATCTTGCGTGAAGGTGGAGCTCTTGGAACAAACGGGCTCTACAGTCAATCTCACGATGAACCGTCAATATCAGTGTGTTTCTGGTGGTGAAGAACCCCCTGCTATGCTGTTGGATCGTGAAGGACCACTTCCAAATGGCAGAGGACAAATTCCAAAGCTCCTTCATCAACATGTTTTTTTTCCTCAAAGTTGTAGAGAAGAGAGATAAGTTATTTGAAGCTTAAAGCTTAATAAGCTTTAAAAAAAAAGCTTAATCCCATAATTCAAGCGACCGTGGCGGCAACATGTACTAAACGGCATCGAATGCGGCGTCAATGTCCTCTCATCCTAGCCGTTTGTTGACGATTTGCATAAGATTTTAATTCAAAAGCTTAATACTAAGACTAATTAAAGCTTAGAAGTTTCATTAATAACCTCTTACATAGCAGCAATTACCATTGCTATATTCTCAAACTGGATTTCAACCTTCAGCAAGCCCCTATTCGTATCTGCACTCTAACAGAGATAGTTTCGACCAAGCAAACTGATACACACAATATATTTTCCGCTTGGAAGAAGGATTTCATCAACTTTTGTACTCGCAAAAAGAAGGAAGATTGCAAAAAGCCGATAAAAAAACAAAAAAAGAAGCAAGACTTGTAAACCCAACTTTGAGCTACGCTCATCCCGCTAACAAGATTTCGAGTGTGTAAGGTTGTTTGAAATTTTGTAGGATGTCTGATCAAAATATGGAAGATTTTATGGCCAAAGGTGATTTATGGAACCAACGGTGGAGCAAAAACTAGACCTAATTATGATGCAGCTCCAAGAGGAACGAATAGCACGTCAAACTTTGCAAGCTCAACTAGCCACCCTTCAACGAGAACAAGATGGACCGCAACCCGAAGATGTTATACAACATACGATCGATGTGACACTCAAAGCACAATCTATCAGGATAGAAGCTAAGATAAGTAAAATAAATTTCAAATTCTGTACTTTTAATGGGCTACGTGACGAGAAGACTATTCTCGCTTTTATCAGTCAGTTTGATGATTATTTCCATGAAGAACAGTATGCTAAAAAGACAAACTCAAGTGTATCACTGACCATTTAGTGGATAGAGCATCGCTATGGTGAACTGTTGTTTGCAAAAGTATTGATTGTCCTACTACTTGGAAGGCTTTCAAAAGAAATTTTTGCAAAATTTTCTTTCACCTCAATTCCATGAAAAAGCAATCAAACAGTGGGATATTCTACAACAAAGAGATCGTGATCCTATTTCACAATATACCGAGAGTTTCTAGAACACCTTATTGCAACTTCGAATGCTCGAAGATGTACCTGAGGTGATCCATAAGAGCAAGTTTATGTCTAGTTTGCTTAGTCACTTCTATGCAGAGGTGAACATGTTCAAACCAACGACTCTTGAGGATGCAATTTCTTTGGCCCATGATGCTGAAGACAAAATTCGAGGACGAGAGAAGTGACCACAAAATTTCCAATAAACAAAAACTTCAGTACAAAGCAATTCAATTCTAACTTTCAAAGATTCAATCAAAATCGCTTTGTTCCATCTTCTCTCCGTAAATCTTGGAGACGACCCCCTGCTTTACCATCAAACACAAACCCAAATCCTAAGCCATCTTTCCAGCAAAATCCCAAAATCCCTAAACTCCTAGCTATTACCAATAATGTTTCCAAGGCCAAACCCATAGTCTGCTACAAGTGCCACCAACTTGGACATCTAGCGATGAATTGCCAATCCAAAAAGCCAACTGTTCACATCAACTACTTGGGAGCGGCTGAAGATTAAGACCATGAACAAATGCCAAATTTCACAGAAGACGATGACGATATCGGTACTACTTCAGATACTTTACTAGGTATGCCAAATCCTCATTCTTTATTAACGATGAAATGTCTTGTGCATGGTAAAGAAAATATTATTTTACATGATGATGGGAGTACACACGATTTTATTTCTGCAAAATTGGTCAACGAATTGAATTTACATACTGTTTCAACTCATTATCGCATCAACGCTGCATTCTTAGGTACTAGATACAATGGCACACAAGAAGTTCATGATTTAGAAATTAAAATAGACGATTATGTTGAGCGTAGAAATTTCTTGTTGTGCCTTTGCAATCTAGTGACATTATTTTAGGAATGCCTTGGCGTCATAAATATATTTTCGATATAGATTATTCCATACATTCAATGAAAATTCATTCTAATGGGAAACAAATCACATTATATGGTACGCATACCTTAGATAAATTTCCATTGCTTAGTTACACACAGACTAAATTTCCATTGCTTAGTCACAAATTATATGGTATGCATACCTTAGATAAATTTCCATTGCTTAGCCACACACAGACTAAACGTGCGTTAAGAAAAGGTAGCAAATCATACTTAATATGGGTGAATGAAATTGAAGCTAAGGAAAGTCAAATGCATCCTAGCCCTCAAAATTTCTTTCACAATTTAAAAATTATTTTGCTATTGACTTACCACCTAGCTTACCACCTACACGTCCGTAAGATAAAAAAATAGACTTAATTCCAGGTTCACAACCACCATGTAGAGCACCTTATCGACATAATCAAATTGAATAGAAAGAAATTCAAACCCAAGTTGAAGAATTGTTAACCTGACTCATTAGGCCCAACAGTTCTCCTTTTGGTGCACCTGTCCCATTAGTTAAAAAGAAAAATAACACATATAGGATGTGCATTGATTATCGTGCCCTAAACAAGATCACTGTCAAGAATAGATATCCGATTCCTAGGGTAGACGACCTCATGGATAAACTATAAGGGGCCACAATATTTAGCAAGATAGATCTTAAATCTGGATATCATCAAGTACGGTTGGACACACTTGATATTTTCAAAACTGCATTTAGAACTCAATTTGGTCATTATGAATTCCTTGTTATGCCTTTTGGTTTAACTAATGCACCATCCACATTCAGTTATATGATGAATCACATATTTTTGAAGCATCAGCATTGTATCATTTTTTTCTTTGATGACATATTGGTTTTCAGTAAGAATGAGCATGAGCATTATGAACATTTATATTTGGTTTTCAAATTATTGAAAGACAATCAGTTATATGCTAATCCTGAAAAGAGTGGATTTTTCCAAACCCAAATTGAATACTTAGGACATATTATTTCATCTAACAGTATTAAAGTTTATCCTAAAAATATAGAAGCAATTTTGAATTGGTCGATACCTAAAAATGTGCATGAACTACGTTCTTTCTTAGCTTTTACAGAAAATTTGTGAGAAATTTTTCATTGCTTACATTGCCTTTGAAAAATTTATTAAAGAAAGGTATTGTGTATCATTGGTCTGAAAACCAACAAAAGTCTTTTGATTTATTGAAACATGCCTTAACACATGCCTTGTATTGCAACTACCTGACTTTACTAGACCATTCTTTCTTGTAGTCACTAATGCTAGTGGATTTGGAATAGGAGTTGTCCTTATGCAAGATTCACATCCCATAGCCTACTCTAGCTAAAAATTTAAACCATTTGAACTCAAGTATTCTACCTCTGATAAGGAATTGCTAGTTGTAGTACAAGCTTTACGTCAATGGAAACATTATTTAATGGGATCTGAATTTATGATCAAAACTGACCACCAACAAAGAATCAAACATCTCCTTAGTCAACCATAAATCTCTGACCATCATATTAAATGGGCTGCTTTTATTCAAAGTTTTCATCCACTTATCCAATACCAACCTGGATAAGAGAATGTTGTTGCTGATGCCTTAAGTAGAAGACCAAGTATCCATAATATCTCTGTTATATATTTTGATTCCCTTATCCCTATGAAAGATACCTATGACCAAGACCCCAATTTTCAAGCTGATTGGAATAAATTAGTTGCAAATAATTAGATTCCAATAGATTCATTGTCTTATACTGATGGATTTATGTTTTATGAGAAAAGGTTGTGTGTAACTATTCCGTTTAGATCATTTGTGTTGCACGAAATTCATTGTCCCCCATATCAAGGCCGTAGAGGTATTATTTCTACTTTGCGTACATTGGTTGAAGATTTTTATTGGCCATAGATGGAATCTGATGTTTCTAACTTTGTATCTGAGTGTTTAATCTGTCAAAGAGTTAAGCGACACCACGGTAAGCGATATGGTTTATTAATGCCTTTACCAATTCCTGAACGACAATGGGAACATATTTCAATGGATTTTATAATTGGTTTACCTAGCACCCAAGCTAATCATGATATGATTTGGACTATTTTAGATCGATTTAGCAAACAAGCATATTTCATTCCATATAAGAAAACATTAACTACATCTCAAGCTGCACAATTGTTTTTGAAGACTGTTTTCACCTACCATGGTTTACCAAAAGTTATTATTTCGAACCGTGATTCTAGATTTTGCAATAATTTTTGGACTACTTTTTGCTAATTTAGGTACAAAGATTGATTTCTCATCTGCATTTCATCCTAAAACAAATGGGCAAAAAGAAACTACTAACATTACAATTTTAGATCTTTTGCATGCATACACAACTTCAAAACCACAAATATGGGATACACACTTGTATTTACTTTAGTTTGCATACAATAATACACCACATACAACTACATAGAAAGCACCTTTTGAAAATCATTTATGGACATAGATTGCCTGTATGTGTTATATCATTCTTAGACAAAGTTAAGGCTGCTGATGATATTGCCAATATGCATGCTACTATTTTTACTGAAGTCAAGACATGATTGCGAAAGCCCAGCAATCATACAGAAAACAAGCTAACAAGAAAAGAAAAGTTATGATTTTCAAAATTGATGATTATGTTTGGTTACACATTGAAAAGAGAAGATTACAAAGTGTTGAGGAGCCAATTCAGTGCCCATGGAGTTGAATACAGCTTGCCAAAAGTTACTCATGAACTTTGAATCTTTGTCATGTGCAATCACTTGTGGAAATCCATGTAATCTAAAGATCTGCTCCATAAACTTCTTAGCCATCTGTGAAGTAGTGAAATGTGTCTTGGTAGCAATATAGTGGGATGCCTTGGTGAGTCTATCCATCACCACATAGATACTATTCCATCCCCTTTTGGTAGTAGGTAAACTAGTAAATAGTCCCTAGATTTTATGGACCTTTCAAAATCATTCACAAAATCAATGACAATGCATTTAAATTAGAACTACCTCAACACTGGAAAATCCACAATACTTTTCATATCAGTTTGTTATTACCTGTTCACCCTATCTATGAAAACCCTCCTTTGTTAGAAGAAGAAACTAAAATCCTTCTAGACACTGACTTTATGACCACTAGAACTAGCCGTAGATATTCTAGATATTTGGTTCAGTTTAAAAATCATCTTGTTGAAGAGACTCAATGGATGCAAACCTGTGACCTAAGTGCTTACCCTTCATTACTCGCTCAACATTGAGCTAATAGCAATTGAGGTCGATTGTTATCCCACCATGGGGGTGTGATGCCAGGAGGCCTATTTCACAGTGGATTCCATGAGACCACGGTGGATTCCATGAGGTTTTGCGGTGGATTCCATAAAACTATATTTATTTATCGGGGCTCGTACACAAGGTGGATTCCTTGTGCGAGAAGTTGATAGGGATGCCTATCCTTTTTGATCATCATGTTAATTTAATGTGCACGTGGGTGACTCCACAATAGGTGATTCCACGAAATACATATTTAAATTAATGTATCTTTATGAGTTTAGAGTACACTCGTATTAAAATAAGGCTAGGACAGAGTTCTAACCTATTTATTTATTTTGTAGCTGAAGATTGTTAGGTATTCACTTTTGTTGATTTCACTTTATTATTTTCTAACAATTGTGCGTGATGTGTAGAGCAGGCGGCAGTGGCCTTGGGAAGCACTGGGCGATAGCATGTATTCAAATTATCTAGAAGAAATAATTTTTTTAATGGGCGCGCATCTTATTATGAAAGGCGCGGTGCTAATTGTTGAGATATCGAGCTCCACTCGTGATACGCCAGGGTGACCGTTGTATATTTATGCCACCGACTTGTCAGTTGCAGACGCGGTTGGTACACCGCCCATGAATAATAGCTACATGATAGCTATCCTTATCTACTCTAGTTCGTGGCTCAGTTAGCATGCCACCTTAGTTAGTTGAGTTTGGTTTGAGACCCATATATAGGGTTCTTCTATTTCTTTGTACTTGAGTTCTTTTGGCTTACACAACTAAGAAGAGGAAAACTGTTTTCAGCCTCCACCCTTGTGTGTCTTCCCCCATTGTGCAAGCAAGAAAGCTTCAAGCGAGACTCCTTCCTTCTCTCCCACAATCTTGACACTAATATTTATTTAGACGCACTTATTTATTGAAGTGCTTGACAAATATTTATTATTTTGTATACGCATATCTACGCATGGGTGCCCAATTTAAATATTTCATTATTGGACATTGTATTTGGGCACAGCCTAACTTTTGGGCTGCCCAACCGCTTTATTCTTTATTTGGAAAAAAGAAAACACAAAAGCTAAAGCATGCTTATGGTAAAATTTGGGCTCTTCTTGAGCTTTGAGATGAATAAATTTATAAGTACATGCCTTGTGAAGTGCTCACACAAGGCATGGGGAGAGATTGTACCCAATTGGTCTTTTTGCCTCATGTCGTGCAAGTTTATCTTCTTGCTTTTTTAAAAGATTAAAAATTAGAGTTCTTTGTTCTTGAGGACCTTTCAGTGCTCGCTACGTATGCATCCAACATTCAATTTGCGCACCAAATGTTGACTTTGTCACGTACACCTATATATCATTATATAGATTCATATGAAAGACAAGAGGGTTGGGGAGCTTGAACATGGATTTCCCACTACATAGTGTGGTTATAATAATCATGGAGCTTCTTATCAATTTACTACTCGTCACCTTGACATAAACCCCTTTATGCATAGCACATTGATAATCCACCTGACTAATTGGATCCACCCATCCATAGGAAACTGCCTCGGGGGGAAACCATTGACACACACTCCACTGATAGAAGACTCTCTGTGATATACATGGTTGAGATACTAAGGAGCATTGATAAGGGTTCAATGAGTTAGTTCTTGGCTCTAAAAATTTGGACTTAGATAATACAACAATCTCGAAGATATGTTAGTAGACCTAAATGACCCAAGGAGGCAATAAACCTAATCTAACCTCAAAGTTATTTTATCAACCTTTGTTAGCCTCTATGCCCTAGCCTATAACATTGTGGTACAGTTTTTATAAGTACTTCTCTTATTTATCAAGGTTTTTCTTAGCTATCAAGGTTCTCAATAATAGTAGCCACAAGACATAAGCACATGTTGCCTTTCTCTCCATGAGATAGCATCCACGAGGCTATACAACTTTGTACACACATTTCTTTCACGGGTATCTTCAATACCAACTCTAATATTAAATTGAAAATTCTCAAGGGTCTTCCTCTCTCTCTCTCTCTCTCTCTCTCTCTCTCTCTCTCTCTCTCTCTCTCATTCATGTGCATAATATCCACAATGAAGCAACATAGCTTAACTGTCACATTGCATGAGGTTTAATACAAAAAAGTGATGGTACTCTATCATGAACTTAGTCAAAGCATGATGTAATGTGAACATTGCCATATCTAGCAAGTACCAAGAGAAAACAATATGAACTACCATAGGCATCATGGAGTCTCAACATTATTCTAAATTAAGATAAGTTTTTCTCAAGACTATCTCAATCATATCAATATCCTAAGTCCCAAAGACTCAAGATATGCAACCCTTCATTTTCAAAAGACAAAGAAGACAACAACCCAAGAGCTTGACACACAAGTTTTTCTACAATGTGCATCTAGAAGCCATTAGGATTTTCAACTTAAACTTGTGACAAAAGAAAACACAATGAAATAGTCCAGATAATTCATCTACCTTGAGGCATCCAAAGCATCAATCTTCAAGGCACACATATAGAAGCATCAAGACAAAAGCCACTTATTACTTTCTTCCAATGTTTAAGACCATACATGGAGATGTTTCATAGTATTAAACCATCAACGTAATGCTAGAACTCTAAATGTATTTTGAAGAGCCATGAGCATTATCAGCCCATAATTCACATGTATTTTCTTTAGTACCATCATAACAAATAAAATGTATGACTTCTTGTTTATAACAATAATAGTTAATTACAAGAAGGGTTGTAATAATAAGGTATCTTGAACCTTAATAAGATGGTGCCAATGCAATCTTTATTGTAGTTGAAAAATTCAAGGAAGCTCATGCATGATTTATGTCTGTGGTATCTTCATGGATCGCCACCATATTCAAAACTACCCTCTTAAGACTTTACGATTCCATTCTCTTAATAGCATCAATAATGGTCACCTTCATTATCCTTTTACTCCCCTTATCTATCATATTCACTTGCCCTAGCCTATCTAAAATGGTCATTTCCTTATGAATGATGCTTCTATGCCACTCACAACATGCTCATGTGTTTCTTGATGCTACTATTAAGGCATGAGCTTACAATCTTCTTCTCCTTCTCTTGTAATGGAAGGTTTGGGCACTCTTTAATATGGCCTCTAGGCCCCTGAAGCTAGTCATCTGCATCAAAATAATGCTACGAAAGGATGAGATGCACCCTCCAACCTCTTTGATTAGCCCTTGAATTATTGCCTCTTCTTTTTCATCTTCTTATGCATGTCTTCCTTGGATCCACTCTCTAGACCTTCTCCCTTATAGCTAGCCCTTCATAAGCTCAAAAAGGAGCTAGCAAAATGATAGCTTTTTCATCAAATACAATTCATTGCACCTCATTTTGCTATGAATCAAACCCCCACCCAATTTCCATGCATGTACCCAAGGTTTTCTTTAATTTTTTGATTACTTAGCATAGTTAGCGGGAACATTTATAAGCATCTTCATTATTTAACTTGTGAAGCATTAGTTCTTTCACTTAGTTCTTGCACTACTATAAAGACAACTCAATACAGTCCTTCCAAAATGTTAATAGGGAATACAATCTTATTTTTGGCATTGGTCATACCCATATCTATATCCATCCCACACTAGTAAAAAAATTCACCTCAAATTAATCATCCACCATTTCGATCAATCCCTTTAGTGTGAGGATATTTTGGCCTCTTTTGAATTCAATAGATATCTATAATTTCTTTAACATTATTAGTATCCCCATAGTTGTACTAGTCATTGTGATTCTTTAGTATACATGTCATGAGATTGCAAAGAGACCTCTCACACCATTAACACTGGTCTTGAGGATCATCAAAGTCACCCCTATCATGATATTTTCCTCGTGAGGAAGAATCTTCTTATTTATAACAAAAAAATCCAAGGAACCAAGCCTATCTTTGTCTAGAAATGATCCCTTTCAAGACAAATCCAATATCTCATGAAAACATTACTTAGTAATCATGAAAAATAATTCTTTCAAATATTCCAGAAGGCATTCTACTTTGATACTTAAATTACACAATCACTTTTGAGATCACTCTCTTATTGGTTTTAAGCCATCCCATAGTCAATCAACTACAAATTTGTTTGCATTCTTGAATTTAGGTAACTTCTTATCCTAATTTCCCATTCTAGGGATTTTCAGGTCCCTCTCTATTCTTGAACAAAAGTATCCTAGAGCTTAGTCGTCAAGTCACACATAGCTTTAGTTTATCCTTGAGGTCATACCTTCATGAGTTGCAATCATAGCTTATGAGGCATCCTATTATTTTAGGGAAGGTATGTCCCTTAACTTCAATCCTTAGCTTATCCTTTACATCACTACTATGAGACATTTTCGTATCTTAGGGTAGGAACTTGAGTAGGGCACTTTTATGGAAAGAGAAAACATTGTCAAGAACACATCATAAGTCTAGTAAGTTATCCCTTCTAGTTGAAGTGACACCAAATCTATGTGAAATTTTGAGCAAGAGATTTAGTTCCCTTATTGTAATTCAACAACGTTGTGATATGACAATCCTAAGAAATCATGATGTTCCTAACCAATTTAATGAGTTTCATAAGTCAACCCTTAACTATGACTTAAAATGCACATGTAGTGAGCTTGAAAGGCAAATAGGAAAGTTGTCCCAGCCAACAGAAGCATATGCTCCAAACTTGAAGCACTCTTCTTAGGTTCCATCACATGAACCTTGTTTTGGTGCTCCCATACTTTGATGTCTTCTCCCATTACATATTTGTTAGTCTTGATAGTTTCACAGTCCACAAGATAGCTTTTTAATGATTAGGAGGGTTGGAATGATTAATCTTCTCTAATCCTTATGAGGGGGTTATAGTTTGGGAATCACTTCTTTCTTAAGAATCGGATAGCCTCTCGACTAGGTAGCTAGAATAGTACTAGATACATAGAGTAAGATGATATTAACCAAGGAAGGAAGTACTGGTAATCTAAGGGAATGAAATTGAAGCCTCAACTTTCTCCTTTAGGACATGAATAAATGAGTCATGATCCATGTGATAAGGGAGGAAAAATGGAGATAATAATAATTAAGAGAATAGTGTCAAGGCAAAGATGGGGAAACCTCATAAAAGTGTTTGATAGCATGGTAGCTTTGATCTAAAAATGTTGAAGCTTAGCCCCCCTGTCTCTCTAATGTATCTTTATCTTTCTTATCCTCACCCTTTTTGCAATGTGTTGATGACCTTTTTGGAATAAGGGAAGAGTGATAATGGTCTCTATGTAGTTATCAATTTATAGGGGAGCAGAAGGATCTTTAAGTTGAGCTAAGCCATCAGCTCTTGGAGTGTGAATTGCATGATGAGTTTAAAGAGGATTTTTCAATCCCTTTAGATGGTTGGTAGGCTTCCCAAATTATATTTAAAGGTAGTCTACTTGGGGTGGAGGGGGAGTAAACATTTTCTTTTTTAGTTTAAGTCAAGTGAAGAGAGAGAGAACTTAGTCTTTTATTAGCCTCTTTTCCTACTCAATCTCTTGTGATTTGTGCAGCATGGATCTGCAGCCTCACTTTAAGCCTAAATTATGTAAGCTTGAGTGATTTTTGGGAAAAGTGAAAGCTACCATATTTTATTTCCAAAGGGGGTCTAAAAAAGTGAGTGCGGACCATCCATACTCCATGGAGTGGTGCAAAAACATTCTTGCATATGATATGAAACTTCAAAGGGCCAATAAAACTTTGATTTCGAACTTAGAAATTGGATGTGTTTGAACTGTTGTGTATGGTCATGAGAATTATGGTTCTATCACTTCATTTTATGCATGTGGTAGATTTTTAAAATCCAAAATTAATATTCATGATTTAGCATTAAGATTTCCTAACAATGCCATAGAAATATCCATAAACCTAAGGTCTTCAAGATCCAAAATTTAATCTTCATGATTGTTGAGAAACAAGAAGTCAATGACAAAAAGCATGATGACTAATGTCTGGACAAGACTCTTACTCAAGTGATTTAGGTTCCAAGATAGATTAGCTTGAACTCATAAACACAATCTTGAGTAGACTTGGACAAGATTGAAAGTACAAAGTACAATAGCATTCCATTCAAATGATTGTCAAGTACACTCTTTTATAGTTGCAGGATGGTACCAATTTTCTCACTATGCTGCATATGGGATAAAGGCAACTTTTCCTAAATTGAGCTCCATGTTCCTTGCCTTACTGCTCCATATAAAAAGTCTATCATAGGAGTGTGATTTCATATTTTTCAACGCCCCTCCTCAATCAAATCCATAAAAAACATTGACTATATAATGACTGTCATGAGTAGAACCTTGCTAAGTGTAGACATGGGAAAACCAACCATATAATGCTAGAGGCTATCACAATGCCTCACTAAGTGTGCAGAGGCTATAGTGCACATATTACATGAGGGTTATCAGGCTTATAATTGGAGCATTAATGTAAGTACATACAAGGCTTGAAAAGTCAATCTGAATAGTGAGAATAGAAGGACAGATGAGGCTTGTTATTCTACTCTTGAGAGTGTCTTCTTCTTCTTCATAACCACATATTCACAACTTTGGGAATTTTCATAAAGTTTCGAAATTCCTAATGTAATTAATATTTGGACACATGGTCAAATATTATTTCCTTACTTGAACGTGAAATTTTCCCTAGATACTATATAATCCCCCTAAGTCCCACTCTCAAATATAGGGTTAAGATCTAGCCACTTGGTCCAATCTTTACTCCTTATTTGAAAGTGTAAATTGGGAGATTTCCAAATTCTCTAATATGATATTTCATGGTCTTCTTTGTCTTTGATAGTTGCAAGGTAGGCCTTTTGTGATTTTTTCCTAGCATAACAAAATTTTTACATGTGCCGAGTTCTTTTATAAAAGTAAAAAAAATGTCTTTCTTCCCTTTGCACTTGTTGTTCACATAAAGCACATGTCTTTCTTCCCTTTGTAAAAGTCACAAATAATGTCTTTCTTCTCTTTGTACTTGTTGCTCACATAGAGCACATGTTCTTCTTTTGAAGTGCTTGCTTCTTCTTTACCTTTGAGCTTTTTCTCTTCTTCAAGGAGTGATGCTTTGATATCTACCAGCTTTGGATTTGGCATATTAATTAGTGTGGTGGAGACATTACCAAATTCTAGGGGATGACTCTTGAGCAAGAATATGTATTCTTCCATTTTTAACTTAAATTCTACAACAATTTGAGTTAACAAGCTTTCCATATAATTAAGGTGAGTTGCTAGCGATGTATTAGCCTTCATATCCAACTTGAAAAACTCAATCAACAATCCATAATTTGAGGACTTAGATTGGGCACCAAATAGTGTATCCAATTGTTTCCAAGTGGCATGAGATGTGTCACATGTGTCTATATGGTTGATATAGCTGTCATCAAGCTCAAGCTTGATGATTGCTTGGGCTTTTTGATCATTCTTTTGTCAAATTGCTGAAAGAGAAGCATCTCTCGGCCTCGTCTCCTATCCAAGTCTAGTTATTGACCATAGACCTTCCTTCATGAGGATTAGTTTTATCCTCGTCTACCATGTGTGGAAGCCCATTCCTTTGAAGTAGCATGACAGTGAATACTTTTCCAATACTGGATGTAGGAAGCAACAATAAATCTTTGGAATTAGATGAACACAAAAGTTGAACCCAATTGTGTCAAGAGACACAAGTGAAAGTAGTGATAAAAGGCACTATGCTTTGATGACTGATGTTGTATCCTCCCTTCCTTGTTGATTTGATGTGTAAATCTTCTTGGAACTTTAGTGGTACAATAGATCAAAGTGGCAATGGAGTGGTTGAATTGAAAAGAGTGAGAAAATAGAGTGATTTATGAGATTTGGTAAAAGAGACCATGATTGCCATAGTTAGGGTTTTGGTAGGGGCTTGGTTTTTTGTTTACAGCAGTTGCGTGGAGATGATTATTCGAAGGTTAGAGATTAATCACAATGTGTATGAGTGGTAGGAGCTGTAGTACGACCACCATACGCTGGAGTGCAAATCTAGACATCAACGATTGATAGAACATGCAATGTTGGGCTATTATGTGGTCAATGTCATGACATAATGTGACAAGGAGTTGCATCTAGAGCAAGAGAGATGCCTCTAGAAGAAATCTTAGTGAGATATGTCTTGTAAGGAGAGATCCAAGAGCTCCAACATAGGTAGGTACTGCAGCTATGAAGGTCAAGAGGTGTAGAGCAAAGATAGATTGAAGAGATGAAGACTTCTGTCGAAGCTGAGCTGGACTGAGCTTGTGAGGAGCTAGAGGAGCATTGAGCTAAGCTAAACCACGTTCACCATGGATTTTATACCATGTTGAGAAACACATATCTTGAGCAAGGTTAGCTATGGAGGTTAGAAGTCAATGACAAGAAGCATGATGACTAATGACTGGACAAGACTCTTACTCAAGTGAATTAGGTTCCAAGGTAATTAGCTTGGACTCATAAACACAATATTGAGTAGACATGGAAAAGATTGAAAGTACAAAGTACAATAGCATTCCATTCAAATGACTATCAAGTACACTTCTTTTATAGTTGCAAGGACTGTACCAATTTTCTCATTGTACCTATGGAATAAAGGAAACCTAGATTGAGCTACATGTTCCTTGCCTTACAGCTCCATACAAAGAGGCTATCATAGGAATGTGATTGCATATTTCTTGACAATGATTTTTCATCAATAATTCCTATGACTAATATAAAAATATTAAGGAGCTCAAGGTTTTTAAGATGCCTTAATGCTATTACTCTAGAACATTGCTTATGTGTAATAAAATATGAATTATCATTGATAACTTTTATTAAGATAATTATTGAGTATTACCTAATTTTGAAATAGCAAGGTGGATACATTGTATCCAAGAAAGACATGACCCTCACCATGATCAAGAGCATATTTCTCTTATTGTTTGGGTATTTATAAATACCATGGCTACCATCTAAAACTCTCATGGACTTTCTCTATAATCTTGAAAAGGATGGGTGGAAAAAGTATAATATGGGCCTTTTAAATCAACATTATCATAGTTCGTGAGAATCCTCATCATCATAAGTATATGATGTTGTGAACCATACAATAATAACTGTGCTCATAAACTAGGTCACATGTTTATGGACTAGCCTCCTTGTGATCTCTCTTCCACATGCCAAGAATCTTCCATAAATCTTCATTTCCCTGTTGAGAGAAAGTGTATTAAGTATTATATCTAGTATAGATGTACTTTGCATCTCCAAGTAAAGGTACATAAGCCTACTCATACCAATCTTAATGCTTTAAGTCCATAAAAAATTTCATGTATGCACAAGAATCCATTTATTTTTTGTTCAAGAATGACTTGAAGTAATTGTTAAAGGGTGCATTTATTATTTTCATCCAAAAAGCAATGGCTAGATGGAAACAACCAAAAGTTATATTCTTGATCTATATAGATCCTATAAAATATATAAATCAACAAATTAAAGGGACTAGTGGAGTAGAATCTACCTTCTTTCCATCTCACTAACTATGTCTCTCCAACATCTTCATTCTCAACTCCCTTTTTCCTTAGCAGTGCTACCTTTTGTTCCTCTCACCAAATGTGTCGCTCCAACATCTTCATTCACAACTCCCTTTTCCCTCATCAGTGCTACTTCTTCCCATCTTTAGAAACTCAAGATTACTTGTTGCATCATCCATCATCAACCAAGGAATCCATGGAGTAGTATTATAACTAGCTATTAGCCTATATATGCATGTGCCCTCACATAGTATCTCCACCAGAACATGTATATAGTATTGGATCCTCAAGTATGGGGAAACACTTTAGGTTTTTTCATAGTATAATCCATCTTCCAAACTGGTTGTGATCATTTGAATTGACACATTATATCCAACAAATCCATTGTTGGATACTTGACGTTTAGGGCAATATCAATACATGCGAGTAATGCCACACTCAATATATCTCAAGTCCACTTGATTTTTTAATGAAGCTTTTTTCTTTTTAGGAAAGTCATTTGAGATGTGCCCTAGTTGATGGAAATTCCAACACTCAATAGTTTTTTTATTTACGTAATTCATTCCTTTTCTTCACCCCTATCATATCATCATGATTTAGAGGCCAATGAACCATAAGAATTGTGTTACCCTCTTTATTATATATGCAACATAAGGATTCATGTATTCCTTTCATCATATGATTCTTCTATCAAATGTGAAGGAGGGTCACTAAGGGGGTAAGTTATGATGGAACTAAGGGACTTAGGTAATCCTAAGGGATTGATTTTAGCTCTAGGAGCAATTAGTCCTTGATTGGGTGGGGGATAAAGCTAGTTGTAGAACTTCTTGGGATTGTCTCGAATAATTCATACTATGATTAAATTGATGATAGCTAAAATGTCCAAAGCATCAATAGTTAGTACAACTGTGTATTGGTTGTGAGCACTTGAAAGGGAGATGGTCTTTAACATAATGTACACACTACATATTCTGATCGATAATGTTTGGAAAACTTCAAAGGTTTGACCATCTTCAAGAGCTCTTGCTATTACTACTTTACATTCATCATCATAAGAGCTTGCATGCCATTTTTCCTAATCTTCCTCAACTCAACAAAGGATCTTCTTAGATATATGTAGCTTTCTTACCCCTACTTCTTTTCTTATGCATATTGTCATTGCAAATAGCCTAATCTAGTACATCATTCATGTTTATGCAAATTAGACCTGAAATTTTTTATCATGGTCTCATAAATATGCTCATCATAGATACCCTTGATGAATGCTTCATCACAATTGGGTCTCTTTGTAAACTCAAATTACTTAAATAGGCTTCTCACCTTGAAGATGTAGTCTCACATGCTCTTCTCTTCTCGCTACTCGATGTTCATTAGTCAAATGATGAGGTTATCAACCATAGTCTAATTTTGTGATGGGCTTAATATAGATATCCTTAAGCAATGTAAATAATGATTTCTTAGTGGCATTAAGCCTAGTGAATCAAATTTGTCTCTTTTATCCTAGGGATAATCACAACACTTATGATTGCTTAGCATCACTCATAAGGTTATTTGCTTTGAAAACTTACTAAAATTGTTCATCAAAAGCTATCTCTAATTGTTACTTAGTTTTTGGTGTATTTTGAGTACTTACCCAAATCATGTCTATGTAGTCTTGTGGCTCTAGCATTCAATAACATCCTTTAGGTGCTATCCATTTCTCCTTGCCTAGTTTCAAGAAATTGTTTTGTATCATTGTTGATGTCCATCAATCGATTAAGAGTGTTTATGCCTTGGTTCTATAATCTATGATCTTTTGTTTGATAGGTTTAGGGTGGTTCATATTTGAGACACTGATTTAGTTGCATGTTGGAGGTGGCAACGGTGGCCTACATATTGTTTCAGGCTCCTTCGGAGCTTTTGATTCTATCCAATGTGCTAGATACACAGAAAATAGTCTCTAAGCTGACTAGTACAATTGCGGTCAAGGATTTTCTCAATATTAATTGGTCCAGTAGGATTGGAATTTGGTCTCTACTTGTTGTGAGAGAGAGACTTCCACTTCTTGTGCATGCACCTATATTGAGGTTTGTTTAAGTTTTAAGCCTTCCCCTTGACTTCACAAATTGTTTGGAAAAAGAGAAATCCACACAGTGCACTTAAATGCACTTGTGTAACTTGAAATTCAAAAAACATACGATCTTTACTTAAGATGGTCAACAAAAACCCATTACAAAAAAACATAGAAAGTTGACATCAAACAACAAGATCTAGAGAAAAAAAGGGTAGATTAGGAGCCTAGGAAATACTTAAATAATTGATTTTAGACAACTAGGAAGCAAGTCAATGGTATTGTTTGATTTTTTTATTTCAATGGGTTTGGTTTGTTCTTTATATCAAATTCCCTTTTGGTTCTCTCAGTTATTTTGATTGAACCTTTTGGTTCTAGGCTCAATCTTTAGGACTCACATGCACTAGTTTTGTATATGGACATGTGGATGCATACTTGTGCACAATGTCATGGGGCTACACATTCAACAAAGGAAAAATAAGAAAAAGACATACATATAAATATTCTAGATGTATGCCTATGGGATACTTACTCATGATCTTGATAGATTTCTAGGTTTAGAACTAGTTTCCAAACAAGTATAAATATCTATTAGTTTAATGATAATTTGGGTGGAAAAAGACACATGAGAGGAGTTATCTTGAGTGCTATAGGTTGTCTAGATCCAAAAATACAAAAAAAAAACACATTTTACAAAAAATGTCTTTTTCAACTATTACAATATGATATTTACAATTCTACTTGTGTGAGCTTTGAGAATGGTTTGTTTCATGAGTGGCTTGATGACCATGATTTGGATTCATATGAAAAGCTAGAGTAGAATCAAGATGCAAAAAAATTTAAGACATGACGGCTACTCCGAGCTTGATACATGATTTTTTGCTTCTATCAAAAGAGTGTTTGTAGTTCAAGAGAGTATCTACAGTATACAAAGTCTTTTGTAGAGTGATATAGAGTGTTTTTTTCTCTTGATTTTTCCTTCCATCTTGTTTGATATTCTAAACGCTTGAGTTACTAAATTATACATACAAGATGCTAATTGAGTAGCTTTCAAGAAGACACTTAAGAAAGAAATTTACATTGAAGACACTAGTTTGATTACCTGCAAGAATTTTGAGGAGTGGGTTTTACAACCCAATAAGGGTCTTGTGGCTATAGAGTTATTAAGAGTATTTGAAAGTCAATTTGATTAGTTAGATCGACCTTGCAAAATAGCAGGCTCTTGCAAGTCAGAAAATTGAATCATTTCTACAAGCGGTAGATCACGAGTTTCAAGAGGAGCTTAATACTTTGTTAGAGGATCAAACTATAGAGTCAGGGCTTAAAATATAATGGAGGCATGTTAAGAATCCCACATACACGAATCCCACATACATGGAAGCTTGTACATGCACTGCTACACTTCCATGAACCCTTGATTAGCTACAATCCTACTATATACAAGCCACTCTATATCCTCATTGTTGGGGGGGATATGTGTTAAGCCACAAACCACAGATTCATGTATAGTGACCTGTACAAAATATTGGCTCCATGCAAGTTGAGTCACCCCAAAAAACTCCATCTTTTGAGCATGGGTATGGAAATATGCAAATACATTCCTACTATTAAACAACTTCATCTCACACTCTACTGTTTGAGCAGAAGCCTTTATTACCTATTGTTGTCATTGATCTACATAAGCATGTCCATATTGTGCTCTAACTACTACAAAACATCACTAGAAATTGTGCTTGCGATCTTTCATGTTGGTTCACCAATGTCGAAGGGGTTTTAGTTGAAAGGTTGTATCCACTAGGTATCAGAGAGAGAAAGAAGTAGAGAATAGGAGATAAAAGAGAAGAAAAAGAATAGGTAGGGATTCAAATATGTGAAATCCTTTACACAATATAAAGACAAAGCTCAATGATTCAAAGAATTATGTATTGATAGAATCTAAGAAAATAAATAAAATCTTTGTTTGGGACTACTCAGAAGGAATCTCCAAGAATTAGATCTCCTGGACCTCCTTGATAGACAAAAAATGTGCACCAAACACTACCTTCTTCTCAACTGCTTAGATAAAAAATCTAATGGTTCTGTTGGCTCTAAAAGGGGGGTAAAACTCTGGGACACCTACTCAAAATTCTCCTAGATTGCTCTTTCTTATTTTTCTTGTCCAAAGTATTATTTGCTACCTGAAAAATTGTGATCACGCTCATGTGAATTCGAAAGCCCTTCTTTTTGTATGAGATCTCCAAATATGACTGAAAAGCAACCATAAAAAGTGGCCTGAGAGGGGGTATTGAGCTAAAATATGCTTTACAACTGATTAGGTTTTTTATATAGCCCCAAAACATAATGAAAAATACAAATTTTATGTGTGATTTGAGAGAGTTTCAGTGGTCCCCTAAAACCCAAATGTTTAAGGATGTCTTCAACATCTATAAATAGACAAGCTATCCACCATTTAGCCTTATTCTTTGGTGCATGCTTCTCAATCTACTGTGCAGATTTTAGTCATTATCCACCTACCATTTGTTGTCCAGCCATCACTAACTACAACCCATTACTATCCAACCTTGGGTGACCTATTTTTGGCTATCACATTGCTATTTAGATGTCTCCATTTATTGTGTCATCATAACACCTTATTAGCCTACGTTTTCAGCATGTGATGCTAGGCGATAGGCTACTACCATCTCTCCTACTAGGTGACTAGTGTAGTACCTACGTTTTTGCTATCTAATAGGCCTTCTACATCAACAAATACCTCTCTTGTTGTTGGTTGATAGTTCTCTACCTCTCAGGTGATCACTTTTCAACCTTCCTCTGGTGGTACACTACTGCATTTACTAGGTATCACCCTCCAATTGCTATGTTTTGGTAACCGACCTACTACCCTTCATTATTTAGCACTCTCTCATCTTCAACTGGTGGTTATTGCATTTGGGATCCATCTCCAATGGACATCACTCTCCAACAATGGAATGCTCCGCCCTTGGGCATTCTATATACTCTTACATTCATTTTCAACATTCATTAACTTTAGAGTTTCTTCTCTCTATGTTTGCCTATGTGTTTGAGTTTTGAGTTTTTGCATTTTGCATTTAGGGTTTGAGTTTTACTTGTCTTTTTCTAAGTCTTTGCATTTCAATCTTGGTCATACATGTTGTGTTTCCTTAGTGCAAACCCTACCATATCTTCACACATAGGTTGAGCTACTTCATGATAGTATATTTGATGCTATTGAGCAATGCTGCCTTCTATATACTACAAGAGATTAGCCTTGTAGATGACAACCTAGAAAACAAACTTGTGGGCATGTCTATTAGCTCAATCATGTGCAAATCAAATGACCTGCATCTAAATTTGTGTTCATTTTGTGCAAAGAAAGTGCATGAATAAAGAAGCTTTTAAACACGCTTATAAAAGTGCCTATAGTAGCACTAATAGTGGCATTACTAGGAACACTTACAAACACATTTATAGTCACATTGTTTTTTGATATAAGAAAGACCAAGGAGCTACTAGATAAATTTCATGGCATCAAAGAAATATAACTCAAATCAAAGTTAGCAATTTATCTATCCCCCTCTATTTTCATTTGCATAAGCTTCTAATGATACATGGAGTGATTACACACAAAAATAATGCACTCACCTTAGTGTGTATCTAGATAATGCATTTGAGGACTTTGCATAGTGGAGAGTTCTCACAGGCACTGGATAGTATCTTCACTTTCTTCTTATTCTCCCATAGAGATGTATGCATAGCCTAGACTAGCTATAGAGATGTATGCATAACCTAGACTAGCTTATGCATTTGTGTAGCCTATGTTCTAGTCTATGCACTTATGTAAGGAAAGGAAATAGAAAAGAGAAATAGACTTACCAAAACTATGAAAAAAAAAAGAGAGAAATAAACTTATCAAGACTATGTAAGCACATAAAGGACAAACAAAAAACATTCATATTCTTCTAGGAACTTAAGAAATAACAGGTGGAGAATCAAGAAGAGAAAGGGGGAAAAACTTATTTTAGACCTGAAGAAGAACCTCTTGACTTTGTTGTTGATGCATGCAAACCTTCTTAGAGAAATAAGAATATTCCTCCTCTCGTGCCTTTCTTGTATCAAGCATATATACATCAAGTAACGTGGAGGAACAATACATTATTTCTAGTTGTCTATTGCATTGCTCTAATTACACTATAGGTGTGACTATAAGCATTGTTATAAATGCTCCAATAGGTGTATGTCTAGCCTATGCATTTATGCAAGAAAAGGATGTAGAATAAATAACTAAACTACCAAAGCTATACTAGAACATAAGGGAAGACCAACACATATCGAGACCTTTAAGAAAGTTAAGAAAGAAGAACGTTAGAACCAAGAAGAAAATAAGGGAAGAAGATTTAATTTTGTAATTGAAGAAGAACCTCTCCCAAATTTTTCTAGATACATGCAACCCTCCTTCACTTGGAGATTGAAGAAAATACATAATCTCTTATCTTTCTTCCGCTTGCAAATTTCAATATGTGACAATGTTCAAGCCCATCTAACAAAGTAATATAAATAAAACATACCTCATTTTAATTGCATGTTATTATGCTCCAAGCATGGGTATGTGTGCAACTATAAACACTACTATAAACATGAATATAAGCATTGACATATGCATTGTTATATATGCTACTATATGTGCTAGTATAAGCACTATTATATGCGTTGTCATTACTCTAGTGTAGAAAATTGCAAAATCAATGCATTACTAAGCACAGCTGTACATGTGATACATTCTAGCATAACATAGACTTATGTATAGTACATGTGAGCACAATAGAAGCTTATCTGAGAAACAAAGCAATCTCGAGTTAAATATTATGTTAGTATTTTAAGACAATGATAGAACCATTAAGAAACTAAGGTTACAAAATTATGAATGAATGGGAGAAACAAGAGCAAATATCCATATTGCCCATGGAAGTTGTGAAATAAGAAGAAAAAGAAGCTGAAGAGTAAGGAAAAGTAGATGGCTTTAGATGTAAAGAAGAATCTCATTATGTTCATGGTTATTAGTGCATGCAACCCTTCTTTACTTTGAGATGAATGAAGATACCTCCCCTCTTGTGTCTCAATGTTTCTTCCCTCAAGGTACTATTCTCTCTTTTCTCCTTCAATAATACAACTCCAAAAAATTTCCAAAATGACTAGTCTACACTTTCGAATGTCATATCATTGAATGCGCATTTCAATTTGCATTTATAATCATGGCCATATGCAATTATAGATGCACCCACAAATACTTGAAACCTTATAAGTGCTTACTAACACACTTATAAATTTGTTTGTAGTAGCACTTATAGAAGTGCTTACAAAAATTCTTATAAACATGCTTACAATCATGCTTATAAATGCATTTAGGCATGGTTGTAGATGTAGTGTTAAACATCATGAATATAAACACTCTCAGAATGTACGCATCTATAGTTGTGCTAAAATGCACATTAATAACGAAACTTTTCAATTCATTTATGGGTGCACCTAAATGTGTGTAAGATATTTTTTAATGCTCATGAGTCTAAATGTAGTTTTTAATTCATAAGCAAACACATAAACTAATGAGCATCAATGGATCTCCTCTATGCTTCAATTTTGTTCTATTGATATTCACTATCCTTCATCTAGCATCTATCTGGATTACCATTAGATCTCCAAGAATCAGCTACATCTTATTGATAGAGATCAATTGCATGTATATATATTTATGGATGCATGCACGTATCCTTGTATGTTGCTTGATATTCAATGTGAGTCATACTAAATAATGAAGATATTATTAGGGTAAGATTAATTGAAGAACAATAATTGAAATGACATTATGTTTTAACCAGCTAAATTGAATGCATGTTGGTATATTTTAGACCATGGATAGTATAAGCATTAGTTTATAATGAAGATAGAAACCATTCTCACATTGGCTAGATAAATGAAAAAGCTGGTGGACAGTATGGGTACCAAAGAAAGTACTTGCATGACTCTTCACTTGACCTAGCATGCTAAAACTTTTGGGGATTCTCACAAAAGGGTCTTCTAAATATAGTAAAAATTTTCTTATTTCTATTGGCTAAGCTTCTAATCTAAAATATGAGATGAAGTAAAAATACGCTAGCAACATGGAGTAAAGATTCATTAATCTGTTAGTAATATGATATGAGAGATAGAGAACCAAAAGACCTGAAAGGAGAAAAAATTGACAGAGAAATTATGAATATAGAGCAATTCATCTCTTAAAAAGGTGTCTATCAGCATTATCCATAGGGCATGGTTACACAATGGTTTACCTTGCTTGTGTAAGCTGTGAAAGTTTACATGAAGTTAATTGGAGCCTATTAGCACATGCAACACAGTTAACATTTTTTGACATATTAAATTATCTCCATGATCATATAATAATTGAGAATGCATGTGCGTGTGTGCGTGCGTGCACACATGGGCATGCATGTGTGACTGCACCTACATGTGGACATGAGGGAGCAATGTTCTATACAGGAGCCTTCATGTAAATTTAACATTTTGTTTTGAGCTTTCAAAGTTTTAAACTCTAGGTTTGTGCCCCAAAGTAACACATCATTAACCACCACTCTAGCTTAGTAGATTTTAATTAGTGGTTTGTAGATATGCATCCTTATAACTCAATAGATATATATTATTCCTTTTGGTAAAACAACCCTAAATTGTATTCAACATTATTTCTACTAGTTTTTTAAACTAAAATATGGCTTGTGTATTGATTATCTAGATACCTTCTCAATGTAATATATTGTTGATCCTTTTACAATTATCATCATTTTACAATTATCAGATTATTTTCCCTCAGCTTTCCATTGTATTTCCAATAGCCATTGAGATATGCCTTAAATCAAGTGGAAATCAAAAGGTTTAGTTTACCATTGTAGGTCAGCTATAAATATCCATAGTGCCACAACATCTCCAAGTACACACATTGAGCTGGTCTTCAACTCTTTGGAGGGCTCTGACAGAAGAGAGTGAGCACATGTAGCTTTGGCCCTGCTGAACGTTACCTTCCGCTCTGCGTACACAAATTGTTATACTGTGTGCAGAGTGCTCATAAGACATCGGGCGGAGGCGATGCGTGCTTACTCTTCTTCCTGTCAAAGCCCAGCCCGCAAGCACAGAGAGAGAGAGAGAGAGAGAGAGAGAGAGAGAGAGAGAGAGAGAAGTACTTTGCTGTACTTTCGCATAGTTGTGGGCTTTGACGGGCGATTATGTTTTGATAGTTTTTCGCGGTTTGCAGTAACCCTAATTTTAATAAGCCACAAGTGACTGACCGTTAACTGTGATGCAGGGGCTTGCGCGCTTTCTTGTTTCTTCTGTTTGCAGCAACCCTAATTCTCATCGCCAAGCCAAGACGTGAGCTGACCAGCTTGATTATGCAGATAATCCCCCCCGGGCCCCCTCTCTCTCTGTCGTGTCTGTTTTACCCAGTATACTACTCACATTTGCTGACCACACGAATCTTAGCTTTGGGAATTTCAAGGAAGTTATGAGCTGCTAAATTTTGAGCTTGATCTTTGGATGAATCATCACGATTCATCCTGACAACGCAAACTCACATTATTAATCAAGTACTTGGGGGTTTACTCGTGGAAGATCAAGAGTTTCTAGTCATGGAATCCTGATTATTCAGTTCTAACGATCACATCTTAGAAAGGATTCATAGAGACAACTATTATGTAGCTACATCTAATGAATTTGCCGCTTGATCTTGCAGGTTTGCCACTCGAACATCTGGATTTTTCACAAAGGCACTGTTTTCTTTCATGAATTGCTACTAGAAATGTATTCTATCTACGTATCAAAGCCTTGATCAGATGCGTGAACTTATTTGCTAATTTCTATACAACCACATGGTTTGGATTGACGAAAGGCATAACATATGCTTCAATGCTCATTTGCATTTTGTTCTGTAGGAAACTACATTTTCATTCTAGTTTTCTAGACCAACAATCTAGCCCTCCAAGAACATAGAGATTTTATGCTAGAAAGGAGAATCGGTCACATGTTAAATGCTGTTCTCGAATGTCAAAAGAGTTGTGCCTTCATTAAATGAGCGCTTGTGCTTGTGCAATGAGAAGATACATCGCCAAACAATATAATGCACTAAAAATTCTCATGTGACACTGTGTAATGCTTATACAGAAGATGTGATACTTATGATAATTGTCATTTAGTATTTTGGTATTTATACACAATGCATTTGAAAATTTCTAAGCTTTGGCTTGACCTAGGGTGTTATAGAAGATATGGAGTTAATTGATGAAGTCTTCACCATCTGTTGTTAGTCTCTATGCACTATGGATTCCAATTATTGAGAAGTGAGTGTCTCACTAGGTGCTTCAAACAGTAGTTGATTTTGAATCATACATAGAAATTTTGACATGACAGTCATATGGTAAGTAACAAAGAAGGAAGGTACCTGTTAGTCTCACCTTCAATCAATTTATTGAGTTGTGTAATCAAAATGAGTTTATTAGTTGTAGCTTCAATGTTTTGTTGTGCTTCACAAACTCCATCCTTTTCTTGAGGTATATGAAAGGGCACATTAGGAAATTAAACCCAAATGCATGTTATAAGAGATTGATATAAACAACCATTGTCTAGCTAGATCGCATGATTCTTCCATTGATCTTACAAACTTGACTCTATAACATCTAGATTTTCCACTAGCGCACAATTTTTCTTGAATCGCTGCTAGAAATGTATCATATTGATGTAGCAACGCCTTAATCCGATGTCTCATGTTGTTAGCATGCATTTATTTGGCTCATTTTTAGGTACCTAGATGGTTTGGATGGTCAGAAGATATAGCATGTGGTCCAATGCTCATTTTGATATTTTCTCTTAGTAAACTAAGTTATCATAAACCAATTTAGGCATGCTAGAATATAGAGATTCTATGGTAGAAAATGAAAGTGTTCATGTCTCAAGTATTGCTCTCGTCTGTTGGAATTGTTGGTTTGAGCTCATTAAGCAAGTTCATTTCTTGTAAAATTTGATGATACATGGCAAATAATGTACTGCACTGAGAGAACCATATGTCATGCTCCTAGAAAAATTGAGATATTTATGATTAGTCGTATACTAGTACATGCTTCATCTTAATAGGGCCTAGATGTTTTCTTATACAAGAATGTTATTTTGGTATTTATAAGCAATGCACTTGAAACTTTTGTAACTTTGGTCATGACAATTGTTTTCTAGATTCTATTGACTTAAATTGATGAATCCTTGATAATTTGTTACTCTTTCTGCAGCCATGGATTTCACTTACTAAGAAATGAGTATCTCACAAATGTTTATACACAAGCACACATTCATAGACACCCCCCCCCCCCCCCCACACACACACACACTCTCTCTCTCTCTCTCTCTCTCTCTGTGTCTCCCTCTCTCACACACACACACACACACACACACACACACTCTCTCTCTCTCTCTCTCTCCCCCTCACATACACACACACACACACACACTCTCTCTCTCTCTCTCTCCCCCTCACATACACACACACACACACTCTCTCTCTCTCTCTCTCTCTCTCTCCCCCTCACACACACACACACACACACACTCTCTCTCTCTCTCTCTCTCTCTCTCTCTCTCTCTCTCTCTCTCTCTCTCTCTCTCTCTCTCTCTCTCTCTCTCTCTCTCTCGCTCTCTCTCTCTCTCTATGCTTTGAATCTTCCATAGCTTCTGGGGCTAAGATATTGGTACAACAAAACTTAATCCCACCTTGCAACAATGAACTTTATGTTGTGTTCATTTGTATGTAATGTAAGCTTTATCTTTCATTTGCACAATTTGCTTAGCAATTACTTGCTATATATGATGAATGGCTTTCCCAAGGCTAGGACATGACCTATGCAGTATTCATATCGTAACTTGACATAACAATTTAATAGCTTAGTTCTTATGGACTACAATGGGATAAAGCAAGCATATGATGGGTATGAAGTTAGACAAAATGTAACATTGGATGGGGTCATGCTACTTAGGGAATTTGTGTGCACATTTGGCTAGGGGTGTGTATATGGTTGGTCAACAAGTTGAGGTGCGAGAAGATTATGTATGAGATAACAATGTTGATGATTATCTTTAGCTTCCTAAGCCACTACACACGATTGTACAACCTTAGTGGTTGGAAACATCAAGGACTCTTAGTATTTGAGATTCAAAACATTCCAAAGTGGGAGGGCACAACTTTGGGAAGGATGGGGTATAGTGTGTTAGGCCTATTGGTTGAGGCATACTAGAAGATAGCAATGGAATGTTAAGGTTTGTTGGAGGATCACCTAGGGGTTCCACCTTATAGAACATGTAAGATACCATGTGAGCTCAAAAGAAAATTACAATTTGAAAAAAACAAGTATGTTTAGTAAAGTAAAAGAGGTTAAAGGCCTTATAGTATGTAAAGAAAGGGTATTTATTAATATCCTTTGAACGCATGTTATGTAGATGATTTCTTATAGGTGGACCCCTTGGGGAGGATCATAAGTAGCATAGCTATTCAAAGGGATGGCTTGGTGGGTGTGGAGGGGTGCAACCAACATTGCACCTCTTTCTAGTGGTGTTGATAGGAAACATAACCAAAGTTACACAACTAGAAGATAGCAATGGAAGGTTGGGGTTTGTTGGAGGATCATAGGTAGGAAGGCTATTCGAAGGGATGACTTGGTGGGTATGGAGGGGTGCAACCAACAGTTCACCTCTTGCTAGTGGTGTTGGTAGGAAGCATAACCAAAGTTACAAAACTTTCGATAATGGCTCAATGATACCTCTAAGAAGGAGGGGTGGGTTTTTGGGGAGGGGAAAGGGGAAGTGCAAGGGAATGCTATAGGAGAGGGGCACATCCATACCATTGTGAACAAATACATCAATGGCAAAGGAAGAGGAGGTAATAACAGGGCTTGCTCCATTATGGAAAAGGAGAGGCTGTCACGCAAGTGCCTCTTATGACTATTGTGATTGCATTATGTGTTCTTTGTATCTTTGAGGAGCCAAGGATAATAATGCAACCCTCAATCCTTTGTAGCACAATAGTGTTGATTATGTCAATGAAGGGGATCAATGGTGGCAACATAGAAATCTTTATCAAGGTTGTGCTTTTGTAACTAAGAAATATATATTTATATTCAAAATGAAATTGAATGTAATAAGTAAGGTTTTTTCCCTCTTGCAACTCTTGGATTTTACATGAAATGCATAGAGTGTACCTTCTTTCATTCATGAAGCATGTTATCAATTCGTTTTTGTGAGAACAGGGAAGAACTATCACATGGCTACTTCTCTTTGTTAACAAAAATATAAAGTGAGTGAGGTATAGCCTCATGAACTTTGCAATGGCACCAACCACACAAAGGATGGTTACTAGGCCTGGCCAACAATGCTGGCCAGGTGAGCTAGTCATATGTTATGTGCCTAGAAAATATGGGATACTTATGATAGTTGTCGTATGGCACTATATGCTTCATTTTAGAAGAACTTGGATGTTTTTTTGTACAAGAATGTTATTTTGGTATTTACACAATGCATTTGAAATTTTTGTAACTTTGGCTTTGACCATGGTTTTCTACATTCTCTAGAGTTCATTGATGAACCCTAGACAATTTGTTAATCTATGTGCACTACTATGGATTCCAATTATTGAGAAGTAAATATCTCACTAGGTGCTTTCAAAGAATACCTAATTTTGAGTCAGAGAAAGAAAATTTTACATGCCAATCATATACTAAGTAATAAAGTAGGAATCTTTTAGTCCCATTGTTACTCAATTCATTAGGTTTTGTATTCAAAATCGATTTATTAGTCCCAAAATCAACCGTTTTGTCAAGCTACACATCTAGCGAAACTGTATAATTTTATTGAGGTAGAGGAAAGTACAAATTAGGAATGTGTGAAATTCAAATGGGGGTAGGGTGCATGCTCCATTCTAGCATTACCTACTAGAACCAAATCCAAAATTAAAGTACACTAATGTGGACTTTGATGTAAATTATTGAATAGTTAGGAATTCATGTCATTATATTTTGTTCTTTACGATTAATACATTTTATTAGTTGGTTTGGTGAAGTCCAACTGAGTATATTATGCTTACTAGCGAAAAAAAACAACAAAATCTAAAGATCACATGTGAGTAGCTAAGTGCCAAGGTAGATCCAAGATCTTATGGAGAGACTATCAAAGGAGTCCTTATTAGACCAATAGATTTTATGATTGTATAGCTTTTATGTTTCAAATTTTAGGGTTTCACCTAGAGAGAGACCTCACAATCATGAGCTTAGTGTTTTAATGAATCCATAAGGCATTCTTTGGAAACAAAAAATATGACTTTCAGCATAGTAGTATAATGTGTTTTGTATGAGTGCAATGATTCCAAGTAGAGGGTGTTTTCTTTTCCATAATACATGGCTTGAAATCACATTATCCCCAATAAGAGTTGTGTTGAATGATAATGGAACCCCCTATGTGACAAACTCTATAATAAAAGGAAGTAGGGTTATTACAAACTCTACAAACTAGGGAATGGTGCCATGCCCTAGTTTAGAGAGAGAGAGAGAGAGAGAGAGAGAGAGAGAGAGAGAGAGAGAGAGAAGCCTTCTCATTGGCACATATGAATCACTCAAAACATTTTGTTTGGTGTTTGGAAGGACTCCATAATGTTCAAATATCAATTATCAATGTTTCTTTAGGTAAAAGATTAGACTCCTATTAGATTATGAGTAGTTTATGTATAGTTACTACATCGGGTAACATGTTGCATAGTAAGATTATGTAAACTTATCAATCTTTAGTGTAGAATCAAAATTTGATAGAAGCTTAAACTAGTCAATTTCATGGGATAAAAAGATGCAGTCTGCATATGTTGTTATGGAACACAATTTTATCACTTTAATGGCAATATTTGAAGTACATACCCTTCAAAGTAACTATGCATGTATGTCTCATGTGTACTCTATGACATATCTGAGTGAAGATGAGATAATTCTAGGGGAAAAACTAGGAAAGGGTGCTTGTGGTGTTGTATTCAAAGTAGAGGTTGTGAGAGTAGAAAGATATTTTTATCACAATAAGATTTATGCAGGAAAATGTTATAGAGGAAAAGTCTATATAAGGCAAGTAGAGCAATGAAGAGAGATAGTGATGCAGATCAAACATCTAATATTAGTACATGTGGTTGCGCCTACTGTAGAAGAACCTCTATGGACCATAACATCATATTTTAATGGTGGAAATCTTTTAAGTTTCATGACTCAAATACCTACATCTTGTGGTCGATTTACAAGGTTATTTCATGCTTGGGGTACATGTAAAAGAAGTTGTGATGAAGAAACTCAATTGAAAAGTGATAAAATAGTACAAATAAATATATTTTACAAAAGTATCACATCTATTATACATGCATTAATTTTGGGAATGTGTCATTTACACAAAAGCAAGGTGGTTACACATAGATCTACATCCTAGTAATATTGTATTAGATTTTGTTGGCGATGTTTGCTGTGTGGCGATTATAGATTGGGGCACAACTTTGGATTTCTCAAAGAAGAGAAATGCATTTTCCAAGCCACATCGAGGGTGTGTAGATGATGATATGGTGTATGCAAAAAAGTAGATCAATGAAAAATAGACCATATACAGAGTGTAATAACCCATAGGACCCCCCCTTTTTATCACATTAAACAAATTTTTTTACGTCTTCCACCCTTGTCAATGCCGCCACCTGGTGGAGGGAGGGGGAGCTGTACTCGTAGTCGATGAAGGTGAAGAAAAATATGATGATGGCGGAGCTATAGTAATAGTCAACATTGGTGAAGAACAAGACGATGATAGCAGAAATCTGGATGTAGATGACAATCAGGAAGACAATGTGATCAATGATTGGGGGGGGAGGGACACATGTGTGCCACCCTTCTTCCCTCTCCCCCCCCCCCCCCCCAACTATCTCTTCTCCCCCAAGAGGCTGACTGCATGGCAAGGGGGCTGGAGGCAAAGGGAGGGGGCCCTGCATCACACCCCCCCACAATAATACCCTTCTCCCCCCTATAAAACCCCTTTTAAGTGAAGAAGATTGGCACTTCTTTCCTCCCTACTCCCGGACTGAGAGTGAGAGAGAGAGAGAGAGAGAGGGCAGGAGAAAGAGAAAGTGAGAGAGAGAGAAAGGGAGAGAGAGAGTCTCAGAACATGAGGGAGATAGAGAGAGAGAGAGAGAGAGAGAGAGAGAGAGAGAGAGAGAGAGAGAAGCAAGCTCAAGGAAATTCCTTCCCTCCCTCTCTTGAAAAGAAATCACAAGTACTCCCCCTCCCTCGCTATTCCCGTGGTTTTCTATCAACCGCCCCTCTCTTTGGAAAAAGATTGCTGGAATCAAAGCAAAGCATGGGAAATTCTAGCACAATGGAGTGCATCATAAGAAGAGAAGGCCGCATTCCAAGCTCTGAAATGGCCCCAAAGCGCAAATTCTCATAAGTAACCAGAAAGGCTGCAACCACGGAAGGAGGATCGAGCAAAGATGCCACCGCTAACATGAATGGGTTATTGGGTATAAATGCCAATTCATCACTCCAAAACCAGGTACCGCTACGGTATCTTGTCCCATGAACGGAATGGTAGATCGTAATTATCATAGAAAGGAATCATATTTTTGCATCCAGTAATTTGTAGAACTTCAAAGGTAGATGCATAGGTTTGGATCAAATTCATGATGGTCACGATAACTACAAGTTGATTAAACATTTATGGGTTGTCTGCAATACTAAACTGATTAGTAGGCACAAATTTTGTGAGTACATTTTAGATTACCAATATAAATAAATATATAACATGGTGCAACACAATTGCATCCTATCAGCTTGCATTTACATTAAGCATAATGAGTTCATATACCTCTCACTTAAAAACATAAGTGACAATTTATGATTTGCATAAGTTCATTAAAATGAATTCTCAAGGAATGGAAGTCTTGCATTATATTATGAAATGAAGGAAAATCTAGCATCTCGAGATGATTCATGTGACATTCGATGCTCGCAACTACTCAAGGATTGCAAAGGACTTAGTTTACTAGTGGCTCGCGGGAGAATTAATTAAAAGTTTTCGTCATGAAATCTTGAGGGAATGAAACCCTAGGGTAAACTTAAAAACCCTGATAAAGTTCTAAGGAGGAAAATGGTTACCAAATGGCCAATTTGGATACTAGATTGAATCATCTAGATCTTTTGATCTCAAAACAAGAAGCCCTGAGGTTGACAAATTAGGGCAATCACCATCTAGGAATTATTGGATATAAACCTAATTGAGTAAATGCTCGTTCCTTTTTCATAAGAATGATGATCAGAACAAGGATAGTTCCTACCCCTCAGAAGGCCATTGCAGTTGATACCAAGGCAATAGAAAAATCCAAAGGGGGAATGCTAAGCATCCAAAATAGGAACTCCACCTTAATGAGTGTTCTAAGCCCTCGCCACATTATTATTTGTGCTTGGAGGCTCTAATGTATGCCTCAAATGCCCCATATGATTTCTCAAGCAAGTGGATGATTAATAGTATCCAGATATGCTCACATTTTTTCGGGCACAAATTTGATGCATCACGTCTGCATATTGTTGCTCATACTAACCACAAATGAGGTCAAAGATTGGCTCCATCACTTGCCAGTAATCCATGATGCATACATCAACAAGCTTTAATTGGTGGAGGAGATCCAAATATGATGTATACTTCTCCAATGTTGGCTATGGCTTCTTTTCCCTGCAACTTCAAACTCTTCCTTCAGGCTCTAGCTTTTGCAATGCCAATGCCAGGCTATGAGCTCTTAGGGACTATTAGTGAGTTTGGGAATCTCCCAATTTTCATTTTTTGAATACTAAAAAGGTGGGACCCGGATAACATGCCCATAAGTTTCTTAAAACCATATGATGTGACCTATCATTGGAAAGCGCTTGAAAAATGAAATCTATTGGGCTATAGAGCACTTGATTTGGAGTTATAGTGTTCAAGTTATGACAAATCCAAAGATTTGACCATGTATCCCAAACTTATGGGAAATTCCCATATTCCCGAATATGGTGTATGATGGTTCAATGGCTATGGTACTATGTTGGATGATAGAGTATATTGCTATTGTCAAAGGTTGTTGTCAAAGGTTGGGGATGGGAAATGGAAAGCTATCCATGAGATACTCCCTGACTTCTTCTTGGGGAAAAAAAATCCTATTCTAACTTGGCTATAAAGCATGCATTATGCAATTGAAATGGGAAGTTCTACAATCATTGAAGGTCTTATCAATAGTATTGTGTATACCTAGAGGATTAGCCAAAGAAACTATTTTTATCAATAAGAGTGTGGCCAATTTGTGATACAAAGGCACCTTGTTGCCACATTTAATGTTACTACCAAGGGAGAATGCCATTGTGGCTTCAAGACGAATTCTAAGATGGAGATTAAAGTAGCAATAAGGTGGGTTTCCCAAGCCCACCTCATGATAATACGTTATCAATGAATATACAGTACTCCTAGGCATTTCAATCATATGATCATGAAACTCACATTGAATTGGGCTAACATACTCATGTTTATAGAAGCCTAAATTAGGCTTTTGAATAGGCAATATTGGTGTAGATTGACTAACATCAATGGATATTTCACAATTTCCTATGGGTTCCCCAAATTTAGTGTGAGGATTTCTTAATTTAGAGTAATAAAATTAGGATTTTCCTTTTAAGATAACCTTGTTGAAATCATATGCTTAAGCATGCTCCAACCTAATTAGTTACTAATAAAACCTAACTAACATCAATGGATATTTCACAATTTCCTATGGGTTTCCCAATTTTAGTGTGAGGATTTCTTAATTTAGAGTGATAACATTAGGATTTTCCTTCTAAGATAACCTTGTTGAAATCATATGCTTAAGCATGTTGCAACCTAATTAGTTATTAATACAACCTAACTAACACTTTGTAGTGGGTGATCATGCAAAATTGAAAGCCTTATGTATTGTTAAACAAACATTTTCTTTTGTACTTCTATATTTTGGTTTTGTGGTGTTATTGTAGTTATCTAGACTTTTTATGCTTAAAAAGTTTACAAAGGAGCGAGAAAATCCTCAAAAGCATCAAATAAGTACGAAAAGAGGCTATGGTTTTCTAGCCAATTTTTGAGTGGCTTTTCATAGTACACTAATCTAAAAACTTGCTAACATTTTGGGAACTCTACACCCTTTTGATGTGTGAAAGTGTAGAAATTGTTATCAAAGGCACAAACAATTCCTAGACAAATAGTGTACCCTTGATGGTAGCCCTTTATGTATGTATGGGGAACTTCAATTAATAAGAATTTCACTTTCTTATACATTTTTGAAGCTAAAAAGGAATACATATGCACATTATTTGGATGCCCAAACATGTCATCTAAATAATCGTCCCTACCCTTAGTGACAAGAATTTTAACATGTTTTGGAATTTCATTAGTTTTTAAGGATTCATAAAAAGTAGTTCTACAAAAAATACAACTTGAATATGGATTTCCATGACCAAATGTTCTCATACTAGAGGAAAACTAAGGAAATTATAATCCCATATTATCAAATGGCTTATACAAGGCTACCATAAGACCCATGCATTTAAAATAGGAAGAATGCCATATTTTGATTGTGGTAATCACAAAGCCACCTAGGCATGTGCCATGTCTATAGTTGTGATAGAAACCAACTTTGCATGGATATCACCAAAGTTTGTGACATATTTAATATAATGACCATGTCTACATCCATGATGATAACCATTTTTTCGTGGATATCATACAACTTCCTCAACAAAATGTCCAATGTTGCTTCACTTCCTCTTGAAATGCTTTCCCTAGTGATGTTTTTTGTGCTTCATGAATGTGCTATGATGGTTTATTATTGTTTTTATTTTCGTTGGAAATTTTCTAGGGTTATAAAAGTTCCATTCTTATTAAGACACTTTATCCTTGTATGGGAGATTATATGGTTAGTGACATATATAGCTCAAGATGGATTTGTGTCATTAAGATGGGTGTATATGAGATATGTTCAAGTTCCATTAGTGCTTCCCCATGACAATGAGAAGATACCACTTACGATATATTGTCTTCTTCATTAAGATTATTTTAGTTTGGTAAGAGATATAGATTCAATTGTTTTTCAAGAGATAGGTTATTCACTAGTGGGTCTATGAAATGCTTATATGGAGAGTCA
The DNA here is from genome assembly GCF_053477565.2 of Lygodium microphyllum. NCBI lineage: Eukaryota > Viridiplantae > Streptophyta > Polypodiopsida > Schizaeales > Lygodiaceae > Lygodium > Lygodium microphyllum. Next base: position 27,955,744 of record NC_141137.1, read on the forward strand.
TGAACTATTGTATTCTTCTTAAAAAGCATTGTCTCTACTCTAGACCTTATCTACTAGTGTGAACATTTCTTCTATTATCACACATGGGCATTTGGAGAGTGATTTATTCCTCGTGACATGTTATGCATATATATCTAGCCCAAAATCATAATCGCAACCCATTATTTGGAAGTAATTTTTACCTAGTATGTTCACCAATGCTAAAGCACATGGCAAGTTCCATTAGAGACCCCAAAAGTATATGAATATGCATAATGATAAAATCAATGCATTATTTTTCTTTGGATGAATATATACACTTGTATACATTTGTGACACATCATAATAGGGAGAAATCATCAAGATCTACAATGCCAATTATTTTCTATTAATTTTAATGCAACACAAGTTAATCGCTAATAGTGGATGTAGGTGACTTCTAGTCTCAAGCATAGTAGTTGAGAGTACTCCAATATTAGACATACTCTAGAGAAAAAAAAATTCCTGAGACTATAGTTAGAGGCATTTTAAGAGTGAAATGCAAAGTGCTATGTGTCACACCTATCATGATGCAAGAAAACTAATTAACAACATAGATGGAACATATCCTACAATAATTGTTTCATGTTACTTAACTATCAATAAAAATTTTATGGGAAAAAATGTAACACACAAAGATGGCACTTGTCTAGTCAAACATGAATGTTAAGAAGATAGATTTGTTTCGTAAAACATGAATAAGAAAAAGAAAATAAACTAATGTGAAGTGTCTTTGTTATCACAAAACTTTTAGACTAAAGGTAGATAATAAAGTTCTAATTAAAAAGTAGTTGACTCATTTTCAAGTCAATAATTTGAGAATTCTTCTCGGGTAAGGTACTCATGAATATATGTGTGCATCACATGGGTTCAAAATGAGGTATTTTTAAAATACCATTTTTATACATTTTTTACATACATAAGGGTGAAATATAAAGGGGTTATTTACAGATTGAATAGAAAAGGGTTATATTTTATTCAAAAAAAAATTATAGATAAGGATATTTATAAATCATCATTGGATGCACGTGATGTAGAGGATATACATATAGTAACTTCCCCGAGGAATTCTTTTAGATTGTTGAGAACCTTCAAATATGTCAAATGACTAAATACAACTATGATCACCAAAAACCTCCTTGCAAGTAAGACCTACGTTAGTTTGTGCATGTATTTGATGAATAATAAGCATGAGTTTACATGCACTTCTAATCTTAAACACACAACATTCATCTACATGAATCTAAGATATAGTATGGGAAGCTAAGGAAGCCCTAGCCACAAGGAACTATCAAATGTACTCCCTATAGGAGACCAAAAACCCCATTCAAGACTTGCTTCAACCCTCAAGCCCCATCCATTGATCCATGAAAGAACAAAATACTGTCAAGAGTAGAGTATAAACTTTTCAATAGTCTCCTAGGATCACTAAAAGAAGTTGCACCATTACTAGACCTCAAAGTGTTACCCAAGTCTTCATCTCCTACCCTCTAATAGTGTGTGGAGTGTCCTCCATACCATAGTCTCTTCTATTATTTTGGAAATGAAAAATTGTATCATCATCACAATCTTCTTACACATATGAAACATATTCACATGATATTTGATGTTGGTGGTATGAATGATCTACATGCTTCGATGATTGCACCTCTATATAATTTAGGGAGTCTCTCATGTCCTCCAATGTATTTGGATCAAATGAATTAAAACTTAATTGATATTGATCTTTGACAATATCCACATCATTTTTCTTTGTAATCTGGGTTGGGTTGCATGCACTTGACATGATATCCAAGTCAAAGTATTTAAAATATAGAGCATTGGATCCATAATAGGAATCAAAAGACAAAATATTCATTCATAGTAGAGAAAAGGTACAACATAGGTGCTCGCAAGAGAATAGGTGCTAACATGAGAATTAGAAGTAAATACAAGAGGATAATGCTAGAACTTTGTGATAAGAGAAAAGTGGAATAATAGGGCCAATGCTTTTTTATGAGAATAGCTCAGGCTAGGGTTAGGATTAGAATTACAATTAAATTAGGGATAACGTTGAGTATAAAGGTGGCTCCCCCAAGGTTGAGGATCTACTAAGTGTAAATGTGGTCTAGTATTAAGGGACTATTAGGTTGGGAAATTTTTATTTATAAAAAGGGGTGCATATCTCACTTCTCTCATTTTCACTAGAAAGAGATCAACAAGCTAGAGCAAACAAGCATTACAGAAGGATCAAGACTATCCCACACAAATCTAGCACAACAACCTTGAAACAATAGCCAAAAATGCCAATGTAAGTGATTTTTGACTAGTATTAAAAGACTTTAAAAAGATTCATTTTTATTCAAAAGCTAAAGTATCCAACATTTTCAAGCAAGCCATTGAGTTGTAAGAGCCAAATAGTTAGATTTTATAGACCTTCTATTTAAATAATTGCTTGATTGAGAATAATCTTGATAAATGTAGGTAAACTTGATACAATGCACCAAATTATAGTGAATATAATAAATATGTTTAATCACTGAACCATGGAATTTTTTTAAGATTATAAAGAAATTATTGCACTATATCAATGTTCTAAAAATTGTCTTACTTTAAGAATAAAAACTTGATGGATTATATTGAATACTTTTCTATATCTCCACCAACTCAATGTAGTTCATCAAGTTGAAGTAGAGTTGTGTCAAAATATTTAGTTTTACTTGATTTAGTACAACAAGGTTCTTAGAAATTATGTTAATAATTTGGTCTGATTGACACAATAAATCAAGATGCTTGTAATTATTATTGATATTTCTATTGATTCAATGTTGTACATTAATCTCATTCAGATATTAGATCAACTTTGGTCCTACTTGATGCATTGTATAAAGTTTTCTTGGAAATTTGTTAAATGTTATAGCTAAATAGATGTAATGCATTGAGTTGCCTAGAGTTTTTGCTAGTATTTCATTTTATTTGATGCAATGCATCAAATTTTCTCACTCTTAGTGTTAGATTTGGGTCTTAACAGATGTCACCAAAATCATCTAGGGTCATAGACCAATCGTAAAACCCGATTCAAGGAGCAGAACAAATTGATATCTCCTTCAATTGACATGAAGGGCTAGAGAAGGGAAACCACTTGCTCTTGAGGTAAAAGAGATGATAGAAAAAGAGAAGCAAAGTCACCAAGATCCTCTTTTGGTCTAAATCCCTGACACAAATCAAGAGTCTGAATAAGGAGAATGCCTCATAGAAATTTTGTTAAATTTTTGCCAATTTCATGTAGTGCATCAACTTTACTTAAAAGATTATTGATTGTTTGGTCAAGTTTATGCAGTTCATAAAGTTTCATAGGTAATATTTTGGTTGAGTTGATGGAGTGCATCAAGTTCACTTGATATTTGTACTTTTTTTGTCCTACTTGATACAATGCATAAAGTTTCTTAGAAAGTTTGCAAAATTTTAGCCGAGTTGATGCAGTGCAACAACTTTCCTAGAAATTTGCTAAATTTTCAACCAAGTTAATGTATTGAGGCTATCAGCCTTTCAATGGGTTGGGAAATGTCAAGCTTCGAAGGCTCAAGAAATGGGTATTACAATGATGATTGTGGCCTAGCCTCGTTGTTAGAGAAGCAATCGTTGAGATGGGGAGATACACTTGATATATTTTAACCTCTTTGGAACGTGTGATGTTGGTACAATTGGGGTAACAGCTGTCATGAGTGCCCGACGTAGAGTGTAACCCAGAAAGAGGAGGTGGTTAAGATCATGCTTTGGGCCATGCGATGTGGGCACTCGCACGGATTTTTGCTTTCGACAGTGTGGCTTTGTCAAGGCTCTTTGTGGGGTTGGTGGTCTTGCGATGACTTGGGCATTAAACACTTTCGCACAAAAGACCTGCGTCATCCTGCATCCACTTGTCACTTCATGAGAGTACATGCACTGCATATGCCGCAACTATAATAAACCAGTGCAATGCAAGGAGACATCACTTATCTGAATTCCATGGTGTTAACTTAGATACTGATCACCTGCGCTTGATTAGCTTTTTCGTTTGCTAAAGACGTGAAATATATTAAACGCATATATGAAAAGTTTGTACAATTGGGTAGCATGTTAGCACTTAACCATTTAAAGACAAAAAGTCATGACCAGGTAGCATTTGATAAGCCTTTTATTCAAGATGGGGCTACTCTATTTGTACGAGGCGGGGCGAGTCTGGGTGGTTGGGCAACTGAGGCTATGCTGGTGAGGGGCTCTTGTGTGGCTGGGCGGGGAAAATGTTGGCTGGGACCCGAATGGTGTAGTCCCTAGCCACAATTGTTTCTAGAATGCTTTTAAACAATGCGTCAAATTCCTGCTTGTCTCGAGCTGCCCTCTCCTCTTTTGAGCACTTGGTGCCCGAGCATCTGGTGGGAGCCTGCACGACTAGTGTTGCCATGCTCCATGTGCTCCCTTGAGCTTCTATTCCCTTGGCCTGGAGATTTTTTGGCCTACGTCCGGGGCGGTGTTGCTTGGGGCCTCATTTTGTTGCATACCTTTTAAGGGTAGGTACATAACATTCTAGTAGAGGAGCTTGTGCTACATGCTTCCTTCGACGGCGGATAGCATCCTTGCAAGCCAGCTGCACTGGGTGCTCCATGTCGGCTACCCTAGGGGGACCTGCAAAATGCGAACCAAGGATTAGGCCTTGAGACAGGATAAAACTATTCACATGGAAGGGATTATACAGTGGGTTATCAAGCGCATATGATGAGGAGGGGAGAGATGAGGCATGCACTGTTTGTTGTAGAGGGATGGCCCCCATGATGATGTTCGTTTTGCCTCTAGCCATTAGCAGATCTTGGCTTATGCTAAGTTGTGTGGACTGGTTGCCATGGAGTGGAGCAAGGCTCATCCCTGGAAGGATAGACCGAAAAAGGGGAAAGGTGTATAGAAAGGGACGGTGCCCTATCTACACCATCAGAGATGTTGATCAGAGCTTCGTATGGCGAAAATGAAGATTGCATGCCCTCCTCCTAGAGGCGCGAATGGTCACATGACTTCTCAATGTGTGGTGAGAGGAGGACCTGAGAAGCTCAGCCTGTCAAACCCAACTCTTCTCCCTGCGCTTGACTATCATTGCTTATGTGTGTTGATCTTATCTATACAGGGTCACAAAAGTCATTTTTTATTTATATACATATTTACGAATCCATGTCGCTTCACGAGGATAAAAACCAATTTTAGAACTTGGGATTGTACTGGAGTGTGGCACATGCATCCAGTACTCGTGATAGCCTTCTTAATAACATTAGGTATTTGCAATGTTAAGTATTATGGTACCTTGTCCGAGTCTACTTGCAACATGTAGCTCCTCCTCAGTGAGAACCTTATCAGCCAAAGAGTTCTCTTGGCTAGTTCCAGCTAAGTCCGTACCCCGAATGGCAGTTAGCGCTCGAAAGGAAGTTGGCGCCACATAGGTTGGGTCTCCTTGAGACCGCCATTTGGCCAATTGCTCTTCTGAGACTGTCATGATTTGGGCTCCTAATTCGGCCATTGCAACACAGTTTTCAAACCAACATTTCTCAAATTGACATTGACCCTCCGATTGTCGCTTTAGTTGCTCTATCTCTAAGTGATTTGGCTGGTAGAACACATAATTGAATGTTACAGTTAAGCATAGTTCTTCGGCTTCCTTGTCAGAGATAAGTCACATGCATTCATGCAGGAGCCTGTCATAGTGCTCATTAAGATGTTCTTGCTCTTCCGAGGATAGGGAAAATGGCAAGTATTCTCTAAGCTGCTCCTTAGGGAATGCTCCATGTCTGCAAGGACGTAGACACATGCGACCACCTTGAGCTTAGCATCCAACTTAGTTAACCATTCTGTAACACTTCTATGCTCAACGAGGGCTTGCTCGGTTGCTATCTCATGCAAGGTTCTAGGAGTTTGCCTAGGCTTTAGCATAGCTGGGGGCTCACGCCTGAATGAGCAAGATTGGTCAACACTAGTATTTCTTATGCTCTCGGGGTTTCCATGTTAATCCTGAGGCTTTGTTATTGCGTCATGGTTCTCCTTGGATGTGACTGGTATAAATTTTTCATCCTGTTGTGACAGCATTGTATCCACTCTTGATTGGTCAATGCAAGTTCTATTGTCAGTGGATTGAGTGTTGAAAGAAACCATTGATGGTAACGACTGCTTTGATTTTTTAGAGCACACGGATGTGTCTGAGGTTTCACTGCTATTAGGAGAGACATCAATGGGTTCATTGGTGGATGGTCTCGATGCTTTATTCCTTAGCTCTTCAGCACTCTTGGTTTCAATCTTCTTGGGGTCTATAAGGCTTGGGCTTATTTTGGGGTCTTCTACGATATTTGTAAGTCCAAAGGATGTCCTTGGCATTGTCTCCTAACCTTCTTGTTTCAGACATGGCCTCACTCACTGGTTCTCGTTGCTCGACCTGTGCTTGTATCAACTCTTCAAACAAGTCCTTGCCCTCGTTAGTAGGCTTGACTATTATGTTAGCACCTTCCTTGCCTTTCCTTCAAAGTTTGATGCCCTTGCTAAAGGTTTTGACTATCCTCACATCCGGTAGTGTCAGGTGTATCCTCCGCGCTACATAGTCGGTCGGCCTCATACTTGGTCGCCCTTTTGAAGGGTCTTCCTAGGAGGGTTTCCTTCCCGTAATTAGCACTATTTGGAGGAACATGAAATAGGATAGGCAAGCTTTCAGTTTCAATTGTCGCGAGGATTTTGCATTTCCCCATAAGTGCTTGTGGGTGTCCCTCGTAAGGACTAAGATTTGCATTAGTCGGTAGTGGTCCATGCCTCATAGGTCAAGATATTTAAATTTGCTCCTTCGTCAATTAGAGTATCAATAGTATGCTCTCTCTTCGCGGTGAGTTTGACCCTAAGATAAGTAGGTGGTACTATGTCTTTGTCTTTCGGGTCTTGGCTTGTAAATTTAAGCCTTCTGACAAATGACCTTGCGTCCCCAACTGCACGATCAGATGTGGATTCTCCACTGATGTCTTGGATCAGTGCAGTGCTATTCAAGGAGCATCTATCGTTAGGACTATCATATCTAGTCATTCTCGCTGTTGTAGCTTGATGTTGTTGCTTTCCGCTTTGACTAGATGCAGTCCGAATGCAACACGTATATGTTTTTGCAGTGTGGCCTTTTTGCCCTTGTTGGCTAGATTGGCCCATTGAGGTTCTAGGGTCTCTGTTTATCTCTGTTCGGGTATAGGCTTTTGGTTGCTCTTTTGCAAGTGAGAATCCATGCTGATATAGAGCCATTACTACACTAAGGTCTAATTTAGAGGACCTGTCACAATGCGTGTTTTCTCTCCAACCTACTTGGAGGAGATGCGGAGGGGGCAGAGCCCCCTCTGCGGGGGTCAGGGGGAGGGCAGTCCCCCCAGCCAACAGGGCCGTTATGGTAAACACCATGAATAATTTGGAGGACCGTTTACAGCCAAATTTTGAACTACTTGCTCTAAGTTTCAGCCGAGTGATCGATCTATGCTATGGTTTCGGCTCTATATAGTCTCTTGGTCAGTTTCAGGATCTACATGCTAAAATTTGAAAAAATCCAAATTCGACCCAATCGGTTCGAATTGCAAGGGCCGAGTGCCTAATTTGGCCCGTCCGAGGGCCGAGGGCCGACTGAGAAAGGGCCAAATGTAATTGGTCCGAATGTCAAATTCGGCTAGTCCGAGTCTCGTTGTCTCAGGGCCGAGTGGTGAATTCGGCTACGCCGAATGTCAACTTGTCCGAGTGGGGTTGAGCCGAGTCGACAGGGCCGAGGGCCGAATTTCAAAGTTGATCTGAATGGTCGATTCGGATGGGCCGAGCGGTGGGTGTCCAAGTTGAGTGGTTCGAGTCAGGTGGTCCAAGCGGTAGTGGGCCGAGGGCCGATTCTAGGACTCGGCCCAAAATCGTCGTCACTCGGATGGTCCGAACGCGATGCGATTTTGACCGGTGCAACGGTAAATCGCTCGAATCACACGATTCAGGTAACGGCCTATCACACACACCTCCATATCAAAGCTATGGATGGTGGGGAAGAGTTGTATATACCTGGAATAGCCAATAAACTCCAAAATGCAAATCGCCAAATGAATCAAACCCTCATGTCGTGTTATGACAGTAGAATCCCTAATGCTTATTTTTCTTCTTTTTCCTACCCTAATGCATACAAATCACAAAGCAATCACCTACACTACTCCAATATGCTTTTCCAAATCCAAAAAACCAAAACCCTACTTGCTAAGGAGATCAAATACCTCTTCAAACTCCCTCGCTTCCTACCTATCTACCTCAAGCACCGGTTCGAGGAAAACCCTTACTTTGATGCTCAATTAGAAGTGCGCAAGCGCTCAAGGCTTGAATGCATTGGTCTTGGCAATGGAATCAAAATGTGGGAGCTTTTGCTCAATTGCCAAGACCCACGAACCGCTTATTGTTTCAAAGTCTAATGACTACCTCCCACATAGCCGACGCGCCATCCATATCTACGAGTGTAGTCAGCTTACCTCCATGGCGATCGAGTTACCTCCTCTCCCGCACACTCCGCTAGCTCCACGATCCAAGTGCAAGCTTCAAGCAAGCTCCATCCTCAAGCTCCATAGCCACGAGCAAGAGAAGAGAAGAGAAGAGAAGAGAAGAGAAGAAGAGAGGAGAAGATGGAGTGCTTCTCCTCCTCAGTCCCTCACCCTCACACACTAACTCCCTCACACTCTCACACACTCTCTCTCAAGCACAAGCTCAAGCAAGCAAGCAAGCAAGAAGAAGAAGAAGAAGAGAAAGAAGAGGAGACCCACTTTTGGCCACACACAAGAATGAGCTTCTCATTCACTTTTCAACTTTATATACAAAACCCTAAATTCCTTTTGGGCGGTCATCCCCTTATCCCCTTTTTTACATGGCTGGCTATGGCCTAGGCCCTTTTTCCCGTTGTCCTCCTATCTTCCTAGCTTCCTTCCTACCGCCCATCTATCTTTACAAATTGCACGGGTGAGAGCCTAGTACTCCTTAAATTAAATCATAGTGCCCTTGCACTTTTTTACAAAAGTATTGACTTGCGCCTTCTCCTTTATTTAGGACTTTTCTGCACTTCTTGCATTTCCATATTTTTCTTGGCGCGCCTTCATCTTTCGTTTCACTTTTTCCTTGGCCTTGTCTTCTGCTTCAGCTTTTCCAGATTTTCCACCTTTGTTCGTTTGAGGGTTAACACCATAGCAAATATAAAAATTATTGGTGGTCCCCATAGGAGAAAACATAGTCAAATGATTGAAACCTTGGTTGTATGTATTTCACATGACAAAAAGGATAAAAGTTCATTGTAATCTCCATAGAAAAATATTTAGCCAGATGGTTAAAACTCAAGTAAAATATATACAACAATGATAAAAGTTCATTATGATCTTTATGGAAAAAGATTTAGCTAGATGATAAAAAATTCTATTGCAACTATTTTAGGCAAAACTTAGGATTAAAATTCTTTGTAATGTCTACAAGAAAATATTTAGCCATATGGTCAAAACAAGTATTGTATGTAACCTAGATGATAGCAAGGATAATAATTGTTTGTGATGTCCGTAGAACAAGATTTAGCCAAATGGTGAAAGATTTTATTATATGACAACAAGGATAAATAATCTATGTTATCTCCATTAGAAAATATTTGATCAAATGATCAAAACCTTTATTTCATATATTCCACATGACAACAACGATAAATATATTTTATGAGAAAATTTGATCTCGTGCTTAAATTTTGAAACCACAATGACCTCTAAAGAATAAGAGATTTCATTCCCTATGACACAAAGTCATAAAGATTGAGAAAATTTTAGCATCAATTAGAAGCTATTGGAGAAGGGAATATAATTTTTTTCATGGTTAAATATTTATAAATCTTATACTACCTACTTGTTGATAATAGTAAAATGTATCATATTACATTTTATTTTTAAGTTATACTATTTTAGTCTAAATCATGTTATATTAGTATATCGTACTATGTGGATATTATGAAATATATTATCAAAATATATTTTAAAAATATATATACTCTATTAATTTAGTAATAATTAATAAAGATAATTTAAATATATTAAATTATATTTTGTAAGATTATGTATATTTAATGTATCTAATATGTAATGTGTAATATCATTGAGGATTTTGAAGCCACCTTAGTGATAATTCGAGAGTAGATTCTCTAGCAAGGTAGGATAGAGAGTATGTAGGTAGAATCTCTAGCTGCGGAAATAGGGGCAATATCCCAATGGTGGGTTTTTAAGGAGGGGCGAGAGGGAAGGAGCGGGTCTAGGATAAATGCCCCTGGTGAGAGTTTGAGGGCAACGTCCTCCCTCGGTGGAGGTTTGGAGCAATGCCCCCAGTTGGGGTTTGGGGATCGTGCCCCTTAGAGTAGGGATTTGGGGGCAAAGCTCCCAATGGGGGGTTCGAGGGGTAGCGCCCCTTGGTGGGGGTCTACGGGAAACATCCCTAGTAGGAGATTGGGGGTAGCATCCTTGATGGGGGTTGGGGAGTAACACCCCCAACGGGGGGTCCGAGGGGCATCATCCTCGGTGGCAGTTTGGAGGCAACGCCCCCAACGACGGGGTCCACGGGTGACGCTATAGCCCTTGCGTGATTTTTGAAAAAATCACGACTTAAAATCTTTATTAAAATTTAAAAAAAGATACAAAAAAAGATCTAAATCTACTTGTATTTCGTAACAAGTTATGGTTATCGGAATAGCATGATACATTAAATGATCCCTTTTATGAGTCGGTCTTTAGAACTAATCATGATGTTTTTCAAAGTGAGTTTCTCTTTCCCTCCCTCTCTCTTTCACACAACTCTCTAACCTGAGTGTTTTCTCTGTTGTGTTTTTACAGTTGTAGGTTTCACATCTCTGATCCTCTGTGTTTTTATCTGCGCTCCTGTCCCCCCTCTCTTACTGCAGGTGTTGCGGCCGTAATCTTTGGCAGTTCTATCTCTCTCCTCTTCTTTGAGTGCTCTCCACTATTTCATTTTCTCAAACTAAAGCAGATTGTGTAGTGCGAATTCTGGTTCAAATCAAGGTATTATGACCAAAACTACCTACGTCTTCAAATTAGAAATCTTGCTCCAAGGCTTCAGCAATTCAACAGAGTAGTGAATGATCGCTACTCCACACTGTGTCTGCTCTACTTTACGGGTGATTTTTGTTATGTTGGCACACATTACTGACTTCTACTAATTACAACAGATTTTCAACTCTTCTTTACGTCATTTCTGATTTTGAGTTAAATTACATTGATTATGATCATTTCAATCCATACAATTACTATAAATCACACTACTACTCTTTTGTATGATTAGTATTGAATAATATTAAGATCAAACACTAAAATCATTGTCTAAGTAAGAATCATATATGAAAATTAAATACAATCTTTATTTTTGTAGCAATGAGATTAGGCACTCACTCTTGAGAATTCAATGTCTTCTTCTTCTTCTCGATTGCTTGATTGATCTCTTGGAGCGCCTGTCTTTTTTGTTTTCCAACCACTACCTTGCAAATTATAGCTTCTTTGGTGTGAATATGAAAAACATGATCTCTTGCTCTGTTGAAAATACTCTTTTTGTTGTGAATGTGAAATATATAATTTGTGTAATCTTGAAAAAACTCTCTTAGATGTGAATATGGAATAAATAGTTTGTGCAATGCTTTTATCAATGAGTGCTTTCAAAATACTAATCTTTCTTTCTATTTTGTGATGTTATATAGCTTAAGGTTTCGCCTCAAGGCTAAATCTAGCCTTATATTTCTTGTATCCTTCAGTAATATTAGAGCATTTTATCAAGTTCTTATACATTGTATTATACTTTACTATATAGAACTTTCCATTATACTGTATTTTCATAGTAAAAGCATTACCATCAGATTTTATGGTTATATTCTTTATAATTTTGCAATAAGCATATGACTGTACAATACTTACAAATACTCAATATGATTTTGCCATAAGATGTAATTTGATCTTGTAACAACACATATCATGATCTTTCATCAATTTATAGATTAGACCATATGGTCAAAAAGTTTCTTGCAATATAAGTACTTTTTGTTATTTTATTCAATACAATCTGAGATTTGGCCATGAGGTCAAATCTTTTCTTAAAATATAATATGTAATTTATGTTATTTTTTCCAATATACTGTGAGATTTCACCATGCAACCAAATCTTCTTCTTGAGCTATCTCTTGGCCAAAATAAGGACTCTTGTAGTATCACAATATCTTGCAACAAATCAACCACTTTGTTCATTTTAGTACAAGAATGACATTTCGCCATTTGGTCAAATGCTTTCTTATATTATCAACCCTTACTTACTTCCAAAAGGAAATGCTAGTTTCCACTTAGAATTCCTTACTTTCTATAATTTGGCCATGTGGTCAAATCTTGTCTTGCAATAAACAAACCACTTTTTTGGAATTTGATCCTAAAAAATTAAGACTAAATCTATGGTGGGTTCGATCACACAAATTTTGGGTATGCTAGATTTGACTGTATGGAAAAACTTTCTAAGAAAAACATCTTCTATATTATCTCCAAAAAGGAAGCCCATGTTCTACTTGGAACTCCTTGATTACCTACTATATTTATAGGAAGTTTCGCCATGTGGTCAAAACTTGACATGCAACAAACAAACCACTAACTTCCTATCTATATGTTCATATATAAATGTCATATCATTTTGCCACAAATTAGCCACTTTTTCCATTCCACTACAGAATAAAAATTAGCCATATGGTCAAATATTTCATTTTGTTATCAATGCTAGCATCCAAGAATCCCCCATTCTTCTTTCATTTGGCCATAGGCTCAAATCTAATCTCATACATCTTGCAAACCATGAGACCACATTTTCATTCCACTATAAAACAATATTTGGCTATATAGTCAAATCCAATTTCACAGCATGTTGCAACAAATGAATCACTTTCTTCATATAGTTATGAAACTAGATTTGGCCATATGATTAAAACTAGTTTATAGAAATCGTCTTATCTTATAGGTTTCACCATGAGGTCAAATCTCCACCTTTCAAGTGTTTTTCACTTTACCTTATATTGATATCTATGGGATTTGCTACATAGCCATATTTGTTCATATGTGAATCTCATATCACAATAAACTACATCCTCTCTTTAACTAGCCTTTAAAAACCCTGTGGTAAAAAACCATGGCAAAGTTTCTAATCTTATAGATAAGTCTTATGACTAAATAGGATTTGACACATGGCTAAAACCAATGACGATGTTTCTATAGTATATCTCCTTTTAAGGGAAACTTACATGTGCACTAATTAAAATGTTAACTTTGGGCCAAATGGAATCATGAGATTGCTATATAGCCACATTGATATATGGGTGGATCTCATATTGGAATAAATCTCATTCTTTGATTAAATAGGATTTGACCACATGGCCAAAAATCTTAGCAAAGTCCCTAGAGTATGATCCTTGCATAGGAAACTTACATGGAGAAGAAATCCAATGTTAACTTAGGGACAAAATCATCCATGACATTTTCTACATAACCACAATGATCTTCATTATATCTCATACCACACTCACACTCAACATTTCATTATCACTTGACCATTTGATTAAGCCCATGGTCAAGTCTCACTATTAATAGAATTGTCTCTATTGCGCGCACAAGGCTACTACGAGGATAACACCTGGATTTGGATGCCTAAAACCAGAGTGACCAAAAGCTCTATGCAAGTGCCACCCTCAAGCTTGACCACCCACAACATCATGCCACAAACACTCAAACCGCCAGTGAATCAGGCCGCTAAGCCCATAAAACCTCCAAAGCCTAGCTCCGTAAGGCCTGAACCAATCTATTGGCCACAATCGCCGATTGCCACTAACAAAATTCCCAGTTCTAGTGCACATGATGCCACTCAGATCTCACATGCATCTAGTGGCCTGACAACCGCAACCACCACCAAAACCACCAAACGGGAAACCCAGATTCGACCTAAAAAGCAAACCACACCATGACCATTACCAGCTGAACTATCTAGCCCTTGCAAGCCTCAACTACCCGCTGGTCTTTAACCCTCTTATAAAAGATGATCAATCCTAACTTTGGTCGGCAGACTTAGCTTAAAATACTGGGAACGACTTGGTTGCTTGCCTCCGATGCTTGGACGCTACTTTCATGACCTTGGCTAAAAGCTACGCACCACTAGACTTAGGCCTCTTGGAAGAACTTATAGCAACGGATTTCTAGAAGACATTGCTAGAGGTGTGTGCATACCATTTTGTAAGCGAGCCTTCCATCTCCGCCTCTTCGTCAATGTAGAAACCACATCAATAGCATCTTGCCAATCCGTTTTCAATCCCATAGGCTATGTACGGTCTTCAAGAAGCTCTCCCAACTCGTCTTGAGAAGTGTAGGATCATCCACCTGCAAGAATAACTCCACTTTCTCCGAGTTTAGGGCTCTTTTCTCAAGTGCATCAAACTGGTTATAACGTTCCTCAAACTCACGCAATAACTCAGAAGCAACATGCCCTTTGTTGGGCTGATAGAAACACTCTCTGAATGTCTTTTTTGAGTAGCAATACCATAATCCTCCAGAAAATGTTTATCTTTGAGTGCCTTCTTGAAGACATTCCATTTTCAATCTTTCACAAATAAATTAGTAACTCTGACCTGAAAAGTAGGCGTGACAAGCTAGGAAATAGCTGCTCCAAATGATAGGAACTCTCTCACTGAAGTCCATGGCAAAGGTTTTACTATATGATTCTTGCAAGAGAAACATAATTAATGCTAGCTTAGGGCCAAAATAATCCATGATATTTGATACATAAGCACATATATTTATGGTTTGATGTCATACCACACTTAATCTCAAATTTCAATATTTCATTTTATGGAAGAGTCCCTTTGGAGTACATTTGCCTTGTATTTCGTAAAATCTTGTGTTGTTGTGTTTTCAATTTTCAACCTAGAAATCTTATACATTTATTAGGGTTTTGTGAATTTTGAATATTTTTAAATCCACTTTTTTCTGACAACTTTTTCTCTTTGTAGAACTATTCAATGGCAAAGAAAGATAGCACATCCAAAAAGGAGACCCAAACCATTGATGGAGTTAGCGGTGATTTTGTATATCCATGGTATGTGGATATTTATGATAGTCAAGGAAAAAGGGCTGACAATGTTCTCTTATTTACTTTAAAGAGTGGTATTGCATTTTTTTCAACAAGATGGTGTCATAGAGAAGATAACAGATGGATGTGCTGGGAAAGAGGGAATACCATGTAATCTTGTTAAGATCAAGGGAAAAAATGTAGTATACAAACTTGATCCTTTGAAAACAATGGGATGGACCTTATTTGAGGAGGTAAAGGGCAGAGAAGACATTATATTAGCATTCCAAGATGTTCAAAATTGTAACGTGTCTCCCTGTCCACTTGTAGGACACATCTTAGTAGCCCATCGGGAAGAGAGTCCAGAAAGCGCCGCCTGGCACTCATAAGGAATGTCATGGGGTTTGTGATCAAGGTCTTCTCGAGTCTGCCATGAAGCGGAAGCAACTGGCCGTTCCCACTTCAGAATTTTGAAAGGAGACTTGGCCCTTTCCATAGTGAATGTGGGCATCATTGGATATTAGCCAATCCATTTCGAGCAAACATTTGTGGACACCTAGGTTCATTACCCTGAATCTAATCGAAGTCGACTTTCCACCCAGTAGGAATTTCACCTTAGCAGTTTGCCTGGTACAAGAGACCTCTCGACCATTCGCTAATTCCACAAGTAAAGTAGGTGCATCTATTGTGGCTATTCCTAATCTTTTTGCACAGACTAGTGAAATGAAGGAATGTGTACTGCCACAATCAATCAAGGTTTTGAATCTTTTACCTTGATAATCCGAGGGAGTTTGAATCACCGAGAATTGGCAATTCAGGCCTTTCTTGTGAAGAGCGGCATGAACTGTTGCCCTCTCAATGTCAGCTTCCATGGATGGATTTTCCTCGTCACCCAACTCCTTGTTGGCAACACTGGAGGTTCTCCCTCTAGCCATGACGGTGGCTCCTTGGCCATGGATGGCTTCTTGGAATGGCCCTTGACGTTGTCCTCTGCTAAGCTTGGGACACTGCCTTTTGAAGTGTCCAGTCTCATTGCAATGGAAGCAACGGAGATTGCGGCCATTACCTTGTGCAGGAACGAAGTTGTTGACAGTGTTGGCCCTAGCTTTCTTCCTTTGTCCCTGATTTTGGCCCTGCACTCTCTTAGCCTGAGATCTATACATTCCTTTGTTCTGATCCTTGTAAGACATTCCTTTGTTCTGATCCTTGTAAGACCAAGTCCTGTTATTCCTTGGCTTGTTCTGCACCTCATGTGTTATTGGTGCAACTTGAATGAGTGCGTCTTGTAGGTCTGTTGGGCGCATTGATTCCAAGCGGGTGTTTATGGGTGGATTTAACCCAACACAAAACTTTGACACCTGTTGTGTCATATCCATTTGTGGCGCGTACTTTAAGAGAGAGACGAACTTTGAATAATATGCATCAAGGGATAGTCGAAGCTGCTTCAGTTCATGGAATTCGTTCATCTTCTGTGTGCGGTAGGTAGATGGTAGATACCTCCCTTGCACAGCTTTTTTAAGCTTCTCCCAAGTAACTGACCCTTCCGAGATCCCTTAGTCTCTGCACCATTGTTTCCACCAAAGTCGTGCTTTGCCGGTAAGCTTCAGTTTGGCGAGCATTTCTTAGTTAGCGGGTGCAGTTCCTGCTGCCTTGAAATAGTCCTCCATGGATTCGATCCAGACCTCGGCGTTAGTTTGAATGGTCCTTCCCTTACCATCAAATTTAGGTGGCTTGATTTGTTTGAGGAGGAACTTCTTCTCTTGAATTAGAGTTGTACTTAGTACAAGGTCGAACTAGGAATCTATACTTGGGGTTGTGCCTGGGCAATAAGATTCTTTACATTAAAAACTTGCTAAACGTTTCTCACATTACACTAATATGCCCAGTTCAGCTTTTAGCCAAGTGACCTAATCACTTAACTCCTTTATCAACACTTGCTAAACATTTCTCACATTACACCAATATGCCCAGTTCAGCTTTTAGCCAAGTGACCTAATCACTTAACTACTTTACCAACACTTATAGCCATGACAGACAGTGATACAAATCTTATTCATTCATGTGGGCATAGCCCTCTTTAGTACATTTATTTTGGGAAGGTAGAACAAGCTGATACATCAGTTTGGGAAAAATAGGATTGTGTTACATTTGGCTACGGGGACTGAGTAATAATATGGAGAGAGGTCATGGATTTTCAGGAATCGATAGGTTATAGGAAGCTTGGGATATCCCTTCCTTTGATACCCATTCTTCTCATAATGTTCCAGCACCTTAATTCTATTATTCGAGTCACTTCCTCGTGCACATACTTGTTTTGCTTGACTTTCCGATCGTCGACATGTAAGGTTGCGTTTGCGTGAGCCTCGACAAAGATAAACAGCTTCACGATCTTTAAATCCTTCATCCACTTGATTCTCTTCACGTTGGTCTAAAGGTACGCAAGTCAGTGGGCTGCTATGTAATATATCCTTCATTCACCCGTCCATCTCCGTTCCATGTACAGGGGTGAAGGATTGTAGATGCAGTCTAGAATATTCATCATTCCTAGCCTCCGTCGATAATCCAAAGCACGCATTGCAGTCATAAACATAACCTAGAACACCAAGAATTTGTTCCATGCTTCGCGACTCTGCAATTCAATATCCATAAGTAAGTAAGGAAATGTTCTTAGCAGCAACATTGCTCTACTTCCCATCGTTAAGTTCCCTTGTAAATATTAGATCTCGTTGGTTTGCTCTGATACCAACTATAACGTGTCCCCATGTCCATTTATAGGACACGTCTTAGCAGCCCATCGGGAACAGAGTCTAGAAAGTGCCGCCCGGCATTTACAAGGAATGTCACGGGGTTTGCGATCAAGGTCTACTTGAGTCTGCCACGAAGCGGAAGTAAGTGGCCGTTCCCACTTAGGACCGATCTGTATCAGGGTTTTCCTAATAGTCAAGTTTCTAGGAAGTAGCCTGTGTCGAACCCCAGATGAACCACTTTGCGTAGAAACATTAGGGTCGAAGCAGATTTATACTGCACTTGGTTCAAGGAGAATGCGAAACGAGAGGGATGCGAAGCTCGACCTTTCTGCCCGTAAGGCATAGTCCCATTCCATTCCCCTAAAATAGCATAAATCGGGAATCTAGCTCTATTGATTCTAGGTCATTGCTACCTTGCTGTTAATTCTTTTTCGAGAAAAGTTCTCGGCCAACTGGGACCACCCTTCCGTAGAACGGACCCAGAGTCACGTCCATCGCACTTTCCTCGGGTTGCTTAGTTATCTAACTACCTACCACATTTAGTGTGACAAGCAAAAACAACTTCCTTAATTAACCAATTAAACACTGGTTCCTTCACGTAACTTAAGCACTGACACAGAAAAACAATGTCAAGCAAGTTCCTTTTTCAACATTTGATCTTTATTTATCATAGTCTTTGGAATACATCAATTATCTAGCTCGAAGGCTATCCCAGCAATCCTCAAGGATTGCTATTCCAAGTTTCACCCGTTGACTAGTATATGGGCCTCGAGATCCAGTCTCGAGTCACGTTGGCCTCTTCTGCAGGATCCGGAGGCAAGGAATTTATGGCCAAAGCCTCCCCTGGCACCCAAGCGTCCTCCTACTCCAAGTAGCACCCGCGGAGAGACCTCTCGCGGCGGGTTCGGTCCACATACCCTGCGCGGCTAACAACCCCCTTGGATAGGGTCAGGCAGACAGTCAGAGGTAACTAGTACTGCCTCTCCCTCTAGGCTTTTAACCTGAAGCATTGGTTGTTTTCCTAAATTATTTTCTTGAGCAAAGAAGTACAAACAGTGCACCTAAGTGTGCAATCACGCGAATTCTAGTGGTCGTTCGTACAGCAAACTACTAAGGTGTGATTCCTTCTCCCTGAATACTTTTAGCATTCGATCCTGGATCATTAGCGACTTGGCAAGATCCCAAAGGTTTAGCAACCTGGGTTGCTTGTTGACCCTTTTTCCTTGAGATAGGGTTTATACCCTGTTGACCCCAAATTGTTACTACATTGGGTTTCCTTATGTTATAGTTAAATAGCTTCTGGACAACCCCGTTGACCTAACTTAGTTGGTCAAATTGCTTCTTGGCGATTCACCACTGCCCTAAGCTTGACTAATCAGCTCTTAAGAGGGAGTGTTGTAGTAGGGCAACTACTCAATTCTTAGAGAGACTAATTTGTAATTAGAACTCGCCAACCTTGGTCTAAGGTGTAGTAGTACTAGCTTGTGATTTAGTCGCAAGAGCATAGGACCTCGCAAGCATGTTGCATGAGATAGGTGTCAGTACCTAGCTTGTGGGATTATATCTCTCATCATACGGTATTTCTTGATCAAGAATGCCTTTGATCAAGCTATAGGGTTTGGGAGTCCTATTGACCCAATCCAAAACCCTAACCCTACTAGGCTGATAAATGTTTTCGCCCTAGGGTCCCTAAATTCCTTACGAAAGTCCATCATTTGGTCGTCTGATCATTTGGTCCCTAAATTCCTTACGAAAGTCCATCATTTGGTCGTCTGATCCTTTGGGTGAGAACCCTAGATCATTCTTATACAGGCATTTAGATAATCCTAACATTTCATGAATGTGGATAGGATCTTTAAGATCGGAAATATTGAATCGGCATCTTAAGTGCGATACTAAGCATAATTTTAACATAATTTAACCTAACCTAGCAGATTGAGGTGCTCATCGTACGCTAACTATCCACGCCTTATGAATCTCATGTGAGTTACACAATTACATGTGATTTACCTAATTATCTAATTGTCTTACGATTAAAGATGATCCTTCCCTTAGAGATGCAAATATTTCCCTCTAAAGTTTGCAAGAACTTTCCTTAAAAGATGGAAGTAAGATATATGAGATGCATCATTCCATGCAAATATGCAATTTCAAGACCATAGACCTTTTGCCTTTATGCAACTATAGGATCTACAATGATCTTTCTTTACCTTGCCCTATACGGTATTGGTTGACATTTAGAACTATTTCTTATAAATCCTACGCTTATGCATCAATTTCAAAGCTTTTGTATTTTAATGAAGGTGCATCCTTTCCCAATTGCGAATTTTGATAATAGAACTCCATGCATGGATGCAACATTCCTTCATGACCAGATGCCAATGAATACATAATTGATTTAATCCATCCTTTATCACTTATCTCATCTTAAAATGTAGCTATCATTGCATGCGAATTGCATACTATATGTCTTTTGTCAAAGTTCATAAATCTTTTCCTTTCTTGCAACTATTTAGTCATCATTTAATGACCGTCTACGATTATCTTATACACGAGTCACAACTAGGAAATTATTACATAAGTGCATTATGTGTTATATACCCTATCCTTTGTGTGATGCAACAAGAATGCCTTTGCACAATTTCATCTCCTAACATATGCATCATACGTTCAAAAATGCGACTACCCTTGACCATGGAAGTGCAAGCAAATGCAAGTACTTGTCATGCACCTGAACTTTGTAAATCGAACAAGTATATAATTTTTCCAATGCATTTAAGTTTCCCTACATGCATTAAAATATGATTTATGCATCCTTTCCATGAGGGAATATTTTTCAAAACCTGGGCATTCAATATCAGGGCGTTGTCCACTCTCATACTTTGGGTGGAAGCTCCCACGTGCGCCCCTCTCGACTTTTTCTTAGGAGCCATTGACGAAGTAAATTTCATCTCAGCGAACTCTCCCTTGGCTCCCTTACGAGATTCAAAGTTACTACTGCCCGAAATCTCTTCCCCTGCACAGGAAACAGGCCTTGCAAGACACGGTCTAAAAACCTCGGGAGCTGCAGGTGAACTTGGTCTAGAGAAGGTTCAATAGAAGCTTCTCAAGCTTCTGGATAGATAGAGATGACGTGTGAAGACGTGATGGTGAAGATGATTGAAGTAATGATGGTGAGGATGACGATGGTGAGGATAACGATGAGGATGATGATGATGATGATGGCGTTGGCGGCGGCAGCAACCTGACGGCGCGGATAGCCTCATGGCGGTAGCAGATCGACGGCGGGCAGCACAGACAATGCCCCCCCCCCAAGCTTCGGAGGGGGGTTTATATGAGGTGAAGGTGGGGGGGTGGCCACACATGTGGCAATTGCATGATTCCCCCCCCATGCCCCTCCATAACACCTACTCACTCTCTCTCTCTCCTCGCCATGCAACGGGTGAAGGGGAGGGAGTTATATAAAAAAATTTGCAATTTATTAATTATTCCTTTTTCCCTTGAAGGGGAGTTCCCGCGGTGGGTTACGATTTTGAGCCACGGTTTCCTATGCACAATGTGGGCTGGTGTTTGTTAGTAGACGAGGATGGAGCACTTAGGCAAAAGTTTTTTTGTTGCGGGAGATTACTTCGAATTGCTTTTGCGTGGGATCTAGGGTCTTTAATATTTTGTTGTAGAAATATTACAAAAATAGTGAGCTACTTTTCCTATCAAGAAAAAGTGATCACCCCAACAAAAGAATGAAGCTCTAAGATAAACAAATAGACTTGAGATCTTCACCTTCTCCTCAAGAAGAAAATAATTCACAAAATCCCACAAGATCAAAGTCAAAATCACCTCAAGAAAGTTCCTTGTCACAAGCTCTTATTGTTAGTATGGCTGCTAATACTACTGAGAATGATTCCACTTAACCTTCCATTCTAGAAGTTACGCCTGCAAAGCCAATAATTTCTCTTGAGGTCAAGGGAGTAGAAAGAACATTTGATTTTCTTGAGTAGTTAAGAAGAAGGGAAAGAAGGAAGAATTAGGATTTCAAATGCTTGAAAAATTATTTCCATTTGGTCCAACAACACAATTTCCTGTTCTCGTTGATAGGTGTTATGAGGCACCTCCTTTATATGCTTATAGGTCACTATGTTGGGATTATGTAGAGAAGCTAACCACATCTTTCATAAACAATCCCATGAATCTAGAAACAATAGCATATCTTATGCCTTTTGTATGCCTTTTGTACAAGACAACAATAAGAAGAGACCCATGCATCGTGATGAAGTGGATGCTAATAAGTTGGACACTTATAGTTATTGGATTATATCAATTCATGCAACAAAGATATGTATTCAGAGTAATATTGCACATTGTCTAGCAACCAATCATTTATACACCACGAGAAATGTTATAATATTAGTTGATTGTCCTTCAAAAATGTGCATTGAGCTTTCACGAATGACAAATATGGAATCACATAATGTTATTAGAGAATGCCCCTTATATTGAGCAACTTCAACAATTAAGAGATTAGTGGTTGGCTAGCATTTGGTTCTCCACCAAAACCCCAACAAGGGCTTTCTAAGACAAGCTCTCAAAGAGTACCATGGCAGGTAATCACATATAAGCTTACCTTCTCTTTTTGTGAAGATTAGTGTGATGCTCTCTCTTTTGTTCTATGCTCACTATTTTGATTTTTTTTTTGAAGAGATTTGTGGCATACATTGGAGAAAATTGTGCATATAGAGATTTCCATATGATTGTTAGCTCCCAAGAAATATTTGATAGTTGGATCAAAATCATGAAGAGATACTCTAGAGGTGAACTTATATCCCAAGAGGAGAGTTTGAGAAAAAAGGGAAGGCAAACTTCTCCTGCTGCATTTCGTTGCCTTAATGGGTTTAAAGGATGGAGACATCCTTACACTACAAGAGGAGATCAATGAAGGTCATATCCTTTTTCTTAGAAACAAATGCAATAAGGAAGATATTATTGACATGGAAACAAGGGCTAAGCAAATCAAGCAAGATAGGGGTCCTAAAGGAGGAGTTATTCACTCTTTTCAATGCTTCAATTCTAGAAAGTAGCACTGTGATGAAGACTTGGGAAGAGCTTGTTGATGATTATGATATCAATGATGAAGTCTACACAAAGATTTTAGGCATTTGCAATGATTGGGTATCAAAGAAACTCACACATGGAGCTGATGTGGGGTCCCTACCAAATGGAGCAAAAGATATTGTGAACTTCCTAATTAGAAAAAAGTAAAATCCTCTTCAATCCTCCACTACTTCCCCTTGGCATGTATATGTTGTCAGATGGAATCTAGAAACCTTTGATCTTATACATAATGTTTACAGCGATCCAATTACCATTGGGGTTTCATTACCCTTGGCGTGTATGCTCAATTTAAGGTTTTCAGTGATGAATGCACTAGAGCATAGAATGATGGTATTTCATTATCATCATCACCACCGCACGAGACCATGATTGATAAAGATGGTATATATGTTCAACCTTCAATTACTTCTTGCTTCAAGAGACCATCTATTATACAAACATCCTCAAGAAATGCCTCACGTCATCCGTCTCTTACATTGAATAGCTCCCAATTATCCATGTTGAAGCAGACTCCTTTAGTCTCTACTTTGAAAGATATGGAAGCAATGCAACTTGCTCATGAGTTAGGTTATCACAAACATTTTATAAATGGTAGTGTAGCTAAACGTTTTATACAAAATCTACAAAATTTTTATTTTTTCAATATACATGATGTGACAAGGTGGTGACTCTATATGGACTAATTTTGACTTTCATAATAAATATATCCCTTACATGAAAGGCTTTTGCATGGCTATGAAATATATGCTTGTTAGAAATTTAAAGTGTTTTATGTAGTTATCTCGGTGTTTCTAAACACCACCAATATCAATGAGAGAATCTACTTGATGTATTTAATTACTTCAATAACATTAGTGAACTATGTTGAAATTTCTTATAAAGTGGTTTAAATCCTATTTTGTACTATGATCCTCTATTATACAAACATACTCAACAAATGCCTCACGTTGTCTATCACTTTACATTGAACAACTCACAATTATCCAAGTTGAAGCAGAATCCTTTAGTCTCTACTTTGAAAGATATGGAAGCAATGCAACTTGCTCATGAGTTAGGATATCACAAACATTTCATAAATGGTAGTGTAGCTATCTACAAAAGTTGTATTTTTCCAATATACATGATGCAACAAGACAATGACTCTATATGGACTAATTTTGACTTCCATAGTAAATATATCCCTTACATTAAGGGCTTTTGCATGGCTATGAAATATATGCTTGTTAGAAATTTAAAGTGTTTTATGTAGTTATCTTGGTGTTTTTAAATGCCATCAATATCAATGAGAGAATCTACTTAATGTTTTTTATTCCTTCAAATAACAGTAGTTAATTGTGTTGGAATTTCTTATAAAGTAGTTTGAGTCCAATTTTGTACTTTATGTCTTAGCTAACAAATAAGTCTTAAATAACAATAAAATTGATGTATATTTCTTTGGAAACACAAACCATTAGGCAAAGGTTCAATCGTTGGTCTTAGAAAAATCATAAACTTCTAGCTTGGTATATAGATCTTCATTTTATGATATGAAAGTTCATTTAGCTAGTCAAAGTGTGAAGCTAGTTGATTTTGGCCAAAGCCAATATCCATCTTGTCCATATATTGTGAAGATAGATAGAAATTTTGAACAAAAGATAATTATATATCATGCATATACATACAAAAAATGCAAATTAGGTGAGCAATTATTTAACCTACTTGTGTCTATTGGTTTACACAAAAAAAGAACCATCACATCATAGGTTATCCAAACTTATTACTATATGGCATTAGATCATGTATCATCTAGTGGAGAAGATGAATGGACAAAAGCTGGTGATACAAATGGTGCAACAAAAGAGGAAGACAAAGAAGAGTAAATTCCATACAACAATGAAATTTAGCCTTGCTTTTTTACTTCTTGTTGAAATATTTATTTATTTTTTAATTACTTTAATTTTAATAACTATTTTCAAATCTCAATAACATATGTATAAAGAGTCTCATAGTGAATAGGTTTCACACGATGGATGAAATTTATATACTTCTCCTATGGTTCTTTTTAAAACTTTCTTCCAAAATCAAAGAACTTTTCAAGATGAAAAATATGCTATTATTCAAA
The DNA here is from genome assembly GCF_053477565.2 of Lygodium microphyllum. Lineage (NCBI taxonomy): Eukaryota > Viridiplantae > Streptophyta > Polypodiopsida > Schizaeales > Lygodiaceae > Lygodium > Lygodium microphyllum. Next base: position 27,980,857 of record NC_141137.1, read on the forward strand.
AAATTTAGTCATTTTCAAATCCATTTTTCAAAACATTGACTCAAGAAAGTGTGATTTTGAATAATTACATGAAAAAATGGTAGTTTTGTAGGGAATATTTGAGAAGATTCTAGATATAGCTTCTAAGACAAAATGTTACCCAAAAGAGGTTATGTCTTCTAGCCTAAAAGACTCTTAGGTTTTATTGAAATACCAAAGCATGAAATCAACGACACTTACCTACAAGGTTTCAAACTCATAACCTAGGCTTGTATTTTTCCACATGCTCCGACCATTCACTACCCACTTGATTAACACCAGCTTACTCTACAACATAACCTGTTCATAGGATTTTCTTAAATTCCTTGCAAATGTTAGATGAAAAGTGGATTAGCTATAACACGTTCACATCTAGTTTTGCTTCACATAAAGCATTTGCTAAATCAAACTCTTAGAAGTTTGGTATTGTTTTCTTCTCTTTCCATATGATCTCCTCTTTTGTCTTACTAATGACATGAGAATCCTTCTTCACTTTTTCTTTGCAATTATTTTTAACCATAGGCTAATCGGCTTAGGATTAGCTTTGCTTGTACTAGGGCCATCCTTTTGATCCTCTTTTATCTAACATCATTAGAAGCCACATCCTCCTTAATTGGAAATATTTCAACTAAGCTAACCCAACTAGACATTTACTCTAGGGTGGATTTTCCCCTTTGCAAGACCTACATAAGGCCCTCCCCTTGAGTATTCCCATTATTTGCATGATGATTCACAAGATAGGTAGTTTACTACCTTGCTAGAGAGAGCTGACCCTACTCCAATAGGTATTGGTCATATGGCCTGACTTTCCACATATTTCACACTTCACATTAGGACACTTCCTTGGGAGGTGCTGACTTGTAATGTGTCCCCCTGTCCACTTGTAAGACACGTCTTAGCAGCCCATCGGGAAGAGAGTCTAGAAAGCGCCGCCCGGCACTCCCAAGGAATGTCACAGGGTTTGCGATCTAGGTCCTCCCAAGTCTGCCACGAAGCGAAAGTATTCCGGCCGTTCCCACTTAGGGCCGACCTGAGTCAGGGTTTTCCTAATGGTCAAGTTCCTAGAAGATAACTAGCGTCGAGCCCCAGACGAACTACTTGTGCAGAAACATCAAGGTCGAAGCGGATTTATATTGCACTTGGTTCAAGGAGAATGGGAAACGAGAGGGATGCAAAACTCGACCTCTTTGCCCGTAAGGCATAATCCCATTCCGTTCCCCTAAAACAGTATAAATCAGGACTCTAGCTTTCTAGGTCATTGTTACCTTGCTGCCAATTCTTTTGAGAAAAGTTCCCGGCCAATTGGGACCACCCTTCCGTAGGACGAACTCAGGGTCACATCCACCACAGTTTCCTCAGGTTTCTTTAGTTATCTAATTACCTACCACATTTAGTTTGACAAGAAAAAATAGCTTTCTTAATTAACCAATTAATCATTGGTTCCTTCACGTAACTTAGGCACTGACATAGAAAAGCAATGCCAAACAAGTTCCTTTTCAACATTTGATCTTTATTTATCAGTCTTTGGAATACATCATATAATCCACTCGAAGGCTAATCCATAATCCACTCGAAGGCAATTCCAGCAATCCTCAGGGATCGCTATTCCAAGTTCTTCCCGTTGACTAGTATGCGGGCCTCGAGATCCCATCTCGAGTCACATCGGCCTCTTGTGCAGGATCCGGAGGCAAGGGATTTATGGCCAGAGCCCCCTGGCACCCAAGCGTCCTCCTGTTCCAAGTAGCACCCACGGAGAGACCTCTCATGGCGGGTTTCTCAGTCCACGTACCCAGCACGGCTAACAACCCCCTTGGATAGGGTCAGACAGACAGTCGGGGGTAACTGATGCTGCCTCTCCCTCCAGGCTTTCAATATGAAGCATTAGTTATTTTCCAGCATTAGTTCCTTGAGCAAAGAAGAACAAACAGTGCTCCTAAGTGTACAAACACAAGCACTCCAGTGGTCATTTATAAGGCCAACTGTTAAGGTGTGAATCCTTCTCTCCGAATACATCTAGCATTCGATCCGGGATCAATTGGGACTTGGCAAGATCCCGAGGATTTTGTAAGCTGAGTTACTTGTTTACCCTCTTTCCTTGGGTTAGGGTTTATACCCTATTAACTCAAACTGACAATACCTTAGGTTTCCTTGTATTAAGGTCAATACATCCTGGACAACCTCGTTGTCCCCACTTGATTGGTCAATTGCTTGCTAGGCAATTCATAACTACCCTAACTTGGCAATTCAGCCCCAAGGAAGGGTGATGTAGCAGGATGACTATTTATACTCTAAAAAATTAGAATTGTTCTTAGAACTCGCCAACCTTGTTCTAAGGAGTGGCAATTCTATTTTGTGATTTAGACACAAAACCATGCGACGTTGCAACTTGTTGCACGAGATAAGTGTCGCTCCTAACTTGTGGGATTATTTCTCTCATCACACGGTATCCCTTGGTCAAGAATACCTTTGACCAAGATATAGGGTTTGGGAGTCCTATTGACCCAATCCAACCCTAGCCCTACTAGGCCGATAACGTTTTGGCCTTAGGGATCCTAAATTCATACGGAGATTTAGTATTTGGTCAATTAATTCTTAGGGTGAGAACCCTAGATCATTCTTGCATGGATGTTTTGATAACCCTAACATTTTCGAGAATGTGGGTAGGATCTTTGGGATTGGAAATATTAGGTCGGCAACCCAAGTGCAATACTAGGCAGAATTTTAACGTAACTTAACCCTACCTAGCACTTTGAGGTGATCGTCATATGCAATCTAATCGTACCTTTATGATTTTCATGTGAACTACTCAACTATACGTGAATTACTTAGTTGATTTAATTAACCCACGATTAGAGATGATCAACCTTTTTAAAGATGCAATTGCTTCCTTCTAAATTAGTAAGTACCTTTCCCTAGAAGATGCAAATAACTGCAAGATATAACATTCCATGCAAATATGCGATTTCAAGACCATATACTTTTTCCTTCTATGCAGCTATAATATCTACAATGATCGTTACTTTTCCTTGCCTAAACTATAATGATTGACAATTCGGAGCTAACTCTTATAACCCTACATTGATGCAACGAAATCAAGCTTTAATATTTTTAATGAAGATGCATTCAAACTTTGATAAAGAACTCCACGCTTGAGCAAATGCCATGAGTCCATCATTGATTTAATCTCTCCTTTTATCACTTAACCTAACCTAAAATATAACCATCTTTGCATGCAATTTTCCATGCATTGTGACCATTTGGACATCATTCAATGGGCGTCTAAGATTTATCTCATACACGAGTCACAACTAGGAAATTATTACCTAAGTGCATTATGTAGTATATGCGCTGTTCTTTTCGCAAGGCAACAAGGATGCCTTTAGACAAATCCACCTTTTAACTTGTGCAATATGCATTCAAGAATGCAACTACCTTGACCATGCAAGTACTCATCATGAAATTTAACTTGGTAATTTGATGTGAGTATATGAATTTTCCAATGTATTTAAACTTGCCTATGAGAATTTAATCATGCTTAATACATCCTTCACATGCAGAATTAATTTTCAGAACCTGGGTATTCAGAGTTGGGGCGTTGTCCACTCTTGTACTCCAGTTGGAAGCTCCCGAGTGTGCGCCTTGCGACTTTTGCTTAGGAGCCATCGATGACGTAGATCTCGACTTAGCAAACTTTCTCTTGGCTCTCTTACGCGTTACGAAGCCACTTCATTCCGATACCTTCTCCTCCGTGCAGGACACAAGCCTTGCAGGACTCGGTTTTAAAAACTGGGGAAGGCACACATAAACAAGGCTTATGGAAGCCTTAATGGAAGCTTCTAATAGAAGCTTCCAAGCCTCTGATTATAGCAGATGACGTGGAGAGAGAAAATGATGAGGGAGATGATGATGAGGAGGTGAAGATGACGACGATTATGTTGATGATGATGATGATGGTGAGGAAGGTGGAGGTGGCAGCAGTGTGGCGATGGCGGCAAGCTCCCAAGCGGCGTGGCAGTGTGGCCATGATGGCAGGTAGCACGACGTCCTTCTCCCTCCCTTCCCCCCTCAAGCTTGGGGAGGGGGGTTCATATATAGGTTGTGAAGGGGGGGAATAGCCACACATGTGGCTAGTTGCATGCCTTCTCCCCCCGGATCATTCGACCTAATGATAAAACTCGGATTGATTTTGGAAAACCTAGGACCCGAACGTTGTCGGCCTAGTACAATTAGGGTTGGGTTGGGTAAGAAGACACCCTAAACCTGCATCTTGTCTAAACAAAATTCCTTGAGCAGGAAACGCCGTTCAATGGGTGAAATGATCCCATGAGTAACGTGCGACACTTGTGCAACAAGTTGCAACGTTGCGCGGCTTTGTGGTTTAATCACATGATAGATTTGCCATTCCTTGGAATAAGGTTGGCAGGTTCTAGCGTAAGTCTAACTTGCAAGAGGATGGGTAGTCATCCTGCTTCATCACCTTTCTTGGGCTGATTTGCCAAGAAGTTATGTTTTGCCTAGTAAGCAAAGGATCAATCACGCTAGAGCGACGTGGTCGCCAGGATTCAATGTCTCAACTTAAGAAACCTAAGGTGTTGGAAAAATTGGGTTGACAGGGTATGACCCTAACCCAAGGATATAAGGGTAAATAAGGAAACCCTTGGGGATCTTGCCAAGTCGCAACTGATCCCGGATCGAATGTTGGATTTATTCGGAGAGAAGGATTTACTCCTTAGCAGTTGGCCAAAATAAACGACCACTAGATTGATTGTGCTTATAACAGTTTAGGAGCACTGTTTGCATTATTTGATCAAGGAACTAAAAGATGAAAAGTTAATTAATGCTTCAGGTTGAAGGCCTAAAGGGAGAGGCAGCATCAGTTATCCGTGACTGTCTGCCTGACCCTAACCAAGGGGGTTGTTAGAGCCGCACCGGGAACGTGGACCAAACCCGCTACGAGAGATCTCTCCATTGGGCACTAGCAGGAGGACACTTGAGTGCCAGGGGGGCTCTGGCCGTAAATCCCTTGCCTTCCGGGCCCTGCACAAGAGGCCAACGTGACTCGGGATTGGATCTCGATGCCCGCATACTAGTCTATGGGTAGAATCTTGGATTAGTAATCTCTGTGGATTGCTGGATAGCATTTGGGTGGATTATGGATTGCCTTCGGGCGGATTATGGATTAGCCTACGACCTGGATTATATGGATGTATTCTAAAGATAAATAAGATAACCTATTGAAAAGGAACTTTTTTGACACTATTTTCCTATGTCAAGTGCTAAGATTGCATGAAGGAACCGGTGTCTAATTGGCTAATTAAGGAAGCTGTTTTATACGTGTCCAACTAGTTGTGTTAGGTAATTAGACAACTAAAGCAACCCTGAGGAAAGTGTGGTGGATGTGGCCATGGGTCCGTCCTATGGATGGGTGGTCCCGATTGGCCGGGAACTTTTCTCAAATGAAATCAACAGCAAGAAACTTTGCTCGAAGGAAATGAACAGCAAGGAACGTTGACCTAGAGTCTAGCTTACTAGGATTCCGATTTATGTTGTTTTAGGGGAACGGAATGGGACAAAGCCTTATGGGCAGAGAGGTCGAGCTTTGCATCCCTCTCATTTCCCATTCTCCTTGAACCAAGTGCGGCATGAATCCACTTCGACCCTGACGTTTCTACGTAAAGTAGTTCACCTAGGGTTTGACACTAGCCGTCGTTCTAGGAGTTTGACCACTAGAAAAACCCTAATTCAGGTCGGTCCTAATTGGGAACAGCCGGAATACTTCCGCTACGTGGCAGACTCAGAAAGATCTAGATCACAAGCCCCGTAACATTCCATGGGAATGTCGGGCAGAGCTTTCTAGACCCTCTTTGATGGGCTATTAAGATGTGTCCTGCAAGCGAACAGGTGGACACGTTACAGTTGATTTTGGCCAAAGCCAATATCCATCTTGTCCATATATTGTCAAGATAGATAGAAATTTTGAGCAAAAGATATTTATATATCATGCATATACATACAAAAAATGCAAATGGGGTGAGCAACTATTTAGCATACTTGTGTCTATTCGTTTACACAAAAAAATAACCATCACATCATAGGTTATCCAAACTTATTACTATATGGCATTAGATCATGTATCATCTAGTTGAGAAGATGAATGGATAAAAGCTAGTGATACAAATGGTGCAACAAAAGATGAAGACAAAGAAGAGTAAATGCCGTACAACAATGAAATTAAGCCTTGCTTTTTTTCTTCTTGTTGAAATATTTATTTATTTTTTAATTCTTTTAATTTTAATAACTATTTTCAAATCTCAATAACATATGTATAAAGAGTCTCATAGTGAATAGGTTTCACATGATAGATGAAATTTATCTACTTCTCCTATGGTTCTTTTTCAAACTTTCTTTCAAAATCAAGGAACTTTTCAAGATGAAAAATATGCTATTATTCAAAAAGTTTATTCATTTTCAAATCCATTTTTCAAAACATTGACTCAAGAAAGTGTGATTTTGAATAATTACATGAAAAAATGGTAGTTTTGTAGTTTTATAGATCACTACGTTGGGATTATGCAAAAAATCTAACCACCTCTTTCATGAATAATCCCATGAATCCAGCAACAATAGCATATCTTATTCCTTTTGTACAAGACAACAATGAGAAGAGACCCATGCATCGTGATGAGGTGGATGCTAATAAGTTGGACATTTATAGTTATTGGATTATATCGGGGCTTCACAAAATTCATGTAGCAAAGATATATATTTAGAGTAATATTACACGTTGTCTAGCAACCAAGCATTTTTACACCATGAGAAATGCTGGTGGTAGGTTATCACATATAAGCTTACCTTCTCTTTTTGTGAAGATTAGTGTGATAACACAATATTATTGAGTTTGGGAATCTCCCAATTTCCATTTTTTGAATACTAAAAGGGTGGCACTCGGATAACAAGTTTCTCACCATATGATGCGACCTATCATTGGAAAGCAATTGAAAAATGGAATCCAAAGATTTGATCATGTGTCCCAAACTTGTGGGACATTCCCATATTCCCTAATATGGTGTTTGATGCTCTTTCTTTTGTTCTATGCTCACTATTTCAATATTTTTTTTGTAGAGATTTGTGGCATACATTGGAGAAAATTGTGCATCTAGAGATTGCCATATGATTGTTAGCTCCCAAGAAATATTTGATAGTTGGATCAAAATCATGAAGAGATACTCTAGAGGTGAACTTATATCCCAAGAGGAGAATTCAAGAACTTCCTAATTGGAAAAAAGTAAAATCCTCTTCAATCCGCCACTACTTCCCCTTGGGGTGTATATGTTGTCAGATGGAATCTAGAAACCTTTGATCTTATACATAATGTTCACAGAGATCCAATTACCATTGGAGTTGTTGTTCTAGATGCAGCACATGGGGTTGAGGGAACGAAATGGGACTCTATAAAGTTTGGGAAGGTTGTATCCACTCTACTACAAATGACATGTGAACCCAAACAATTCATGTGGTTATCATTTCTTGATTGAAAAAAAATGACAGCTTTGGAAAATGCTCTTGAAAGCATTTCTTGCAAGTATATCATGCTAGTTGATAGTGTTGACTTCCTACCAATGGATAGAACGTTTGCTTTTGGATCTATAGATTCTTTTGTGGTTTTGACATTAGTGACCATGGAGAAAAGCTTCATCAATTTTGAGCGATATATAAATAATGTCAACAAGCCTTCCATTTTGGACTATGAAGGCTTGGGCAAGGAAAGCAATGATGAAAATCTTGAAGAAGAACAAAGCATTGCAAATGTCATTTTGAGAAAGAAAATGAAAGTTATGGAAACTACAATCAAAGCATTCAATGATGCTCACATGAGATTGTATTTGATGTATATGCAAGTGGGCTTGCATCTCATTGGTAAGTCATATGAAGACTATTACAGTGGTTTGCAACACTCAAGAGCAAAGAGAGGTTAAAGCACAATTGTGGAGGGTCCATGAGAGTGCTAAATAAAATTCAAACTCCCAAGAGGTTCCTCTTACTGAAGTTCAAGTTCTTGAAGTACCACCCGAGGGCATAGAAGAATCAAGCCAAGATTTAGCAAGTCTAATTACGAAAGAGAAATTAAAGGCTACTTCAAGTGTTTAAACTCCGTTCCTTCTCCTTCCATCAAGGAAGACACATTGATGTAATTTTGATTTTTTTCTTGAGAAGTTACTTCCATTAGCATTTGCAATATTTTCTTTCTTTGGTGATATTACTTAAAGAAACTATGTATTTAGTTTTTTAATTTTTTACAAAAGGTACCAAGCATGTTTAGTTTAAAAAATCTATTTAAATAAATATTCTGCCAAAATAGTATTAAAGAGCTCATTAAAATTGATCATCCTTTGTAAGGATAACTGTTTAATTGTAATCTAGTGTATAATAATACTTATCATAATGAAAAGTTTGAGCTAGCTATGCAAAATTTACTTAAGTCTATTTTAGATCTTATTTCAGTTAAATTCTTATATGTGTTGTGTAATGATCTTGTCATATTAAATTTGGTTAGATTTGTCCACATGGTCAAATCTATTATCTCTTATAGCCTCTTTTACTACATCACTAGTGTATCTCTATGCATGTACCTTAGGATAAGAGAGCCAACAATATATTGCACACCCCAAAAGAGATTCATTGCACCTCCCAAAGGAGTTTTGCCTTAGTACCTTAGATAAATTTCCTCTCACATTTTCATTAATGTCACTCTCAGGATCCTCAAAACCCCAATCAGAATCATCACAAATATCATCAAAAACTCTACGAGAACTTAAAGAAACTACAAGACTTTCAAATGAAGTTTTCTCTTCATCATTCTTGCCCAAACCAATCATACAATCCACACTAAAATCAAGAAGTATGAGGTTAGGTCTACTCAAAGCAACATTAGCAACTTCACAAACTAAAGCCTTTACATGGCTACTCAAACCATCATTTACCAACTCACAAAACTCACTAGAATCAAAGACAACAACACCATCACAAGAAGAGTCAGAATCCGTAACCTCAATACTCTCTCGATTAGCCCCTATACCAAGAAGCTCACTATCACACTCAACCACATCAATCTCTTTTGGCAACAAATTGGAATCCTCAATTTCATAAATAAATCTTTCAATTTCTAAGCCCTCCCCCTCATAGTCTTCTAAAAATCTCAAAAAATCCTCGTCAATGCTCTCTTCTTCCTTCAAAATTTCAGGTCTAACTTTAAAAAATTCTCGACTCTATTTCTATTGTAATAAGAAAAGCTATAGGTAGGTAGGATATTTGTATCTTAATTATTTGTGTGACTGTTTATTTTGTTGTTTTGTAGCTAATTTTTTTGTGTTTTTTTAGATCAATAATTATTTTTGTCATTTTATTCATAATTTTTGAGTGTGGAAACTTGATAGCCTTGGTCAAGATTGCAGTTTTCTAGACAGGTTGGAGCTAGAATTTGTTAGTAATTGTTGGACATCTTGAAACAATAAAATTTATTATCAATACTCTTGTACATCATGGGGATTTTGGATTCACCCCGAGTAGTTCACTATATGTATACCCTTTATATCGCGTGCGTTCGCAGCCTATTTATAAATATCCTTATCTATGAATTTTTCCTTAATAAAATATAACCCTTTTCTATTCAATCTGTAAGTAACCCCTTTATATGGGGCCCTTTTGTATGTAAAAAATGTGTAAAAATTGTATTTAAAAAATCCCTTATGTTGAACCCATCTGATACATACATATATTTATGACAGACCTCCCCAAGGGGTTCACGAGCACTTTATATTGCGCTTATCTAATAACTTGCACTTGGGCTATTGATTTTATCAATTACTTCCATGCCAAGGGTTGGGTTGATGCACGTTTTGTACTCTTGTTGAGCATGGTGCCTGCTATAGCTATATGTAATAAATCTTAGATATATGCGCACTTAAGAGAGCACCTTTCATTGTGCATGCATAGTTCTTTGCATGATATAAATTTACCCTTTGCATTTCTTCTCAACATATATATAACCAAGCATTTGAGTACATTTTGAAAGCATGTTTTTTGAATAGGACACATTGCACTAAATCAAAAGCAAGTACATATGGAAAACAACACTCTTTGAAGACTCAAAGTGTGTTTACACCATAATGGAGTTAATGGAAGAATGTGTGTGGAGAGTTATGAAGGAGGTTTTAATCTCACTTGCTCGCGAATACAATGCATGATTGATATACACTTTTCTTACCATTTGCTCAAAATTTGAGATCGCATGATCAATGATCTCAGATTGAAACTCGCTGAACCAGCGTACATGTTCTATAGACAATCGATGTTTTCGTCTAATTGCCAGCTTACATTGAGAGCAAGGACATGGGACACGCTGATCAATATACACCTCGTGATCTTGAACATCACGACATTCATCATTTTCCATTTTGTCTACGTTAAAGTGTGGAGGATGGGCCATGGGTCCGTCCTACGGATGGGTGGTCCCGGTTGGCCCGAATTTTTTCTCAAATCACGAGGAAAAGCAGGATGGTCGTCAAAAGACACAAATAACAAAAGTGTTGACCTAGAGTTATGTCTTACCCGATTTACGTTGTTTTAGGGAAATGGAATGGGACTATGCCTTATGGCAGAGAGGTTGAGCTTTGCATTCCTCTCGTTTCCCTTTCTCCTTGAACCAAGTGCAGCATGAATCCGCTTCAGACCTGGCGTTTCTGCGTAAAGTAGTTCGTTTTGGTCCGACGCTTGTTACTGTTAGGAAATGACCAATTAGGAAAACCCTAATTCAGGTTGATCCTAAGTGGAAACAGCCAGAATACTTCCGCTACGTAGCAAATGCAGAAAGCCCTAGATCGCAAATCCCGTAACATTCCATGGGAGTGCCGGGCGGAGCTTTCTAGACATCCTTTCCGATGGACTACTAAGACGTGTCCTGGATGATACTAGTGGACATGTTACATTAGGACATCGGGGGGGGGGGAGGGGAGGTGTGGTGATAAGAGGTTTAAAGTCCAAGGGAAATGGGGGCGAAGATGACCCCCCCTTTGGAAGCTTCCAAGCTTCCAGAAAGTCAAAGGGGGGTGAAAGGACCGGCAGTCGCGACGGCAGAAACGGCAGCGGCTCCTCCCTCCCTCAATGGCATCATGTTCCTCCGCCGAGTCGGCCAACGTGGCGAGTGTATCCCCCTCTCCTTCCTTTACAGGCGAAATTCCTCCCTCTCACGGTGGGAGCTTGCTTCCCTAGTCCTCACGTATATCAGCCCTCCCTCCTTCCTTTCTTTTTTTCCTAGCATGCGGCCCCCCCTCAATTATATAGGGGAGGGGATAAGGTCCCTCGTCACCTTACGTGTCTATTGGCATGGCCATGAGGCCGAGCAAACAAGGAGCTTGCTGGCCTTCTATTTCCCTCTCCCCTTTTGGCATGACTGTCGCCGACGGTGAGAAGAGAAAAACAATTTCCCATGAATTTTGATATGTTACAAGACTCCCCTCCTGACGGCCTTGTAAGACGTGTCCCACAAGTGGATAAGCGGACACGTTACATAGTTGTTATTTTTTTTTTTCTTCTTCTTTTCTTGTTTATTGTAGTGGTAGTGGTTGTTGTTGTGGTAGTTGTAGTCATCGTAGTAGTAGTAGTAGTAGTAGTAGTAGTAGTAGTAGTAGTAGTAGTAGTAGTAGTAGTAGTAGTAGTAGTAGTAGTAGTAGTAGTAGTAGTAGTAGTAGTAGTAGTAGTAGTAGTAGTAGTAGTAGTAGTAGTAGTAGTAGTAGTAGTAGTAGTAGTAGTAGTAGTAGTAGTAGTAGTAGTAGTAGTAGTAGTAGTAGTAGTAGTAGTAGTAGTAGTAGTAGTAGTAGTAGTAGTAGTAGTAGTAGTAGTAGTAGTAGTAGTAGTAGTAGTAGTTTTCTTATTTGTTGTTGTTGTTGTTGTAGTAGCAGTAGTAATTTTTTTATTTTCTTGTTTATTGTTGTTTAGTTTTCTTGTTTGTTGTTGTTATAGTAGTGGTAGTTTTTTCTTCTTTTCTTGTTTGTTGTTGTTGTTGTTGTTGATTTTTGTTCTATTCTTGTTTGTTGTAGTGGTAGTGGTAGTGGTAGTGGTAGTGGTAGTGGTAGTGGGAGAGAGAGAGAGAGAGAGTTGTCGTGGTAGTCGTAGTCGTGGTCGTAGCCATCGTAGTCGTGATTGTAGTAGTAGTACTCGTAGTAGTAATGGTAGTTTTCTTGTTTGTTATAGTAGTAGTAGTAGTTTTTTTTCTTTTCTTGTTTATTGTTATTTAGTTTTCTTGTTTGTAGTAGTAGTAGTAGTAGTAGTAGTAGTAGTGGTAGTTTTTTCTTCTTTTCTTGTTTTTTGTTATTGTAGTAGTAGTAGTAAATGTTGTTGTTGTTGTTGTTTTTTCTTCTTTTCTTTTTTATTATAGTGGTAGTGGTAGTGGTTTGTCATAGTTGTAGTTGTAATCGTAGTCATAGTCGTAGTCGTAGTCGTCGTAGTCATGGTTGTAGTAGTAGTTGATGTTTTCTTGTTTGTTGTTATTGTTGTTGTTATTGTAGTAGTAATAGTCTTTTTTTTTCTTGTTTATTTTTGTTTAGTTTTCTTTTTGTTGTTGTTGTTGTTATTGTAGTAGTGGTAGTAGTAGTAGTTTTTTCTTCTTTTCATGTTTGTTGTTGTAGTAGTAGTAGTAATAGTAGTAGTAGTAGTAGTAGTAGTAGTAGTAGTTGTTGTTGTTTTTTCTTCTTTTCTTGTTTATTGTAGTGGTAGTGGTAGTGGTAGAGACAGAGAGATGTTTTGTTAAAGGAAATTGGTAGTAGAGAGAGAGAGATGTTTTGTTAAAGGAAATGAGAGAGGGAGAGGAAGAGAAAAAGGAGGAAGGAACAAGAGAGAGGGAATAAAAATACAACATAATGAAGAAAGAGAAAAAGAGAGAGAGATGGAAGGAGAGGAGAGAATGAATGGATTAAAAAAACAAAGAGAGAGTGGTGGCAAGGTCCGATGCAATACCACGAGACAGGAAACACTCTGACATATGTTAATTTGTGAGTGGGCGGAGACTTTACATACGTTAATTTTGCTGGTTCCTTCACGTAATCTTATCACTTGACATAGAAAAAAAATCTCAGATAAGCTCTTTATTAACAGATCATCATATTTATCTCTGAAATACAAAAGTTTTTCCCGTAGGCTTATCCACAATTCACCCGAAGGCTATCCAACAATCCATAGGGATCACTATTCCAAGCTTCCACCCGTCAACTAGTATACGGGCTTCGGGATCCAATCCCGAGTCGCGTTAGCCCCTTGTGCAGGACCCGGAAGGCGAGGGATTTACGGCCAGAGCCCCCCCTGGCACCCAAGCGTCCTCCTGCTCCAAGTAGAACTCAACGGAGAGACCTCTCGCGGCGGGTTCGGTCCACGTTCCCGGCACAGTCAAACAACCCCCTTGGTTAGGGTCAGGCAGGCAGTCGGGGGTAACTGAAGCTGCCTCTCCCTTTAGGTTTTTAAACCTGAAGTATAGATACTTATTTAATTTGTAATTCATAAATCAAACAGAGCTCTAAAATCTCTAGCAAGCACAAACATTTCCATTAACCAACCCAGTTGTATGGCAAACTGCTAAAGAAGTGTTCTTTCCTTTTTGAGTGTATCGGCAGTCGTTCTTAAGATGTCTTGTAACTTTGGCAAGATTCCTTGCATTCGGATGTAGGGTATACCTAGTTTGGTTTACCCTAAAGTACCTTAGATATGCTAGTTTCTATTTTACAACTTTTCTTATTTTGAAGGATATCCAAAAACTACGTCTTTTTGCAAGATAACTTGTGTAAGGATCTGCCGTCTTCGAAAAGGGTTTTTCCCTTTTCTTTTTGTGACTTAATCACAAAATGATTTCATATATGTTGCGCAAGTCAGATGATGGAATAGTTTGTTTAGACTCCATAATCTGACGTATATCAGGCCTAGGGTTTCTTTATTTGAGAGCCTTAGGGACGACCCTAATTTCTTATTTTTATGAGTTTATTCTCCTTGCGGTAAGATAAGTAGTCCAGTGTTTTAGGGTACGAATGTTTCTATGTTTAGATTGGTCCGGTTATCTTTTGGAGAGATTGGATTTGTCAACTTTAGGAAGGTAATCTTACTCACCTTGTCACGGTTTTTACTATCTTTGATTACTTTCTCAATCAATACAGTTTGATTTGGCATATAACATAATGCCATGATGATACAAAGAGTGACGATACTCCTAAATACCTAGCTAAGGAATTGGTGAATACACACTTTATTTGTTCCAAGTCCTTAATTTGAAGGGGAAAAAGTGTTAATAAAGTATCATCCAGCAATTCCCCATTACATTTTCTTTCCAAATGATTTCGTATGTCTAATTTTTATACTTGTTAATTTCTAACTTTTAACTTCCGTTTTCTTTAAGATAACTCATGCCAATTAACAACAGTTGCCTTGCAACTAGCAAAGATAACTCTCTAATAATTTGAGCATTGAAGGAAACTTTTCATGAATTTAGCCATTTTGCCATGATCCGTTGAGAAAAGAATAAGACTAATGGAGCAAGATATAATTTCTTCATTTTAGGACTATAATACTATAGTAAATGGATAGTATTGCCTATTATTTAATAATGCTTGATGCAATTTGATGGAAGCTAATTTGAATACATTGTCATTCATAAGCTAACTCCTTCGTTAGAATTGATTCGAACAAATATATATATTTCCTTGATAATTTTTCTTTGCATGATTCACTAAAACCCAAATTGACATCAAGAAGAAAACCTGGCTTTGAGGTGAGATATCCACATGGATACCGGGAGATGACCCTCCCGCGGCTACGCCTTGGACTTTCTTAGGAGGCATCGCAAGTGTGGTCCGTCGAACGTGGAAGCAGCTTTATAACTTCTCCTTAGAACTCCACCGTCGCTCCTTGCACCGTTCGTCAAAAGTAGTTTTGGAAGGCTCCCTCCTTGAATTCGGGAATTGAAAAGGGTGTTTTAGAAACTTTTACCACTAAGACACATTAAAGCCATGGGACAAGCTTAATGGCCTTAGTAAGCTTGCACGAACGAGAATATCAAGGTGTGGAAAAAGACACAAGGTATAGGAGAGCTTTAAGGGAAATTAATAGCCGTAAAGATTATAAGTAAGGGTCTAAGGACTTTTAGGCAATTTAGGCTCATGCGGGTTTACACACGTAAAGGGGGAATGATTCCGAACCCAATGGGAAGAGTATATAATGCTTTAAATCACGGGGTTAGGGTTCCACTAGGGAAAGGGGTCTTAGTGGGGAAAGGCCTTAAATTGTGACGGAAAAAGGGTGTAGGACAAGTTTGGGAAAGGCCTAAACTTCGGGAAAGGGAATTTAAAACCATAGAAAGAGCTAAGAGGGTTTTTTTAAAACCGGGGTTAAGAATCCCTTTGTTAAGATCGCAAGGGGGGGGAAAAGGCTTTATAAAGTCCTAAGGGGAAAACTCTAGGGGGAAAAAAAAAGACCCTAAGGGAGGCCTTAGGGAGGAGTTTAAAAGGGGAAATAAGGTAGCCTTAAAGGCTATTAGTAAGAGGCCTAAGGGCCTTTAGGGGGAAAAATTTGGAGAGAATAGGGTAGTTTCAAAGACCACACGAAGGGGGGCTTAGGAAACCCCCCTTGGAAGTTTCCAAGGCTTCCTAGAAGGCACGTGGGAGAAAAAAAAACCAAGGGATACGTGGCAAGCTGGCGTCCGATGGTGGCTGAACGGCGAGGATGGCGGCTGAATATCGACTGCTGGCTGGCGTCGTTTGCTCCACGGCAGCCCCCCCTTCCCCACGTCACTCGCCTCTCCCTCGCTGCTGATTCCTTCAACTATAATGGCCTTCCCCCCTTCACGACTACCACGCGGCCTCCGTCAGCTACGAGTGGTGCAACACATCAATGCTTCAGCTCCTCCTTCCTCACGAATGTGGCGACCGTAGCTTCCTTCTTAATTCCGCAGCATCATCCCTTCTCAAACAGCTCCTGGCTTCGACAGGGTGAAGGGCGTCGTCTCTCTCTCTTCCCTCCCTAATCCTTCCCTTCCTCCCACAGGTTTTATATACGAGGGGGGAAGAGGTACCTTCCCTCCCCACGTGGATCGTGCATGGGTTTATCCCGCCCTACGACCCTCAGCAAGGATGCTTAG
Organism: Lygodium microphyllum; assembly: GCF_053477565.2. Classification (NCBI taxonomy): domain Eukaryota; kingdom Viridiplantae; phylum Streptophyta; class Polypodiopsida; order Schizaeales; family Lygodiaceae; genus Lygodium; species Lygodium microphyllum. The sequence continues at coordinate 27,997,046 of NC_141137.1, forward strand.
TCATCCTTGCTATTCCCCTCCCTTCCAGCATGACAGCCGCTGGGGGAAAAAAAAAGGGAATAAAAAATTTTTCCTTTAATCCAAAGGTTTATCCTTTTGGCTTTCTAAGAGGAGGTTCCCATGTAAATTCGATTAACTCGTTTATGCAAGCAGAGATTAAGATACGTAGTGTGAAATTCGAAAATCACATCATTGGCGTAATTTTTTGGATGATGGAATTCCTTGCATGACTATCACGTGGGTTTATAAATATTCTCATGATGGAAATATTACATTCTCTCCCCCTTAGAAGAATCGAGATGTCCTCATCTCGAATTTAAGCTAGGGATATTGATGGTTGAGAGAGCTTTCATCTATCCAGGTAGCATCCTCTTCGGGATAATCTTTCCACTGGACGAGGCATTCTTTTAAGGTTCTAGATCTTAACTGTCTCTCCCTAACATCTAAAATCTTATCCGGTCTTAGTTCAAGGACTCCTTGACTAGGCATTACAATTTGTTGGTCATCAAGTACATGATTAGGGTTGGGTATATATTTTTTTAAGAGACTAATATGGAATACATTGTGAACTTTTAGGTTATCAGGAAGTTGCAATTTATAAGCATTGGGTCCTAGGCATTTGAGGATTTTATATGGCCCACAATACCTTGGACTTAGCTTCCTGCATTTTCCTAGAGATAGCGAACTCCTTTTGGGGCGTACACGAATGAAGACCATGTCTCCTTCTCCGAAGACCCTCTCTTGACGTTTCAAATCCGCATATGCCTTTTTTCTATCCTTGGATGCTTGTATGTCTTGTCTTATTGACCTTATTTGGTCATCCATGTCCTCCAACATTTGTCTTGAAGCTTCAACTCTTAGGGTTGGATCAGAAAAGTTTAGGGGACTTCGACAATCATGACCATACAATGGCTGGAAAGGGGTCATTTGAATGCTCTGCTGGTAAGAAGCATTGTAGGCAAATTCCACTAATGGCAAGTATTGAATCCACCTCTTCGGCTCTCGACAGCAGTATGCCCTAAGCATATCCTCAATGATTTGATTCACTCGCTCTGTTTGTCCATCCGTTTGGGGATGGTAGGCGGTGCTAAAACAGAGTTGAGTCCCAATAGCTTCAAAGATAGCTCTCCAGAAGTGTGATGTGAAGAGAGAATCTCGATCACTAATGATTCTTTTAGGTAACCCATGTAGCTTGAATATTTCCTTGATAAACAATCTTGCAATGTCAGAGGCTTTATAGTTTGTCTTTACTTGAATCAGGTGTGCAACCTTGGTAAGCATGTCAACCACAACCATAATGGAATTGTATCCTCCTTGGACTTGGGGTAAGCCCACAACAAAATCCCTACTGATGAATTCCCATTTCATTTGGGGAATGTCAAGCGGTTGCAGTTTCCCTGGCATCATGACATGTTCGGCCTTGATACGTTGGCAAGACAAACATTTAGTGACATACTTGAGAACGTCACCTTTGAGCCTCTTCCAGTGGTAACTTTTCCTAACTGCATTAAGAGTTTTTGCATAGCCAGGATGTCCTGCGAAAGGGGAATCATGAGCTTCCCATAATATCTTCTGCTTAAGTGACTGGCTTGTTGGTATACACAGCCTTGTTCTGTAGTAGACAAGTCCATTATCAATGGAAAATTCATGATACTTAGCTTGTGACTTCAGATTCTGCTCCTTGGTAGATATTTCTTTTATCATTGTTTGGTAGGCCAAATCATGGCTTGCTTCCTCTCTAGCTAGTTCCAGTATAGGGTTGCTTGGCATAGATACCTTTGTAGCCAGAGATCTGGCCGTTGATGGATTCTGCAAGATTAGGGAATTTAGGAATGCCTTGCGGCTGAGTGCATTGGCAACTACATTCTCTTTCCCTGGTCGGTACTTGATTTCAAAATCATACTCCTCCAATACTTCAATCCACCGACGTTGCCTCATGTTGAGCTCGTTCTAGGTAAAAATCCATTTGAGACTCTTATGATCGGTTACTAGAGTAAACTTGTTACCCAACATGTAGTGTCTCCAAAGCTTTAGAGCATGGTTGACAGCTAATAATTCCAGATCATGCGTGGCATAATTCTTTTCATGACTCTTCAATTTCCTTGAAGAGTATGCTACTGGATGACCTTCCTGCATAAGTACACACCCCAAGGCAAGAATGCTGGCATCAGTTACTACCTCGAATTCCTTATTGAGGTCAGGAAGTTTTAGAATAGGTGCTGATACCAAACTTTGCTTCAATTTGTCGAAACTATTTTGTTCGGGAGTTGACCATGTAATAGAAGTCTGCTTCTTTAGTAAGTCAGTAAGAGGTGCTGCAATCAAAGCATAGTTTTTGATAAAGACCCTATACCATCCTGTCAAGCCAAGAAAGCTACGTATTTCTTTAACGGATATTGGTATTGGCCATTCAAGCACATCCTTGACTTTGGCTGGGTCTACTGATATTCCCTCTGATGATACTATGAATCCCAGATATTCAATCTGATGCTTGAAGAATGCACACTTCTTCATTTTTGCATACAGCTTATGAGACCTCATTGTCTCAAGGACAATCCGTAGTTGAGGTTCATGATCTTCTTCCTGTTTAGAATAGACTAAAGTGTCATCGAAGAAGACAAGCACGAAATCATCAAGATATGGTCTAAAAATATCCTGCATTAATCTATTGAAGGTGGCAGGTGCATTTGTAAGCCCGAATGACATAACCAAGAACTCAAAGTGCCCATATCTTGTATTGAAGGCCGTTTTTGGAATATCTTCATCCTTGATCCTTATTTGATAGTAACCTGACCTGAGATCAATTTTGGAGAAGATCTTTGCACCTTGAAGGCGATCAAGAAGCTCATCTATTCTAGAAATAGGATACTTGTTCTTGACTGTTGATTGATTCAACCCACGGTAATCAATACATAGTCGAAGTGTCCCATCTTTCTTTTTCTGGAATAGTACTGGAGCTCCCCATGGTGAGTTGCTAGGCCGAATGTAACCCTGATCTAACAGTTGCTTGAGTTGTTCCTTCAACTCAATAGCTTCCGGTATGGACATTCTATAAGGTCTCTTTGCAATTGGCGCAGCTCCAGGCACTAGCCTTATTTCATGATCAACTTCTCTTGGAGGCGGAAGTTCAGTCAATTCCTCAGGGAATACGTCAGCGTATTCTTTTAGCCAAGAAGGTCCTTCATGAGACTCTTGTTTTTTATCTAACTTGTTGAGTTTGATCAGGTAAACGGGTAATCCTTTTCTGACTCCTTTTATGATCCGCGATACTTTGGCTAACTGGATTCTTGGCACTCCTGCCTCACCTTGAGTTGTAACAAACTCCCTTTCAGAGTTTCGAAAGGAAACTTGACCCTTTCCACAGTGGATGTGGGCGTCATTAGGCTTAAGCCAATCCATCCCGAGTAGACACTCATGGATATCTAAATTCATGACTCTGAATTTGACTGAGGTTTTCTTTCCTCCCAGAAAGAATTCTTCCTTAGCAGTTTGCCTAGTACAAGTTACCTCACGACCGTTTGCCAATTCCACAAGTAGGGTAGGTGCTTCTACTGTGGCTATTCCTAATCTTTTTGCACATGCTGGTGAGATAAAGGAATGTGTACTGCCACAATCAATCAAGGTTTTGAAACCTTTACCTTGATAGTCCGACTGTGTTTGAATCACCGAGAACTGGCGATTCGGCCCCTTCTTGTGTAAAGCAGCATGGACTGTCGCTCTTTCGAATTCTGCTTCCATAGTCGGATCTTCCTCTTCTTCTGCTTCGCATCTTTGCCTATTGGTAATGCAGGCAGTTCTTCCTCTTCCACGGGTGGCGGCTCCTTGATCGCGGCCTGCACCTTGACGATGTCCCTCGCTGAGCTTGGGACATTGCCTTTTGAAGTGACTGAGTTCGTTGCAGTGGAAACATTGGAGATTTCGGCCATTGCTGTGAGTAGGAACAAAGTTGTTGACGTTATTTGTCCTTGCTTTCTTCCTTTGTCCCTGATTGTGACCTTGAACTCTCTTCACTTGGGGTCTGAATGCTCCTCTGTTCGGGTCGCTATAGGACCAATTTTTGTTACCCCTTGGTCTAGCTTGCACTTCCTGAATTATAAGTGCCGCTCGAATGAGTGCATCCTGAAGATCTGACGGACGCATAGATTCGAGACGGGTATTTACGGGTGGATTTAAGCCCGCACAAAATTTGGACACCTGGTGCGTCATGTCCATTTGTGGCGCATACTTTAAAAGTGAGACAAATTTAGAGTAGTATGCGTCAAGGGTGAGTCCTAACTATTTTAGCTCGTAGAACTCATTCATTTTCTGTGTACGATATGCAGGTGGCAAATATCTCCCTTGCACGGCTTTCTTTAACTTCTCCCAGGTAACGGACCCCTCTGAAGTCCCTTGATCCCTGCACCATTGTTTCCACCATAGTCTAGCTTCACCGGTGAGTTTTAATTTGGCGAGCATGGCCTGATTGGTAGGTGCAGTACCAGCTGCTTCAAAGTAATCCTCCATAGATTCAATCCAAATTTCAGCATCAGACTGGACGAATCTGCCTCTCCCGTCAAACTCGGGTGGCTTTATCTGTTTGAGGAGGAACTTCTTCTCCTGGATCACAGCAGTACTTGATATAGGGGGCGAATTTGGAACCTGTACCTGGGGTTGTGCCTGGATAAACGTTTTTCTTAACGTTATTGACGTTTAGCTTATCTTTAGTTCAGCTATCTCGTAAATCATGAAGCTACTTTTTAACCACACTGATGCACAGCCAGATATTGATAAAAGAAGTCCTTATTTATATTTACATGGGCGTGTCCTTATACAACGTTTCGTGTGATGATAATTCAATCATTACATTCAGTTTGAGGAGAGCAACGTTGTATTGCATTCGTCTACAGGAACTGTGTAATAGTAGGGTTTTGGGTCATGGATCTTTAGGAATTGATAATTCCTTGGAAGTTCAAGATATCCTTTTCGTTGGAATCCATACTCCTCATGGCGGCCCAATACCTTAATCCTGTCGGCTGGGATTACACGGGTTACTTTCTCATATACATATGAGTTCATTTCAACCCTCCAGCCTTGAATGTGTAAAGTCGAATTTATGTGAGCTTCCACAAAAATGAACAGCTTCACGACTTTCAAGTCTTCCAACCACTTGATCCTCTTTAGGTTGGTCTGTAGATAAGCGAACCGGTGGGCAGCTATGTAGTAGATTCCTGAAGACCCAGTCCATCTTCGTTCTATATATAAAGGTGATGGATTATAAATCTGCTCCAGGATGTTCATCATCCCAACTCTTTGTCTATAATGCGGAGAATGCATTGCAGTCATAAACATGACCCGGAACACCAAAAACTTGTTCCACGCTTCATAGTTCTGCAAGACAGTATTGAAGATGAGGAAATGTTTGGACAACAACAATTTCTTTACTTCATTTTATTGAGATCTCATAAAAACAATTCCGTTGTTGGTCGGCTCTGATACCAACTGTAACGTGTCCCCTAGTATCATCCAAGACACGTCTTAGTAGTCCATCGGAAAGGATGTCTAGGAAGCTCCACCCGACACTCCCATGGAATGTTACGGGTTTTGCGATCTAGTTCTTCCCGCGTCTGCCACGTAGCGGAAGTATCCTGGCCGTTTCCACTTAGGATCGACCGGAATTAGGGTTTTCCTAATGGATCACTAGCTAACAGCAACTAGCGTCAGACCCGAGCGAACTACTTTACGTAGAAACGCCAGGTCCGAAGCGGATTCACGCTGCACTTGGTTCAAGGAGAATGGGAAACGAGAGGGATGCAAAGCTCAACCTCTCTGCCATAAGGCATAGTCCCATTCCATTCCCCTAAAACAACGTAAATCGGGTAAGACGTAACTCTAGGTCATCGTTCTTGTTATTCTTTTTGATGATGATGATCATTCCGCTGTCTTTCGAGATTTATGAGAAAAAATCCCGACTAACCGGGACCACCCAACCGTAGGACGGACCCATGGTCCATTCCTCCACACTTTCCTCGGTTTGTTTTAGTTATGTAATTATCTAACACATTAGTTTGACATATAACAATCAGCTTCTTTAATTAATCTAGTTTACGCACTAGTTCCTTCACGTAATTTTATCACGTGACATATAAAAACAATATCAAGCAAGTTCTTTCAACATCTCATCATTTTATCTTTGAATTACAATAAGTTCCGCCCGTAGGCTTATCCATAATCCGCCCGGAGGCTAACAAGTAATCTCCAGGGATCACTATTCCAAGCTTCCACCCGTCAACTAGTATACGGGCTTCGGGATCCAATCCCGAGTCGCGTTAGCCCCTTGTGCAGGACCCGAAAGGCGAGGGATTTACGGCCAGATCCCCCCCTGGCACCCAAGCGTCCTCCTGCTCCAAGTAGAACTCAACGGAGAGACCTCTCGTGGCGGGTTCGGTCCACGTTCCCGGCACGGTCAAACAACCCCCTTGGTTAGGGTCAGGCAGGCAGTCGGGGGTAACTGAAGCTGCCTCTCCCTTCAGGTTTTTAACCTGAAGTATAGATACTTATTTAATTTGTAATTCATAAATCAAACAGAGCTCTAAAATCTCTAGCAAGCACAAACATTTCCATTAACCAACCCAGTTGTATGGCAAACTGCTAAAGAAGTGTTCTTTCCTTTTTGAGTGTATCGGCAGTCGTTCTTAAGATGTCTTGTAACTTTGGCAAGATTCCTTGCATTCGGATGTAGGGTATACCTAGTTTGGTTTACCCTAAAGTACCTTAGATATGCTAGTTTCTATTTTACAACTTTTCTTATTTTGAAGGATATCCAAAAACTACGTCTTTTTGCAAGATAACTTGTGTAAGGATCTGCCGTCTTCGAAAAGGGTTTTTCCCTTTTCTTTTTGTGACTTAATCACAAAATGATTTCATATATGTTGCGCAAGTCAGATGATGGAATAGTTTGTTTAGACTCCATAATCTGACGTATATCAGGCCTAGGGTTTCTTTATTTGAGAGCCTTAGGGACGACCCTAATTTCTTATTTTTATGAGTTTATTCTCCTTGCGGTAAGATAAGTAGTCCAGTGTTTTAGGGTACGAATGTTTCTATGTTTAGATTGGTCCGGTTATCTTTTGGAGAGATTGGATTTGTCAACTTTAGGAAGGTAATCTTACTCACCTTGTCACGGTTTTTACTATCTTTGATTACTTTCTCAATCAATACAGTTTGATTTGGCATATAACATAATGCCATGATGATACAAAGAGTGACGATACTCCTAAATACCTAGCTAAGGAATTGGTGAATACACACTTTATTTGTTCCAAGTCCTTAATTTGAAGGGGAAAAAGTGTTAATAAAGTATCATCCAGCAATTCCCCATTACATTTTCTTTCCAAATGATTTCGTATGTCTAATTTTTATACTTGTTAATTTCTAACTTTTAACTTCCGTTTTCTTTAAGATAACTCATGCCAATTAACAACAGTTGCCTTGCAACTAGCAAAGATAACTCTCTAATAATTTGAGCATTGAAGGAAACTTTTCATGAATTTAGCCATTTTGCCATGATCCGTTGAGAAAAGAATAAGACTAATGGAGCAAGATATAATTTCTTCATTTTAGGACTATAATACTATAGTAAATGGATAGTATTGCCTATTATTTAATAATGCTTGATGCAATTTGATGGAAGCTAATTTGAATACATTGTCATTCATAAGCTAACTCCTTCGTTAGAATTGATTCGAACAAATATATATATTTCCTTGATAATTTTTCTTTGCATGATTCACTAAAACCCAAATTGACATCAAGAAGAAAACCTGGCTTTGAGGTGAGATATCCACATGGATACCGGGAGATGACCCTCCCGCGGCTACGCCTTGGACTTTCTTAGGAGGCATCGCAAGTGTGGTCCGTCGAACGTGGAAGCAGCTTTATAACTTCTCCTTAGAACTCCACCGTCGCTCCTTGCACCGTTCGTCAAAAGTAGTTTTGGAAGGCTCCCTCCTTGAATTCGGGAATTGAAAAGGGTGTTTTAGAAACTTTTACCACTAAGACACATTAAAGCCATGGGACAAGCTTAATGGCCTTAGTAAGCTTGCACGAACGAGAATATCAAGGTGTGGAAAAAGACACAAGGTATAGGAGAGCTTTAAGGGAAATTAATAGCCGTAAAGATTATAAGTAAGGGTCTAAGGACTTTTAGGCAATTTAGGCTCATGCGGGTTTACACACGTAAAGGGGGAATGATTCCGAACCCAATGGGAAGAGTATATAATGCTTTAAATCACGGGGTTAGGGTTCCACTAGGGAAAGGGGTCTTAGTGGGGAAAGGCCTTAAATTGTGACGGAAAAAGGGTGTAGGACAAGTTTGGGAAAGGCCTAAACTCCGGGAAAGGGAATTTAAAACCATAGAAAGAGCTAAGAGGGTTTTTTTAAAACCGGGGCTAAGAATCCCTTTGTTAAGATCGCAAGGGGGGGGGGAAAAGGCTTTATAAAGTCCTAAGGGGAAAACTCTAGGGGGAAAAAAAAAGACCCTAAGGGAGGCCTTAGGGAGGAGTTTAAAAGGGGAAATGAGGTAGCCTTAAAGGCTATTAGTAAGAGGCCTAAGGGCCTTTAGGGGGAAAAATTTGGAGAGAATAGGGTAGTTTCAAAGACCACACGAAGGGGGGCTTAGGAAACCCCCCTTGGAAGTTTCCAAGGCTTCCTAGAAGGCACGTGGGAGAAAAAAAAACCAAGGGATACGTGGCAAGCTGGCGTCCAATGGTGGCTGAACGGCGAGGATGGCGGCTGAATATCAACTGCTGGCTGGCGTCGTTTGCTCCACGGCAGCCCCCCCCTTCCCCACCTCACTCAAGCCACACTCGCCTCTCCCTCGCTGCTGAGTCCTTCAACTATAATGGCCTTCCCCCCTTCACGACTACCACACGGCCTCCATCAGCTACGAGTGGTGCAACACATCAATGCTTCAGTTCCTCCTTCCTCATGAATGTGGCGACCGTAGCTTCCTTCTTAATTCCGCAGCATCATCCCTTCTCAAACAGCTCCTGGCTTCAACAGGGTGAAGGGCGTCGTCTCTCTCTCTTCCCTCCCTAATCCTTCCCTTCCTCCCACAGGTTTTATATAGGAGGGGGGAAGAGGTACCTTCCCTCCCGGTTTATCCTTTTGGCTTTCTAGGAGGAGGTTCCCATGTAAATTCGATTAACTCGTTTATGCAAGCAGAGATTAAGATACGTAGTGTGAAATTCGAAAATCACATCATTGGCGTAATTTTTGGATGATGGAATTCCTTGCATGACTATCATGTGGGTTTATAAATATTCTCATGATGGAAATATTACAGAGAATACGTCCGCGTATTCCTTTAGCCAAGAAGGTCCTTCATGAGACTCTTGCTTTTGATCTAATTTGTTGAGTTTGATCAAGTAAACATGTAATCCTTTTCTGACTCCTTTTATGATCCGAGATACTTTGGCCAATTGGATTCTTGGCACTCCTGCCTCTCCTTGAGTTGTGACTAATTCCCTTCTAGAGTTTCGAAAGGAAACTTGACCCTTTCCACAGTGAATGTGGGCGTTGTTAGGCTTAAGCCAATCCATTCCGAGTGGACACTCATGGTTCCCTAAATTCATGACTGTGAATTTAACCGAAGTCTTCTTTCCTCCCCGAAAGAATTCCACCTTAGCAGTTTTCCTGGTATAAGTAACCTCACGACCATTTGCCAATTCCACAAGCAGGGTAGGTGCTTCTACTGTGGTTATTTCTAATCTTTTTGCACATGCTGGTGAGATAAAGGAATGTGTACTGCCACAATCAATCAAGGTCTTGAAACCTTTACCTTGATAGTCCAACGGTGTCTGAATCACCGAGAACTGGCGATTCGGCCATTTCTTGTGTAAAGCGGCATAGACTGTCGCTCTTTCGAATTCTACTTCCATGGTTGGATCTTCTTCTCCTCCTTCTTCACACATTTGCCTATTGGAAATGTAGGCGGTTCTTTCTCTTCCTTGGATAGCGGCTCCTTGACCACGGCTTGTTCCTTGGAAAGGTGCTTGGCGATGTCCCCCACCAAGCTTGGGACATTGTCTCTTGAAGTGACCGGGTTCGTTGCAGTGGAAATAACGGAGGTTTCGGCCATTACTTTGAGTAGGAACAAAGTTTTTGACATTATTCGTCCTTGCTTTCTTTCTTTGTCCCTGATTATGACCTTGAACTCTCTTAATTTGAGGTCTGAATGCTCCTCTGTTCGGGTCATTGTAAGACCAAGGTTTGTTACCCCTTGGTCTAGACTGCACCTCCTGAATTATAGGCACTGCTCGAATGAGTGCATCCTGAAGATTTGATGGATGCATAGATTCGAGACGGGTATTTACTGGTGGATTTAAACCCGCACAAAATTTGGACACCTGATGTGTCATGTCCATCTATGGTGCATACTTTAAAAGTGAGACGAATTTAGAGTAGTATGCGTCAAGAGTGAGTCCCAGCTGTTTTAGCTCGTAGAACTCATTCATTTTCTGTGTGCGATATGTAGGTGGCAAGTATCTTCCCTGCATGGCTTTCTTCAACTTCTCCTAGGTAACGGATCCCTCTGCGATCCCTTGATCCCTGCACCATTGCTTCCACCAAAGCCTGGCTTCGCCGGTGAGCTTTAGCTTGGCGAGCATAGCCTGATTGGCAGGTGCAGTACCGGCTGCTTTAAAGTAATCCTCCATGGATTCAATCCAAATTTCAGCATCAGCTTGGAAAAATCTGCCTCTCTCGTCAAACTCGGGTGTCTTGATCTGCTTGAGAAGGAACTTCTTCTCCTGGATCAGAGCAGTACTTGATGTAGGAGGCAAATTAGGAACTTGTACCTAGGATTGTGCCTGAATAAAGGTTTTCTTAACGTTATTATAGATAATTGACGTTAGCTTGTATTATATCTTTAATTCAGCTATCTCGTAAACAATGTAGCTATTTAACTTTTTATCAACTCGTATGTGTTGAGATATCGAGATCCACTCATGATATGCCAGGGTGACCGTTGTGCATTTATGTCACCGGCTTGTCAGTTGCAGATGCGATTGGTACACCGCCCATGAATAATAGCTACATGACAGCTATCCTTATCTACTCTAGTTTGTGGCTCAGTTAGTATGCCACCTTAGTTAGTTGGGTTTGGTTTGAGACCCATATATAGGGTTCTTCTATTTCTTTGTATGAGAGTTCTTTTGGCTTACACAAAACTAAGAAGAGGAAAACTGTTTTCAGCCTCCACCTCTGTGTGTATTCCTCCATTGTACAAGCAAGAAAGCTACAAGTGAGACTCCTTCCTTCTCTCCCACAATCTTGACATGGTATCAGAGCCTTGTTCGTGGTGAGGAGCTCAAGAAAGCAAGCCAAGCTCGCAGTGTTCTGGTAAGAGGAGCAGTGTTTCTTTCATTTTCTGTTTTGGGAGCAGATCTTTGCAGGTAGCACAGCCGAAAATTGCAAGAGTGCATTGTCTCAGGTTGAGACGCCCTTCGCGGTGAAGCAAGAGGGCACTATATGCTGCGGGAAAGGGCTTTAGACCTTGACGACCCTGTTTTTTTTATTTGAGGCCATTTCGGGGCCTGTTTTGGAGGCGGAAGTTTTCTGCACGCACTCAGGAAAAGGCCCAGTTTTATGCTGTGCGACCACTGTTCTACAGGTCGGTGAAAAGTTACTGTAGAAATTGCATCGTATGCCTGTGCGTAGAGACATTGGGAGTTACAGAATCATCCTTGTTGCTTGTTGATGCAAAATCGTCACTAGGAAGTGACTGTGTGGTTAAATACCACTTTCGTCAGTTTTGCAGATTTTCCCTTGTGAGGCTGAAGCTGTGTTCTGTGTAGTGACAGAATTTTTTGCAGTATTCTGTAATGGCGTCTGATTCTCTTTCACAGATTGTAACTGAAAAGCTTGACAAGAACAACTTCCAAGCATGGAAGTTTAGAATGACGAATTTCCTTATGGGAAAAGGATATTGGGAATTTGTTGCAGGAAATGAAGAAGAACCAGTTCTTCCTGATGTTCCCAATCAACAGCAAATGTAGGCATTCAAATCATGGCATGAGAGAGCCAGGAAAGTTATGTACTGGCTGTCTATCAGTATTTCAGACTCTATGATTATGCATATTCAGGATGCAAGTACGCCAAAGGAGGCATGGGATACTTTGTCAAAAATGTATAGCACAAATATACAAGCCAGGAAAATGCAGCTCAAGCAAGAGTTACATGCAAAGAGAAAATATGAGCATCAATGACTACCACATGAAGGTGAAGAAGATGGCAGATGCACTTGCTTCCATTGGGTCGCCAGTGGAAGATGATGATTTAGTTTCTGTGACCTTGAATGGTCTAGGAAAGGATTATGCACAGTTCTGAACATCCATTTCCATCCATGAAAGATTTCCTGATTTTGAGAAGTTGATTGCTCTTCTAATTTCTGAGAAGCAGAGAAATGGTGGTGCATCTTCTTCAGGAGGAACTTCAAAAGAAGCTGTCTTCTACACAAATGCTGGAAGGGGTAGAGGCAGAGGTAGAGGAGGCCGATCTGGAGGCCATGGTAGAAATCAAAATATGCAGCAAACTCAAGAAAACCAGTCCTATGGAGGAGGACGTGGTAACTCTAGAGGCAGGGGGATCCAAAGAGGTCGTGGTGGATGGCAAAGAGGGCAAAATGCAAACAGCAATGTTGAATGCTACTACTGTGGTAAAATGGGTCATATGGCTAAAGACTGCTATAAAAAGAAGAATGACATTATGAATGGAAAACTGCAACAAGGGAATTATGCATCTTCTAGTAGATAGGGTGATGACAGAAATGAGCATTTGTTTATGGTGCAGCACATGACCAATTCTGTGACAAGTGCAGAAGAAAGTAACGATGTGTGGTATGTTGACTCAGGTACATCAAACCACATGACAGGTCATGCAGGATGCAAGGAAAATGGAAAAAACAGGATTTGTGGAGATCGGTGATAATACTGCACATCCTATTGTGCAGATTGGAAGTATTCCTTTGTCTATGCAGAATGGAAAAAAGAAATACCTGTCGGATGTATTTCATGTTCCGAATATCACCAAGAACCTGGTTTCTGTTGGTCAAATGGTTGAGCAGGGCTTGCAAGCCAGATTTAATTCCCATGGATGCTTTGTTGAGGATATGAAAAATAAAGGTCGCTTGATAGCAAAAGGAAAGAAGAAGGGCAGAATGTTTACATTGGATGCAGACATGCCTGAATTGAGTGCAGCAATGTTTACACATGGGACCGGTGTAGTTGCAGATATTGATATCTGGCATAAACGCATTGGTCATGTTAATGTACAGCAACTTAAATCAATGCAGGCCCAAAATATTATTGCAGGATTGCCTAAATTCAAGGTTGCAGAAATGCATAAGGTATGTGAAGCCAGTTAGTTTGGAAAATAGGCAAGGAAACCATTTCCTAGACATGTTCAAGAGAGTAAGAAGCCATTGGAATTAATCCACTCTGATGTGCGGACTACTAAGGCTGCATCTCTTGGAGGCTATCATTATTTTGTCACTTTTATTGATGACTATAGCAGAAAAGTTTGGGTGTATTTTATGAAAAAGAAAAGTGAAGTTTTTGGGCATTTCAAAACTCTTAAAGCTGTGGTTGAAAAAGAAACAGGCCTGCAAATAAAATGCCTAATGTCAGATGGAGGGGGAGAGTGCCTCTCAAATGAGTTTGCAAGGTTCCTGCAGGAGCATGGCATAAAGCAGCAATATTCATATAGTCATACCCCACAACAAAATGGAATTGCAGAAAGGAAAAACAGGCATATTGGAGAGGTATCTCGTGCCATGCTCAATGAAAAAGACTTGCCAGATTTTTATTGGGTTGAAGCAGTTGCTACAGCAGTCTACATAATGAACAGGACTCCCACTGCAGCAATACATGGGATGACTCCAGAGGAGAGGTATACTGGTAGGAAACCAGATATTTCTCATTTGAAGATTTTTGGTTGCATTGCCTATGTTCATGTGCTAGATGAGTTGAGATCCAAGTTGGATCCAAAAGCTGAGAAGTGCATCTTTATTGGTTATTCTCTGCAGCAAAAAGGGTATAGATGCTATAACCCTTCTACTCGTAAGTTTACAGTGAGCAGAGATGTTGTTTTTGATGAGACGAGTAGCTGGTATAAACCAATAAATGTGATCGATAATGTAGATGCACAAAATGGTAATGCTGCACAGAATTCACAGCAGCAGTCACAAGATATTAGTGGACCTGGAGCGTCCTCTAGCAGTGGTTCACATTCTTTGCCATGGACAGGCAGATTGAGATCAGGAGAATCTTCTCAAAGCAATACAGATAGTGGTATGCAGGTATCACGAAAAGGAAAAGAGAAGGTAGATCAGCCCATGTTTGATGTGAATGCAGGTCACTCTTATGTGGATGGTGAATCCAGTGGCTTGGAACAGAGCATTGATGATGAGTTGGGTATTCCTTCTATTGTTACACCTGGAGTAAGGAAGACGAGAGATGTTTTGAGAGCACCTGGGAGTGAACCTACTTTGTGCAGGTCTACCAGAGTTAGGTATCCTGTGGATAGGCTGAAATATGATGGATTTACAGCCATTCACTATGTATATATGGTCAAAGTGATATAGGAACTAGAACCCACTTCTTTTGAGCAAGCCATGGAAAAAGAAAAATGGGAGAAAGCCATGGATGAAGAAATGGATGCCTTGGAAGCAAATGCTACATGGGAATTGGTACCTTTGCCTAAAGGTAAGAATGCAATTGGTTGTAAGTGGGTTTATAAGGTGAAACATAATGCAAATGGTTCCGTGAATAGATACAAGGCAAGATTAGTAGTCAAGGGGTATGCACAAACATATGGCATTGATTATGAAGAAACATTCAGTCCGGTTGCAAGGATGGCAACTGTAAGAGTAGTCATTGCTATGGCTGCATCAAAGGAATGGTCTTTACATCAGATGGATGTAAAGAATGCCTTCTTGCATGGTGATTTGCAAGAAGAGGTCTATATGGAGCAGCCACCAGGTTATGTGCATGCTGTTCATCCTGAGTTTGTTTGCAGGTTGAAGAAAGGATTGTATGGCTTGAAGCAAGCACCTAGAGCATGGTCTGACAAGATAGGACAATATCTTGTCACTATTGGCTTTCAGATTTCCAAGGCAGATTTCTCACTTTATGTGAGAAAAATAGAGAAAGGTATTACTCTACTTGTCATTTATGTTGATGATTTGATTATGACAGGTGACAGTGATGAAGATATCCTTCATGTGAAAATGCTATTGAAGCAGAAATTGAGATGAAGGATTTGGGAGAGCTGCGTTATTTCTTGGGCATTGAGGTGATTAGATCACCAAGTGGGATACAGCTCTTGCAGAGGCAGTATGGATTGGACATGCTGTCCAAATATGGGATTACAGGCTGTAAGCCTATTTCAGTTCCTTTGGAGCAGAATGTGAAGCTGAGCGCAGATGCAGGTGAGCTTCTGGAAGACCTTACTATGTATAGACGCATAGTAGGAAGCTTGATTTATATGACTATTACCAGGCCAGATTTGAGCTATGCTGTTGGACTGATAAGTCAGTTTATGAAGGCTCCAAGGAAACCGCATTTGGATGCGGCTAGACGCATACTCAGGTATGTGAAGTCCACATTGCAATATGGACTACTTTATGAGACTGGGGCTCAGATACAGTTGCATGGATACACTGATGCTGATTGGGCTGGTAGTATTTCTGATAGACGATCTACCAGTGGATATGTGTTCTCTTTTGGGAGTGCTGCAGTCACTTGGAGCAGCAAGAAATAGCCTACAGTTGCCTTATCGAGCACAGAGGCTGAGTACAGGGGCGCAGCAATGGCTGCATGTGAGGTAGCTTGGTTGCATAAGCTACTTTATGATATGCATTAGCCTACAGATGGGCCAGTTGTCATTTATTATGACAACATGAGTAGTATACACTTGGCAAATAACCCAGTCTATCATGCTAGAACAAAGCACATTGAGGTGCATTATCACTATGTGCGGGAGAGGGTTTTACTAGGTCTTATTAATCTAGTTTATGTCAGCACAGAGGATTAGGTAGCTGACATATTCACGAAGGCATTGGGCGCAGAGAAGCTCCGCAAGTTCAGAGACCTGTTTGCTGTGCAGGAATTGGGATTGAGCTTGAGGGGGAGTGTTGAGATATCGAGCTCCACTCGTGATATGCCAGGGTGACCGTTGTGCATTTACGTCACCGACTTGTTAGTTGTTGCAGATGCGGTTGGTACACCACCCATGAATAATAGCTACATGAAAGCTATCCTTATCTACTCTAGTTCGTGGCTCAGTTAGTATGCCACCTTAGTTAGTTGGGTTTGGTTTGAGACCCATATATAGGGTTCTTCTATTTCTTTGTATGAGAGTTCTTTTGGCTTACACAAAACTAAGAAGAGGAAAACTGTTTTCAGCCTCCACCTCTGTGTGTATTCCTCCATTGTGCAAGCAAGAAAGCTACAAGTGAGACTCCTTCCTTCTCTCCCACAATCTTGATAGTATGCACAGCCAAACATTGATAAAAATAAGTCTTTATTTGTATTTATATGGGCATAGCCCTTTTGAATACAACATTTCATGCGATGATAAGCCAATTGACTCTTTGTATTTCAAAGATAAATATGATAACCTGTTAATAAGGAACTTGTCTAATATTGTTTTTCTATGTCAAGTGATAAGATGTTGAGTGTTGAAATGACTTGTTTTTTGGCTGATTTTTGTTGTTTTTGAGAGCTGAATGGTTGATTTTATGGGAAGATTGATTGATTAGGAAGTGGTTTGAGAGTGTTTTAGATGATATTGATTGTGTTTTGGAAGATCATGATGTTTGTTGATGGTTCTGTGATGTTTTGATAGGTTCTGAATGGTTCTGTATACCTTCTGTTTTGTTCAGTTTTGGTCTGTTTTTGTTCTGATTGTCTTCTGTAAGGAGGGAAGGAGTATTGATTGATGAAGAATGAGATATTGTGAAAGCTTAGTGAATGGTTTGTGAGAGTTTTGAATGGTTTGAGAGTGAGTTATGAAGTTTTGATGACCTTCTGTAACCTTCTGTAGGTCTTCTGTAGAGCTTCTGCTTCTGTTCTGTTTCTGTTCTGTTCTGTACTGTAACTGTTCTGGTACTGTTCTGTAGACTGTTCTGTAAGTGTTCTGTGGAATGTATGTGTGATTTTGGGAAAGTTTTCTAGCCTTGGAAAGAGGTGAATACAAGTGCAAAAGAGCTGAAAGAAGTGGAAGAAGTAGCTGCTGAAGACTCAAGAGAAGACTAGAGTGAAGTGACAGTAGTGAGCTATGAAGAGACACTGTAGTGGTTCTGGTGACCTTTCATATCAGACATACCTCTTGGGAGGGGTATCCACGACCTAAGAGTGATTATTGAGAGTAATTTTTGAGAGATTGTAGTGAGGATATGATGTATTATTGATGGAGTGTGTGAGAGAGAGTCAGAGATAGCCAATTCTACTCAAACAGAGTGATTGTATATGAGAGATTGAGAGAGAAGACTATGAAGATATTGAAGATGAATACTATGTGATGTATTTCCATTCAAAGATGGTGTATTCCTTTGTTTTCTTTGTGATATTGATGGATTTTGTGAAGATGTTGAAGAATATGGTTGATTCTATTAAAAACCGTGGGAGATTTACATGATGCTGTATGAAGATTTGTTGTGCCTGGTGTTCTTTTCTTCATTGTGACCATGTGAAACATGATAAACAAGCTTGTTGATGTTACAAGATAGATTTTCTTGCAAGAGAATTTCCTTTTCCTTGGTGTTCCTCTCGGGGCTCCATGTTTTTGGTGCGCAGCCGGGGAATCTTGCCATCAACAAGCACCAAAAGAGGCTGAAAATGAAGGAATTGGCATTGCCAAGAAGAGAAGAATTCAATGGATGTTTGTAAAATTCCTTCTTCCACTGAAGAGTTGGAATTTCTCATAATAAAAGCCACTTTCCACAAGAAGTTCATCCCACAATGGCGGAAACACATCACCATCATGATGCATGCTCTATGTGGTGGACAGTTTCCTCTTCCTGTTGAAGCAGCAGAAACTTGCATCTTGGTGGCAAACTGTTTGGGAACAAACTGAAGAGCAGAAACAGAGAGAATGAACATCCATGGAAGATTTGGCATTCATTGAGAAGTTTCCAGACAACATCAAGTGGGAGATTGTGAAGAAGCTTCAGGAGTCTTGGTCTGTAGAGGTTCACAGGGACAAGAAGGAAAAGAGTTGGAATTTGTTCGTGGACGCTCAACAGCAAGATACATGGGATGCTTGGTGTACTGATAATCTTCTGTTTGTTCAATTAGCAACCCACTAGAAGTTGGTAGACATAGTGTTTTTCACAACATACACTATTGAAACCATCAGAAGCTGGCATTACTATGATGATGGCACCACCACAATGCTCAGACGTATGCATTTTGACACCTTCAGAACCGAATACCTTCCTCTGTGCAGTGGCATGAAAGCAGAATTTAGGGACGTTGAAAAGAAAGAAGTAGAAGATATGTTGGCAAGAGAGTCCTCCAGAGACTGAAGCCTTCTGTTAACCCTCAGTGGAGCACTAACAACATAGTGGAGCCACACCCCTGATGAATGACGCAATAAAAAGGCAAGCGTTAGAACGAGTCCAGAGGTACGTGAGAAGAGAGAAAGCAAGAATCAGAGCCGAGAGCGAGCTCGCAGTAGAAGCCGCCTTTGACGCCCTTGCGGAACTCTTTACAGAAGTCCCAATGGCACATCAAGCCCTTCCTCCTCCTGCTGGAGGTCCACTTCCAAGCCAGATCCGTCCTGGAAATATTGATGACAGACCAGCGAATGTAGTCCCATTGCCAGTTTTTAAGGGAGAGTACAATGAAGACCCCGATCTTCATGTAGCAGAGTTTATGGTAGCGTGTGTGGCTAACAATGCCAGAACCCCTAAGCATTGGTTAGCAATATTCCCCGCCACTTTCAAGGGCGCGGCGTTTCAGTGGTATGAGAGACAAGCAGCAGGAACTTTTGGCACATGGGACGACCTGAAGTTGGCCTTCCTCACTAAATTCAGGCGTGAAGGTTTTGAAGAGCGGATGAGAGAGGAATTTATGAACCTAAGTCAGTCCTCTGGAGAAAGAGTGGAAGCCTATGTCTCACGAATGGAATCCATCCTGAAGAGATGGACTAACCATAATCTAGATGATGGCATTCAGAAGGGAGTGTTTCTCAGAGGATTACAACCAGAAGTCCGTAAGTTTGTGGAGCTACAAAGACCAGCCACCCTGCAAGCTGCAACAGAAGGTGCAAGACTGTACGATGAAGTGGAAGCTAGATTAGCAATGAATACAGGAAGAGGAGTCTTACCTCCTCTGGTGCCAGGAATGATGTACCCACCAAATGCAGTCCCAGGGACTGTTCCTTATCCATACCAACAGATGCCCCCGGTCTCACAGTATAGTGCACCAAATCCACAGTGGCCACAATCCATGCCTCAAATGATGGTTCAACCACAACAACAATGGTCCCAACCAATCTCCTCAATACAAAATCAGCAGCAACAGTGGAACCCTACCAACTGGAGTCAACAGCCAACAGTTCAAACAGGAGCTCTGAATCAGAACCAGAACAGAGACCCCTCTGTACCAACCCAACCAGTTTATGCAGTGATTACAGAGACTCCTCAAAATTCTCCTGCCAGTACGACAGGAGGAGAAAGCTTGAAGGATTATTTATCCAACTCAGTTGCAAACATAAAAAAGGAGTTGATGGATGTGATTACAGAGCAACTACAGACGCTGAAAGTGAACACAGCGAGCATATCCAACGTTGCAGGAGCAGGAAGAGATGTGATGCGGTCAAATACTTGGTGTGGTAAGTGTCATCAAGTAGGTCATTTAGCCACTAAATGTACACGGAAACCAACCATCCCTGGAGCCTTCTGTTCCTACTGTTTGCGGAAGAACCATACAGAGGACATTTGCTCTTTGAAGGAGATGCATGATAGGAGAAGAAAGGAAGAAGACGCAAGATTCAACTTGCTGGAATCCAAAATGACAACACAAGATATTGGACCCAAGCCTAGAGAGTTTGGTCCTAATTTCGGACCCAGAAGATTTCCTTCTCAAAGTTACAGAGGAAGACAGTCTGGCGGTGGTCAGAGATCAGAAGTGGAGTGTTACAGATGCGGAGAAAAGGGACACATCTCACCAAATTGTCCAAATCCTCGAAGGTCAGTGGATTACAAGCCCTTATGCAGTCGATGCAAAGGAGAAGGCCACACTGCAAAAGACTGTCCAAGCCCAGCCCCAGTGAAAAATAGTGCTACTGATAGTCCAGCCAAGGCCCAAGAGCCTACCTCCAATTTGGTAGAATTGGAAGTTGCTGCCATCACGCGTGCAAAGTAGAAGGAACCACCTACCCAGAAAGAGAATAACCCCCCTGCCAGAACAGTGAAGTTCAATCTTCCACCAGAAGAACAGAACAGAACAGAGCCTAACAGTGCCATACAGAGCCCTACAGAGCCACAGAGAGTTACAGAGACAGTTACAGAGGCAGGACCAGAGGTCCAGGATACAGAAGAGGAGGAAGTGCCACAAGTGGCAGAAGAAGCTCCTGTAATTCCTTTGTTGGAAGAAAGAGGGAAAATGAAAATGGGTGTTGCCCCATTCCCTAACCGGTTAGAGAAGCCAGTGGATCCTATTAAGGAATACGATCTGGTCAGAGATCTAGATACCTTCAGACCAAACCTCACATTCCGACAATTATTGATGTTGTCTCCCAGTTGCCGGAAAAGATTCAAAAGTATACTGACAAAACGACGTGGTTTAAGGATTGCTCCCTCAACAGCAACAAAGTCCAACAAGGCTCCAGAGCCTGTAAAAGAAGTGGATGTGGCTAACGCTTTCCTAGATCCGGGTACCCCAGAGACTGGCGTGTGGATAGAAGGCTGCTTCATTGCAAATGCACTGATTGATGGAGGCTCATCAGTAAACATTATGACGGATGTGACGATGAAGGATCTAGGCTTACAAGGTGTGCAACCAACCCAATGGCTCATCAGACTGGCGGATCAGAGTAGAATCAAGCCTTTGGGCATTCTCCCATATGTGAAGACTACAGTGGCTGGAAAAGATTATTGGTTAACCTATTTGGTGGTGAAGCCAAACTCTTATGGTACATCCTATCCTCTGTTACTGGGCAGACCATGGCTTTTTGAAGCCCGAGCAAGGACGGATTGGTTTAAAGGAACTTTGACCTTGGGCAGAGGACCCAACAAAGTGGTGCTGAAACTGTATGGTTCTCAAAAAGGACATGGATCCACCTCCTTGGAATTATCTTCTGACTCCCCTAATGAGGTTACGGATGGAACATCAGCAGACGAAGATGCTGTCAAACAGATCCTTCCTAAGAAAACAGTGGCACATTCCTTAACAGTGGATACAGTAAGCCGACTTCCAAAAGATGCAAAGCCATTATCAATGGGTGAATACTTCCTGCCTGAACCAGGAATGCTTTCTGAAATCACTTCTGATAGTGAGATAGAGGCATGGATGTACTGCTCTCCCTGTTATATGGCCACAGCAGAGCCAGAGACAGAGGCAGGAGAGGAACCAGAGAATCTGTTCTTCTGTTACAGAGCTCCTACAGAAGCAGAAGCAGGAGCAGAAGCAGAAGCATCAATAGAAGTAGAAGCAGAAGCATCAACAGAAGCAGAAGCAGAAGCAGAACCAGAAGCAGAAGCAGAAGCAGAGACAGAGACAGAAGAGGATGAGTATGATATGGACGAAGAGGATTATGAAAGTGAAATGGAAGAATCTATCCCACCTGAAGAGGATACAATTGAAGAAGAAGTTCCAGAAGTATCAGAAGCCGATGAGCTCATGCTATGGGACAGAATGGCAATGGTACCATTTGGTCTGGTAAATGGATCTTCTCATATGCAAAACCTTTATAAGAAATGGATTAAGAAGAGCAAGCCGTCTTTTAAGTGTGGCTCCTGCCGTCCTAACCCATCCTTGCCGAAGAAAGATGATGATGATGCACCGTGCCAACAAGCACCAGTCCCATCAACCCAACAAGCATCAGAGGGTCCCTGTTATGTGACGTTCCTGGATGTATCTTCAGAAGAGGAGTCTTCAAGCCAAGACGTAATTAATCTTGAAACCAAACCCGAAACGGCTCTAATCCCATTCCAACGTCTTAAGGAGCAACCTAAGTCTCCACCAAAAGAGGAAGTTGGTTCTAGTAGGACATCAGAAGAGGACATCACTCCCTTGAAGGAGTCGGATCTGTATCGAGAAGCAGTCCGCGGGACCTTCATCCGTGAAGTAGAAGGTGAAAGGCAGTTAACCTTTGTGGATTTAGAAGGCACTGAACGCCACTTGAAGATGGGTAGCAGTCTCCCAGAAGAGGAGTTGTCAACCTTGTACAACTTGTTGAAAGAAAATTTGGACGTGTTTGCGTGGTCTTATAAAGACCTAAAGGGGATTGATCCCACAATATGTCAACATCATATTGACTTGGAGCCTGATGCCAAGCCAGTACGGCAACGACAGAGGCGAATGAACCCGAATTATTCCACATTGGTGAAAGCGGAGCTGTTGAAGCTTCTGGAGGCCGAGTTCATCTATCCAGTGGCAAACAGTGAATGGGTTTCACCCATCGTGGTTGTACCTAAGAAGAATGGCAAATTGCGAATACGTGTGGATTTCCGAAAGCTTAATTCCAAGACAAAGAAGGATCACTTTCCAATCCCTTTCACAGATCAACTGTTGGACACAGTGGCAGGACATGAGCTTTATTCCCTTCTGGATGGATTCAGTGGATACAACCAAGTCCAAATCGCAGAAGAAGACCAGTCCAAAACAACCTTCACCACAGAATGGGGGACCTACGCTTACCGAGTGATGCCATTTGGGCTCTGCAATGCCCCTGCTACTTTCCAACGAGTCATGATGGCTGCATTTCAAAATCATCTGCACGACTTTATTGAAGTATATTTGGATGACTTCTGTGTCTATAGTTTGATTTGTGAACACTGGGAACACCTGGAACAATGCTTTGACCGATGCCGGGAGTACGGGATTTCCCTCAACCCCGACAAATGCATCTTTGGGGTCTCTTCTGGAGTTCTGTTGGGCCACATTGTCTCAGCACAAGGGATATCAACAGACCCTGCAAAGATTGAAAAGATCGCAGCTCTGCAAGCACCCACCAACCTCAAACAGTTGAGGGGATTCCTAGGCCATGTGGGTTACTACAGAAGGTTCATAGCCCATTTTGCGACAAAGGCAACCTCCTTGCATAAGCTCCTGAGGAAAGATGCAGAGTTTACTTGGACGGAAGAATGTGACAAAGCCTTTCACACTCTGAAGCAGTGTCTGATTGAGGCACCCATTCTGCAACCTCCTGATTGGACGAAAGAGTTCCACGTACACACTGATGCATCAATTGAAGGCTTAGGTGCTGTCCTCTGCCAGAAGGGCTCCTCGAAGTTGGATCAACCGATCTATTATGCAAGCCGAAAAGTCACTGATAGGGAACGAAACTATACAGTGACAGAGTTGGAGTGCTTGGCAATGGTGTTTGCCCTGGAGAAGTTTCGCAATTACCTCCTATCTACCCACTTTAAATTTTATGTGGATCATGAGGCCCTGTCCTTCTTAATGAACAAAGCAGATGTGAAGGGACGATTGATGAGATGGCTCCTTTTATTCCAGGAGTTCGACTTTGAGGTGATTACTAAGCCTGGTCGTTCCCATGTTCTGGCTGATCATCTGTCGCGTATCCCACAAACTGCAGACGAGGAGCAGGATGATCCAGACCTCCCTGATGCTTCCCTATTCTTGGTGGAAACTGTAACTCCCTGGTATGCAGACATTGCCAATCTGCTGGCAACCCAACAGTACCCTCCTGGTATTTCTAGTCGGGAAAGGAAGAAGCTCATGCTGGAATCAGCCCCATACACCTTGCTAGGTGGTGCACTGTACAAGAAAGGCAAAGATGAAGTGCTCAGAAGATGTGTTGCAGGAGACGAGATTGGGATTGTTTTGAAGGCTTGCCACGACGAGCCATGTGGAGGTCACTTTGCAGGAGAAGCTACGGCCAGGAAGGCTCTGCTAGCTGGATATTGGTGGCCTACCATTCACAAAGATTCCTATGATTACTGTAAAAGATGTGATGCTTGTCAAAGAATGGGGAAACCCACCAAGACAAGTGCCATGCCATTGCAACCTATCCTTCCGTTGAAGCCGTTTGAGAAGTGGGGCATTGACTTCGTAGGTCCAATCGATCCTCCTACCAGAAGGAAACAGAACCGATACATCCTCGTATGTACAGATTATGTCACAAAGTGGTGTGAAGCTAAAGCCCTCAAGCGGGACGATGGTAACAGCGTGGCCCTGTTCATGTATGAGAATATCATCACCCGTTTTGGCAGTCCCTTAGAGCTGGTAAGTGACAGAGGCACGCATTTCCTTAACAAAGTCATGGAAGAGTTGACAGAATTGTATAAGATCCGCCATCGCAAGTCCACTCCTTATTACCCCAGAGCCAACGGCCAAGTCGAAGTTACCAATCGCATCCTCTGCTCGATTCTGACAAGAACAATTGCTGCACATCGTCGTGATTGGGATGATCGACTTACAGAGGCCCTCTGGGCGTACAGAACCTCCCATAAAGCAGCAACGGGACAAACACCTTTCCAGTTGGTGTATGGTACAGAAGCAGTTTTCCCTGTTGAACTGGAGCTACCCTCGTTGAGAGTGGCTATCAAAGAGCGTTTGGGGGATGATGATTCACTGCACCGCCGTCTCTTGCACTTGGAATGTTTGGACGAAATTCGCAGGATGGCTCTACAGTGCATGGAAGCCACGCAAGCTCGACGCAAGGCTTACCATGACAGTTTCATCAAGCACAAGGAGTTCAAAGAAGGTGATTTGGTCCTAGCCTATGATTCACGATTTGGCAAGTTTCCTGGCAAGCTCCAGCAGCGGTGGATGGGCCCCTATAAGGTACTTGCAGTCAACCCTAATGGCTCTGTCCAACTACAGACCGTTGATGCCTCCGATGATCCCTTTCTGATTAATGGATATCGCCTGAAGAAGTACTTCCCTCCTTGGGGATCTTGACAATTACGGTCACTTGATCCTTTCCCTCGTTGGCGCGGCACTGTACTTGTTATGATGCTACTTTTGATAGCCGTTCTTCAATCACTCCTGATGAAGTGGACGCAACCCTCTGTCCCCTCAAAACCCCCTTCTAGCCTTGATCTCTTATCCTCTATTTTCCACCAGCGACAGTGGCGAGGTGGGTCTTGACATATGGTTTTTCCACCATTCCCTTGTTCAATTTGAAGAAAAAAAAGAGAGAAAAAAAATATATATATCGGTTATGGGAGAAAAGGACTTAGGTCCCTGTCATGCCGACCTATTCTTCGAGAAAAGGTGGAAACACCCTCGGGGATAGGGAAAAAAGAAAAGAAGAAAAAGAAAAAAATCAAAGAGAAAAAAAAAAAAAAACAAAACAAAACAAATCTGTTATGAGAGAAAAGGAAGCAATTTCCTGTCATAGTAGGCCTCGTTCCAAGAAAAGGTGATAAACACCCTTGGGCGAGAAGCTGGCTGTGGAAAAGGTGGTAACACCCAGCAGTCCAGAAAGTGGATTCATTGATTGATATCCCTCGGATCCAATCCCGAAGCTACCTCCCTTGGTACGCTGGGTCCTGGGTCTCTTTGCAAAGTGAGTACCTGTTCTCCAGCAGACGACATATTCCTATCCAACACAATATTCGATTTGATGGCTACCTCCCTGGGTACGCCTCTTCAACAACTGATGACGCGATCTTCATCGACAACCCCTTGAGTGATGTGAGCTTTCATCCTAACCGGATGGGGACGTGAGTATGGTTGCCCTCTGTAACTATCAACAGAGAGTGAGACAGAGGGTGGGGCGAGAGACCAGTCTTTTCCCTTCCAATCGAATGAGAGGTGAGAAGTATGAATGAAGTGTTGCACGCACGGGATGGGCCTCTCAATGCACAAAGCACAATTTGTTTCTGTGCACTGCACCATAAGGCTCGCTGGCCTTCCTTCTTGCACCGTATGCCGGCACAGGGCGGGATGCACTGTTGCACCATCAAATGCGCACAAGGCATACACTTTTGCACAAGTGACTGTGAGGATTACATCAATGGGTTTCAGGAAAAGGCTGCCCTTCTGTATCTATCAAACAGAGCGTGAGAAAGAGGGTGGGTTGAGTGTGACTGGAGTTTCTTCAATCAATTACCGAGAGGTGAGATTGAGGGACGTTACGACATTTGGAGTCAGGTATGTTCCTGTTTCCCTATGCACCCACGGGATGGGTCTTTACCATCAACACAAGACACATCACCCTGTTCTGTGCACTGCACCATAAGGCTCCCTTGCCTTCCTCCTTGCACCTATGCCAGATGGGTTGGACGCACTAATGCACCATCAACTGTGCACCCTGGCATACTCCTTCTGCACCATTCCCCCTTGATGATTCCTCAACCGGGTATGAGTTACGGGTTTTAATCATTCTTTCTCGAGTGATATTAGTCATGGGGCGAGTGACTGTTCCTTCATTCCAATTGAGTGACTGTGAGTTGAGTGCAATATCCCTCATCATCGACGAATTTCCTGCGATTCCTTCCATTAGCTACCTCCCTGGGTGCTGCCGCGTGGTCCCTTCCATGACGATGTGTGCCGAGAAGATGCCTTGGTCCCTCTAGCGCCGACAGCCACACTGGACGTGCCGTCGACACTCAACCTTGATTCTTGACGAAATGGGCCAAGTTTTTCTAACCCTCCCATTTCTGTTTCTTAGTGACGGTCATGTTTTAAGTGTGGGGAAGTTAGTGGATGGTCTATGGCGCGGTCCTAGGTCCCTAATGTTCGGTTAACCCTATCCGTTAAGGTCTTAAGTGTGGGGACGCGTCCCTGCGCGTCTACATTGCATACTCATCTGCATATGCCTTATCTTGCTCATGCATGAATGCCTTGCCTTGCTTTTACCCTAATGGGGACCCTTCCCACCCGCCCGGTCATGTTCCACCCACCCTTGGGGCTGTTCCTTTGCAGTTTTCCTTCATTCCCTAATTTTGAGGTCCTGCTATGTGAATGCACCCTACGTTCACTTAAATCCACATCCAACCTTATAGCCCTGTTTCTCCCATTGACCTGACCATTTTTCCTTTTTACCTACCCCTGTTCCGGTGCACGGTTTTTGAGTTATTAATCTTTGAACCATTTTACACAATTCAGACGGTTTTCCATGTGAACGCGCTTTTCTTGCTTCGGAACCGTGATCTGACGTCATAGCCCTAACCAAAGCTTTTCCCCTGACATTTTTCCTTTTTATTCCACATCATTCCGATACACGGTTTGTCCGTTATTAATTTTCCGGGTTTTTAAGACTTTTTCGTGCGTATTTTTGACATTTTTCCATGTGAACCTGCCTTGTTTGCATCGGTATTCCAATTTGATTTGACCGCCGTGTCCCCTGTGCCTTCCCCTCCCTTTTTCCTTTTTTCTCCACCCTTTTTCAACGTTTAGATTTTCACTTATTAAATTTTAAATGAGTTTTCGAGAGTATTTTTGGAGTTTTTCACATGTGAACCCCTCCTATTTCCGCCGGAACTACGTTTTAATGTGATCACCTTGTGCCACCCCTTCCTGCGGACATTTTTCCCTCTTATTGCATGACCTTCCGGTAAATGGTTCGTCCGATATTAATTTCCGATCCCATTTTCGGGTTTGTTTTTTGGGTTTTTCCCGTGTGAACGCGTCTTACCTTCGTCGGAATTATGTTTTGACATGATCGGATTGTCGGGCACATCTTTCTGCACAGTTTTCCTTTTTTCCACACTTCATTCCGATGCACGGATCTTTCGATATTAATTTTTAAATTGCGTTTTTGGTTCGTTTTTTGTGTTTTTTGCACGTGACTGCCCTTTACCCCTCCCGGAACCCCCGTCCCATATTTTTCTTGTTTCCCCCCTGTCGTCCTGCCCACTTTTCCTTTTTACGATATTTCATTTTGACATCCGGATTGGGAGTTATTAATTTTTCTGTATTTTTGTGTTTTTTCTCGCGCTCGTTTTGCGCGTGAACGCGCCCGTTTTCGATTTAACGCGTCTCCACGCGCCCCGGTCGTGTCCGCGTACCCCGTACCGTCATCCCAGCGTAGTTTCAATCCCGTCACGGCAAATTTTTTTACCCCGCCCCGCGCACGTGCGCGGGACGGGGATCCGCCTTTTCTTGACCCCGCCCATCCTCCCTAGCCCCTGCCCACCCCAACCTGCCCGCCCACCTCTTTTTGAAAAAAAAAAGAGAAAAGAAAAGAAGAAAAAAAAAAAAAAAACAAACGACACCCCCTCCCGCCAACCGTCTTCCCCCACTTTCTTTCCCCTCTTCTCTCTCTTTCTTCTTCTTTCTCTCTCTCCCTCTCTGCGCGTACCCTCTCCTCCCTCTTCCTTCTCCCTCCATTTCCACCATCTCTCTCCTCTCCCTTCTCTCTCCACCTTCTCTCCTGCCCGCCATCGCCCTCTCCTCTCTTCTTTCTTCTCTACTCCCTTCCTCCTTCTCTCTCCTCTCCCTTCTCTCTCCTCCTTCTCTCCTCCTTCTTCCTCCCCTCCTCCTCCCTCTTCCTCCCCTTCTCCTTCCTCTCCTTGCCCCATCCGCCGCCGTCGCGTTCTGCCCCGTCGCCGTAGCCTGGTCGCCACTCGCGCCACCACGAAGCCGCCCTCACCACGGTAGCCTGGCCGCCGCCCGGCCCCGTCGTCGCCGCCGCCTTCGAACCGCCGCCCGGCCCCGTCGTCGCCGCCGCCTTCGTACCGCCGCCGCCCGCGCCTTCGAACCGCCGCCGTCGCCGCCTTCGAACCGCCCCCGCAGCGCCGCGTCCGCCGCCCGCCGTCGGCTCGTCTTCTCCAACCTCCAACCTCCACCTCCTACACTACCTCCTAACTAGGTTACTCCTAACTCTAGTTAGTTAAAACCTAGTTAACTCCTACCTCACCTAGTTAAACACTAACCTAACTGACTTAGGTACACTAACCTAACTGACTTAGGTAGACTTGACCTAACTGACTTAGGTAGTGTAGACTTCACTGATTAGCTTAACTTAAGTGACTTAAGTGACTTGTGACTAATGTAACTTATGTGATTTATGTGATCAATGTGACTTCCTTAATCACAACATTCATTTTTTTCATAAAAAATTTTCAAAAAAATTTCTAAAAATTCATTCTGTCTTTTGTTAATTTTTGGACCTTTGTCTGCTAGGAATTGCCTTTCCTATAATTTTAGAAAAATCCATCTTTCCTAAAATTACCCATAAATTGCCAAAAAATATGGAAAAATCATTTAAAAAATTGTAAAAAAATTCTAAAAACCTTCTAAAAAATTCCCCTCACCTCCTTTGCTCATTTTCCATTTATTCCAACATAAAAAAATCACAACTAAAAATACAATAATAAAATATATAAAAATAAAAAACCACCATACATCAAATTCATACATCTGCTAAGGTGTTATTTGTTGTTTTATCAGTGCTTTTTGCTTTTCCTTTCCTGGGACTTTTCCGTGCGCCTTCCTGCATTTCATACACACCCTGCCAGGTATTTATTTTCTGTTATTTATTTATTTATTTCCCCCCTTAATCACAATTAATTGTTAAAATAAACCCTTTAATCCACCCACCGTTTCCACGCGCATTCGCGCTAAATACACATTTTTTTAAAATTAAAATAAACCAGCCGTTCACTTAGCACGCGCTACGTGCGCTACAGAGGCACTCTAAAATTTTAATTAAAATAAACCAGCCGTCACATGAGCACGCGCTGGCAAAAAAGCGCTCCACATCACCTTAAATTATAATCAATGAATTGCATTTAGAGACCCCGTCGGGAATCGAAGTCCGGGAATCGTATAACTGCACCGTTTAACCTAATAATTGGTAAAATAATTTGTAATAAGGAACCGCCGTTTTCTTATTAAGGTTTATCACCTAATAAAAATTCACCCATTTTTAATAATTGATTCAAATGAACCCTTCATTAAATTAAATCCCCCCTCACTGCACTTAATCCCCTTTTCAATGAAGCGTTTCGTGGGATGGGTATACGCAGTTCTTAATGTTATTTTCGATGGTCCAGTCTTGGTTCTATCACCCATGTCGTATTGATATGTGTCGGTTATGGTATGGTTTTGGTTTCATGTCTTAGTTACGGTTACGGGTCCGGTATGTAGTTTTTTATTTTATTGCCTGATACGGGGTTCAGGGTGTTTGTTTGATGCATCGCATGAAGCTTTCGGTCGCATTTGTCTCAAGGTCATGTCAAATTTTTTCTAGGATGTGGTTTGCTTGGGGTTCGTAGGTCGTGTCACGTCTTGATTGGTAATTCTCTTATCCTTGGTTTTTTGTCTGTTGGTTTGCAGGCATTCTCTTTGATTGTCTGTGTTTGTGGTGTGTGTGTAACCATCTGAATGGCGCCTTCTCATGCTCCTCCCCCTATCCAGTACGTCCCACTAGTTAGTAGGGATTACTCGTCCCTACTTACTTTTGAGCCCCTCACGAAGGCAGGACTTGCTGCTTTTGTGGCCACTCCTTTTCCATTACTTCCTGAGGATCCGTCCGTATGTGATGAGTTCCTGGCCTCTTACAGCAAGAAGACAGGAGTAGTCCAAGGCATGTCTATGGCATTGACGTCTCGAGGCTTAGGGAAGGCTTTGTCCTTACCCTCTAAAGGAGAACCTTTTGTGACCACTCGACAGCTCTTCTCTAATGAAGAGATTCTCAAACTGTTGCAGAAGCAGACAAGGGAGGTCCTTGATGTTAAGAAAGTGATAAACTCTTCAGGAGTTTCGTTTTCTATGATTACTGATCCCGTCTGGAAGACCATGTGCCAGTTCCTTCAGGACAGGTTCATGCCTGCCAAAACGCCATCCCATTATTTGTCCAAAGAGCTTTTCACAGCTTCCAGGATGGTGCTAAAAGGAGTTGCCATTGATTGGAGCACATACCTCCTTACTAAGATGGATCAGCATTTTGTTAAAGTCACGAGGGGTAATGTTACCAATGTTACCTATGGATCCTATTTGTTTGCCTTCTTGACCTATTCAGGTTTACAGAAGACTGTGCCGCCACCTCCTCCATCAGATCCAGTACCTCCTCCTCCACCTTCCGAAGAGTCAGCACCTATTGACATTGAGGATGATGATTCTCCGCCTCCCCTGGTTATACAGCGCAAACGCTTGAAGAGGGTAGCGGACAAAGCCCCTGCTGTACTTCCCTCAGTGCCTATCCCTGCTACTTCTGCTAGTGAACTCCCTGGGTTTCTCACTTGCAATAACCTATTCAGGGCACATAGAGAAGGATCCTTGGAGATCTCAGTTCCTTCCCTGAACAGTCTCGTTTCAGGAGATGCCATTCCTTTCCTCTGCAAGGATATTCAAAGTTCCATTGAGTTGTCAGTGACAGCCTGTGTTCAACAGCTGTACGCATCTTTCTATGAGGAGCTCATGCAGTCCAAAGACCAGTTGCATAAGGCAACATCTGAATTAGCTTCTACTAAGGATACCCTAGCAGATCTATTTAAGCAAATGGAACAGCAAACCCAACTGGTTGCCACTCAAAGTGATGAGATTTCTTCATTGAAGACCCAGTTATTCGAGGCTCAGTCACAGGTTACTAACCTTTCAGCAGAGAAGGAGAGGATGTCCAGTGAAGCAAAAGAATTCCAAGTTCAATTAGATGACAAGCTTTCAGCTTTACAAATGGCTAATGACACAGTGGCCAACCAAGCCTCCCAAATCCAGCAGTTGCAGGATCAGCTTGCAAAGTCCCGCTCTGTTCCTTCAAGCCCTCCTGTTTCATTAATTCCTTCTCTTTCACAGCAGGACTTGGCTGCATTACAGAGACAGGCTACTTTGTGCCCTTTATTCCAAGACAAAGTGGAAAGATTGCAGTCCAGAATGGACTTGTTATGGTCTACCTTTGAACAGTTTCAGGACTATGTCTTACCAGACCATTCTTTCTTTGTCCACTACCATTTACAGAAGCTGGTCTTCTATATGAAGCTTTCCACGATGGATTTACCTTTTCTAGAGGATGGCTGGA
Source organism: Lygodium microphyllum (assembly GCF_053477565.2). Taxonomy (NCBI): domain Eukaryota; kingdom Viridiplantae; phylum Streptophyta; class Polypodiopsida; order Schizaeales; family Lygodiaceae; genus Lygodium; species Lygodium microphyllum. Next base: position 28,029,188 of record NC_141137.1, read on the forward strand.
GTGGGGCTTGGTCTGCTGATTTGTTGACAGAGGTAGTCCGCATGGTCTTTGAAGATTCTGTCACGCCAGACACCATGTTGATGTCATACATGTATCTCCGAGGAGATTTGTTAATTCCAGATGAAGTAGATATGGCATGGTATGTGGGGGATGTGGTCTTACAGGCTGTTCTCTATGTCAATCATTTGGAGTTGCGCATAGCTGATATGTTCCAGAATTATTCCTCCAAAGTGGCTGATTGTCAGGATAGTTCGTGGCATCCCATGATTGAGTCAGTGGTCCTAAATCAAAGACAAAACACAGCTCCTACCTTTGTACAGAGTACTAACCAACTGAGGATGGATCTTTTAACTTATCTTTCCAAACATAATCCATTTGATGCTACTTTCTTTGATGCCTATCAGAGACGATCTCTTTTGGGACCTTCTGTTCCTACCCTCCTTTATTACCAACAATTGGCTCACCGTTATGCTATATATTTTTCCCTTTGTCAAACAAATTCCACAGTAATTTTACCACTTCTTTTCCAACCTTCATCTTCCCCTCAAATTCCTATTTTCACTTACTGTTCCTTTATTGAGGATAGGGTATTTTCCCCTTCTCCACCCTGTCCTTCACCCCTCATAAATGTACCCTCCACATTTCCTATTTATCAATTAACACCTTTCCTTAGTGATTCCTTACAAATTTCTGCCACTCCTTCTTTAACCTTTTCTTCCTTTTATGATTTTTCCTATCCTTCCCTACATCCACTTTCCCTTATTCCATTACCCTCTCCTAGCACTTCCATATCTCAACCACCTCAGTTGGTTAGTGACTGTGCCGGTTTTGATAATCAGATTTCCAGAAGAAGGGGATGGAGTTCGGATGATTGCCTTACAGGACCGCAGATTAATTGGCCAGTAATTCCAGGGGAATGGACAGTTTCAAGTCAAGCTTATCAAAACTATGTTCATTTTGCCCAACAATATTCACAGTCTGCAGATCCCTCAGTGAGATTAACTGCTCACTTTGCTTGGTACCTGGCGTATATGCATAGGCATTCTCATACTGATTCAAAGCCTATCCCAAAGTTGTGCATGAATGTCAATGTTAGCATTGATTCTCAACAGCTGGAGATATTGTATTTTCATGCCCTCTGTTTGCCTAGCAGATACCTAGTCCTGTTGGAAAGGATGTGCTGTCTCCAATTTTTCCAGAATCCTCCTAAAAACTTTGTAGATGAATCCTTATCTATGGATCGATTCAGACAACATCAATCTTTTAAGAGGGATCATCTTCATTGATGCCTTTCCAATGTATGGTGCAAGCTTTTTAATGCCAAACTCTTCTTTTTGAGAAAGTCATTCAGATGGTTGGGTTGTGTATTAGTGTTTGTGTTGTGAGTTCATGTATGTCCTACGAACGTGGTGGTTTCCTATTGGATCTTGTGTACGAGCTATGTTTTGGAGATTTTTCGAGTTGGGGTCGTGGTTGGAGAGTTGAAGCTGATGCAGAAGAAGAAGAAGCAAACTCTTATATCCTTTACAAATTTGTGGTGATTTTTAGTTTGCTAAGAGGTGTTAATGTATAAAAGAGTTTTCCTTTCTTTGTATTTTTATATATCAGAAACAGGTTATAAGTTGGGGTCGTGGTGGATGGATTCTTTGTGAAAAGATATTGAAGATTAAAGTGAAGCTTTGAAATGAACTTGTATTCCCTTTTTCCTGGGTCGCGAGGACGCTTCCTTATTAAGTGTGGGGATATGTTGAGTGTTGAAATGACTTGTTTTTTGGCTGATTTTTGTTGTTTTTGAGAGCTGAATGGTTGATTTTATGGGAAGATTGATTGATTAGGAAGTGGTTTGAGAGTGTTTTAGATGATATTGATTGTGTTTTGGAAGATCATGATGTTTGTTGATGGTTCTGTGATGTTTTGATAGGTTCTGAATGGTTCTGTATACCTTCTGTTTTGTTCTGTTTTGGTCTGTTTTTGTTCTGATTGTCTTCTGTAAGGAGGGAAGGAGTATTGATTGATGAAGAATGAGATATTGTGAAAGCTTAGTGAATGGTTTGTGAGAGTTTTGAATGGTTTGAGAGTGAGTTATGAAGTTTTGATGACCTTCTGTAACCTTCTGTAGGTCTTCTGTAGAGCTTCTGCTTCTGTTCTGTTTCTGTTCTGTTCTGTACTGTAACTGTTCTGGTACTGTTCTGTAGACTGTTCTGTAAGTGTTCTGTGGAATGTATGTGTGATTTTGGGAAAGTTTTCTAGCCTTGGAAAGAGGTGAATACAAGTGCAAAAGAGCTGAAAGAAGTGGAAGAAGTAGCTGCTGAAGACTCAAGAGAAGACTAGAGTGAAGTGACAGTAGTGAGCTATGAAGAGACACTGTAGTGGTTCTGGTGACCTTTCATATCAGACATACCTCTTGGGAGGGGTATCCACGACCTAAGAGTGATTATTGAGAGTAATTTTTGAGAGATTGTAGTGAGGATATGATGTATTATTGATGGAGTGTGTGAGAGAGAGTCAGAGATAGCCAATTCTACTCAAACAGAGTGATTGTATATGAGAGATTGAGAGAGAAGACTATGAAGATATTGAAGATGAATACTATGTGATGTATTTCCATTCAAAGATGGTGTATTCCTTTGTTTTCTTTGTGATATTGATGGATTTTGTGAAGATGTTGAAGAATATGGTTGATTCTATTAAAAACCGTGGGAGATTTACATGATGCTGTATGAAGATTTGTTGTGCCTGGTGTTCTTTTCTTCATTGTGACCATGTGAAACATGATAAACAAGCTTGTTGATGTTACAAGATAGATTTTCTTGCAAGAGAATTTCCTTTTCCTTGGTGTTCCTCTCGGGGCTCCATAAGATTACATGAAGGAACCAGTGCCTAAGAGGTTAATTAAAGAAGCTAGTTGTTACATGTCCAACTAATGTGTTAGGTAATTAAATAACTAAAACAACCTGAGGAAAGTGCAGAGGTTGGGCCATAGGTCCGTCCAACGGATGGGTGGTCGCGGTTGGCCAGGAACTTTTCTCAAATCACAAGGAACAACGGGATGATCGTCAAAGGACACGAACAACAAAAGCGTTGACCTAGCGTTATGATTAAACCCGATTTACGTTGTTTTAGGGGAATGAAATGGGACTATGCCTTATGGCAGAGAGGTTGAGCTTTGCATCCCTCTCGTTTCCCATTCTCCTTGAACCAAGTGTAGCATGAATCCGCTTCGGATCTGGCGTTTCTGTGTAAAGTAGTTCGCTTGGGTCCGACGCTAGTTGCTGTTAGGAAATGACCAATCACGAAAACCCTAGTTCAGGTCAATCCTAAGTGGGAATGGCCGGAATACTTCCGCTACGTGGCAGACGTGGAAAGCCCTAGATTGCAAACCCCGTAACATTCCATGGGAGGGCTGGGCGAAGCTTTCTAGACATCCTTTCTGATGGACTGCTAAGATGTGTCCTGGATGATACTAGTGGACACGTTACAACCATGCTCTACATGTTGCATCTTTTCACATGGTATCAGAGCCTAGTTGGGCATGGCACAAAGTCCTTCTTCACTCTCTCTACCTAAAAACCATAGCCAGCCTACACCCATCTTTCTTGGAGCTTCTTGATCTCCTCCTACATGCTATATTTTTTCATTCTTTCTTTTACAAAAATCTTCCCCTAAGCGGTGGAGAAGAAGAAAAAATATAAGTAGATTAACCATGAAGACACTAAAGCTACAAGCAAAGTAAAGAACAAGTACAAGATCAAAAAGAGCAAGCTGGTATGGTGCAAACCTTCTTCACTCTCTCTACCTGGCAACCATAGCCAGCCAACACCTATCTGTCTTGGAGCCTCTTGATCTCCTTCTACAGGCTATATTTTCTCATTCTTTCTTCTACAAAAATCTTCCCTTAAGCGATGGAGAAGAAGTAGAAAAAAAAGAAGATCAAACGTGAAGACATTGAAGATACAAGAAAAGTAAAGAAAAAGTACAAGTTCAAAAAGAGCAAGCCCAAATATAGCGACAACAAGACCCGCAAAATGAATTGAAGATCTATGTAGAAAGAAACATTGAAAACCGCAAGGACGTCATGGTCCTTGACCCAAAATTTTACTCACTTTTTTAGCCTTGTATTGTCTAGCTCAAAATGCTCCTCTCATAAGCTTGTAAAATCCCAATGTAGCCTTGTACTATAGCCTCTGTACAAATTTTGAGGCCTCTGTTAGAGCCTCTGGATGTCCACCATGTTTCAGGTACCCACACTTACCCCTTCTTGCGATAGCCTCTAGTGTTTTTCGGTGCTTTTGGTGTGCCCACACTTTGTAGGTGTTGCTATCACTAAAGCCTCTACACACTTTGTACTTTTTGGTTGTGGTTGAGGAGGGGTGTTGAGATATTTGCAACAATCACACCCTCTATGGCCTCTTTGTATGAGGCAGTTCTAGGCTTAGGACATGCAGGAAAATTGAATCCCATATCCACAGAAATGGAAACTGCTACCCATCCAACAACTATAAATCATTGTACATGACAACCACTTTTGATATATAATGAATGCAATATCATGATGCTTTCCCATTTAAGTTAGTGTCTTGGTCATTGTGAGTCTTATACACAAGATTTTGTTTATGAGTCCAAGTCTCAATCTTGGAACCTAATTCACTTGTGTAATAGGTCAAGTCGTGTTTGTGTCATCATGAGCTTAATCTTCCTCTTCGATCCAACATGGCCACTACCATGCGGTAGATCCTTCATCTATTCACATGGTATCAGGGGCATAGTACAATCCTTCTTCACTCTCTCTACCTGGCAACCATAGCCAGCCTACATCCATGTTTCTTGGAGCTTCTTGATCTCCTTCTACATGCTATATTTTCTCATTATTTTTGCTACAAAAATATTCCCCTAAGTGGTGGAGAAGAAGAAAGAAAACTAAGAAGATCAACCATGAAGACATTGAAGCTACAAGCAAAGTAAAGAACAAGTACGAGATCAAAAAGAGCAAGCTGGAATACAATGACAACAAGACCCACAAAATGAATAAGAGTACTATGTAAAAAGAAATGTTGAGAACTGCAAGGGCCTCACGGTCCTTGACCCAAAAGTTTACTGGCTTTTTTAGCCTTGTATTTCCCAGCCCAAAATGCTCCTCTCATAAGCTTGTAAGCTCCTCATTTAGCCTTGTACTATAGCATATCTACACTTTGTGAGGCCCCTTTTACAGCCTGTGGATGTCCACCATGTTTGGGTTACCCACACTTAGCTCTTCTTGTGATAGCCTCTAGTGTTTTTCCGTGTTTATGGTGTGCCCACACTTTTCAAGTGTTGCTCTTACTAAAGCCTCTACAGACTTTCTACTTTTTCGTTGTGATTCAGGAGGGGTATTTAGATATTTCCAATGACATCAACTATGGCCTCTTTGTATGAGGCAGTTCTAGGACATGTAGGAAAATTGAATCCCATATGCACAGAAAGGGAAACTCCTACCCATCGAACAATTATAAAGCATTGTACTTGACTACCACTTTTGACATATGATGTGTGTTTATGACTCCAAGTCTCAATCTTGCAACCCAATTCACTTGTGTAACATGTCAAGTCATGTTTGTGTCATCATGAGCTTAATTATCCTATTCGATCCACCATGGCCACTACCATGCTCTAGATCCTGCGTCTTTTCACATGGTATCAGAGCATAGTTGGGCCTGGCACAGAGTCTTTCTTTAGTTTCTCTAACAGGCAACCATAGCGAGCCTACACCCATCTATATTGGAGCTTCTTGATCTCCTTCTACAGCTATATTTTCTCATTCGTTCTTCCACAAAAGTTTTCCACTAAGCAGTGGAACAGAAGAAGAAAAAGAAGAAGATCAGCCATGAAAACATTGTAGCTACAAGCAAAGTAAATAATAAGTACAAGATCAAAAAGAGCAAGCTTGAATACAATGACAACAAGGCCTGCAAAATGAATTTAAGATCTATGTAAAAAGAAATGTTGAAAACCGCAAGGACGTCATGGTCCTTGACCCAAAACTTTACTGACTATTTTAGCCTTGTATTGCCTAGCCCAAAATGCTCCTCTCATAAGCTTGTAAACTCCTCATGTAGCCTTGTACTATAGTCTCTATACACTTTATGAGGCACCTTATATATCCTTTGGATGTCTAGCATGTTTGAGGTACCCACACCTAGCCTTTCTTGCGATAGCCTCTGGTGGTTTTCCATGTTTATGGTGTGCCTACAATTTGCAGGTGTTGCTCTCACTAAAGCCCCTACACACTTTGTACTTTCTGGTTGTCATTGAGGAGGGGTGTTGAGATATTTGCAATCACACCCACTATGGCCAATTTGTATGAGGCAGTTCTAGGCTTAGGATATGTAGGAGAATTGAGTCCCATATGCACCGAAACGGAAAGTGCTACCCATCCAACAACTATAAAGCATTGTACTTGACTACCACTTTTGACATATGATGAATGCACTATCATGATGATTTCCCATTTAAGTTAGTGTCTTGGTCATTGTCAGTCTAATACACAAGATTATGCTTATTAGTCCAAGTCTCAATCTTGGAACCTAATTCACTTGTGTAATAGGTCAAGTCTTGTCTATGTCATCATGAGCTTAATCTTCCTCTTCAATCCACCATGATCACTGCCATGCTCTAGATGATGCGTCTTTTCACATGGTATCAGAGCTTTGTTAGGCATGGCAGAGATTTTTTTTTCACTCTCTCTCCTGGCAACCATAGTGAGCCTACACCCATTCTTCTTGGAGCTTCTTGATCTCCTTCTACAACTATATTTTCGCATTCCTTCTTCTACAACAATCTTCCCCTAAGCAATGGAGCAAAAGAAAAAAAAGAAGAAGATAAACCTTGAAGACAATGAAGCTACAAGAAAAGTAAAGAGGAAGTACAAGATCAAAAAGAGCAAGCTCGAATACAGCAACAACAAATCCTGCAAAATGAATTGAAGATCTATATAAAAAGAAATGTTGAAAACCGTAAGGACCTCACAGTCCTTGACCCAAAATTTTACTGACTTTTTTAGCCTTGTTTTGCCTGGCCCAAAATGCTTCTCTCATAAGCTTGTAAACTCCTCATGTAGCCTTGTACTATAGCCTATGTACACTTTGTAAGGCCCCTTATACAGCCTCTAGATGTCCACCATATTTGAGGTACCCACACTTAGCCTTTCTTGTGACAAACTCTAGTGTTTTTCCATATTTATGGTGTGCCTACACTTTGCAAGTGTTGCTCTCACTAAAGCCTCTACAGACTTTGTACTTTCTGGTTGTGATATAGGAGGGGTGTTGAGATATTTGCAATCACACCCACTATGGCCTCTTTGTATAAGGCATTTCTAGGCTTAGGACATGCATGAAAATTGAATCCCATATGCACAAAAAGGGAAAGTGCTACCCATCCAACAACTATAAAGCATTGTACTTGACTACCACTTTGGACGTATGATGAATGCAATATCATGATGCTTTCCCATTTAAGTTAGTGTCTTGGTCATTGTTAGTCGTATACACAAGATTATGTTTATTAGTCCAAGTGTCAATCTTGGAACCTAATTCACTTGTGTAATAGGTCAAGCCATGTCTGTGTCATCATGAGCTTAATCTTCCTCTTCGATGCACCATGGCCACTGCCATGCTCTAGATCCTACATCTTTTCACATGGTATCAAAGCTTAGTTGGGCATGTCACAGAGTCTTTCTTCACTCTCTGTACCTGGAAACCATAGCCAGCATACACCCACCTGTCTTGGAGCTTCTTGATCTCCTTCTACAACTATATTTTCTCACTCTTTCTTCTACAAAAATCTTCCCCTAAGTAGTAGAGCAAAAGAAGAAAAATAAGAAGATTAACCTTGAAGACACTGAAGCTACAAGCAAAGTAAAAAACAAGTACAAGATCAAAAAGAGAAAGCTCGAATAGAGCATCAACAAGACTTGCAAAATGAATTGAAGATCTATGTAAAAAGAAATGTTGAAAACCGTAAGGACCTCACAGTCCTTGACCCAAAATTTTACTGACTTTTTTAGCCGTGTATTGCCTAGCCCAAAATGCTCCTCTCATAAGCTTGTAAACTCCTCATGTAGCCTTGTACTATCAACTCTTTACACTTTGTGAGGCCCCTTATACAGCCTCTGGATGTCCAGCATGTTTGAGGTACCCACACCTAGCCTTTCTTGCGACAGCCTTTGGTATTTTTCCATGTTTATGGTGTGCCTACACTTTGCACGTGTTTTTTTCACTAAAGCCTCTATATACTTTGTACTTTCTAGTTTTCATTGAGGAGGGGTGTGGAGATATTTGCAATCACACCCAGTATGGCCAATTTGTATGAGACAGCTCTAGGCTTAGGACATGTAGGAAAATTGAGTCCCATATGCACGGAAACGGAAAGTGCTACCCATCCAACAACTATAATGCATTGTACTTGACTACCACTTTTGACATATGATGAATGCAATATCATGATGCTTTCCCATTTAAGTTAGTGTCTTGGTCATTGTCAATCTTATACACAAGATTGTGTTTATTAGTCCAAGTCTCAATCTAGGAACCTAATTCACTTGTGTAATAGGTCAAGTCCTGTGTGTGTCATCATGAGCCTAATCTTCCTCTTCAACCCACCATGGTCACTACCATGCTATAGATCCTGTGTCTATTCACATGGTATCAGAGCTTAGTTGAGCATGGCACAGAGTCTTTTTTCACTCTCTCTTCCTGGCAACCATAGCCTACCTAAACCCATCTTTCTTGGAGCTTCTTGATCTCCTTCTACGGCTATATTTTCTCATTCTTTCTTCTATAAAAATCTTCCCCTAAGTAGTGGAGTAGAAGAAGAAAAAGAAGAAGATCAACCTTGAAGACACTAAAGTTACAAGCAAAGTAAAGAACAAGTAAAAGATTGAAAAGAGGAAGCTCAAATACAATGACAACAAGACCCGCAAAATGAATTGAAGATCTATGTAAAAAGAAATGTTGAAAATCGCAAGGACTTCACGGTCCTTGACCCAAAATTTTACTGACTTTTTTAGCCTTGTATTGCCTAGCCCAAAATGCTTCTCTCATAAGCTTGTAAACTTCTCATGTAGCCTTGTACTATAGCCTCTATACACTTTTTGAGGCCCCTTATACGGCCTTAAAATGTCCAGCATGTTTGACATACTCCCACCTAGCCTTTCTTGTGACAGCTTCTGGTGTTTTTCCAGCCTTTAGATGTCGAGCATGTTTGAGGTATCCACACCTAGCCTTTCTTGTGACAGCCTCTGGTGTTTTTCCTTTATTATGGTGTGCCTACACTTTGCACGTGTTGCTTTCACTAAAGCCTCTACAAACTTTGTACTTTCTGGTTCTTATGGAGGAGAAGTGTTGAGATAGTTGCAATCACACCCACTATGGCCAATTTGTATGAGGCAGTTCTAGGCTTAGGACATGTAGGAAAATTGAGTCCAATATGCATCCAAACGGAAAGTGCTACCCATCCAACAACTATAAAGCATTGTATTCTACTACCACTTTTGACATATGATGAATGCAATATCATGATGCTTTCCCATTTAAGTTATTGTCTTGGTCATTATCAATCTTATACACATGATTGTGTTTATTAGTCCAAGTCTCAATCTTGGAACCTAGTTCACTTGTGTAATAGGTCAAGTCCTGTCTGTGTCATCATGAGCTTAGTCTTCCTCGTCGGTCCACCATGGTCACTGCCATGCTCTAGATCTTGCATCTTTTCACATGGTATCAGAGCTTAGTTGGCCATGGCACAGAGTCTTTTTTCACTCTCTCTACCTGGCAACCATAGCCAACCTACACCCATCTTTCTTGGAGCTTCTTGATCTCCTTCTAAAGCTATATTTTCTTATTTTTTCTTCTACAAAAATCTTCCCCTAAGCACTGGAGCAGAAGAAGAAGAAGAAGAATATCACCCTTGAAGACATCAAAGCTACAATCAAAGTAAAGAACAAGTACAAGATCAAAAAGAGCAAGATGGAATACAATGACAACAAGACCCCCAAAATGAATTGAAGATCTATGTAAAAAGAAATGTTGAAAACCGCAAGGACCTCACGGTCCTTGATCCAAAATTTTACTGACTTTTTTAGCCTTGTATTGCCTAGCTAAAAATGCTCCTCTCATAAGCTTGTAAACTCCTCATGTGGCCTTGTACTATAGCCTGCACACACTTTCTGAGGCCTCCATTACAGCCTCTGGATGTCCACCATATTTGAGGTACCCACACTTATCCCTTCTTGCAACAACCTCTAGTGTTTTTCCATGTTTATGGTGTGCCTACCCTTTGCAGGTGTTGCTCTCACTAAAGCCTCTACAGACTTTGTAATTTCTGGTTGTGATTGAGGAGGGGTGTTGAGATATTTGCAATCACACCCACTATGGTTTTGTATGAGGAAGTTCTAGGCTTAGGACATGGAGCAAAATTGAATCCCATATGCAAAAAAAAAGAAAGTGCTACCCATCCAACAACTATAAAGCATTGTACTTGACTTCCACTTTTGACATATGATGAATGCAATATCATGATGCTTTCCCATTTCAGTTAGTGTATTGGTCATTGTCAGTGTGATACACAAGATTGTGTTTATTAGTCCAAGTCTCAATCTTGGAACATAACTCACTTCTGTAATAGGTCAAGTCATGTCTGTGTCATCATAAGCTTAATCTTCCTCTTTGACCCACCATGGCCACTACCATGCTCTAGATCCTGTATCTTTTCACATGGTATCAGAGCTCAGTTGCACATGGCACAGCGTCTTTCTTCACTCTCTCTACCTAGAAATCATAGTCAGCCTACACCCATCTATCTTGGAGCTTCTTGATCTCCTTCTATAGCTATATTTTCTCATTCTTTCTTCTACAAAAATCTTCCCCTAAGCAGTGGAGTAGAAGAAGAATAAAAAGAAGATCAACGTTGAAGACACTGAAGCTACAAGCAAAGTAAAGAACAAGTACAATATCAAAAAGAGCAAGCTCTAATACAGCGACAACAAGACCCACAAAATGAATTGGAGATCTATGTAAAAAGAAATGTTGAAAACGGCAAGGACCTCACGGTCCTTGATCCAAACTCTTACTGTCTTTTTTAGCCTTGGATTGCCTAGCCCAAAAAGCTCCTCTCATAAGCTTGTAAACTCTTCATGTTGCCTTGTACTATAGCTTGTGTACACTTTGTGAGGCCTCCATTACAGCCTCTAGATGTCCACCATGTTTTAGGTACCCACACTTAGCCCTTCTTGCGACAGCCTCTAGTGTTTATCCATGGTTATGGTGTGCCTACCCTTTGCAGGTGTTGCTCTCACTAAAGCCTCTATAGACTTTGTAATTTCTGGTTGTGATTGAGGAGGAGTGTTGAGATATTTGCAATCACACCCACTATGGCCTCTTTGTATGAGGAAGTTCTAGGCTTAGGATATGCAGGAAAATTAAATCCCATATCCACAGAAATGGAAATTGCTACCCATCCAACAACTATAAAGCATTGTACTTGACTACCACTTTTGACATATGATGAATGCAATATCATGATGCTTTCCCATTTCAGTTAGTGTCTTGGTCATTGTCAATCTTATACACAAGATTGTGCTTATTAGTCCAAGTCTCAATCTTCGAACCTAATTCACTTGTGTAACAGGTCAAGTCATGTCTGTGTCATCATTAGCTTAATCTTCCTCTTCGATCCACCATGGCCACTAGGATGCTCTATATCTCGCATATTTTCACATGGTATCAGAGCTTAGTTGGGCCTAGCACAGAGTTTTTCTTCAGTCGCTCTACCTAGCAATCATAGCTAGCCTACACCCATCTGTCTTGGAGCTTCTTGGTCTCCTTCTACACCTATATTTTTGCATTGTTTCTTCTACAAATATCTTCCTCTAAGCAGTGGAGCAGAAGAAGAAAAAGAAGAAGATCAACCATGACGACACGGAAGCTACAAGCAAAGTAAAGAGCAAGTAGAAGATCAAAAAGAGCAAGCTCGAATACAACGACAACAAGACTCGCAAAATGAATTGAAGGTCTATGTAAAAAGAAATGTTGAAAACGGCAAGGACCTCACGATGCTTGACCCAAAATTTTACTAACTTTTTTAGCCTTGTATTGCCTATCCCAAAATGCTTCTCTCATAAGCTTGTAAACTCCTCATGTAGCCTTGTACTATAGCCTCTATACACTTTTTGAGGCCCATTATAGGGCCTCTGGATGTCCAGCATGTTTGACATACCCCCCCACCTAGCCTTTTGTGTGACAGCTTCTGGTGTTTTTCTAGCTTTTGGATGTCCAGCAAGGTTGAGGTACCCACACCTAGCCTTTCTTGCGACAGCCTCTGGTGTTTTTCCATTATTATCGTGTGCCTACACTTTGCACATGTTGCTTTCACTAAAGCCTCTACAAACTTTGTACTTTCAGGTTGTCATTGAGGAGAAGTGTTGAGATAGTTACAATCACACCCACTATGGCCAATTTGTATGAGACAGTTCTAGCCTTAGGACATGTAGGAAAATTGAGTCCAATATGCACCGAAACGGAAAGTGCTACCCATCCAATAACTATAAAGCATTGTACTTGACTACCACTTTTGACATATGATGAATGAAATATCATGTGGCTTTCCCATTTAAGTTAGTGTCTTGGTCATTGTCAGTCTTATACACAAGATTGTGTTTATTAGTCCAATTCAATTGTGTAATAGGTCAAGTCCTATCTGTGTCATCATGAGCTTAGTATTCCTCATCGATCCACCATGGTCATTGCCATGCTCTAGATCCTGCGTCTTTTCACATGGTATTAGAGCTTAGTTGGCCATGGAATAGAGTCTTTTTTCACTCTCTCTACCTGGAACCATAGCCTGCCTACACCCATCTTTCTTGGAGCTTCTTGATCTCCTTCTACAGCTATATTTTCTTATTTTTTCTTCTGTAAAAATCTTCCCCTAAGCAATGGAGCAGAAGAAGAAAAATAAGAAGATCAACCTTGAAGACACTGAACCTACAAGCAAAGTAAAGAACAAGTACAAGATCAAAAAGAGTAAGCTTTAATACAACGACAACAAGACCCGCAAAATGAATTGAAGATCTATGTAAAAAGAAATGTTGAAAACCACAAGGACCTCACGGTCCTTGACCCAAAATTTTATTGACTTTTTAAGCCTTGTATTGCCTAGCCAAAATTGCTCCTCTCATAAGCTTGTAAACTCCTCATGTGACCTTGTACTATAGCTTGCCTACACTTTGTGAGGCCTATTATACAGCCTCTAGATGTCCACCATGTTTGAGGTACCCACACCTAGCCTTTCTTGTGACAACCTCTTGTTTTTTTCCATGGTTATGGTGTGCCTACACTTTGCAGGTGTTGCTCTCACTAAAGCCTCTACAAACATTGTAATTTCTGGTTGTGATTGGCAAGGGGTGTTGAGATATTTGCAATCACACCCACTATGGCCTCTTTGTATGAGGCAGTTCTAGGCTTAGGACATGCAGGAATATTAAATCCCATATGCACAGAAAAAGAAAGTGCTATCCATCCAACAACTATAAAGCATTGTACTTGACTACCACTTTTGACATATGATGAATGCAATATCACGATGCTTTCCCATTTCAGTTAGTGTATTGGTCATTGTCAGTCTGATACACAAGATTGTGAATTGGAGATCTATGTAAAAAGAAATGTTAAAAACCGCAAGGACCTCACGGTCCTTGACCCAAAATTTTACTGACTTTTTTAGCCTTGTATTGCCTAGCGCAAAATGCTCCTCTCATAAGCTTGTAAACTCCTCATGTGGCATTGTACTATAGCTTGTGTACACTTTGTGAGGCCTCCATTACAGCCTCTGGATGTCCACCATGTCTTAGGTATCCACACTTAGCCCTTCTCGCGACAGCCTCTAGTGTTTATCCTTGGTTATGGTGTGCCTACCCTTTGCAGGTGTTACTCTCACTAAAGCCTCTATAGGCTTTGTAATTTCTAGTTGTGATTGAGGAGGGGTGTTGAGATATTTGCAATCACACCCACTATGGCCTTTTTGTATGAGGAAGTTTTAGGCTTAGGACATGCAGGAAAATTGAATCCCATATGCAGAGAAATGGAAATTTACATCTCTCATATTTACATATAATAGGCTTTTTATTGTATTTACATCTAATATTAGATGTAAAGATAATATTATAGCATTCATGAAACAATAATATTTACTGTATTTAATATTGTCCTTGCATTCATGAGAAAATTTTAGCCTATTAGGAATACACAAGGCTGAAGTGTATTTGGAGTTCCATACAAGGATTCTCTTTACATTCTCAGTTTCTATCAATACATAGTGCTTCAAATAATTGACTTTGTCATTATATTGTATAAAGGCTTTGACAGAAGATTTTATGATTGATTCACGATGTATGGACATGTCTTGAAGAGAACATTATTTCTAGCATTCTTGGGATTCATTTAAATGTCATGCTTGTTCTTTTTCTTCTCTTCTGTCTCCTATTCTCTACTTCCTTCTCTTTTTGATCCTTGGTGGATACGACCTTTCAACTAAACCACCTCCGACCTTGGTGAATCTAACATGAAAGGTCATTAGAAGGAAAGGCAGGATGGGAGAGCCTTCAAGCACAATTTCTAGTGATATTTTGCAGTAGTAGCTGGTGTAGAATATGAACATGCTTATTGTAATATTTCCGCACACTGCGTACCGTAAATATTGACTTCCCGCACGTCGTGTAAATCCTGTGCAAGGTTATCCCCTACATCGTATTATTGGTACCTTAATCCATACCATGCACGCTCAAAAATGAGGCCTCCACAGTGTAAATTAGAGGCTGGGGTTGAAGACCGCAAAAGCCGCGAGGGAACACCCTTTTTTGAAGGGGCAATTGGATAAATTTTAGGCAAATTTTTTTATCCCTTCCCCCAGCCGATGCATGGCTGGAGGAGAGGGAGTGTGGGGAGGAATGGCCAAGGAAGAGTGAATCGGGAATGCATGAGGAGGGAATGGCATGAGTCCTCCATGTGGTGGAGCTTCCCTTCCCTCCCCCCTTGCCTATATGAACTCCCGTTAGGGAGAGAAGAAAAAAGAAGAGAGGACGGGCTGTGAGAGGAAGGAGAGGACCCTGCTGCTGCCGTTCGGGGAAAGGAGGAGACCAGGCTGCCGTCGTCGCCACGCAGAGGGAGGCCGCCGCGCTGCCGCCCCAGTCCGCCAGCCGCCAGGTGCCATAGCCGCCGCCACGGCCGCCAGACTGCCACGGTCCGCCATCCCCGCCCTCTTCACGACGAACCCCCCCCCCCCACGTTGCTGCAGGCCAGAAGCTTCTTAGAAGCTTCTTAAGAAGCTTCTAAGGATTAAGGCCATAGGCCTTGATCCTACGTGACTTCGCGGTTTTGAATCCGGTTAGGGAAATACCTATTCCCACGCAAGGAGAAGATAGCGATCCCCTAGCCGTCTCGAAAAGCGAGGGTAAAGGAGTCCATAACCACGACTACAATGACTCCCAAGAAGTTGCAAGGCGCGACTACGGGAGGTTCATCTCCGAGCATACAAGTGGACATCTCCCCGAGCCCACAAGTCCCGGTTTTTTCGAGTTTATTCTCGCATAAAGAAATGTTTAGGCGCGCTTAATTCCATAAGGAAGAACGCATTTTACGCATTGTGGCAGCGTTAAAAATACATTTGATAAATTATCTCTTTAAACATTAGATAAGGTTGATGCATGTCATGAAATTGAAACGGTTGCATTTCGAGAGTTGTCTGCCTTAGAAGACTAGCTGCATGTTGCTATTTTGGAACATTATCAAAGTAATGAGTCTAAACATATATTACTTAGGGCAAAGAAATGAAGTTGATAAGTGCATTTGGTTACTAGACATGGTAGGAATAAGCGTGTGCCGCATTTTGGGCAACATCTTCCTTGTAATGATTCGTGAGGAAGAGTTAACACCCATAAGATATTACCCGAAAAGAAATAGAAGAGTACGATAATGATCTTATGGACTTGCAAGTAGCATGTAACATGGAATAAGTTAACACTAGCTTTAGTTTGGTATGAACTTCATTAACTACATTGTAGCTAGGGGAAAGTTGCGTGTTGCATAGTCATCATGCAGAAATTTCATTCATCAGGAGCCGTATTTAGGAAAGGTTGCATGGTTTATCAAAGCATGAGATTCTAAAGTGTAGACAACAAGGTTGTAAGCATGATTATTTGATGTAAGTCCTAGTAGGTCCTAGGAAAGTTAGTATCCAGATTATCATGCATTTTTACTATACCAAGGAAAGATAGAGTTATTGTGAACCATGTGATGCGTAGGAGCAATGAATCACATGTTTACATGTATTGTGTTAGTTGCAACTATTTTTCCTCTTTTAGATCTAGTTTATTGTCTCTAGGAAGGATTCATCCTTGTCGCGAGACAAGCATAATGAATTACCCAAATCACCTAGCCACAAAGGAATCATATGGTACGATAGACACCCTGAACACTAACTAGGTTAAGGATTTGGCCAAGTTTTCCAATTGTCGCTAAGTCAAAACCTTCAAGCCAATAGTCCTAACCACATTCCCAAAATGTTGAGCTAATTGGATGCTCATGTAAACAATAATCTAGGATTCCTACCTTAAGGACCAAGCGTTCAAAATGATGAAACTCGAATTGAGTTGGATCCCTAGGACTAAACATTGTCGATTTAGTGAAATTAAGGATGGGTGGGTAAAAAGACACCCTAAACCCTCCTTCTCGTCTGAAGTTAATTCCGTGACCTGAATACGCCATTCATTAGGAGAAATGATCTCTTAGAATGGAGGCGACACTTGTGCAATACATTGCAACGTCACTTAGCTTTGCGGTTTGATCGTAAGAAGTTTTGCCATTCCGTGGATTAAGGTTGGCAGGTTCTTGCGCCAGTTTAAACTCGCAAGGGGAAAAGGGTAGTCGTCCTTTTACTCTATCCTCATTAGGGAAACTTTGTCAAGTTAAGGGAAGCTAGGCATTTGCTTGGACGCAAATGATTAATCAATAAACTAAAGCGACATGGTCGCCGGAATTTACCATAAACCAAACCTAAAGTATTGACAGGGTATGACCCTAGCCCAAGGACGATAGGAATCTTGCCAAGTTGCAATTGATTCCGGATCGAATGCGGGTTGCATTCGGAGAAAAGGAGTCACTCCTTAACAGTTTGCCAGCTAAAACGACCACTGGAATTGATTGTGCTTGTAACAGTTTAGAAAGCACTGTTTGCATTGTTTGCTCAATGAGCTAAAGGATGAAACGATATCTAAATACTTCAGGTTGAAGGCCTGAAGGGAGAGGCAGCTTCAGTTACCCCCGACTGCCTGCCTGACCCTAACCAAGGGGGTTGTTAACCGCGCCGGGGACGTGGACCGAACCCGCCGTGAGAGGTCTCTCCGTTGAGTTCTACTTGGAGCAGGAGGACGCTTGGGTGCCAGAGGGGGCTCTGGCCGTAAATCCCTCGCCTTCCGGGCCCTGCACAAGAGGCTAACGTGACTCGGGATTGGATCTCGAGGCCCGCATACTAGTCTACGGGCAGAAGCTTGGATTAGTGATCCCTGGTGGATTACTGGATAGCCTTCGGGCGGATTATGAACAAGCCTACGGGCGGAACTCCTTGTATTTCAAAGATAAAAAGATAAAATGATAATAAAGAAGTTGTTTGACATTGTTTTCTTTATGTCCTATGATAAGATTACGTGAAGGAACCAGTGCTTAACAGGGTTAATCAAAGAAGCTGTTTGTTATATGTCAAATTAATGTGGTAGGTAATTACATAACTAAAACAAACCGAGGAAAGTGCGGAGGATGGACCGTGGGTCCGTCCTATGGATGGGTGGTCCCGGTCAGCCAAGAACTTTTCTCAAAAATCTTCAACGAACAGAGGGATGATCATCATCGCCGAGCAAATAAAGAGAAGGATGACTTAGATTTACCTGTTACCCGATTCACGCTGTTTTAGGGGAACGGAATGGGACTATGCCTTATGGCAGAGAGGTTGAGCATGGCATCCCTCTCGTTCCCCATTCTCCTTGAACCAAGTGCAGCGTGATTCCACTTCGGACCTGGCGTTTCTGCGTAAAGTAGTTCGCTCGGGTCTGACGCTAGTTGCTGCTAGCTAATGACCAAACAGGAAAACCTTAATTCCGGTCGATCCTAAGTGGGAAACGGCCAGGACACTTCCGCTACGTGGTAGACGCGGAAAGACCTAGATTGCAAAACCCGTAACATTCCATGGGAGTGCCGGGCGGAGTTCTCTAGACAGCCTTTCCGATGGACTGCCAAGACGTGTCCTAGAGGATTCTAGCGGACACGTTACAGTTGGTATCAGAGCCGACCAACAATGGAATTGTTTTCATGAGATTTCATTAAAAATGAAGTAAATAAATTGTTCCTGTCCAAACATTTCCTCATCTTCAATACTGTCTTGCAGAATTACGAGGCGTGGAACAAGTTTTTGGTGTTCCGGATCATGTTTATGACTGCAATGCATTCTCCGCATTATAGACAGAGAATTGAAATGATGAACATCCTGGAGCAGATTTATAATCCATCACCGCTATATATAGAGCGAAGATGGACGGGGTCTTCAGGAATCTACTACATAGCTGCCCACCGGTTCGCTTATCTATAGACCAACCTGAAGAGGATCAAGTGGTTGGAAGATTTAAAAGTCGTGAAGCTGTTCATTTTTGTGGAAGCTCACGTAAATTCGACTTTGCATATTCGAGGTCGGAGAGTTGAATTGAACTCATATGTATATGAGGAAGTAACCCATGTAATTCCAGCTGATAGGATTAAGGTATTGGGACGCCATGGGAAGTATGGATTGCAGCGGAAAGGATATCCTGAACTTCCGATGAATTATCGATTCCTAAAGATTCATGACCCAAAACCCTACTATTACACAGTTCCTGTAGACAAATCCAATACAATGTTGTTCTCCCCAAACTAAATGTAATGATTGGATTATCATCACACGAGATGTTGTATAAGGCTACGCCATATAAATATAAATAAGGACTTCTTTTTATCACTATCCGATTGTGCATCAGGGTTGTTGCAAAAAGTTAAGTAGCTTCATGATTTACGAGATAGCTAAACTAAAGATAAGCTAATGTCAATTATCATACAATAATGTTAAGAAAACTTTTATCCAGGCGCAACCCCAGGAACAGGGTCCAAATTCACCCCCTACATCAAGTACTACTGTGATCCAGGAGAAGAAGTTCCTCCTCAAATAGATAAAGCCACCCGAGTTTGACGGGAGAGGCAGATTCGTCCAGTCGGATGCTGAGATTTGGATTGAATCTATGGAGGACTACTTCGAAGCAGCTGGTACTGCACCTACCAATCAGGCCATGCTCGCTAAATTAAAACTCACCGGTGAAGCCAGACTTTGGTGGAAACAATGGTGCAGGGATCAAGGGATTTCAGAGGGGTCCGTTACCTGGGAGAAGTTAAAGCAAGCCGTGCAAGGCAGATATTTGCCACCTGCATATCGTACACAGAAAATGAATGAGTTCTATGAGCTAAAACAGTTAGGACTCACCCTTGACGCATACTACTCTAAGTTTGTCTCACTGTTAAAGTATGCGCCACAAATGGACACGACACAGCAGGTGTCCAAATTTTGCGCAGGCTTAAATCCACCTGTAAATACCCGTCTCGAATCTATGCGTCCATTAGATCTTCAGGATGCACTCATTCGAGCGGCACCTATAATTCAGGAAGTGCAAGCTAAACCAAGGGGTATTAAAAATTGGTCTTATAGCGACCCAAGCAGAGGGGCATTCAGACCCCAGGTTAAGAGAGTTCAAGGCCACAATCAGGGACAAAGGAAGAAAGCAAGGACAAATAACATCAACAACTTTGTTCCTACTCACGGTAATGGCCGAAACCTCCGATGCTTCCACTGCAATGAACTCGGTCACTTCAAAAAGCAATGCCCCAAGCTCAGCGAGGGACACCGTCAAGGTGCTGGCCGCGGTCAGGGAGCCGCCACCCGTGGTAGAGGAAGAGTTGCCTGCATTATCAATAGGCAAAGATGTGATGCAGAAGAAGGGGAAGATCCGACTATGGAAGCGGAATTCGAAAGAGCGACGGTCCATGCCGCTTTACACAAGAAGGGGCCGAATCGCCAGTTCTCGGTGATTCAAACACCGTCGGACTATCAAGGTAAAGGTTTCAAAACCTTGATTGATTGTGGCAGTACACATTCTTTTATCTCACCAGCGTGTGCTAAGAGATTAGGAATAGCCACCGTAGAAGCACCTACCCTACTTGTGGAATTCGCAAACGGTCGTGAGGTAACTTGTACCAGGCAAACTGCTAAGGAGGAGTTCTATTTGGGAGGAAAGAAAACCTCAGTCAAATTCAAAGTCATGAACTTAGGCATCCATGAGTGTCTACTCGGGATGGATTGGCTTAAGCCTAATGACGCTCACATCCACTGTGGAAAGGGTCAAGTTTCCTTTCGAAACTCTGAAAGAGAGTTTGTTACAACTCAAGGTGAGGCAGGAGTGCCAAGGATCCAGTTAGCCAAAGTATCGCGGATCTTAAAAGGGGTTAGGAAAGGATTACCTGTTTACTTGATCAAACTCAACAAGTTAGATCAAAAGCAAGAGTCTCATGAGGGACCCTCTTGGCTAAAAGAATACGCTGACGTATTCCCTGAGGAATTAACTAAACTTCCACCTCCAAGAGAAGTTGATCATGAAATAAGGCTAATACCTGGAGCTGCGCCAATTGCAAAGAGACCTTATAGAATGTCTATTCCGGAAGCTATCGAGTTGAAGGAACAACTCAAGCAACTGTTAGATCAGGGTTACATCCGGCCTAGCAACTCACCATGGGGAGCTCCAGTTCTATTCCAGAAGAAGAAAGATGGGACACTTCGACTATGTATTGATTACCGTGGGTTGAATCAATCAACAGTCAAGAACAAGTATCCTATTCCTAGAATAGATGAGCTTCTCGATCGCCTTCAAGGTGCAAAGATCTTCTCCAAAATTGATCTCAGGTCAGGTTACTATCAAATCAGGATCAAGGATGAAGATATTCCAAAAACGGCCTTCAATACAAGATATGGGCACTTTGAATTCTTGGTTATGTCATTCGGGCTTAGAAATGCACCTGCCACCTTCAATAGATTAATGCAGGATATTTTTAGACCATATCTTGATGATTTCGTGCTTGTCTTCTTCGATGATACTTTAGTCTATTCTAAACAGGAAGAAGATCATGAACCGCAACTTCGGATTGTCCTTGAGACAATGAGGTCTCATAAGCTGTATGCAAAAATGAAGAAGTGTGCATTCTTCAAACGTCAGATTGAATATCTAGGATTCATAGTATCATCAGAAGGAATATCAGTAGACCCAGCAAAAGTCAGAGATGTGCTTGAATGGCCAATACCAGTATCCGTCAAAGAGATACGTAGTTTTCTTGGCTTGACAGGATGGTATAGGGTTTTTATCAAAAACTATGCTTTGATTGCAGCACCTCTTACCGACTTACTAAAGAAGCAGACTTCTATTACATGGTCAACTCCCAAGCAAAATAGCTTCGACCAATTGAAGCAATGTTTGGTATCAGCACCTATTCTGAAACTTCCCGACCTCAATAAGGAGTTCGAGGTAGTAACTGATGCCAGCATTCTTGCCTTGGGGTGTGTACTCATGCAGGAAGGTCATCCCGTAGCATATTCTTCAAGGAAATTGAAGAGTCATGAAAAGAATTATGCCACGCATGATCTGGAGTTATTAGCTGTCATCCATGCTCTAAAGCTTTGGAGACACTACCTGTTGGGTAACAAGTTTACTCTAGTAACAGATCATAAGAGTCTCAAATGGATTTTTACCCAGAATGAGCTCAACATGAGGCAACGTCGATGGATCGAAGTATTGGAGGAGTATGATTTTGAAATCAAGTATCGACCAGGGAAAGAGAATGTAGTTGCCGATGCACTCAGTCGCAAGGCATTCCTAAACTCCCTAATCTTGTAGAATCCATCAACGGCCAGATCTCTGGCTACAAAGGTATCTATGCCAAGCAACCCTATACTCAAACTAGCTAGAGAGGAGGCATGCCATGATTTGGCCTACCAAACCATGATAAAAGAAATAGCTACCAAAGAGCAAAATCTGAAGTCACAAGCTAAGTATCGGGAATTTTCCACTGATAATGGACTTGTTTATTACAGAACAAGGTTATGTATACCAACAAGCCAGTCACTTAAGCAAAAGATATTATGGGAAGCTCATGATTCCCCTTTCGCAGGACATCCTGGCTATGCAAAAACTCTTAATGCAGTTAGGAAGAGCTATCATTGGGAGAGGCTCAAAGGTGACGTTCTCAAATATATCACTGAATGTTTGTCTTGCCAACGTATCAAGGCTGAACATGTCATGATGCCAGGGAAATTGCAACCACTTGACATTCCCCAAATGAAATGGGAATTCATCAGTATGGATTTTGTGGTGGGCTTACCCCAAGTCCAAGGAGGATACAACTCCATTATGGTTGTAGTTGACATGCTTACTAAGGTTGCACACCTGATTCCAGTAAAGACAAACTATAAAGCCTCCGACATTGCTAGAGTGTTTATCAAAGAAATATTCAAGCTACATGGGTTACCTAGAAGGATCATTAGCGATCGAGATTCTCTCTTCACTTCACACTTCTGGAGAGCTATCTTTGAAGCTATTGGAACTCAACTCTGTTTTAGCACTGCCTACCATCCCCAAACAGATGGACAAACAGAACGAGTAAATCAAATCATTGAGGATATGCTTAGGGCTTACTGCTGTCGGGAGCCGAAGAGGTGGATTCAATACTTGCCGTTAGTAGAATTTGCTTACAATGCTTCTTACCAGCAGAGCATTCAAATGACCCCTTTCCAGGCATTGTATGGTCATGATTGTCGAAGTCCCCTAAACTTTTCTGATCCTACCCTAAGGGTGGAAGCTTCAAGACAAATGTTGGAGGACATGGATGACCAAATAAAGTCAATAAGACAAGACATACAAGCAGCCAAAGATAGACAAAAGGCATATGCGGATTTGAAACGCCAAGAGAGGGTCTTCGGAGAAGGAGACATGGTTTTCATTCGTGTACGCCCCAAGAGGAGCTCTTTATCTCTAGGTGAATGCAAGAAGCTAAGTCCAAGGTATTGTGGTCCGTATAAAATCCTCAAATGCCTAGGACCCAATGCTTATAAATTGCAACTTCCGGATAACCTAAAAGTTCACAATGTATTCCATATTAGTCTCTTAAAAAAATATATACCCAACCCAAATCATGTACTTGATGACCAACAAATTGTAATGCCTAGTCAAGGAGTCCTTGAACTAAGACCGGAAAAGATTTTAGATGTCAGAGAGAGACAGTTAAGATCTAGAACCTTGAAAGAATGCCTCGTCCAGTGGAAAGATTATCCTGAAGAGGATGCTACCTGGATGGATGAAAGCTCTCTCAATCTTCAATATCCCCAGTTTATCTCGAGATGAGGACATCTCGAATTCTTCCAAGGGGGAGAGAATGTAATATTTCCGCACACTGCGTACCGTAAATATTGACTTCCCGCACGTCGTGTAAATCCTGTGCAAGGTTATCCCCTACATCGTATTATTGGTAGCTTAATCCATACCATGCATGCTCAAAAATGAGGCCTCCACAGTGTAAATTAGAGGCTGGGGTTGAAGACCGCAAAAGCCGCGAGGGAACACCCTTTTTTGAAGGGGAAATTGGATAAATTTTAGGCAAATTTTTTTATCCCTTCCCCCAGCCGATGCATGGCTGGAGGAGAGGGAGTGTGGGGAGGAATGGCCAAGGAAGAGTGAATCGGGAATGCATGAGGAGGGAATGGCATGAGTCCTCCACGTGGTGGAGCTTCCCTTCCCTCCCCCCTTGCCTATATGAACTCCCGTTAGGGAGAGAAGAAAAAAGAAGAGAGGACGGGCTGTGAGAGGAAGGAGAGGACCCTGCTGCTGCCGTTCGGGGAAAGGAGGAGACCAGGTTGCCGTCGTCGCCACGCAGAGGGAGGCCGTCGCGCTGCCGCCCCAGTCCGCCAGCCGCCATAGCCGCCGCCACGGCCGCCAGACTGCCACGGTCCGCCATCCCCGCCCTCTTCACGACGAACCCCCCCCCCCGACGTTGCTGCAGGCCAGAAGCTTCTAAGGATTAAGGCCATAGGCCTTGATCCTACGTGACTTCGCGGTTTTGAATCCGGTTAGGGAAATACCTATTCCCATGCAAGGAGAAGATAGCGATCCCCTAGCCGTCTCGAAAAGGGAGGGTAAAGGAGTCCGTAACCACGACTACAATGACTCCCAAGAAGTTGCAAGGCGCGACTGCGGGAGGTTCATCTCCGAGCATACAAGTGGACATCTCCCCGAGCCCACAAGTCCCGGTTTTTTCGAGTTTATTCTCGCATAAAGAAATGTTTAGGCGCGCTTAATTCCATAAGGAAGAACGCATTTTACGCATTGTGGCAGCGTTAAAAATACATTTGATAAATTATCTCTTTAAACATTAGATAAGGTTGATGCATGTCATGAAATTGAAACGGTTGCATTTCGAGAGTTGTCCGCCTTAGAAGACTAGCTGCATGTTGCTATTTTGGAACATTATCAAAGTAATGAGTCTAAACATATATTACTTAGGGCAAAGAAATGAAGTTGATAAGTGCATTTGGTTACTAGACATGGTAGGAATAAGCGTGTGCCGCATTTTGGGCAACATCTTCCTTGTAATGATTCGTGAGGAAGAGTTAACACCCATAAGATATTACCCGAAAAGAAATAGAAGAGTACGATAATGATCTTATGGACTTGCAAGTAGCATGTAACATGGAATAAGTTAACACTAGCTTTAGTTTGGTATGAACTTCATTAACTACATTGTAGCTAGGGGAAAGTTGCGTGTTGCATAGTCATCATGCAGAAATTTCATTCATCAGGAGCCGTATTTAGGAAAGGTTGCATGGTTTATCAAAGCATGAGATTCTAAAGTGTAGACAACAAGGTTGTAAGCATGATTATTTGATGTAAGTCCTAGTAGGTCCTAGGAAAGTTAGTATCCAGATTATCATGCATTTTTACTATACCAAGGAAAGATAGAGTTATTGTGAACCATGTGATGCGTAGGAGCAATGAATCACATGTTTACATGTATTGTGTTAGTTGCAACTATTTTTCCTCTTTTAGATCTAGTTTATTGTCTCTAGGAAGGATTCATCCTTGTCGCGAGACAAGCATAATGAATTACCCAAATCACCTAGCCACAAAGGAATCATATGGTACGATAGACACCCTGAACACTAACTAGGTTAAGGATTTGGCCAAGTTTTCCAATTGTCGCTAAGTCAAAACCTTCAAGCCAATAGTCCTAACCACATTCCCAAAATGTTGAGCTAATTGGATGCTCATGTAAACAATAATCTAGGATTCCTACCTTAAGGACCAAGCGTTCAAAATGATGAAACTCGAATTGAGTTGGATCCCTAGGACTAAACATTGTCGATTTAGTGAAATTAAGGATGGGTGGGTAAAAAGACACCCTAAACCCTCCTTCTCGTCTGAAGTTAATTCCGTGACCTGAATACGCCATTCATTAGGAGAAATGATCTCTTAGAATGGAGGCGACACTTGTGCAATACATTGCAACGTCACTTAGCTTTGCGGTTTGATCGTAAGAAGTTTTGCCATTCCGTGGATTAAGGTTGGCAGGTTCTTGCGCCAGTTTAAACTCGCAAGGGGAAAAGGGTAGTCGTCCTTTTACTCTATCCTCATTAGGGAAACTTTGTCAAGTTAAGGGAAGCTAGGCATTTGCTTGGACGCAAATGATTAATCAATAAACTAAAGCGACATGGTCGCCGGAATTTACCATAAACCAAACCTAAAGTATTGACAGGGTATGACCCTAGCCCAAGGACGATAGGAATCTTGCCAAGTTGCAATTGATTCCGGATCGAATGCGGGTTGCATTCGGAGAAAAGGAGTCACTCCTTAACAGTTTGCCAGCTAAAACGACCACTGGAATTGATTGTGCTTGTAACAGTTTAGAAAGCACTGTTTGCATTGTTTGCTCAATGAACTAAAGGATGAAACGATATCTAAATACTT
Organism: Lygodium microphyllum; assembly: GCF_053477565.2. Classification (NCBI taxonomy): domain Eukaryota; kingdom Viridiplantae; phylum Streptophyta; class Polypodiopsida; order Schizaeales; family Lygodiaceae; genus Lygodium; species Lygodium microphyllum. The sequence continues at coordinate 28,055,340 of NC_141137.1, forward strand.
CAGGTTGAAGGCCTGAAGGGAGAGGCAGCTTCAGTTACCCCCGACTGCCTGCCTGACCCTAACCAAGGGGGTTGTTAACCGCGCCGGGGACGTGGACCGAACCCGCCGTGAGAGGTCTCTCCGTTGAGTTCTACTTGGAGCAGGAGGACGCTTGGGTGCCAGAGGGGGCTCTGGCCGTAAATCCCTCGCCTTCCGGGCCCTGCACAAGAGGCTAACGTGACTCGGGATTGGATCTCGAGGCCCGCATACTAGTCTACGGGCAGAAGCTTGGATTAGTGATCCCTGGTGGATTACTGGATAGCCTTCGGGCGGATTATGAACAAGCCTACGGGCGGAACTCCTTGTATTTCAAAGATAAAAAGATAAAATGATAATAAAGAAGTTGTTTGACATTGTTTTCTTTATGTCCTGTGATAAGATTACGTGAAGGAACCAGTGCTTAACAGGGTTAATCAAAGAAGCTGTTTGTTATATGTCAAATTAATGTGGTAGGTAATTACATAACTAAAACAAACCGAGGAAAGTGCGGAGGATGGACCGTGGGTCCGTCCTATGGATGGGTGGTCCCGGTCAGCCAAGAACTTTTCTCAAAAATCTTCAACGAACAGAGGGATGATCATCATCGCCGAGCAAATAAAGAGAAGGATGACTTAGATTTACCTGTTACCCGATTCACGCTGTTTTAGGGGAACGGAATGGGACTATGCCTTATGGCAGAGAGGTTGAGCATGGCATCCCTCTCGTTCCCCATTCTCCTTGAACCAAGTGCAGCGTGAATCCGCTTCGGACCTGGCGTTTCTGCGTAAAGTAGTTCGCTCGGGTCTGACGCTAGTTGCTGCTAGCTAATGACCAAACAGGAAAACCTTAATTCCGGTCGATCCTAAGTGGGAAACGGCCAGGACACTTCCGCTACGTGGTAGACGCGGAAAGACCTAGATTGCAAAACCCGTAACATTCCATGGGAGTGCCGGGCGGAGTTCTCTAGACAGCCTTTCCGATGGACTGCCAAGACGTGTCCTAGAGGATTCTAGCGGACACGTTACACTTATGCATGTATAATAATAACAATAGATGATGCAGGCTTCTACTCAAACAGAATTTGTTGTGATAAATGCTCTGTAGGTAGTAGACCATGAAATGAAGTTGTTTAATGGTAGGAGTGTATCTACATATTTGCATACCTATGCTCAAAAGATGGATTTATTTTGGTGTGGCTTGACTTGCATAGAGCCAGCATTTTGTACATGTCACTATACTTGAATTGAAAGCCTAAGTTACTAAATTGGATAGAATGCCTATGCCAGCATTTTGGTTCAAGAAAAGCTTGATAATTTTTTAGAGGATCATACCATAGAGACATGGCTTAAACTAGAGTGGAGGCATGTTAAGGATGTTTTTACTGCACTTGTGAAAAAGCATAGAAGAAGAGAAAGATTGCATGTATCTAGCTTGCCCAATGTTACAAGAAAAATAGTTGATGTATCTAGTAAGCCACTTGCTTCTATGGCTAGCCATATGGTTGTAGTTGCTATTCCCACTATTAGGAAAGATATATTAAATGAATTGGTTAAATGCATGCCCCTAAACTAGGGAAAACATGTGTGTGGTGTGATAGTTTGCAGCATGAAAGGAAGTATTGTACTGCTTATTAGGAGGCCTTGGCACAACAATACATATTTTGGAAAGATGGCAAGATCCATGCACAAGAAACATGATTGCCTCTTGCTTTGAATTTTGGAAAGAGAAATATGCAAAAGTTATTGGAAGACTTGGCTATCCAAAATGCTTATGCGGCTATACATGCTACCACTTTTGGTCTACAATTGGATAGAATGCCTGGCCAAGTGATGGTTGGTTCAAAGGATCCAATATGGATACATGATATGCATGTAGCTGACAAGAGAAAACCTACTGATAGTGAAATGTCTAATGCAAGGCAAGACATTAGTGACATAACTAACTACACTGATAGATACATATTTAATGTATGCATATTTAGCAAAAGTGTAAAATGCAGATATACTTGTGGAAGAGAAACACAAGAGAGGTGAAGATAATGTAGGGATATCTAAGTGAGTGACAAGAAGAAGTGTGGATCACCCTAAAGCTACAAATCAACTGCTTCTCAAGCATGTTATGGAAGAGGTCGAGTAGGAGTGGAAATAAAATAGCAAACAAGAGGGCAAAAAGAAGGGCAAGTGCATGAGATAGAAGTTGTAATCTAATATTGAGATAGCCATGGATCTCAAGAAGGTTCTTGAAGAACAGAATTTAAATAGTTGGGTGGAATTCACCTTGGAAGAGGTGTGTGGCATCACTAAGTAGGAATTTCATGATGAATTCATTAACATAATTAAGAGGAAGTGTCAATTTCTTGAAGATACCACTAGTGCATTATTGCAATTTGAAGAGAAAACTAGTTTTTTGGGCATTCAAGCTAAATATGAGCATAATGTAAGTGCTAGTTTATCAATGGAGGATGCTACTAATTAGTGGGTAGCATGTGGAAAAGAGAAAAAAGTGGTTGAAAATACATTGTCTTGTAGCAATATGTATAGTGGAGTAAGGTAGATGCAACAATATGGAGAAGAGACTCCAGGATTTATTCCTTAGACTCATCATTACACAAGAAATCACTGGGCAAGGGCTACCACTGAAACAATAATGAAAATAGGGGAGCGTAAAACTCCTTGTGTTGCTTTGCTTGACCATGGTTCTAAGATTAATGGCTTTGAGTGTGGATTGTATGAGAATGGTGCATGGCGTGTGGACATTGACCATTCTTTGGGGGAGCTCTATGCACTATATTTTCATGTAAAAGTGATGATTTGTGATGTACAAGAAGAGCAGCACTTCTTTGTGCAAGGTAGTTCCTCATAGTGTGCACTGATTTTGGGATAACCCTATATTATAGGAGTGTGTATGGAAAAAAAGGTACTTGATGATGATTCTGCTTATGCAAGAGTCAAAAGCAAGGATGGGAGGAAATTAGTCCGATTTCTTACCATTTGTGTTAATCATCCTAGTAATCACGATACGCTTCAAGAGTCCCCTTTGCCTTCAAATGCAAGGGAATTCAAAGAAATAGATTTTCACTAAGCACTGAAATAATGCCAAGCTATATTAGTGCTATTCATCAGAGGATGTACTCACCTCCTAATGGAATGAAGCATGTATTTGCTGCTAGTTATTCTCACTTTACAGTAAACATCTCATGTTGGTTTAAGCCTATGGAAGCTATGTGCAAGGCTGCATGCATATCTATGAACGGGCTAAATAAGGAACTACGAGCATTAGGGTTTTTAGCTAAAAATTATGAAACTATGACAAAAATTTCAGTAACCGTACATGCAAAAAATGAGGCTAAAAATAGAGTGTCATTAGTATGTTCTTTGGACATGTATGATATTATAGCATTGTTTGCTTAGCAATAAGGATTATGTAATATCTCCCCCCCCCCCCCCTCTACCTTCCCTATAAGAAACCCCCCTTAAAAAATTTTAAATTTAACTTAGTTTTCTTTACTCTCTTCCTCTCTCCCCTGCCGACTGCATGGTGGGGAGAGAGAGGGAGGGAGAGAGGGAGTAAAGGAAGAGAAGGGGGGGCATGCAGCCCCCCCCAGGTGGAGGGTGGCGGCTATTAATGGCTGTCTCCCCCCCCCTGTGAAGCCACCCCTCCCTCCCCACTTTCAAAAGGGGAGCCCTCCACTCCCTCGTGGACAGTAGCCCCCCCTTCGCGTCGTCAAGCAGCGTAGCCCCTCCCCCCCTCCTCATCATCATCATGGAGAGAGAGAGAGAGAGGGAATTTTCTGGAAGATTGTTCTTCCCCCTCCTTAAAGAGAGGTCATACACCCATCCCCTTCATTATCTTATCTCCACTCAAGGAGAGGTGGCAAGAATTTTGCATAGGAGAGTGCCATAATTCTATCTCTCGTACACGCATCTTTGAGTATGGCCCTGAAGTGTAGTTCCACAAGGATGGCCGAAAACCCTGCAAGTATGGATGGAGGTTCGAATCAAGACGACACCGCAACCGCGAACGGTTTATCAGGTGTGAATACCATTGGAATCAAGGCATCACTCCAAACCCAAGTTGCTCTATTGTTAAAACATAGGTTATAATTATCATGGTGAAAATCATATTCACATGCATCACATTAATTGCGTGTTTGATCATTTCCTAGGTATGACCTTAGTTGTGATGTACGTAACAAACAAGATAATTTCCGTTGTAAGATGACATCATATTAGATGAAATTGATTAGATAATTGCATCGTAAATTACCAAAAACGTCTTGCATGAATTCCTGCATAAAGTGCATTGCTGCTTGCACAAGTTCTTGGACATTGAAAGAAACAAAGTGCATCTCCATATCGCAAGATGGATTCTAAGGTACTTGTAATAAACTGCAGAAAAGATTAAAGTGCAGCTAGACTCATACAATAATCACATTAAGTTATAAAGGTCAAATCATTCAAGAAGGTTATAGATCGTGTAAATAATTACATAGAGGATAATGTTAAGATTGCATTCATAGGAAGTACCTTCCCATGTGTGGCATAAAAATATCGTATGGATTATATCAAAACTGCAAGCATTGAAATGAAGGCATGGCATTATGTTGCGTGCATTAAAGTTGTTGGGAAAATTCAACATTGTTTGTAATTTACCAAATGGGATTGCGATCCATGAGTCCCATGTCAAAGCCCTTGGTGACTTCAAGAGGGATAGATAAAGGCTTAGTGCATGTGAGAATTATTAAAAGAGCTTAAGAAGATTATACTTAAGACGGAGTAGGAGACATCTTGACCAACCATGGCCAAGGGGATAGACAATCTTAATCAATTAAGATCAAAGATAAAGGTACATAGGTACTTCAAGGGATCTAGGAGACAACTAGCAAGTTGACCAACCGAGGACAATGGGGTTGTCCATGGTCTATCTTACAAGGAGACCTAAGGTAAGGATAATTAGGGTCAGCAGGGTACAAACCCTAACCCAAAGAAAAAGGGAAAAAAAGCAACCTAGCTTTCCAAGCCCCTGGAATCTCGCCAAGTCGCGAACGACCCAGGACCGAATGTTGGGAGCATTCGGGAAGAAGGAATCACACCTTAGCAATTGGTCGTACGAACGATCACTGAAATGATCGTGATTATACACTTAGGTATATTGCTTGAACTTCTTTGCTCAAGGAACTAATTCAAGGCCAAACACTTAATGCTTCAAGTTAATAGCCTGGAGAGAGAGGTAGGTTCAGTTACCTCTGACTGTCTGCCTAGCCCTATCCAAGAGGGTTGTTAGCCGCATCGGGTATATGGACCGAACCAGCCATAAGAGGTCTCTCCGTGGGTGCTGCTTGGAGTGGGAGGAAACTTGAGTGCCAGGGGAGGCTCTTGTTGTATATTCCTTGCCTCCGGATCTCGCACAAGAGGCCGACGTGACTCGAGATGGGATCTTGAGGCCCATGTACTAGTCTACGGGCGAAATTTGGAGCAGCAATCCTATTGATTATTGGGATAGTCTTCGGGCATGATACTTGATGTATTACAAGACTATGATAAATAAAGATTAGATATTTGAAAAAGGAACTTGCTTGACAATTTTTTTTATGTCAGTGCCTAAGTTGCGTGAAGGAACCTATATTTAAATTGATTAATTAAGGAAGCTGCTTTGCATGTCAAACATAATGTGGTAGGTAATTAGATAACTAAGCAACTCGAGGAAAGTGCAGTGGACGTGACTTGGGTCCGTCTTATGGAAGGGTGGTCCTGATTAGCTGGGAACTTTTCTCAAAAGATGGGATAACGAGACTGTGAAGACAATCCTGATTTATGTTGTTTTAGGGGGAGCGGAATGGGACTATGCCTTATGGGTAGAGAGCTTGAGCTTTGCATCCCTCTCGTTTCCCATTTTCCATAAAGCAAGTGCAGCATAAATCCACTTCGACTCTAATATTCCCACACAAAGTGGTTCATCTGGAGCTCAACACTAGCTACTTCCTTGAGACTTTGCTGATGGGAAAGAAACCCTGACTTCAGGTCGGTCCTAAGTGGGAATGGCTGGATACTTCCACTCGAGGAAGACTTGGGAAGACCTAGATCGCAAACCTTGTGACCTTCCTTGCGAGTGCTAGGTGGCACTTTCTATACTCTCTTCCCAACGGGCTGCTAACATGTGTCCCACAAGTGGACGAGCGGACACCTTATAGTTGGTATCAGAGCGAACCAACGAGATCTAAAGATTACAAGGGAGCTTAATGGAGGAAAATAAAGGGAATAAGGGGATAAATAGGGGAAGGTGAGTAGAATAGAGCAATGTTTTCTGTTGAAAACATTTATTTACTCACTTATGCATGCTGGGTTGCAGAGTCATGAAGCATGGAGCAAGTTCTTTGTGTTCCAGGTCATGTTCATGACTGCAATGCATGCTTTGAATTATCATCAAAGGCTTGGCATGATGAATATTCTAGATTGCATCTATAATCCTTCATCCCTGTATACGGAGCGGAGATGGACAGGAGACTCGAGAATATACTATATAGCAGCCCACCAACTCACGTACCTTCAAACCAACTTGAAGAGAATCAAGTGGATGGAGGATTCAAAGATTGTGAAGTTGTTCATCTTTGTCGAAGCTCACGTAAACGCAACTTTGCATGTTAGTGGTCGGCAAGTCAAGCAGAAAAAGTATGTCTATGAAGAAGTGACCCGGGTAATCTCTGCTGACAAAATCAAAGTGTTAGGGTGCTATGAAAAGAACGGGTATTAAAGGAAGGAATGCCCCAAGCTTCCTATGACTTACCATTTCCTGAAAATCCATGACCCCACTCCATATTATTATTCCGTCCCTGTAGCCGATTGTAACCCAATCCTATTTTCCCCAAACTAGTGTATCAATCAACATGTTCTACTTATCCAAAATAAATGTACTCAGGGGGTTATGCCTTTATGAATAAATAAGACTTTTTACAATTATCTATCTTGATCATAAATGTTAACTAAGGTGTTAAGTGATTAAATCACTTAGCTAGAAATCCGTACTAGTCATATTAACATAATATGGGAACATATGATAAGATGTTAACATAAAGAATCTTATTGTTTCAAACGCAACCCCAAGAGCAGGTTCCAAATCTGACTCCTGCACTAAGTCTAACTGTGGCTCAAGACAAGAAATTCCTTCTCAAACAAATTAAGCCACCCGAGTTTGATAGCCAGGGAAGGACTGTTCAAGCCGATGCCGAGATTTGGATTGAGTCCATGGAGGACTATTTTGAGGCAGTAGGAACTGCACCTACTAACCAAGCCATGCTCACCAAACCTAAGCTTAGAGGCGAAGTGAGACTTTGGTGGAAACAATGGTGCATAGACCAAGCAATCTCGGAGGGGATAGTCACTTGGGATAAGCTTAAGGAAGCTATGGGAGGGAGGTATCTGCCACCTATCTACCACACACAAAAGATGAATGAATTCTTTGACTTGAAGCAGCTAGGATTATCCTTGGAAGCATATAATTCGAAGTTCGTTTCACTCCTAAAGTATGCATCCTCCAATGGATATGACACAACAGGTGTCAAAATTCTGTGTTGGGTTGAATCCACCCATAAACACTCGATTGGAATTAATACACCCAATGGACCTACACGACACACTCATTCGAGCTACTCCAATAATACAGGAAGTGCAAACGAAACCAAGGAACAATAGGATTTGGCCTTACAAAGATCTGAATAAGGGTATGTCTAAGGCTCAGACTAAGAGAGTGCAGGGTCAGAATCAGTGCCAAAGAAAGAAAGCTAGGGTCAATGCTGTCAACAACTTTGTTCCAACACAAAGCAATGATCGTAACCCACGTTGCTTCCATTGCAATGAGCCTGGACACTTCAATAGGGAGTGTCCCAAACTTGCAAGAGGGCATCGCCAAGGGCAATTCCAAGGTCAAAACAAAGCCAAGGAACCACCGTTATGGCCTGAGGAAGAACCTCCAGTGTTTCCAACAAGGAGCTGGACAATGAAGAAGATCCATCCATGGATCCTGACATTGAGAGGGCAATGGTTCACACCACTCTTCACAAGAAGGTTCCAAATCGCCAATTCTCGATGATTCAAACTCCATCTGAATATCAAGGTAAAAGCTTCAAAACCTTGATTGACTGTGGCAGTACACATTCCTTCATTTAACCAATCTGTGCAAAAAGATTAGGGATGACCAAAATAGATGCATCTACTTTACTTGTGGAATTAGCAAATGGTCGTGAAGTCACTTGTACTAGGAAAACTGCTAAGGTGAAATTCCTGCTGGTTGGGAAGCCAACTTTTGTGAGATTTAGGGTAATGAACCTAGGTGTCCAGGAATATTTACTCGGAATGGATTGTCTAATACCCAATGATGCCCACATCCACTATGGGAAGGGCCAAGTCTCCTTCCGAAATTCTGAAGAGGAACTAGTCATGACTCAAGGTGAGGCTGGTAAGCCAGAAATATAGTTGGCAAAAGCATCACGGATAATAAAAGGTGTTCAAAAGGGTCTACTTGTATATCTGATTAAACTAAATAAGCTAGATCAAAATCAGGGATCGGTAGAAGAACCTTCATGGTTAAAGGAATACGCAGATGTATTTCCTGAAGATCTGATGGAACTCCTTCCCCAAAGTGAAGTCGACCACGAAATCAAACTTGTGCCAGGAGCTGCACTAATTGCAAAGAGGCCGTATAAGATGTCCACTCTGTAAGCTATCAAATTGAGAGAGCAACTCAAGCAATGGTTAGATCAAGGCTACATCCATCCTAGCAGTTCTCCATGGGGAGCTCCAATTCCAAAAGAAGAAAGATGGAATGCTTCGCCTATGCATTGACTACAGAGGGTTGAATCAGGCAACCATCAAAATAAATACCCCATTCCAAGAATAGATGAATTACTTGACTGTCTTCAAGGAGCAAAGATATTCTCAAAGATAGATCTCAGATTTGGATATTATCAGATAAGGATCAAAGAAGAAGATATTCCAAAGATTGCATTCAGTACAAGGTATGGACACTTCAAATTCCTAGTGATGTCATTTGGGCTGACGAATGCTCCTGCTACCTTCAACAGGTTAATGCAGGATATCTTTAGGCCCTATCTTGATGACTTTGTACTCGTCTTTTTTGACGATACCCTAGTCTACTCAAAATAGGAAAATGATCATGAACCCCAGCTTCACATTGTTCTTGAAACGATGAGAGCATACAAGCTTTATGCCAAGAGGAAGAAGTGTGAATTTTTCAAGCGACAGATTGAATATCTGGGATTCATTGTAATAGCAGAAGAAATTTCAGTAGATCCAGCTAAGGTTAGAGACGTTCTGGAATGGCCAACACCAACTTCTGTCAAAGAAATATGAAGTTTTCTTGGGTTGACAGGGTGGTACAGAACAAAGATTATGCTTTGATTGCAGCACCTATGACTGATCTATTAAAGAAGCAAGTAGCGATTGTATGGTCACGTGCTAAACAAACCAGCTTTGACAAACTAAAGAAAAGCTTAGTATCAGCACCCATCCTGAAACTTCCTGATCTTAGTAAGGAGTTTGAAGTGATAACTGATGCTAGCACACTTGCTTTAGGATGTTTACTTATGCAAGAAGGTCATCGCGTAGCATATTCTTCAAGACAATTGTTGAACCATGAAAGAAATTATGCTATCCACAACCTGGAGTTGTTGGCTGTTATCCATGCTCTCAAACTTTGGAGACATTACTTGCTAGGTAGAAAATTTTCCTTAGTAGCGGACCACAAGAGTCTTAAATGGATTTTCACCCAGAATGAGCTCAATATAAGGAAACATTGCGATGGAACAAAGTGCTAGAAGAATACGATTTTGAAATCAAATATAGTCCTAGAAAAGAGAATATAGTTGCCGATGCACTCAGTTGCTAGGAATTTCTAAGTTCTCTTATTTTGCAAGATCAATCAACAGCAAGGTCTCTAGCCACAAAGGTATTAATGCCAAACAACCCGATTCTTGAGCTAGCAAAAGAATGGGCATATCATGACCCAGACTATCAAAAAATACTAAGGGAGATCCCCATCAAGGATCAAGAACCAAAGCTAAAGATTAAGTATCAAGAATTCTCCATCAATAGTAGACTTGTCTACTTTAGGACAAGATTATGTATCCATGCAAGCCAAACTCTCAAGCAAAAGATAATTTGGGAAGCCCATGACTCCCCTTTCTCAGGACATCCTGGTTATGCCAAGACCCTTAACACGGTTAGGAAGAGCTATTTTTGGGAAAGGCTCAAGGGAGATGTACTCAAATATATCACGAAATGTTTGTCTTGTCAACGCATTAAGGCAGAACATGTTAAAATTCCTAGGAAATTCCAACCACTTGACATTCCCCAAATGAAATGGGAATTCATTAGTATGGACTTCATTGTTGGCTTACCCCAAGTGCAAGGAGGATATAACTCTATTATGGTTGTTGTGGATGTGCTCACCAAGGCCGCACATCTCATCCCTGTCAAGATGAACTATAAAGCTTCAGACATCGCAAGATTATTCATCAAGGAAATATTCAAACTTCATGGGTTACCCAGAAGAATCATTAGTGATCGTGACTCTCTTTTCACATCACACTTCTGGAGGGCTATCTTTGAGGCTATTGGAACTCAACTCTATTTCAGTACAACTTACCATCCCCACACTAATGGTCAAACAGAACGAGTCAATCAAGTCATTGAAGATATGCTTAGGGCGTACTGATGTCGGGAACCCAAAAAGTGGATTGAATACTTACCCTTGGTTGAGTTTGCCTACAATGCTTCTTACCATCAGAGTATTCAAATGACCCTTTTCCAAGCATTGTATGGGCATGATTGTCCTACCCCTTTCAACTTCTCGGATCCAACTTTGAGGGTAGAAGCTTTAAGACAGATGTTGGAAGACATGGACGATCAAATCAAATCAATAAGACAAGACATTCAAGCTGCCAAGGTAGATAGAAGGCTGACTTGAAACAGCAAGAGAGATCCTTCGTCGAAGGTGATATGGTCTTCATCCGTGTACACCCTAAAAAGAGTTCACTGTCCTTGGGAGAGTACAAGAAGCTAAGTCTGAGGTATTGTGGACCTTATAAGATCACCAAGTGCCTAGGGCCTAATGCTTATAGATTACAGCTTCCCACAACTCTAAAGATTCATAATGTATTCCACGTTAGCCTATTGAAAAAGTATCTACCTAATCTGAATCATGTATTTGATGATCAACAAATTGTAATGCCTAGCCAGAGAGTCCTGGAGCTATGGCCTGATAGAATCCTAGATGTTAGGGAGAGGCATTTGAGATCAAGGACCTTGAGATGATACCTCATCTAGTGGAAAGATTATCCAGAAGAGGATGCCACCTGGATGGACAAAAATGCTCTCTACCAACAATATCCCCAAGTCTTCTCAAGATGAGGACATCTCGATTCCTCTAAGGGGGAGAGGATGTAAAAAATGCTCTCTACCAACAATATCCCCAGGTCTTCTCAAGATGAGGACATCTCGATTCCTCTAAGGGGGAGAGGATGTAATATCTCCCCCCCCCATACCTTCCCCATAAGAACCCCCCCTTAAAAGTTTTTAAATGTAACTCAAATTTTTTTACTCTCTCCCCCTGCCAACTGCATGGCGGGGAGAGAGATAGAGAGAGGGAGTAAAGGAAGAGAAGGGGGGGCATGCAGCCCCCCAAGTGGAGGGTGGTGGCCGTTAACGGCCGTCTCCCCCCCTTGTGAAGCCACACCTCCCCCCCCCCCACTTTAAAAAGGGGAGCCCTCCCGTCCCTCGTGGACAGTAGCCCCCCCTCGTCGTCAGGCAGCGCAACCCCCCCCGTCTGCCCCTGTGATCAGAAACCCCCCTCCTCATCATCATCATGAGAGAGAGAGAGAAAGAGAGAGAGAGAGAGAGAGAGAAGTTTCTGGAAGATTCGTTTTCCCCCTCCTAAAAGAGAGGTCAATAACCCCTCTATTATTTCTAGAAATACACCCCTCCCCTTCATTATCTTTTCTCCACTCAAGCAGAGGCAGTGAGAATTTTGCATAGGAGAGTGAGAGAATTCTGTCTCTCGTACATGCGTCTTCAAGTATGGCCCCGAAGCGTAGTTCCACAAGGATGGCCGAAAACCCTATAAGTGTGGATGGAGGTTCGAATCAAGATGGCACCGCAACCGCGAACGGTTTATCAGGCATGAATACCATTGGAATCAAGACATCACTCCAAACCCAGGTTGCTTCATTGTTAAAAAATAGGTTATAATTTATCATGGTGAAAATCAAATTCACACGCATCACATTAATTGCGTATTTGATAATTTCCTAGGTATGAACTTAGTTGTGATGAATGTAACAAACAAGATAATTTTCGTTATAAGATGACATCATATTAGGTGAAATTGATTAGATAATTGCATCGTAAATTACCAAAACCGTCTTGCATGAAGTCCTGCATAAACTGCATTGCTCCTTGCACAAGTTCTTGGACATTGAAAGAAACAAAGTGCATCTCCATACATCGCAAGATGGATTCTAAGATACATGTAATAAATTGCAGAAAAGATTAAAGTGCAGCTAGACTCATACGATAATCACATTAAGTTGTAAAGGTTCGGATCATTTAAAAAGGTTATAGATCGTGTAAATAATTACATAGAGGATAATGTTAAGATTGCATGCATAGAAAGTACCTTCCCATGTGTGGCATAAAAATATCGTATGGATTATATCAAAATTGCAAGCATTGAAATGAAGACATGGCATTACGTTGCGTGCATTAAAGTTGTTGGGAAAATTCAATGTTGTTTGTAATTTACCAAATGGGACTGCGATCCATGAGTCCCATGTCAAAGCCCTTGATGACTTCAAGAGGGATAGGTAAAGGCTTAGTGCATGTGAGCATTATTAAGAGGGATTAAGATAATTATACTTAAGACGGAGCAGAAACTGTTCTAAACAGAATCATCTTGACCAACCATGGTCAAGGGAATAGACAATCTTAATCAATTAAGATCAAAGATAAAGGTACATAGGTACTTCAAGGGATCTAGGAGACAACCAGCAAGTTGACCAACCGAGGACGACAGGGTTGTCCATGATCTATCTTACAAGGAGTCCTAAGGTAAGGATAATTAGGGTTGGTAGGGTACAAACCCTAACCCGAAGAAAAAGGGAAAACAAGCAACTTATCTTGCCAAGCCCCTGGAATCTTGCCAAGTCACGGACGACCCAGGACTGAATGCTAGGAGCATTCGAGAAGAAGGAATCACACCTTAGCAGTTGGTCGTACCAATGACCACTGAAATGATCGTGATTATACACTTAGGTACATTGTTTGAACTTCTTTGCTCAAGGAACTAATTCAAGGCCAAACACTTAATGCTTCAAGTTAATAGCCTGGAGGGAGAGGCAAGTTCAGTTACCTCCAACTGTCTTCCTAGCCCTATCCAAGGGGGTTGTTAGCCACGCCGCGTATATAGACCGAACATGCTGCAAGAGGTCTCTTCATGGGTGCTCCTTGGAGCAGGAGGATGCTTGGGTGCCAGGGGAGGCTCTGCCTGCTGTAAATTCCTTGCCTTCGGATCCCGCACAAAAGGTCGACATGACTCGAGATGGGATCTCAAGGCTTGTGTACTAGTCTATGAGCGAAACTTGAAGCAACAATCCTCTTGATTGCTAGGATAGCCTTCGGGCATGATACTTGATGTATTACAAGACTATGATAAATAAAGATCAGATATTTAAAAAATGAACTTGCTTCACATTGTTTTTTTATATCAGTGCCTAAGTTGCGTGAAGGAACCTGTGTTTAAATTAATTAATTAAGGAAGCTGCCTTTGCATGTCAAACATAATGTGATAGGTAATTAGATAACTAAGCAACCCGAGGAAAGTGCAGTGGACGTGACTTGGTCCGTCCTTCGGAAGAGTGTTGCCGGTCAGCTGGGAACTTTTCTCAAATGAAACGATAACAAGACTATGAAGACCTAGCGCCAATAGAGTTAGAATCCCGATTTATAGTGTTTTAGGGGAGCGGAATGGGACTATGCCTTATGGGTAGAGAGGCTGAGCTTCGCATCCCTCTCATTTCCCATTCTCCATGAACCAAGTGCAGCATAAATCTGCTTCGACTCTGCTGTTTCTACGCAAGGTGGTTCATCTGCAGCTCGACGCTAGCTACTTCTAAGAGACTTTGCTTATGGGAAAGAAACCCTGACTTCAGGTCGGTCCTAAGTGGGAATGGTCGGATACTTCCGCTCAGGGCAGTCTCGAGAAGACCTAGATCGCAAACCCTGTGACATTCCTTGCGAGTGCGAGGTGGCACTTTCTAGACTCTCTTCCCGATGGGCTGCTAAGACGTGTCCCACAAGTGGACGAGTGGACACGTTATAGTTGGTATCAGAGCGAACCAACGAGATCGAAAGATTAAAAGGGAACTTAATGGAGAAAAATAAAGGGAATAAGGGGATAAATAGGGGAAGGTGAGTAGAATAGATCAATGTTTTTTGTTGAAAACATTTATTTACTCACTTATGGATGCTAGGTTGCAGAGTCAGGAAGCATGGAGCAAGTTCTTGGTGTTCCAGGTCATGTTCATGACTGCAATGCATGCTTCGAATTATCATCAAAGACTTGGCATGATGAATATTCTGGACGGCATCTATAATCCTTTGCCCCTATATGCAGAGCGGAGATTGACAGGAGACTCAGGAATATACTACATAGCAGCCCATCGACTCGCATACCTTCAGACCAACTTGAAGAGAATCAAGTGGATGGAGGATTTAAAGATCGTGAAGCTGTTCATCTTTGTCGAAGCTCACGTAAATGCAACTTTGCATGTTAGCGGTCGGAAAGTCAAGCCGAACAAGTATGTCTATGAAGAAGTGACCCGGGTAATCTCTGCTGACAGAATCAAAGTGTTAGGGCACTATGAGAAGAAGGGGTATCAAAGGAAGGGATACCCCAAGCTTCCTATGACTTACCGTTTCCTGAAAATCCATGACCCCACTCCATATTAATATTTCGTCCCTGTAGCTGATCGTAGCACAATCCTATTTTTCCCAAACTGATGTATCAATCAGCATGTCCTACTTATCCAAAATAAATGTACTCAGGGGGTTATGCCTTCATGAATAAATAAAACTTTTTACAATTATCTATCTTGATCATAAATGTTAACTAAGGTGTTAAGTGATTAAATAACTTAGCTAAAAATATGTGCTAGTCATATTAACATAATATGGAAACGTATGATAAGATGTTAACATAAAGAATATTATTGTTTCAAATGCAACCCCAAGTGCAAGTTCCGAATCCGACTCTTGCACTAAGTCCAGCTCTGGCTCAAGAGAAGAAATTCATTCTCAAACAAATTAAGCCAGCCGAGTTTGATGGCAAGGGAAGGACTGTTCAAGCTGACGCTGAGATCTGGATTGAGTCCATGGAGGACTATTTTGAGGCAGCAAGAACTGTACTTGCTAACCAAGCCATGCTTGCCAAACTTAAGCTTACAGGCAAAGCGAGACTTTGGTGGAAACAGTGGTGCAGAGACCAAGCGATCTCGGAGGGGATAGTCACTTGGGATAAGCTTAAGGAAGCTGTGCGAGGGAGGTATCTGCCACCTGCCTACCGCACACAAAAGATGAATGAATTCTATGACTTGAAGCAGCTAGGATTATCCTTGGAAGCATATAATTCGAAGTTCGTTTCACTCCTAAAGTATGCACCCCCAAGGGAAATGACACAACAGGTGTCAAAATTCTGTGTTAGGTTGAATCCACCCATATACACTCAATTGGAATTAATGCACCCAACAGACCTACATGACACACTCATTTGAGCTGCTCCAATAATACAGGAAGTGCAAACGAAACCAAGGAACAATAGGATTTGGCCTTACAAAGATCTGAATAAGGGTATGTCTAAGGCTTAAACTAAGAGAGCGCAGGGTCAAAATCAGGGCCAAAGAAAGAAAGCTAGGGTCAATGCTGTCAAAAACTTTGTTCCAACACAAAGCAATGATCGTAACCCATGTTGCTTCCATTACAATGAGCCCAGATACTTCAAGAGGGAGTGTCCCAAACTTGCCAGAGGGCATCGCAAAGGGCAATTCCAAGGTCAAAACAAAGCCGCTCATGGCCAAGGAACCACCGTTATGGCCTGAGGAAGAACCTCCAGTGTTTCCAACAAGGAGCTGGACAATGAAGAAGATCCATCCATGGATGCTGACTTTGAGAGGGCAATGGTTCATGCCACTCTTCACAAGAAGGTTCCAAATCGCCAATTCTCGATGATTCAAACTCCATCTGAATATCAAGGTAAAAGCTTCAAAACCCTGATTGACTATGGCAGTACACATTCCTTCATTTAACCAATCTATGCAAAAATATTAGGGATGACCACAATAGATGCACCTACTTTACTTGTGGATTTAGCAAATGGTCGTGAAGTCACTTGTACTAGGCAAACTGCTAAGGTGAAATTCCTACTGGGTGGGAAGCTAGCTTCTGTGAGATTCAAGGTAATGAACCTAGGTGTCCAGGAATGTTTACTCGGAATGGATTGGGTGGCTAATACCCAATGATGCCGACATCTACTATGGGAAGCGCCAAGTCTCCTTCCTAAATTCTGAAGGAAAACTAGTCATGACTCAAGGTGAGGCTCGTAAGCCAAAAATATAGTTGGCAAAAGCATCACGGATAATAAAAGGTGTTCAAAAGGGTCTACTTGTCTATCTGGTTAAACTAAATAAGCTAGATCAAAATCAGGGATTCCGAGAAGAACCTTCATGGTTAAAGGAATACACAGACGTATCTCCTGAGGAACTCCCTCCCCAAAGGGAAGTTGACCACGAAATCAAACTTGTGCCAAGAGCTACACCGGTTGCGAAGAGGCTGTATAAGATGTCCATTCCAGGAGCTATCAAACTGAAAGAGAAACTCGAGCAACTGTTAGATCAAGGCTACATCTGTCCTAGCAATTCTCCATGGGGAGCTCCAGTGTTGTTCCGAAAGAAGAAAGATGGAATGCTTCACCTATGCATTGACTACCGAGGGTTGAATCGGGCAACCATAAAAAATAAATACCCCATTTCAAGAATAGATGAACCACATGACCATCTTCAAGGAGCAAAGGTCTTCTAAAGGATAGATCTTAGATTTGGATATTATCAGATAAGGATCAAAGAAGAAGATACTCTGAAAACTGCATTCAGTACAAGGTATGGACACTTTGAATTTCTAGTGATGTCATTCAAGCTGACGAATGCTCCTACTACCATCAACAGGTTAATGCAGGATATCTTTAGGCCCTATCTTCATGACTTCGTACTCGTATTTTTTGACCATACCCTAGTCTACTCAAAACAGGGAAAGGATCATGAACCCTAGCTTTGCACTATTCTTGAAACAATGAGAGCACACAACCTTTATGCCAAGAGGAAGAAGTGCGCATTTTTCAAGCGACAGATTGAATATCTGGGATTCATTGTATCACTAGAAGGAATTTTAGTAGTTCTAGCTAAGGTCAGAGACGTTCTGTAATGGCCAACACCAACTTCTATCAAATAAATATGAATTTTTATTGGGTTAACAGGGTGGTATAGAATTTTCATCAAAGATTATGCTTTGATTGCAGCACCTCTTATACTGATCTACTAAAGAAGCAAGTAGTGATTGTATGGTCACCTGCTGAACAAACCAGCTTTGACAAACTAAAGAAAAGCTTAGTATTAGCACCCATCCTGAAACTTCCTGATCTTAGTAAGGAGTTTGAAGTGGTAACTGATGCTAGCACACTTGCTTTAGGATGTGTACTTATGAAAGAAGGTCATCCCGTAGCATATTCTTCAAGAAAATTGAAGGGCCAAGAAAGGAATTATGCTACCCACGACCTAGAACTGTTGGTTGTCATCCATGCTCTCAAACTTTGGAGACATTACTTACTAGGTAACAAATGTTCCTTAGTAATGGACAACAAGAGTCTTAAATGGATTTTCACCCAGAATCAACTCAATATGAGGCAATGTTGATGGATCGAAGTGCTGGAAGAATACGATTTTGAAATCAAATATAGGCCTAGAAAAGAGAATGTAATTGTCGATGCACTTCGTCGCAAGGCATGTCTAAAATCTTTTATTTTGCAATATCCATCAAGAGCAAGGTCTCTAGCCACAAAGGTATCATTGCCAAACAACCTGATTCTTGAGCTAGCAAAAGAAGGGGCATATCATGACCCAGTCTATCAAAAAATACTAAGGGAAATCCCTATCAAGGATCAAGACCCGAAGCTAAAGACGAAGTATCAAGAATTCTCCATCAGAAGTGGACTTGTCTACTTTAGGACAAGATCATGTATCCCTGCAAGCCAAACTCTCAAGCAGAAGATACTTTGGGAAGCCCATGACTCCCCTTTCTCAGGACATCCTGGTTATGCCAAGACCCTTAACACGATTAGGAATAGCTATTTTTGGGAAAGGCTCAAGGGAGACATACTCAAATATGTCATGTAATGTTTGCCTTGTCAACGCATTAAGGCAGAACATGTTAAAATGCCTAGGAAATTCCAACCACTTAACATTTCCCAAATGAAATGGGAATTCATTAGTATGGACTTCATTGTTGGCTTACCCCAAGTTCAGGGAGGATATAACTCTATTATGGTTGTAGTAGATGTGCTTACCAAGGTCGCACATCTCATCCCTGTCAAGATGAACTATAAAGCTTCAGACATCGTAAGATTATTCATCAAGGAAATATTCAAACTTCATGGGTTACCCAGAAGAATCATTAGTGATCGTGACTCTCTTTTCACATCACACTTCTGGAGGGCTATCTTCAAGGCTATTGGAACTCAACTATGTTTCAGTACAGCTCACCATCCCCAAACTGATGGTCAAACAAAATGAGTCAATCAAGTCATTGAAGATATGCTTAGGGTATACTACTGTCACAAACCCAAAAAGTGGATTCAATACTTACCCCTGGTTGAGTTTTCCTACAATGCTTCTTATCAACAGAGTATTCAGATGACCCCTTTCCAAGCATTGTATGGGCATGATTGTCCTACCCCTTTGAACTTCTCGGATCCAACTTTGAGAGTAGAAGCTTCAAGACAGATGCTGGAAGACATGGATGATCAAATCAAATCAATAAGACAAGACATTCAAGCTGCCAAGGATAGACAGAATGCTTACGCTGACTTGAAATGGCAAGACAGACCCTTCGTCGAAGGTGATATGGTTTTCATCCATGCACGCCCTGAAAAGAGTTCACTATTCTTGGGAGAGTACAAGAAGCTAAGTCCAAGGTATTGTGGACCTTATAAGATCACCAAGTGCCTAGAGCCTAATACTTACGGACTACAGCTTCCTGCAACTCTAAAGATTCATAATGTATTCCACGTTAGCCTATTGAGAAAGTATCTACCTAATCTGAATCATATACTTGATGATCAGCAAATTGTAATGTCTAGCCAAGGAGTCCTTGAGCTACGGCGTGATAGAATCCTAGATGTTACGGAGAGGCATTTGAGATCAAGGACCTTGAGAGAATACCTCATCCAGTGGAAAGTTTATCCAGAAGAGGATGCTACCTGGATGGACAAAAATACTCTCAACCAACAATACCCCTAGGTCTTCTCGAGATGAGGACATCTCGATTCCTCTAAGGGGGAGAGGATGTAATATCTCCCCTCCCCCCCTGTACCTTCCCCATAAGAATTCCCCCTTTAAATTTTTTTTAATTTAACTCAAATTTTTTACTCTCTCCCCCTGCCAACTGCATGGTGGGGGAGAGAGAGAAAGAGAGAGTAAAGGAAGAGAAAGGGGGGCATGCAGCACCCCCAAGAGGAGAGTGGCGACAGTTAACAGCCATCTCCCCCCGTCGTGAATCCCCCCCCCCACTTTAAAAAGGGGAGCCCTCCCCTCCCTCGTGGACAGCAACCCCCCCTCATCATCATCACGAGAGAGAGAGAGAGAGAGAGAGAGAGAGAGAGAGAGAGAGAGAGAGAGAGAGAGAGAGAGAGAGAGGGAAGTTTTTGGAAGATTCTTCTTCTCCCCTCCTGAAAGAGAGGTCATACACCCCTCCCGTTCATTATCTTTTGTCCACTCAAGGAGAGGTGGCAAGAATTTTGCATAGGAGAGTGTGAGATTTCTATCTCGTACATGCGTCTTCGAGTATGGCCCCGAGAAGCGTAGTTCCACAAGGATGGCCAGAAACCCTACAAGTGTGGATGGAGGTTCGAATCAAGACGGCACCGCAACCGTGAATGGTTTATCAGGCGTGAATACCATTGGAATGAAGACATCACTCCAAACCCAGGTTGCTCTATTGTGAAAACATAGGTTATAATTATCATGGTGAAAATCATATTCACATGCATCACATTAATTGCGTGTTTGATCATTTCCTAGGTATGAACTTAGTTGTGATGTATGTAACAAACAAGATAATTTCCGTTGTAAGATGCCATCATATTAGTTGAAATTGATTAGATAATTGCATTGTAAATTACCAAAAACTTCTTGCATGAATTCTTGCATATAGTGCATTACTCCTTGCACAAGTTCTTGGACATTGAAAGAAACAAAGTGTATCTCCATATCGCAAGATGGATTCTAAGGTACATGTAATAAACTACAGAAAAGATTAAAGTGCAGCTAGACTCATACAATAATCACATTAAGTTATAAAGGTCAGATCATTCAAGAAGGTTATAGGTCAGTAGGGTACAAACCCTAACCCGAAGAAAAAGGGGAAACAAGCAACCTAGCTTGCCAAGCCCCTGGAATCTCGCCAAGTCGCGAACGACCCAGGACCAAATGTTGGGAGCATTTTGGAAGAAGGAATCACACCTTAGCAGTTGGTCATATAAACGACCACTGAAATGATCGTGATTGTACACTTAGGTACATTATTTGAACTTCTTTTCTCAAGGAACTAATTCAAGGCCAAACACTTAATGCTTCAAGTTAATATCCTAGAGAGAGAGGCAGGTTCAGTTACCTCCAACTATCTGCCTAGCTCTATCCAAGGGGGTTGTTAGCTGCACCAGGTATATGGACCGAACCTGCCCGCAAGAGGTCTCTCCGTGGGTGCTTCTTGGAGTGTGAGGACGCTTGGGTGCCAGGGGAGGCTTTGGCTATAAATTCCTTACCTCCGGATCCCGCACAAGAGGCCGACGTGACTCGAGATGGGATCTCAAGGCCTATGTACTAGTCTACGGGTGAAACTTGGAGCAACAATCCTGTTGATTACTGGGATAGCCTTCGCGCATGATACTTGATGTATTCCAAGACTAGGATAAATAAATATCAGATATTCGAAAAAGGAACTTGCTTGACATTGTTTTTTTATGTCAGTGCCTAAGTTGCATGAACGAACCTATGTTTAAATTGATTAATTAAGGAAGTTTCCTTTGCATGTCAAACATAATGTGGTAGGTAATTAGATAACTAAGCAACCCCAGGAAAGTGTGGTGGACGTGACTTGGGTCCGTCCTATGGAAGGGTGGTCCCGGTTAGCTAGGAACTTTTCTCAAAAGACGTGATAATGAGACTGTGAAGACCTACCGTCACTAGAGTTAGAATCCCAATTTATGTTGTTTTAGGGGAGCGGTATGGGACTATGCCTTATGGGCAAAGAGGTTGAGCTTCGCATCCCTCTCATACCCCATTCTCCATGAACCAAGTGCAGCATAAATCCGCTTTGACTCTGTTGTTCCTATGCAAAGTGGTTCATGTGAAGCTCGACGCTAGCTACTTCCTAGAGACTTTGCTAATGGGAAAGAAACCCTGACTTCAGGTCGGTCCTAAGTGGAAATGGCTGGATACTTCTGCTCAGGGCAGACTTGGGAAGACCTGGATTGCAAACCCTGTGACATTCCTTGGGAGTGCCAGGTGGTGCTTTCTAGACTCTCTTCTCAATGGGCTGCTAAGACGTGTTCCACAAGTGGACGAGCGGATACATTAAAGATTACAATGGGCTAAAGCAATTGTGGAGACAAAATATAATATGGTTGACAAAAAGGTGAAACCAATTGCTTTTTTGCTTTAGTAGATAGTGAGGGTCTATACGAGAAAGTGTTAAGGCATCCAAGTTTACGGGACCGTAAAGATATAGGTCATCAATCTACAACTAAAACATTATAGGCCCGGAAAGTTGGTGTAGAAGGGTTTCTTTTGCATGTTGAATGAGACTTCTTTATGGAGGTGTTGGCTAGGCATGGGAAAGCATTTGCATTTCAGCAAGCTAAAATAGGTTGTGTGGATGCAAATGTTATCTCTCCTATGGTAATATTTATTGTGCCACATGTACTATGGAACTTGAGGCCTATTCTAGTGCCTAAAGCTTACTTGCCAAAGCTAATGGATTTTCTTAATGAAAAATTTACATGAAGATCTTGGAACCCTCTTTAGCCCTAAACTCAAATCGTTGGTTTATTGTGCTAAAAAAGAATGGGGCTTTGAGATTTATTCAAGACATGCAGTCAGTCAATAAAGTGACCATAAGAAATGTTGGTACATGTCCTGTGGTTGATGAATTTGTAGAGGCTTTTCTAGGTAGAACGATCTATTATTTGGGTGATCTTTACTTGGGTTATGATTAGTTTCAGCTTGCAGTTGAGAGTAAAAATATCAGATCCATGAAGACTTCGTCGGGGTTAGTACAAATGTGTAATCTCCCGTAGGGTGCAACGAACTTAGTGGTACATATAACAAATCATATGAATGGGGTACTCATGGATTTTATACCACAATTGAAAATGCCCTTCTTGGATGATGTTTCAATCAAAGGGTGTGTAGTGGATGAAAAGAATCAAGAGATGATGCGAATGGGTGCATACAGTTTTTTGTAGACCATATTGTGGATTGTGAAACCGTTTTGATGCATCTAGAAGAGGTGCATTTAACTCTTTCTAGGCAAAAGTCTGTCTTTGGAGTTGAAGAGGTTTTGATGGTTGGGCATATGTGTGGGCCCTATGGGTGAAGTCCATCACCAGTGAAAATAGATGGGATTGATAGAATAAAAGATGTATGTATAAATGCAATTGAGATGTGTAGATTCTTGGGTTTATATGTGTTTTATTTGATATGGATCCCTCACTTCACACATGTAGGTGATCCCCTACATATGCTCTTCTTGAGGAAAGGTCAGAGATTTCACTAAGAAAGGAAGCATCAGAAAGCAATGAAGAAATTGAACCAGCTCTTGAAATCTACTCCTACATTGAGAAAGACTAATTATTTGCATGGGAAGCCTTTCATTATTACCTACTGATACGAACCCAATCAGGATTGGATGGGCAATTGGGAAAGATGATGAGGAAGGGAAAAGATATACAATTTGGTTTGGTGCTAAAGTATTGATCGAACGGTGGTAGAGAAGGTATCCACATGTAAAAAGAGAATTATGGGGAATTGTGACAACCCTTAAATGTGATAAGGAGTATTTTATGGATGCTCATGTAGTTATTGGGACTAATTGTTTGCCAATATTGTGTATGATTACTTGTTGTGCTACCCCTGACATTGCTATGCTCTAGTGGATTGCATACATTAAACCTTTGAACCCTGAATTTTAGCATATTGCAGGAAGATATAACCTAGTGGCAGGCATGTTATCTTGGGCATGCTATGAGAATGAAGATGGGATGATAGATAAGGAGGAAGAAGATGAATTTATTGCAGCTAAAAGTGATGATTTCATTGGTGAAACTAAATTGGCAACCATTGTAACTATAGGTACATCTCTCATGAATGCAAGGAAAATATTAAATATAGTAAATATAGTAACTGGTTATCAAGTACAAGTGTTTTAAGTGTGAATTTAGCAATTCAAGGAGTTGCTACAACACTAATAGAAGCTTGGTTGAATGAGGAGTTTAAGAAGATTAAGAGGAAAGCCTACACATTTTTCGTAAAAGAGGGGTACTTGTGGAAACATGCTAAGAAGAAATAGGATATGCCATTCACTTTTGGGTGACAAAGTTTCACAAGTAAACATTATGTAAGAGTTTCATGAAAGCTTATGAGCTAGCCATAAAGGTGTTTGGAATATTTTTGCAAAGATTAAAAAAAGATATTGGTGGCAAGGCATGTATAAGGATGTTGCTCACTTTGTGGAAACATGTACAACATGTCAAATGTATTCATTTGTGAGATATTGGGATGGATTGTAGCCCACATATCCCTCACCTCTTCATTTTAAGTGGGTGGTGGATCTAGTCAGGATGCCTATAGATATTTGGCAAATGAGATATCTTATACTTGCATGTGAAGTCTTGATTAATCAAGTGGAAGGGAAAGCTCTACGTACCAAGATCTTTTATTGGTATGGGTATGTGGGAAAAACTACAGCAGATAGGGGTGAATTGGATGCAGATGAAGCCTAAGATTTCTTTGCATAGTTGGGAATAAACCTTGCTTTAACTCTAGCTTATAATCATGAAGGAAATGGAAAAGGTGAAAGAGGTCACCTGCCTATTGTGAAGGCATTGGCAAAAGCATGTGGAAAGAAGGTAAAAGAATGGCCATGATTGCTTCCTTATGCTTTGTGGGCTGACATAATAACTCATAGTGCTGTTACAAGATATATGCCTACTAAATTGATATATGGTCAAAAACCTATCATGCCAATATAAGAGATGACGATCAAATCGAGTATGCTACCTTGAAAAGAGGAGTTGAATCGAGAGGAGTTGTTGGCCTTACATATTAGATAGTTGGAAAGAAAGTCAAAAGACATAGAGGTAGCAATTGCGAAGTTAAGGGCAGCAAGGATGCAAAATAAGAAACGATTTTTTACCAAAGACATAGGCTGAGGCCAAGAACCATATAAGGTGGGGATTGGATGTTGGTTTATGACACTAGTTTGGAAAACCAACATAATGCCATACATAAAGTCTCTAAATGATGGTTTAGACCCTATGTGGTAAGACAAGTGTTTGATAATGCTACTTATGCATTAAATGAGCTCGATGGGATAGCCATGAGAATTCCAGTAGTATAAAAAAGAATCAAATTATTCAAGAGTGGGAATCAAGTGCCTATGAGTTGCCAGAATTGGATGAAAATAGTGGCAATGATACAAGGACTAGCCAAGAAGATATGGAAGATGAAGAAACAAAGGATATGGTTGCAAAGAATGAGGAGGACTCAGAATTCCGTGACAACTAGAACTTTGGCACATACCAGAGCATGTGCAGGTTCAAAGGGGGTGGATATTGTGCCACTACACAGACACAATGTGAAAATCATGAAATGCATCATCATCCAGCTTTCTTATGAATCCAGAGAGTCAATGTCATATTAGTCATTAGTGTTAGTGTCCATAGTATGGATGGTTCAAAAATATGAAAATTTTGAATGATTTTAGCCTATTTTTTATATTTTGGATATTTTTTTATAAATATCCTAAAAAGATGTAGAAAGCTTCTAGAATAGGGTGACATGCAAAAAGCAAGTGGCCTAAAAACTGTGATCAAGTGTCCTAGGGTTTTACGCCCCTTTCAGAGCCAACAGAACAATTAGATTTTTTGTTTGAGTAGCAAAAAAAAAGCTAGTGTTTGGTGAGCATTTATGGTTCAAAAGGGAGCTCTAGGAGATCTAATGCTTGGAGATTGCTTCCGAATAGTAGTAAACATTGTCTAGTTAATCCAAGAACCATTTAACTTAGAGTTTAGACATCAAATGATCAACTGATGATTGTTGTAATAATCAGGAATACATAGGGATGAAGTGTATTTGGAGTTTTATACAAGGATTTTTTTTACCTTCTTAGGTTCTATCAATACATAGTGCTTTGAATCATTGAGCTTTTTCTTTATATTATGTAAAATCTTTGGTGGACTTGGTAGAAGATTTTATGATTGATTGATGATGTATGGGCATGTCTTGAAGAGAACTTGATTTCTAGTATTCTTGGGATTCATTTGAATCTCCTACCTATTCGTTTTCTTCTCTTCTATCTCCTTTCTCTACTTCCTTCTCTCTTTGATCCTCGAGGGATATGACCTTTCAACTAAAACCCCTTTGACAACATTAGGCTAAGAGACAACAAGAGTGCTAGGGGGACTTTGGCAATAAATCCCTTGGGCATTGATATTGAACTTAACCCCTACGAGTGCAAGATGGTCTTCTAGGAAGGCCCTAATGCTAGATAAGTGTAGATTAGTGGATTGTGACTATGCAAGGGTATCCAAGTGCTTTGGTACAAGTCTCGGTGTAAGGGACAGATTGCCAACACAACAATGCACCTTAAAGAAGGTGTGGGTACATAATAACTATTTATGAAGGATTATTTGAAATTGTATTTGTGTTCGTGCCTAATTTATATCAAGGAACATCACTTTAAATGGGTTAATCAAGGAAGTTAATTGCTATATGTCAAATTAAATCATGCTAGGACTAATTAGCAAACGAAAGAAAATCCTAAAGGGAAGTGAGTGTCTAGATCTCCAATGGGTCTTGCCAAAGGCAGGGTGGTCTCAATTCACCGAGAGGCTTCCATCACAATTTAAGCATTACTTTAGGCAAATCTATCAAGAGTTGAACATTGACTATCCTATCGTGTCACATTAAGACCCAACTAGTCTTGTTTTGGGGGTTGGAGTTGAGAGTTTTCCCTAAAAGTGGAGGGCTTGATATGCATTGCTCCCCCTTGTTCCTCACTCTCTTGGAATCAAGTGTTACAATGGTTCACTTCAGCTTGAGGGATGATAGCAATGTAGTCACCTTACAAGCCGATGCTAGATGTCAAATATGAGACTTTAGCATTTCAATTAGGTTCCCATTTTCAAGTTTATCCTTGTGAGATTGAGGTGGCGCTTCCTTTGCAAAGTAGGTCCAAGTAGCTTAAGATTAGGAATGTTCCATTATCTTAACAAGTTATAAAAGATAGTATTCTTGATTACTTCTTGATGGGCTACTAAAATACATGCTATTGATATTCATTAGGTAGGCACATTACATTGCTACTCTATTTTTTGTGTGTCAAAGAAAAGGAGAGGGATTGTGTAGAGTGAGGGACATGGTGTCATGAATCTCTTTGTATTTTTTCCTCCTTTTCTCCATAGTACCATCTTAGTGAGTTGTGTACATGAATGATAGTGTGTGAAGTTGAAAGTGAGAGAGTGAGTGACATGGCAATGAGAAGTGTTATCCTTATCTTCATCTCCTCAAGAACATCAATGGGGCATCTCCCCTTTTATGTGGGCAATAATTCAAGCAAGATCATGAGCAAAGGGCTACACACCTAGATCATGGAGGGATGATTGTTAACTCCTTTTTAACACATCACTTGTAATTATAATGTGGTAAGTATTGGTAAGTGCACTCAATACATTTTCCTCAATACATTTGCCAAGTGTATGTGGGATCGAATAGTAAATACCAAACCCTATACAATGGATTATATTTGTACAAAAATAAATATATTTACCATGTGTATGTGGGATTGAATAGTAAATATCAAACACCATACAATGGATTATAATTTTATAACACTCTAAAAGTTTTTTTTATGTTTGTCTTTCAAAATTAAGATGACAATCTAATGCAATTAGAATAAATTAATATTTTCGTATCATTTTTTATAAGTTTACTGAAGAAAGTGTGATTTTGAAAAATTATATGAAAAATTGATAGTTGTTTAGAGAATATTTGGAAATAGTCAAAAGATTTCACCTAAGATGAAGTATTATCCAAAAGTTTCACAACTATGTTCTAGTCCCATAGAATTTTCAAATTCTAGATCATATTCCCTACACTCGCATTGCAAGCAACTTATCTTAGATTGATTCTAAACCTATAGGAGGGTGACTTTCATGTTGATCTATTGACATAAATGGATATTATACTTGCAATTAAATTTTATGATCAATAGCCATTTCATGTTGAGATATATTTTGCTCTATAATATGGGGTTGAGATTTATGGTATCTTGATTTTTTTTCATGACTATTTGCCCATGATATTTTGTAACACTTTCTCAATCAAATTTGGGATGTTTTTAGTCTTTTCTATATTCTTGAAACTTTGTTTTGATACCTTGGTTATAAATATTAACTAATTTCGTAGGCCTTGTTACATGCATGTTTCTTCTATTTCTATTCTCTTTGAGAGGATTACTCGCATGGATCACTCATGAAGATATGTATGTATAACATCAATTAAAAACAAGGAAAATTTTAAACACCATTTTTATACTTTTTTTACATACAGAAAGGTGTCATATAAAGCGGTTACTTATAGATTGAATAAAAAAGGGTTGTGTTTTATTCAAGAAAAATTCATAGATTAGAATATTCATAAAAAGTTCATGAATGCACATTATATAGAGGATATATATATATAGTGACCCCCCCCCCCCCCCCCTCGGAGGAGGATTAAATGTTCATGAATTGTCTATGTGTAGGAGATAACACCACTTTCAAGTTTTCCAACTTCTTTCATCCTTTTGGTTATAAAAGAATATGTGCTTGAGGCTCTTTGTGGACTTCCTTAGTAAATATCTAGTATATTTTCTCCTCTTTTATCAAGAACACATGAGATGGTGATGTATGACCCTTTTAGAAGACCTACATGAACTTTTCAAAATAAACATGTTAAATTTCCTTCTATATCAAAACCATTACGAAGACTTGCATGATTGAGAATCCTCTATACCGCATGTCCGAGGTGATTTTCATTAAACCTCATTATATATACAAATTTCCATTATCAAAGTGATCCATTTTTTCAAAAGTTACAATTTGAAGAAAATTGGTTTAAATAGTCCTCTTATATAAGTGATTCCTTACTCTACCATCCTTATCTTAAGTTGGAAAGAGCCCCCTTTTGTGAATTCATGTGCCATATATACATATTCTAAGATAAACCAACCAAGGTTTGAAGATACAAGGAGAAATCAAGATAAGGTCAAAAGTTGCAATGAGATTTTCTATTTAAATAACTATGACCTCCTAGTAGTTAGCATTGAAAGTAGCTAACTCATTTTGATGATAACTAGGACCCTATTGTATAACACTACTTGCTAGCATTAAAAAAATATATCCATCCACCATAATTTTAGTACATTATAATTTTAGTTTACTCTTCTTATAGACAACAAAGTATTAAGTATGAATGTCTCCACACCCATTCTCATAGTCTTTTGGATCCAATCCTCATATAAGACTCACATATCTTCATATGAGCCTTTCTATTTATTTCTTAGCAATAACAATCCTTAGTAACTGCTTGCACTTGAAGATATGTTAGTGGTCATTCCATATTTGAGTGTGTTTTTAAAACTTCATTCTATAATTTCTATGAGATAGATCTCATTAAATAGTTCATTCAAACACCAATATCAAGTACCTCAAGTCATATTTACAATTCAGAACAGCCTTGGGAAAGTAGTAGCAAGCATGGGGCAAGCCTCTTATAGGCACTTTTTAGGAAGTCTGTATACCATGTTAATTCAAAGCGCTACACAGATATCCCTTTGTGTATGACCTTGAATGTAAAACATAATCTTTTTACTTATGTGTTTCTATATATTTGGTTTATTTTAGTAATTTAATCACTGAATCATTGGCAATTAAATCTCCTTTGTAGTATATTGTTTTCCATGCCACCCTTATACACATATAGATGTCATTAACCTGGAATTTGTGTTTGGTCAATTCATTTGACAAAAAAACTATCATAAAAAGTGAGCCTTTGGGTTGTGAGGCACATGTATATGAAATAATGTGTGCATAGATTGCAAACATTAGATTAGATGAGTTGAAAAGGTTTATAGATGGTAAAGTTGATACTAGCAAACAAGTTCCATCCACTATCTACAAAAACTTGAGAGCCATAAAATGCATCAAAGTTTTAATATCACAAATCTTTTTCCTTTTTTTAAAACAGGCTCACCATCACTACTCACACATCAACTAAATACCCTAGGGTCATTCAACTAGAAATCAAACTTATGATCACATGCATGGCACCTAGTACTCCTACCTGTTGAGCTATTGCTCCATGGTATAAAATGCATCAAAGTTGATCAAATCTAGTAACCATAAAAATGCATTGAAGTATATCAAGTTGCTAGTTAACTCTTATGTTTAACACTACTAAAAATGTTTGTATTTTTAAATTTATTTAAATAAGAATTGCAATCATATGAATAAAATTGCATAACCTTTACATTAAGTTATATATTGTTTATGCTATTTTCAAGTTCATACATGGACCCTTGATATGATTTGAATTACACATGCTAAATGTCCATGTTTGTTCCAACAATTGTGATCATCATGTGACTATATTCTTTCCAACTTACCTTAACACCTAACATTATTTTCATTTACTATCCTGGGTTGTTAAGAGTTCTCTGGAACAATTTATTGTAAGCTTTGCAACTGTAGAGCATGAGAGTTTTGGTAAAGAGTTGTACTGAGAGTTCCCTTGAACAATTTTATAATGAGCTTTATAGTTTTCAAGCACAAGCATTTTGGTAACTCATTTTGATGAGAGTTCACTTGAACAATTTTGTCAAGCACAAGCATTTTGGTAAATCATTTTGATGAGAGTTCCCTTTAATTATTTTATCATAAGCATAATAGTTGTATGTTTTAAAGTTATAGAGCACAAGCATTTTAGTGAAGGGTCCAAATAGCCATAGAATTGTGTTTCTCATGGGATGACATCATTCACCTAAAAGACACTTTGTTCCCTTTATCTTCAAGTTTTATTAAACCAGCCAAGACACACTCTAACAAAAGTTGAAAGCATAAACAAGTATTATCAGGTAATTGAATAATATCTTCATAATTTGAACAATAAAATTAATTTGTATTAAATAATCATATTAACAAAAATGGATTCAAATGCTTGAGTCATTAATCATGAAAAAGTGAGTACTCTTCCAAAAATATTATGTTAAATTGCATAAAAGCCATGAGATAGAGTTAAAGGAAGAAACCATGACATTATTTTGAGGTACAAATAAAGAGAAAATCCTCAAATAGATGAGGTTCATTCAAAGGAAATATGATGGTATGAATTTGAGATGTAATGATGATGACTCTATTACTCAATCAATCTTTTTGTTATGAAGTCTATGGTATGTGGCCTTTCTTTGCCATGACAACTATGTTGGAAGCTTGTTTTTCTCGACTTTGTGAGTTTGGTAATCAACATGGAAATGGGCATTCTTGTCATTATTCGAAGATTTTACATTGTGAAGAATCAAATATGAATTTGAGCTTTCCATAGATTAATGAGAATGCTCCAACACCACTTATAAAGGCCCTTTTCTCCATTGGTATGTAGAAGTCATATATAACCCATGATTAAGAGGGGTGTATCCTTTTTTTCACTAAACTAATTCAAGTCTCTCTCATCTATAACACACTTAAATGAAAAAGATAATTCGTTTAAGAAGGAATGATGTAAGTTTCCACCCATCCCAATAACAATTTCAAATTCTGCAATTTGTTTCTTGATTGAAAGTGTTTTCTGGAATCAAGCAAGAGCTTTTACACCTTTCCCAACATAAGAACATGCATCCCCTTTAAAATGTATTTTCTCACATGCAACTTGAAGTATAGCAAAACCCTTGTTCAAATCAAAGTCCACCAATTGCATTATATGTCAATTTCAAAAGAAATATGCTATTAAATAGAATCTTACCATATCTTTCCTACTTTTTAAAGGAAAAGCATGTAATAACTATAAAATACATCCCACATGTTTCTCAATAAATAATAAAAATACTTGGTGTATACAAATTCAACACATGAACTAATTTGCTTCTTCTTAATAGGATAAGAGATCACTCCCACAAAATAAATCACATATATTTCTTCTTTCTTGAGTTACTTTAGATTAGGCCTATTGATATAATGCGCTATTGACCTATGCGTCATCTCATGTTACAAGCATAGGCAAACAATGGGTTGTTTAAGAAAGTTGCAAGAACCATTTTGATCATAAAGAGGAAAAAGACACTTGTTTTTATGTGATGTTTTTATTTTTTAATTGGGCAATGCCAACCTGAAGGTGAAGATGATCTAGAGGTATGATGCCTCAAAGCTAACTAGTTGACGATTCAAACTACTAACTTTCAACTATGCACCCACATGTCCTACCGATAGGGCTAATTGCTTGTTGGTTGCAGAGCAATAAAACTTGAACAACTCTCCTTTTATGTTAAACAAACTTATTATTCATAAAGGTCTAGATTAGTTAATGTAGATGTGGTTCTTCCTGGGAATAAAGCCAGATGACATTGAAACACAAGTTTTTCCCTTTGAAAATCTTGACCATGTGTTGCAGGTACAAAGTTATAACATTTTCTATATTCAATATTATTGGTCAATAGAAGGGATGTATGTTGTAGAATTGGTCAGATGTACATGTAACAAATATGTTTTAGACAAGTAAAATGTCATATGTATCATGGTTAGTCATAGAAACCATGTCATTTAGGTAGGTAAGGGCTTTGTATTTGTTCTTTCCTCGTAACATGTGATCATTGGAGAAGAACAACTAAGTTCGCATGTAAAAACACTTCTTTTTCAACACGAAGTCATATACCACTATGCATTCTGTTTTAGTACCCCAATTGTCTTGAGCTTTGTTTATGAGCTATAAACTTTGGTACAATTTACTTTGAGACTAGAAACTCGAGGAATCTACAAGTGTTTAAAGAACCTTGTAGTCAATCGTGGAGTGTTGAGATGACAAGCTCAACACATGCAGACATTGATGATGGACCGTCTGGTTAGATGGGTCCACATGTCTACACTTAGCACGTCGGTGGTCATTATGACTCACACATGGCCACTGACTCATTACTTATTATATTCAGGTTGTTACACCTATTTACAGCTGGCATAGTTATAGCGCCAGTCGACTAGTGTAGTCGGTTATGCATTGTTTGACTTAGTAGGCCACTTTCCTTTATGTTGCATCTTATCTATACTTTGTGTACATTGTAAAGAGTGTGGAAGAAGAAGAAGAAACTAGCAAGAAAACGTTTTGGCCTCCATCTCTCTTCTTGTCTCTTGAGTGAGCTTCTCCTTGTACATTCTGTGTGTGTTCGGCGCAGCATCTTGAGCAACTTCCCCCACCACGCGATTCTTGACATGGAGAAGAACCTACATTACACAAAACTTACAAGTTGCAAGCTTATGAATTTTCATCTCCACTATCAACTAGGGTTATTGATCAAGAAATGTATATATTTAGAAAGTTTAGTAATATACCTTAAGAGAGTTTGCATGCTCAAGGAGGTTATACAATAAAAAGTGCATGCTCGCAACAAGGAAGCGATCTTGTGTAAGATAATATTTTAGCCCATACAATGAGACTTGGGCAACTAGAAAATTAAACACGTATAGTGAGACTTGGCTATCCTACTCAAACAAGTATCCAAAATCAAAAAGATGTTTGACTTCTCTACCATTGGAAAACTTTAAACATTTGGCTTGTTGAATGCAAAGGTCCCATTATAGCCACTAATCGAAACATCTTATGGTGACAAAGGTCTCATTATTTACTAGTGTGCACACACAAGAGGGTACAAGGCTACTTGCTAGTGCACTAAAGGCTAATAAAAGCATTGCTTGTATGGGCTCAACACAATCCTGTTTACACATAGGGCTAAGCCCACATTGGCTTTCTTGACTGCAATCAGTACATCCCTAATCACTTTCTTTATTCTTTTGGGCAGGGAGCTTACCTACCTATAAGCTGTCTATGCACTTTTTGTTAGGCTCTAAAATGGATTCCACCAATCAATAAAGGACTTGCAAATCACCGGTATGTAAAGTCTAGTGTACATAAGCCCAACTACCACATCAACATCAAAAGTTATCCACTACCATGTTTATAAAAGGCAATACACAAGATTGCCATCCAAATGTGTATGGGCAAAACATGCATTCAAAGAGTGGACAAGATTGCTACCTGAATAAGTGAGCTCACAAAACAAGCATCCATTTCGAATACCCATGGTGGTGTGTAACTAACGTTATGTGTCTAAGCCCCATGTATCCATGAACATCTTTTCATAGATGGTGGTGGGCCAAGGCCATCCAATGTGTAAAAGACTTAGAGACCCATAAACTTTCAAACATCCCAAGCTAGCAAAGGGGATCCTAGCCCGGGTAGTTTGAGTGTGGGTTTAGTATTAATGCCGGTGAGTGAGTTCAAACCCAAGTGGTGCTTCCCCAATGGCTTAAATCTATCATCATCCAAACATTCCAAGCTGAGACCAAAATGTTTTGAGTGTGAGTGCAGTACTGCGGCTGCTTGAGTTCAAACCCCAAGTGGTGCTTCCCAAGTAGCTTAAATCTATTATCATCCAAAAATCCCAACCTGAGACGAAGGCCGGGGGGGCGTGGGCGGGGGGAGAGAGAGAGAGAGAGAGAGAGAGAGATTATCTGGATATATAACCGAGGTGAGCGTGGGCTATTGAGATGAAGATCAACAACGTTCCTGCTAACAGCAGAATCAACAAAGCAATGCCTCTGCAAAACAATTAACGTGTGGCTTATGAAAATTAGGGTTACTGCAGACAACAAGACACAACTAAAACGCGCGCGCGCATGAACACCCACACACACACACTCTCTCTCTCCCTCTCCCTCTCTCTCGACGTGAAAATTATGACCATTATATCAGAGTCGAAGAACAAATTCTTACCCGTATTTGCAGCCGCCGTTGAGTGTGATTAGGCTCCTCTCTCTCTCTCTCTTTCTCTCTCTCTCTCTCTCTCTCTCTGGGCTTTGACATGAAGAAGAGTAAGCACGAATGGCCTCCGCCTGATGTATTATTAGCAGTCCGCAGACAGTTTAACATTACATGCGTGCAGATCACCTGAGAAACGGTTCAGGGACAAGACTACATGTGCTCACTCTCTTCTGTCAGAGCCTTTCAAATCGTGAAAGTCAGTCGGATAGTAAGTACTCGCAGAGAGTGTGTAGTACTGGTCGATTCTTATACCCACTTCCAATGTTAAACTAAAGCTTTTGATATATTTCTTGGTACAAAGCAAATTTCAATGGCACCGGTGGAACTATGGAGACCTTATTGAAAATGCGAGAGAAAGAGAGAGAGAGCTAAATGGATCAACATGTTAATTGAAAGGATCTTAGCAACATAAGAGGCATGTATAATTGGAAAGCACCAATAAAAATCTAAGAAGTGTGTGGCTCTTTGGAAATATGAACTCTAAGATCTAATTTCTTCAAGTCATGTCTCTCTTGATGTGTAACCACTAATGCTTATGGTCATTCTTTATTGACACCACTATGTTGAGGACCATGCATTCTACGTTTTGTAACTTGTAAGTACAACTTGGAGAGTGAGTTCCTTGTACAGGTTAGTATATTAGATTAACATAGCCACAAACATCGTGTTGTATTGTGTGGATCAAACCAATGACTCTAAAACTTTGAGAATACTTAGCTTTATTGCTTAAATTGACAAGAGAAATTTGGTTTGCTAGCCCACTTTGTTAATCAAACTTGCGCAGTTTATCATTTCTTGAAAGTCTATGTCAATAGGCCCAACATCTTCCAACATTCAATCAATCTCCAATTTTTTTCCTCTAGCTTAGAAAATTCCAAAATTCTTTAACCTTGATAACTTTTATGGAAAGAATGATTATATTTCTAGTATTATATTCAAGATCTTTATAGTGCACACCTTTCAAGCACATTGGTATTACATTCAAATGGTATGAATATATACACTTTTCTAATGTCTAGAATAATAAATCATGGGCTGGTAATATGTTCTTGATAGATACCAAATGTAGCCTTTACTACCAACCAAATAGAACATAATGAGTCTATATTAATATGTATATATCAATCTCCCGCATCTTGCTCATTTGCAAGAATTTCTAATTGATCTATGCCCTCATGCAAAATCTCAAGATGAAAACCTATGTCTGCATATAGGTGCTCATGTCCATCAAAGTCCTCATCTACTATAATAGGTTCCAATGCTTAGCCCATCGTCCTCATCCTCATCTGATGAAGTATAGTTTGAAGCTAGCGTCTAGCTCTCATATAGTTTGAAGCTAGCGTAGCATCTCCATAGTCTTCATCTAGGTGGCAAGGCATCAATTGATCAAAATGGCATCCAACCATTTTGGATCCAAACATCTTGTGGGTAAAAGATAGATTAGCTATTAGTAAAATTATAATGGATTTAAGATAATAATTTAAAATTATACTTCCATAGAGCATTATAGAAAACTATATGCACAATGGAACGTATACACATCTACTCTCACTCTTGTGAGTAAAGGCTAGAATGTTCTTGTTTCCTTTGTCAAGAATATGGTGACAAGAATAGGTAAATTTAGCTACCATGATAAAAACTTTGTTCTTGAAACCATATATCAACTTTCCTTGCATTTTGAAGTAACTTACTCAAAAAACTTGTACAATCTTGAAAAATCATCATCATTCAAGAATACATTCTTCATAGAATTCATTGTGTTTGAATGTGTGTGGAATTATCATATTGTGTCATTTACATGCCTCTTGTATTCCCTATACAAAAGACATGGAGTAGGAAAGAAAGTATGTATGTCATTCACCCTTAGCTCATGGATTCTCTCAACTTGTTCTAGATTATCCCTTACCCATTTTTTTTCCTTATAGTTTGTTCTAATACATAAATTAATGAAAGGTAGCATGTCTCTTTATGCTAGAACTAAGTAGAGATGATGCCATGCATCATGCCATTCCCTTGTACACCAAG
Organism: Lygodium microphyllum; assembly: GCF_053477565.2. Taxonomy (NCBI): domain Eukaryota; kingdom Viridiplantae; phylum Streptophyta; class Polypodiopsida; order Schizaeales; family Lygodiaceae; genus Lygodium; species Lygodium microphyllum. Next base: position 28,092,115 of record NC_141137.1, read on the forward strand.
CTCTAGAATGGGAGTTGCATGCAAAAGGATGTTGTAGCTGAAAGCTCAAATAGGTATTTGCTAGGCTTCTCACACACAATGCTTGTAAGAAACATAAGATGCATGCTTGAAATGGTGGTCTACATGTGGGACACACATGATACCCATTAATATTAGAACAATGCACTATGAACCCTAGATAATCATGCATCATATATAATGGTGCAATGTGTTTCCTATTTGGTTAGAACTACGTAATATTAAAGGAATTTGGCATAATCGAGGCATAGTCTATGCATGTACTATTGTGTCAATCATGATTGCTCCATCAAGATAGATGATTCTACCACATGGAATGTCACGTGTAGACCAAATATTGTAAGTGCATTTTAGTGATAATATATATTATGATTGGTATGATTAGCCAAAATATATTTGATAGAGGTGATTAAAAACTTCAAAAAGATTTTTCCAACCTATGTAATAAGTGCTTGAAGGAGTGGTCATGATTACATGCATTGGGTATACATTGAAGTCATGACACAAAAATATCATAATGAGATTGGACAAGCTAACCAATGCTTCAAGCCCAAATTGGAATAAAGTGAAGGATGAGCATCCATCCATGCCAAACAAGTGGCCCTAGTAGAGAGAGGAAAGTTTTATTCACATGAAGCCATCTCTCTAGTTTGATAGTGGAAAGGGAAACTCATTTTTACTTGTACTCTTATATGTTTTTGTTAAATATGGAAGTTAATTAATTATAGTATTAATTCCAGCATATAAGCACTTATAGGAATAAGTCGTTGGCCGCAAACTCACACATGATGAGTAAAGGAAAGGAAAGAACTAGCCCACATGTGCTCTCATTGATTGACTAGAGAGTAAACAACTCTAATTATCAACAAGGAAGCCCATATGTAATTACCGATAGGTACCATTCTTGGTTTATCTTATTGTCACTAAAAATGGCTAACAAATCTCTTCATTTTCCTATAGCTAGGGGGCCAATTATAGATGACGATGAGGATCCAAAAGTTGAAACTCATGGTGCAATACAAGGTGAGAACGATGAGGAGGATGAGGAGCATCATTGAAACAATGAGGAAAATGGAGATGAAGATGAGGATGGGGATGATAATGATGATAATACCTGGGTTTTTGTAGTGTCCTTTTAAATCATTTTCGCACTTCTTCTTTGATCTCACATCTATTTTAGTGATTAGTATTATTTTAAAGAGGTGCTTTTTATGCTTGACCCACAAGAATATATTTATTTATTTATTTATTGGATTTTCTGACAATAATCTTCATTGTTTCCCCTGTAGCTGTGGTACGACAATGCACATGTCCTACCCTACAATGTTTTAATAACAATATAAAATTTGGCATTGCAATTGTTAGGAATTTGATTGTTGTAATTATTGAAAATTTCAACAATTACAACCTAGAAAAGAGTGCAAATTTTCTAGCAATGACCACCCAAATATTTGGTAGCATCATTAATATTGATTATTACTATGCTCTACTTGTGGGGGTGGTTGGCATTCTCTGTGGGACAATATAAAATAAAAAAAGGTACTAATACAATTGTAATTATTCGATCAAACCGTTGTAGGGTTAATACTCAACTATACAATATCTATCACTAAAATATATTGGTATTGCAATGTTTATGTTCTCCTTTCATATTTCTAAATCAAACTTACTAGTACGGTAATATATTTTTTATTGTATGTAAATTTTACCAACTTAAAGTGTATATTTCTAATACTTTTACCAATTTAATATATCCCTTATACTTTACACTTAGAATGTCAACACACATGGTATCATGTATTGCATAACTTACTATTGTGTGTGTGTGTGTGTGTGTGTGTGTGTGTGTGTGTGTGTGTGTGTGTGTGTGTGACCCATTGGCAAGAGACAACCTTGTGGAATCCACAAAAAATCTTCTCTCTATTTCTCTCTTTGCCATGTGGAATCCACAAACAATCTTTGAATAATATATGCAAGGTAAGATGCAACAAAGATTTGAAAAGCCATAATACTTCTGCATATTTAAACATAATCAATTTCCTTCTTTCCACCTAATATGAATACTCATCGAAATATGTAAAATATTGTAAGTGGAAGCTAGCATTTATGCTTGCTCTTGACTTTGAGTAGATAAGTTTTTTTCTTATTTAATGTGAATCGTTGACATGTCATGGGGAGGCTCACAAAGTAGGTTGAGGTAGTTTGACTAGAATCAAGAATAGGACACACAACTTTAGAAGCTTAAAAAGCAATGGACACACACACAAACAGGGATGTGAGTGTGAGTAATCCCCCCCAAAACAACTTTACAAGTCTAAAAAGCTATGGAGACACACACACATGGATGTGTGTGTGAGTAATTCCCCCCCCCAAAACTATCCCCATGGCTATGCATGCCTCTCCCTCTCTATTTATTTATATATTCACACACACACAGAGACACATGGGAGAGGGAGGTTTTTAGTTATACAACCACTAGTGTAGTTATAATGCTCAATCATTCTTAATTAGGAGCTGGCCAATCATTCCCAATATGGAGCAACGGGCTAGAGCGGGAAATTCCACAAGGAGAGCTCCAAGGTGTGTGGAAGTAAGCAATCTAGCACTCAATGAATAGATAAGTTTTTTTCTTATTTAATGTGAATCGTTGACATGTCATGGGGAGGCTCACAAAGTAGGTTGAGGTAGTTTGACTAGAATCAAGAATAGGACACATAACTTTAGAAGCTTAAAAAGCAATGGACACACACACAAACAGGGATGTGTGTGTGAGTAATCCCCCTCCAACACAACTTTACAAGTCTAAAAAGCTATGGAGACACACACACATGGATGTGTGTGTGAGTAATCCCCCCCCCCCCCCCCCCCCCAAACTGTCCCCATGGCCGCGCATGCCTCTCCCTCTCTATTTATTTATATATTCACACACACACAGACAGGGGAGAGGGAGGTTTTTAGTTATACAACCACTAGTGTAGTTATAATGCTCAATCATTCTTAATTAGGAGCTGGCCAATCATTCCCAATATGGAGCAACGGGCTAGAGCGGGAAATTCCACAAGGAGAGCTCCAAGGTGTGTGGAAGTAAGCAATCTAGCACTCAATGAATAAATGAGAGGGAGAGGGCAACTCGCGAGGATTTGGTTCCTTCGAGGCAAGAACGAAGGATGTCAAGCATGATTAGGCGAGATATATAGTGAACGGCATGCACGTGTAGTCATTGAGAAGCGAGCCCGATTTCTTGCGTTTTTTCTAAGGTTCAATTTAATTTTATACAATGACCTCTAACAGCCTTGCTCGCATACTTTATCACGCACAAGCCTTGTGCATGCACATTGAGATGAGGTCTCTCTTCACCTCATCCAATGTATAGCGACTTACAACTACCTTTGGATATAATTCAGTACACCCTTCATGTATAGTAGACGTTGTGTACACTCTTGATATTAAAAGAGTCCTCGGCTTTGCCCCATCTTTCATCATTTATCAAGCCATGCCCCAAGGAATCTTAGCCAAATTAAAAGCTATAATCGTATTTGAGTAAACATAATGGAAGTGCGAGTCTATATAGAAAACCAATCTCTAGTAGCTTTAGAAACCTTTTCTTCAAGATTGGGAACTATGAAAAACTATCCCTTTTTCTTGTTTCCTATGTTAAAGCAAAGACTTCATTTTCACACCATTCAATCAAACAATCTTATTAAGATGATTCCCTTTTCTAAGTGTTGAAAATCGTCACTAGCATCATGTAGCAACCCACCATTACCGATACATAACCTTTGAAACTCCATCCTCAAGTTTTTTGATATGGATCATAAAAAAATGTAATTAAAGTCTTTTAGATGACATGCCCGTCAAAGACAAAACAGTTAATGATGAAATTAAGAGGAAACAACATCAAAATTATAGAAGAAACATTCCATCTTATCACATTTGTGTACTATACCAAGATTTGAACTTATTCTTCTCAATTTCATGGGTTTCAAAATTTTGAGGTTCAAAGTTATGAAACACATAAATGCAACTTTGAGTGTGACACTTGAGCTTTCACACAATTGAGCATTTGAATATTGCCTTTGATGCTCTATAATAAATGGAAAATTTCATCATGTAATGATAAACTCATTGGTGCTCCTCTGAACATCATGAAGTCATACTTGACGTTGGGTACTATTAGAAAAAAAAGCAACAAAGAAGGGAAAGACAAATAGTTGGGATGAATTGTAAATGATCATTCATGTGTATAGACGCACAATGTACAAACCATTAGTTATGAATATGCTAATACATGTTATAGTTGCTCTTGTATGTAACTACAATCTAGATGTGCCATCCTTCAATAATGTGTAGAAGTGGTAATATGACCTTGCATTAAACATAATGTTGTGCAACTAATAATTATCAAACCTATTAAATCCATTAACAAAGGCAACTTTGTTTATTCGGAGTGAAGCCTTCAAGGCACATAACACATTCGATTATTGCAATATCCCTTAAATATAAAATGAAGATTTCTTGGATTCTTTGGTAGATATTCTAGAAAGTTCGACTATGCTGTCAACATTGTGCTTATAATTTCTAGTTTAGAACAAGTAGATGTTCAAATCCTCATGTAAAGAAATAATTTTATAAACAAAAAAGGAGTTTGTGATTTAATAATAAAAACTCAAAGAGGGAGTAGAGCAAGTAAGGAGTTTGCGATTTAGTAATAAAACTCAAAGAGGGAGTATATCTCAAAACACTTGGAAAAAAAAAACTAATGCTTTAACAAGAGAGGAAAAGGCAAATTACCTGTACAAGAATAATTGCCTCTCAACTTTTTTACTTCTTAAGAGAAGAGTGCCAAGGTAATTATAGTTCTTCATGGTTCTACTTGTTTAAGGTTAGAGGGAATCTCACTCACTCGCTTAGTCACACACATATACACATCCATATCCACATGCGCACACAGACATGCACATGTGTGTGGACGCATGCGCACACACACACATCCATTTAGTCTAATTTGATAATATTTGAATAGAGAATACCTTTGTGCTGGGTCTTGATAATGATGAGATCTCATATGCCAGTATCTTGCATACTTATGCTATCAAGTCCATCTTTATGATGATCCATTGCCTTTTATTTTTATGCTATCAAGTTTAGCTTCCATATGGACTCTAGATTTTTATCAAGACAACATTGGTATACTTCATAGCCTATGTAATAGGGATCCATTTAGTCTGATTTGATAATATTTGAATAGAGAATACCTCTGTGGTGGGTCTTGATGATGATGAGATCTCATATGCCATCAGCTTGCATACTTATGCTATCAAGTGCATCTTTATGATGATCCATTGCCTTTCATTTTTATGCTATCAAGTTTAGCTTTATGATGATCCAACTTTCCTAGAACTCAAAAAAGTGAGTCGCAGAGTTATGCATCAAGCATAGGCTTGCATTAATCCTCAGGGGGGTCACTCCTGAATATATGTATATATAGCGTGAGTTCAAAACAAGGGCTTTTTAAAACACCATTTTTATACATTTTTTACATACAGAAGGGTGTCATATAAAGCGTTTACTTACAGATTGAATAGAAAAGGGTTGTGTTTTATTCAAGAAAATTTCATAGATTAGGATATTTATAAATGGGCCATGAACGCACGTTATATAGAGAATATATATAAGGTGAACCCCCCGATCATTAATCCAAAAAATCAAAATACATATTTGTAATTTTAAGAAAAATCATGCACTCATGGGAGAACACCCTAGAACTCTCTTCTATAAACTACATTAGTGACTTTAGCTTCTAAAGACATCCAAATCCTACTAAAAGGCACAAAACCAATCCTTTCCATCCTCTCTATGTCTTATCCATTGCCACATTCAATCCCTAGTCCAATTAACAGATTACAAACAAAAACCCCATAGTATCATGCCAAACCTTAATTCATTATGTACAATTCCTACCCCAAAACATAGGTCTCATTTACAAGGTTCTATCCTAGTCTGGGAGATCACAAGAGATAGTGAACTAGAAATCATTGCTCCAAATGGTTGTTTACCCATCTACATATGATCAATGGTCATTCTAGCATGTCATGAGTGCAAAGTAAGCCGAAGATGTCTCTACATGAATTATGACTGGTTCCATTACATGCTTATGCTGCCTAGGATGTTGAAGACACCCCCTATCCCTTGGATTCTATGCAAAATTGGTATATTATTTCTTCTTATCCATGGATTCACTAATCAAATAACAAAATATGGGTCCATACAAAACATGTAATGGATTAGTACCCATGTATCCACGATCCTTGAACCCACTTGTCTCTCAGGGTGGGTTTGATACCTTGACTAATTGCTATCAATGAATATCACAATGAAATAGCCTAGTCCCTACCACAAAGTCTAGTACTATGGGTACAATCTTACTACTATCCTTATGATCATGGTTGAACTACATGTCATCATCCTTACACTCTACCTCTAGAGAGTGATCAACCAAGAACCTCTCAAGCTATTCTAAGGTAGGGTTGGAACTCATAAAAATATGATTTCCTTGTGGCTAAAACATCCTAAAAAAATTTTGAAGTTCTAAACAAGTGTATGATCTATAATTCTAATGTTGATGCCAGGAGGCATATTCCATGGTGGATTCCGTGAGACCACATTGGATTCGGTGAGGTTTTGCCATGGATTCCGTAAAACTATATTTATTTGCCAGGGCTCGTACACAAGGTGGATTCCTTGTGCGAGAAGTTGACGGGGATGCCTGTCCTTTTTCGACATCATGTTAATTTAATGTGCATGTGGGTGACTCCACAGCGGGTGATTTCACAAAATACATATTCAAATTAATGGACGTTTATGAGTTTAGAGTGTACTTGTATTAGATTAAGGTTAGGACAGAGTTCCGACCTATTAATTTATTTTGTAGCTGAAGATTGCTAGGTATTCACTTTTGTCGGTTTATTTTTATTATTTTCTAACAATTTTGAATCCTTTAGTTGATGTGTAGAGCAGGCCCCGGTGACATTGGGAAGCACTGGGCGAGAGTGTGTATTCAAATTATCTAGAAGAAATTATCATTTTTGATGGCACGCGTCTTATTATTCAAGGTGTGGTGTATTTAGGTGTGCTTATTTAGTGAAGTGCTTGATAAATATTTATTATTTTGTATGCGCATGGGTGCATGGTTTAAATATTTCATTCTTGGATATTGTATTTGGACACAGTTCGACTTTTGGGCCGCCCAACCGCTTTATTCTTTATTTGGACAAAAGAAAACACAAAAGCTAAAACATGCTTATTGTAAAATTTGGACTATTTTTTAGCTTTGAGATGAATAAATTTATAAATTTATAAATACATGCATTGTGAAGCACTGACACAAGGCATGGGGGGAGATTGTACCCAATTGGTCTTTTTGCCTCATGTCATGCAAGTCTATCTTCTTGTTGATTTAAAAGCTTAAAATAGAGTTCTTTGTTCTTGGTGACCTTCAGGCGCTCGCTATGTACGCATCCAACATTCGATTTGTGCACTAGTGATATCAGAGCGAAGCTGAGATCAAGGGCTTTCAATTCCTTACCATCTCGCGCGAAGACGAAGCTTTAATGTGCACGTAGGTGACTCCACAGTGGTATCGGAGCAAAGATGAGATCAAGGGCTTCCAATCGCTTACCATCTTGCGCGAAGGTGGAGCTCTTGGAATGAGGGGGCTCTACATTCAATCTCACAACAAACCGTCAATATCGGTGTGTTTCTGGTGGTGAAGAACCCCCTATTATGCTGTTGGATCATGAAGGACCATTTCCAAACAACGGAGGGCCACTTCCAAAGCTCCTTCATCAACATGTTTTTTTTTCTCAGAGTAGTAGAGAAGAGAGGTAAGTTATTTGAAGCTTAAATCTTTATAAGCTTTTTAAAAAAAGCTTCATCCCATAATTCAAGTGACCGTGGCGGCAACATGTACTAGACGACGTCGAATGCGGCGTCAATGTCCTCTTGTCCTGGCTGTTTGTTGACGATTTGCATAAGCTTTTAATTCAAAATCTTAATACTAAGATTAATTAAAGCTTAGAAGTTTCATTAATAACCTTCTACATAGCAGCAATTCCCATTGCTATATTCTCAAACTGGGTTTCAACCTTCAGTAAGCCCCTGTTCGTATCTGCACTCTGACAGAGATAGTTTCGATCAAGCAAACTAATACACACAGTATATTTTCCGCTTGGAAGAAGGATTTCATCAACTTTTGCACTCGCAAAAAGAAGAAAGATCACAAAAAGCCATTAAAAAAACAAAAAAAGAAGCAAAACTTGTAAACCCAACTTTGAGCTATGCTCATCCCGCTAACAAGATTTCGAGTGTGTAAGATTGTTTGAAATTTCATAGGATGTCTGATCAAAATATGGAAGATTTTATGGCCAAAGGTGATTTACTAGAACCAAGGGTGGAGAAAAAACTAGACCTAATTATGATGCAGCTTCAAGAGGAACAAAGAGCACACCAAACTTTGCAAGCTCAACTGGCCACTCTTCAACGATCTACTGTCGAACAAGATGGACCGCAACCTGAAGATGTTATACAACGTACGATCGATGCAACACTCAAAGCACAATCTATCAGGAAAGAAGCTAAGATAGGTAAAATAAATTTCAAATTCTGTACTTTTAATGGGCTACGTGATGAAAAGACTATTCTCGCTTTTATCAATCAATTTGATGATTATTTCCATGAAGAACAGTATGCTGAAAAAGACAAACTCAAGTGTATCACTAACCATTTAGTGCATAGAGCATCACTATGGTGAACTGCTATTTGCAAAAGTATTGATTGTCATGCTACTTGGGAGGCTTTTCAAAACAAATTTTTGTAGAATTTTCTTTTACCTCAATTCCACGAAAAAGCAATCAAAGAGTGGGATCTTGTGCAACAAAGAGATTGTGATCCTATTTTACAATATACCGAGCATTTTTGGAACACCTTATTCCAACTTCGAATGCTCGAAGATGTACCTGAGGCGATCCACAAGAGGAAGTTTATGTCTGGTTTTCTTGGTCACTTCTATGTGGAGGTGAACATGTTCAAACTAACAACTCTTGAGGATGTGATTTCTTTAGCCCATAATGCTGAAGACAAAATTCCAGGACAAGAGAAGTGACCACAACAATTTCAAATAAATGAAAACTTCAGTACAAAGCAATTCAATTCTAACTTTTAAAGATTCAATCAAAATCTCTTTGTTCCATCTTCTCTCCGTAAATCTTGGAGACGACCCCCTGCTTTACCATCAAACACAAACCCAAATCCTAAGCCATCTTTCCAGCAAAATCCAAACATCCCTAAACTCCGAGCTATTACCAATAATGTTTCCAAAGCCAAACCCATAGTTTGCTACAAGTGCTACCAGCCTTGACATCTAGTGGTGAATTGTTAATCCAAAAAGCCAATTGTTCACATCAACTACTTGGGAGCGACTGAAGATTAAGACCATGAACAAATGCCAGATTTCACAGAAGACGATGACGATATTGGTATTACTTCAGATACTTTACTAGGTATTCCAAATCCTCATTCTTTATTAACGATGAAATGCCTTGTGCATGGTAAAGAAAAGATTGTTTTACATGATGATGGGAGTACACACGATTTTATTTCTGCAAAATTGGTCAACGAATTGAATTTACATATTGTTTCAACTCATTATCGCATCAAGGCTGCATTCTTAGGTACTAGATACAATGGTATAGAAGAAGTTTATGATTTAGAAATTAAAATTGGCAATTATGTTGAGCATAGAAATTTCTTGGTTGTGCCTTTGCAATCTAGTGACATTATTTTAGGAATGCCTTGGCATCATAAATATAATCCCGATATAGATTATTCCATGCATTCAATGAAAAGTCATTCTAATGGGAAAAAAATCACATTATATGGTACGCATACCTTAGATAATTTTCCATTGCTTAGTCACACACATGCTAAACGTGCATTAAAAAAAGGTAGCAAATCATACTTAATATGGGTGAATGAAATTGAAGCTAAGGAAAATCAGATGCATCCTAGGCACTCACAATTTCTTCACAATTTAAAGATTATTTTGCCGTTGACTTACCACCTAGCTTACCACCTACACGTTGTTGAAGGGTTTTTGAAAGCAAAGTCGCGACCACAGAGGACTTTGCATAATTTCAGGATAGAAGGTCAATAGAGGTAGCCTCCACAAAGAATCATATTTATATTTCAATAACTCTTCAGAAGACTGATGAGACAAATAGCTTATTAGCTTAGCAACTCTCTCTTTTACATCAGAGAAGCTGAACTCTGTTATAACAGCTTATTCTTTTGATTCAGACAGGTAATTATTGTCTATATTCACATTCACAGCCTTTGAGAATCCTTTGAACAGTTTTGAACCCTATAGAAAATTTTCCTTGTGACAGAGACAACTCCAATGCTATATGAAATACACTGTTACAAGCAAAATGTGAAGATTTACGCAGGTCATAATTTCTGAATATCAAGCTGAACTCTCCTTGCTTTTAACATGATTTGAATAAGAATTTCAAGTGGAAAAATTGAGCATGAATTCCATTGTAAACTGTTGGCACAGAGCCCGTGTTCAGTCACAGATTCCAGGTCCAGAATGTTGTCCCTATTTCCCTTTTATGTACAGATGTAGGGTGTCAATTCTCTGTTACAGACATTCACCTCAGAAAACAGAGGACTTTCAGGTCAATAAAGTTCTAGTCTTTATAAAATTTCTCAAGAGCAGCATCACGAGTAGCATCACTTCATGGAATCCAAAACTCATCTGATGCCTATTTTGCCTTTAAGATGAAACAACTTCTCGGTAAAGAACTATCGATCAAATGCATAGTGTATTCAGAACTTTCCTCCAGAGTACTGCCATGAGCAGCAACGAAACCACACTGAAGGAGATGAGGCCAACAAAAATCATGGCTCCGCTTGCTCCAAATGATGTGGAGATCACTGTTCCATCCTTGAACCTGCATAGGTGCATGGCGAAAAACTTCACTGATAGACCACTGATATTCCACAGTACACAGGATTGCCCTGCAGGGATGAGTACTGGAGCTCCCAGTGTGAAATTTGATGGAAGAACCTGTAGAAGATAACCCTCCACTATGAAGATTAAGACATCACAATTCTCATCATTATCTGGATCATAAGCATGTCCACTCGAAAGTAAGACAGTCCGTCCTTCCGTTGCTGCTGTAAAGCTGTAGCCATATGACTTGTTAACTAAGAGAGGCTTCCCCAAAGACCTGTTTCTCTCATATCCAAGCCAGCGGAAAGAGATGAAACTGGTTTCAGGTCCCCAAGGAACCAGAGCATGGTGCAGTTTCTTTGAAAAGACAACAACACTACCTAGTTTGAGCTCCAAAAGTTCACAGAAACTAAGCTCACTATCACTGATGGCCCTGAATTACAATATTCCTTCGCGTAGAACTACTACAACCTGTTCCTCTTCACCTCTGACTCTGCCAAACTCCTTCTGGCTCGTCTGCCGCTTTTTTCTCCTTTCCTCTTCGTCCCTTGTCGGCTCTCTATCGCAGCAGCATCCACGTTGCTTGAGCTTGAACTTCTTCTGCTCCTCTCGCTTCAGCATCAGCTTTCACGTTGTCACTTTCTGCCATGCTGTGGTTTCAAAGCACGTCCTCCTATGTCTTCATCTGCAAAATGCCGGCTGCAGCTTTTTCTTCAATGTCTTCTAGTCACCCTCCTTGTCTTCACTCGTCCCGTTCGGCTGTCATTTCGATGATGATTCATCGTCACCCTGCATTCGTCTTTGGCATCAGATTCTTCATTACACCGTCCCTTCCTTCAACTCAACCTCTCTTCGCTTCAGCATCCTCATCCTCCCCTTCAACCACTGCGTCGTATTGCAGATCTTCGACTTCGTCATCTTCCACTTCTCCTTCTTGTCTTCTTTCAGCTCCTTCTTCATCGTCCTTTTGCCTCCAAAACTCCCCTTTCAAGAATAGTCCTCCCTTGCTTTTTCTTTCTCACGCCCCCTTTGTCCTCTTTTCAAAAATAGTTCTTTTTTAATAGCATCTAAGCAAATTAAAGGGTGCTGTATATTTTTTTGCTCTCTTTTCTACTTGTTGTCTTATAAACTTCAAAGTTTGTCGTGCCTCACCAAAGGGCTCTAGTTTGTCACTTCTATGAAGAGAAATACTCCATGCCCTGCGAAAATTTGCAATATCTAAAGCCCACTTTTTGGCGTAGTCAAGGAGCTCTTCTGATGGCACAATGGCATCGATAAGGCCCAATTCAAGAGCCTCTTCAGCAGAGATAGACTTTGATTTCAGGATCATATCCATGGCTTTTGACAACCAACTAATCGGGGTAGACGTTGAGTGCCTTCAGCACCTGGAATGACCTCAAGTTGACGTTCAGGCAAGGCAAGCTGTGACTTGGAAGCTGCAATTCGCCCATGGCAGGACATGGCTAACTCTAAGCCTCCACCAAGTAGAATAAAGATGCAAACATAACAACTAAGTATGTACAAAAAATCAACTCCCACACACACAACTTTTGGGTGGATTTCACACCTCGGATGCGTAGCAATACGACATCCACCCCCTCTAATCCTGCGCATCCTCCGGATGGGCCAACTACCCATGATCGTTATCATCAAGATCCACAAACAGATCAATCTCTTCATTGTGCATTTCCAGTATATCAACAAGATTATTTGTCATATCATCTGTCTCTTCCATTGAAGTTTCTTCTCATTGCTCTTCTCTTGCAAATTCTTCCAATGCATAATCTTCATCATCTCTTTTCTTGAAAATCTTGATTCTTTTTCCAGCAATAGGCACTGTAAGCACTATCCCATCCAATTCTGTCAACTCATATGTTGCATTATCAAAGACATGTCTGACTATGTACGGCCCAAACCATCTTTTCACAATCTTTCGAAGTGCAGTATGCTGATTTTCAAGGCTGCTATCAAAGACTAATACCCAGTCTCCCTCTTCTATTGCTCTAGGCCGCAAGCGATGCCTGCTGTCAAACCTGTCCTTATTTCTTAGTCTAGCAACCTTCAACCTGTCAATAGCTAGCTGAATATCCTCTGGTCTTCTCTCCAACTGTCGAATCCGAAGAGCTAAGAGCTCCTCTCTTGTCAAATCCTCCTGCCAAGGTAAAACTGACCAAGTCAAAGCACAAGTCTTAGTCGGCATAACCGGTTTCTGACCATACATCAACTCTGCAGGCATATATCATGTGGTAACACTGTGAGTCGTACGATCAGCCCAAAAAGCAAATGGTAGAAGTCTCGGCCATTCTCCAATCCGTCCTCTGCATGCTTTGGCTAATGCTTTCACTATCGGCGGATGTCCTCTTTCACTCTTCCCATTTCCCTCTGGATTGTATGTTGTGGTTAGAGCCAACTTGATTCCTAGTTGAGAGAAAAATTCCCTAGCTTCATCTGCATCCAATTCACCGCGATCCGCAGTGATCTTACCCACACAGCCATACCTACAGAAAATTTCTTCCAATAAGAACTTACACACTGCACTAATGGTCTTCGTTCTCAAAGATCTGCCCTCAACATGATTGGTAAGATCCTCTCTAGCCAAAACAATATATCTCATTTGCCATAGACCCATAGGCATAGTAACCAAGTCAACTACCCACTTATAATGAATGCATAGCGGATAGGTCGGATGAAGCTCATCTCGATGACGCACTACCGAATACATCTGGCAATCCCTGAAAGTCTCTACAAAGTGAGAAACATCTCTATACATGCCTTTCCACCAATATTTCTCCTTGATTTTCTCATAAGTAGCCCACACTCCTCTATGACCATCCTAAGGACTCTCATGAAACTCCCTCATCACCTGTAACTGTGTCTCTCTATCGCAAACAACCCGCAAAGGTAATCCACCTCTTTTCTTCGGATGCTTCCAAAGAAATCGGTCCTTGAGAAAATAACCATAGCCTTTCCTTCTGATCTTCTTGAACTCTTCATCTGTCCATTCATCTCTTTTGCTTAGTGTACTAAGGTACTTCCCAATCTGCAACCAATCTCCAACATAGAGTTCTTCTATGAAAGCCACAATATCATAGACATGGCAAACATGATCAACCATAATGGCTGAAATTTCTGCATCATCCTCTTCTGCAAGTAGTATTTCCTAATCATCATATTTGGCTCTAGACAACATATCTGCCACTGGATTATCCTTCCCTGATATGTGTTTGAATTCTGGATTTAATGACTTGATGTATGCAATCCATCTCAGCATAGCTATATCCGGAGTAGAGCAACTCGTAATCATACCTATCAATGGCAAGCAATCTGTCTCTACCACAACTGAAGCTCCAATAAAGTACTCCTTGTCACATTTGAGAGCCATAACAATCCCCAGTAACTCCCTCTTGATTTGCGGATATCTCCTCTGTCTCTCGTTTAGGACTTTTGCCCCAAACCGAATAGCATACCTGTTTCCATCTGCATCATCTTGACCCACAACCCAACCTATGCCAATTGGACTAGTGTCAACTGTCAATACAATAGGCCTTCTGCAATTAGAATCCGCTTTCCTGAGAGTAGGAGAAATCTACAATAACTTCTTCAATTTCCGCATGGCTCTAGTGTGGCTCTCATCCCAATAACATTTTTGCCCCTTTCGAAGCAGCTGATATAAACAATCTGCTATGTGTGCAAAATGAGGTATCCAAATCATATAAAACACACAAGCTCCAATGAATCTCCGTACGTCTGAAGTGGTAGAACAATACTCCGTAATCTTGCCTATAGCATCCACCTTATCAGGTGAGGGTTTCCTGCCATAATATCCACACATATATCCAACAATGACAACCTCATTCACTCCAAAAACAGATTTTTGCCCTGATAGTGTCAAGTTCACTTCTTCTAACCTGGCCAAAATCTTCTCACAAGCTGAAATATGATTAGCCACAAAGTATCTGCATCCCTGCTCATTTAGACTCTCATTCTTCTCTTCTTCTGCACACCCCTTAATGGGCACATCAACCAAGAGAGGCATGGTAAGCTGAGGTATATAATCACGAAGGACCTTATGCATGGCATTCATCATATGCGCAATAGAATTAGTGGCACCTTGAGGCAAGGTACACATCCTGATAAGCCCAATAGGAGTTCTTATAGTGGTTATGTCCCTGCTTTCCAAAACCAGCTGAAACTGATCATATCCCGAATACAAATCACCTAAAGAATAGATGGCACGTCCAGCAAATGCTTGTGCAAACTCATCCACAACTGGACCTATACCAACATTCTTGATAGTAACTCTGTTTACTGGCTGCATGTCCCGTATAAATCGGAGAGTATCATTCTTCTTTGGAACCGTAAACCACCTGTTTGAATATGGTGCAGATGAAGGCTCAAGAATTCCCATCCTGATTTTCTCATTCAATAAATCAATCAGCTTTGGTAGGTGTGCCTTAGGCACTGGAATAGGTCAGAGGTTCCATGGAATATGAGGAATAGTAAAGATGACCATAGGAGCAACAATATCTGGATTCACACATGCAATCTCATGTGGGAAAAAAGAAAATCCCCTTCCATGTCGCTCAAGCATCTCCTGAAAGCATTGCTTCTCTGTAGGTAGCAAGAAATTACCATTTCCAATTTTCAATTCAACAAGAGTCTCTACTGAAAATTTATGACCTATATGCTCCGGATTCCTCAAAATTGGCTGTTTGGTAGCCCTCTCTATTTGTTGATCACTATCAGGTGGAAGCGGTATAGCTACCGGCTTTACCTTCTTATCCACAGTCTTGTATTTCGTGTCAACCCTAGCTTCATTATGCTCTTCTGCATTACTCCAATCTTGCTGTAAATCAGCAATTCTGCACTCCAATGGCTGAATATCCTCAGCCCTCTGCTCTATGGACTGCATAGGAACAGCCCTAAACTCTGGATGTTGAAATATTTCAGCAGTAAACTCTGTTGGCTGAAAGTTTTCAGCTCTCTGTGTCTCTGTAAGCTGATCATAATCAGCCGGAAACTTTGTTTGCTGAATTTCTTCAGCACTCAACACTTTTTGCTGAGCCACCTCAGCCTCTGACTCAATCTGTGACACAAAATCTATAATTTCATGAAACATGTCCAAGGATTGCACTAATACATTACTGTGACAACTTTGCATATCAGTTTTCAGCATATTCTCCATCTCTGTCATCGTATTTGCACAAATCATACTATCATACATCCCATCTATGTGCTCATCATCCTCTAAAATTCCTGCATTTTTCAAATTTTTCTCCTTCATGCATATGTACTGCCTGGCAGCTCTAGGCAACTTAGAAGTCTTCTGATAACTCATTGAACTGTTTGCTGAAATTCCAACAAAACTGGAGGAGAAAACACTGCTACCAGGAGGCGATAACTCCAATCTCCTCTGCTTTGTACCACCGTCGTCTCGCAAAACAGCGGTACCTAATGAAAACCCGAATCCCTCACAGTGGGCAAAGGTGCATCTCTGAGAGTATCCCTGTTTCTAACATGGTTCACACACACAGTCATAAACTGATCTGCTCTCATGCCATCTTTACTGTGAATCCGTGCATAAGCAGATCCATCATCCATTACCTTTGTCTCCATGCGTATCTCTGTGATGAATGGCTGTCCAAGAATTATGGGATAAGAGCATGAATCTTGCACAAAGAAATGGAAATCCTCCTCTACATCTCCAATAGAAACCCTGACACTGGGATAGGCAGCATACAAATCACCTGCAGTGTTGTTGGCGGCTCTCATACGCCACCCATGCTCTACATCCATAGGCCATTTGTTACTTTCATAAACTCCACGAACTATGAGATTAATCTCTGAACCATGATCCACCAAAGCAACATAAGGTACCTGTTTCTCTCCAATTTTTACCATCGTCTCTGTAGTTGCCCTAGCCCAATGACTCCGCGAAAAGCGACTATGCGGTATCAAAACAGGCTCATCAGTTTCAGCATAATGCATAGGCTGAACCCTCTTCTCTATCTACGAAAAAACAGAAGCATTCTCAACCATAACCTCATCCTCAACCTCATCCAACTCCCCAATCAAAACTCCCTGTGTATCAGTAGTAGGCAATGCATGTCTTTTCCTCTTCAGGACCTCTTGAAACTGATCTTGAAATTCTCTTTTCGAGATGCCCAAAACCTCAGAAATAGTAAAAGTCACCTCATTGCCAAGTATCTTGTCATTAAAGATTTTCTTCATGTCCGTAGATGTCTCAATATCAGACATCAATCTAAACCCTGGCTGCTTTCTCTCTCTAGGCTCTTGCCTCTTTTCTCTCTTTTGAGCATCTTCCATCTGTCGTTCTGGCCCTAGTCTCAAAGACGGTCTTGCAGTAGGTGGAGTAACAAACTCACCCCCTCTAGTCTTTTTAGCTGCACTTGGATTTTCTTCATCCCTCTTACGCTTCTCCTCAACAAGTACATCTACTCCCTGAGACTTAGGCAAGTAGGCATAAATAGAGTACCTGTCAACATGCGAATCCCAACCTGTCTCAGATCTGATGCTAGAGCCTGCACTAGTCAAAATAGTTTGCTGAATTTTTCCCTTGTTTGTAGTCTCCATAGCATAAGTCCATAATGCTGACTATTTCTCTGATCCCTTCTCAATTTGAACTCCATATGCAGAAGCATCTCCTCTACCTGCCACATAAGAAGTATGTGCAGCCATGTCATCCACTAACTTCTTCATTCCGCCTTTCCCAAAGTTGGTAGCAAGTGAATCTCCTGTTTCAGTCAACCAAATCTTACCATCTTGTCCCCAAAATACCAAATTCTTCCTCCTTGCATCCTGAAAAGATTCACAATCCCTGCAATGCTGATGGTCCGTACTATCACACCAAATACATCTTCGATCTCTCCTAGGTGCACTAGGAGCACTCCTAGATGCAGTAGGAGCACTAGAAGAAATAGTAGGCGCAGTCGAAGCAAACTGCTCTTTCAATTTTCCCACCAACTCTGCTTTAACTGACTCCAGTGTCAAATCCATTATGCCTTTGATTATATCATCAAGAGAGTAGACACTGACGGAGTGGATGGTTTTGGAGCAGAAGGTGCTAGCATCGGTCGTGGAACAGGAGGAATAGGAGGAGTGGAAACAGTAGGCACTGGCATAGGCCAAGAAACTGGCTGAGGAGGAGAAGAAATAACAGGGATAGAAGCAGGCATAGGAGCAGAAGACGGTGTCGATGTCATAGAACCATTTTGTAGACGGGTCTTCCATATCCTCCTCTTGGTCAAAGTCGAGACTGCATCCTGGGCATCTTGCCAGTCCGTTTTAAGTCCCATAGGCTTCGTGCGATCCTCAAGAAGCTCTCCCAATTCTTCCTGAAGAGCAGGATCTGTAGCTTGCAAGAAAAGCTCAACTTTTTCAACATCCAATGCTCTTTGTTCAATGGCATCAAGATGACTATACCTCTCTTTAAATTCTCGAATCAACTCTGAAGCAGCTAGATCTTTTTTTGGCATGTAGACCCACTCTCGGAATGACCGCCGTGTAGCCATTCCAAAGTCCTCAAGGAAATACTCTTCTTTCAGGGCTTTCTTAAAATCTTGTCAATGCAAATTTTGAATAAAAAGATTAGTCACTTTTGCCCTCAAGGCAGGTGTGACAAGACGAAGGAAATACTTACTCATAAGTCCGGCTGGAACTCCAATAAACCCCATCTTGATCTCATATGTCTTTAAATATGCTGAAACATTACGGCCATCAAATAGCTTCTTCTCATTCTCAACTGCTTCAATCGCCTTAGTCGCGCTGATTGCATTCTCCTGCTCCGAATATAGTTGCCTTTGCTGAGACAACTGTTGTTGATGCAATTGCTGCTGCTGTTGCATATACAATTGTGTCTATTGATTTTGAAGCTGCATATACATGGACATATTCTGCAAAATCTGCTTTAGATCATCTGTTGAAGTACTTGATGCAGCAGTCAATGATGGAGCTGAAGTAGAGGACGCAGCTGGAATTGTAGAAGAGGCTGAAATGGATGCTGAAGTATCTCCCATCCTGAAATTTCTGCGATGCTTTCACGTCGGGTTCACCAAAGATGTCGAAGGGTTTTCGAAAGCAAAGTCGCGACCACATAGGACTTTGAATAATTTCAGGATAGAAGGTCAATAAAAGCAGCCTCCACAAAGAATCATATTTATATTTCAACAACTCTTCAGAAGACTGATGAGACAAACAGCTTATTAGCTTAGCAACTCTCTCTTTTACATCAGAGAAGCTGAACTCTGTTATAACAGCTTATTCTTTTGATTCAGACAGGTAATTATTGTCTATATTCACATTCACAGCCTTTGAGAATCCTTTGAATAGTTTTGAACCCTATAGAAAATTTTCCTTGTGACAGAGAGAACTCCAGTGCTATATGAAATACATTGTTACAAGCAAAATGTGAAGATTTATGCAGGTCATAATTTCTGAATATCAAGCTGAACTCTCCTTGCTTTTAACATGATTTGAATAAGAATTTCAAGTGGAAAAATTGAGCATGACTTCCATTGTAAACTGTTGGCACAGAGCCCCTGTTCAGTCACAGATTCCAGGTCCAGAATGTTGTCCCTATTTCCCTTTTATATACAGATGTAGGGTGTCAATTCTCTGTTACAGACATTCACCTCATAAAACAGAGGACTTTCAGGTCAATAAAGTTCCAGTCTTTATAAAATTTCTCAAGAGCAGCATCACGAGTAGCATCACTTCATGGAATCCAAAACTCATCTGATGCCTATTTTGCCTTTAAGATGGAACAGCTTCTCGGTAAAGAACTATCGATCAAATGCATAGTGTATTCAGAACTTTCCTCCAAAGTACTGCCATGAGCAGCAAAGAAACCACACTGAAGGAGATGAGGCCAACAAAAATCACGGCTCCGCTTGCTCCAAATGATGTGGAGATCACTGTTCCATCCTTGAACCTGCATAGGTGCATGGCGAAAAACTTCACAGACAAACCACCGATATTCCACAGTACACAGGATTGCCCTGCAGGGATGAGTAAAACATCTGGAGCTCCCAGTGTGAAATTTGATGGAAGAACCTGTAGAAGATAACCCTCCACTATGAAGATTAAGACATCACAATTCTCATCATTATCTGGATCATAAGCCTATCCACTTGAAAGTAAGACAGTCCGTCCTTCCGTTGCTGCTGTAAAGCTGTAGCCATATGACTTGTTAACTAAGAGAGGCTTCCCCAAAGACCTATTTCTCTCATATCCAAGCTAGCGGAAAGAGATGAAAGCGGTTTTAGGTCCCAAAGGAACCAGAGCATGGTGCAGTTTCTTTGAAAAGACAACAGCACTACCTGGTTTGAGCTCCAAAAGTTCACAGAAACTAAGTTCACTATCACTGATGGCCCTGAATTACAATATTCCTTCGCGTAGAACCACTACAACCTGTTCCTCTTCACCTCTGACTCTGCCAAACTCCTTCTGGCTCATCTGCCGCTTTTTTCTCCTTTGCTCTTCGTCCCTTGTCGGCTCTCTATCGCAGCAGCATCCACGTTGCTTGAGCTTGAACTTCTTCTGCTCCTCCTGCTTTAGCGTCAGCTTTCACGTTGTCACTTTCTGCCATGCTGTGGTTTCAAAGCATGTCCTCCTATGTCTTCATCTGCAGAATGCCGACTGCAGCTTTTTCTTCAATGTCTTCTAGTCACCCTCCTTGTCTTCACTCGTCCCGTTCGGCTGTCGTTTCGATGATGATTCATCGTCACCCTGCATTCATCTTTGGCCTCAGATTCTTCATTACACCGTCCCTTCCTTCAACTCAACCTCTCTTCGCTTCAGCATCCTCATCCTCCCCTTCAACCACTGTGTCGTATTGTAGAGCTTCGACTTCATCATCTTCCACTTCTCCTTCTCATCTTCTTTCAGCTCCTTCTTTATCGTCCTTTTGCCTCCAAAACTCCCCTTTCAAAAATAGTCCTCCCTTGCTTTTTCTTTCTCACGCCCCCTTTGTCCTCTTTTCAAAAATAGTTCTTTTTTAATAGCATCTAAGCAAATTAAAGGGTGCTGTATATTTTTTTGCTCTCTTTTCTACTTGTTGTCTTATAAACTTCAAAGTTTGTCGTGCCTCACCAAAGGGCTCTAGTTTGTCAGTTCTATGAAGAGAAATACTCCATGCCCTGCGAAAATTTGCAATATCTAAAGCCCACTTTTTGGCGTAGTCAAGGAGCTCTTCTGATGGCACAATGGCATCAATAAGGCCCAATTCAAGAGCCTCTTCAGCAGAGATAGACTTTGATGTCAGGATCATATCCATGGCTTTTGACAACCAACTAATCGGGGTAGAGGTTGAGTGCCTCCAGCACCTGGAATGACCCCAAGTTGAAGTTCAGGCAAGGCAAGTTGTGACTTGGAAGCTGCAATTCGCCCATGGCAGGACATGGCTAACTCTAAGCCTCCACCAAGCATAATAAAGATGTAAACAAAACAACTAAGTATGTACAAAAAATCAACTCCCACACACACAACTTTTGGGTGGATTTCACACCTCGGATGTGTAGCAATACGACAACGTCGGTAAGATAAAAAAATAGAATTAATTCCAGGTTCTCAACCACCATGTAAAGCACCTTATCGACATAATCAAATTGAATAGAAAGAAATTCAAACCCAAGTTGAAGAATTGTTAACCTGACTCATTAGGCCCAACAATTCTCCTTTTGGTGCACCTGTCCTATTAGTTAAAAAGAAAAATAACACATATAGGATGTGCATTGATTATCGTGCCCTAAAAAAGATCACTGTCAAGAATAGATATCCGATTCCTAGGGTAGATGACCTCATGGATAAACTATAAGAGACCACAATATTTAGCAAGATGATAGATCTTAAATCTGGATATCATCAAGTACGATTGGACACACTTGATATTTTAAAAACTGCATTTAGAACTCAATTTGGTCATTATGAATTCCTTGTTATGCCTTTTGGTTTAACTAATGCACAATCCACATTCAGTCATATTATAAATCATATATTTTTGAAGCATCAGCATTGTGTCATTTTTTTCTTTGATGACATATTGGTTTTCAGTAAGAATGAGCACGAGCATTATGAACATTTATATTTGGTTTTCAAATTATTGAAAGACAATCAATTATATGCTTATCTTGAAAAGAGTGAAATTTTTCAAACCCAAATTGAATACTTAGGATATATTGTTTCATCTAATAGTATTAAAGTTGATCCTAAAAATATAAAAGCAATTTTGAATTGGATGATACCTAAAAATGTGCATGAACTACGTTCTTTCTTAGGTCTTGCTAGCTTTTACAAAAAAATTATGAGAAATTTTTCATTGCTTGCATTGCCTTTGAAAAAATTATTAAAGAAAGGTATTATGTATCATTGGTCTGAAAACCAGCAAAAGTCTTTTGATTTATTGAAACATGCCTTAACACATGCTCTGTATTGCAACTACCTCGCTTTACTAGACCAGTCTTTTTAGTAGTCACTAATGCTAGTGGATCTGGAATAGGAGCTGTCCTTATGCAAGATTCACATCCCATAGCCTACTCTAGCTACAAACTTAAACCATTTGAACTCAAGTATTCTACCTCTGATAAGGAATTGCTAGTTGTAGTACAAGCTTTACGTCAATGGAAACATTATTTAATGGGATCTGAATTCATGATCAACACTAACCAACAAAGTATCAAACATCTTCTTAGTCAGCCACAAATCTCTGACCATCATATTAAATGGGATGCTTTTATTCAAAGTTTTCATCCACTTATCCAATATCAACATAGAAAAGAGAATGTTGTTGCTGATGCCTTAAGTAGAAGACCAAGTATCCATAATATCTCTGTTATATCTTTTGATTTCCTTATCCCTATGAAAGATACCTATGACCAAGACCCCAGTTTTCAAGCTAATTGGAATAAATTAGTTGCAAATAATTGGATTCCAATAGATTCATTGTCTTATACTGATGGATTTATCTTTTATGAGAAAAGGTTGTGTGTAATTGTTCCCTTTAGATAATTTGTGTTGCACGAAATTCATTGTTCCCCATATCAAGGCCGTAGAGATATTATTTCTACTTTGCGTACATTGGTTGAAGATTTTTATTGGCCATAGATGGAATTTGATGTTTCTAACTTTGTATCTGAGTGTTTAATTTGTCAAAGAGTTAAGCGACACCATGGTAAGCAATATGGTTTATTAATGCCTTTACCAATTCCTGAACGATTATGGGAACATATTTCAATGGATTTTATAACTGGTTCACCTAACACCCAAGCTAATCATGATATGATTTGGACTATTTTAGATCGATTTAGCAAACAAGCATATTTCATTCCATGCAAGAAAACATTAACTGCATCTCAAGCTGCACAATTGTTTTTGAAGACTGTTTTCACTAACCATGGTTTGCCAAAAGTTATTATTTCTAACCGTGATTCTAGATTTTGCAATAATTTTTGGACTACTTTTTTGTTAATTTAGGTACAAAGATTGATTTCTCATCTGCATTTCATCCCGAAACAAATGGGCAAACAGAAGCTACTAATAGTACAATTTTAGATCTTTTGCATGCATACACAACTTCAAAACCACAAATATGGGATACACACTTGCATTTACTTCAGTTTGCATACAATAATACACCACATACAACTACATAGAAAGCACCTTTTGAAATAATTTATGGACATAGATTGCCTACATGTGTTATATCATTCTTAGACAAAGTTAAGGCTGTTGATGATATTGCCAATATGCATGATACTATTTTTACTGAAGTCAAAGACATGATTGCGAAAGCCTAGCAATCATACACAAAACAAGCTAACAAGAAAAGAAAAGCTATGAATTTCAAAATGGATGATTATGTTTGATTACGCATTGAAAAGAGAAGATTACAAAGTGTTGAGGAGCACCCTGTTGTTAAGTTAGCCCCTATATTTTATGGACCTTTCAAAATCATTCACAAAATCAATGACAATGCATTTAAATTAGAACTACCTCAACACTGGAAAATCCACAATACTTTTCATATCAATTTGTTAGGACCTTTTAAAGGGAAATTACCTGTTCACCCTGTCTATGAGAACCCTCCTTTGTTAGAAGAAGAAACTAAAATCCTTGAACCTGAAACTATTCTAGACACTGACTTTATGACCACTAGAACTGGCCGTAGATATTCTAGATATTTGATTAAGTTTAAAAATAATCTTGTTGAAGAGACTCAATGGATGCAAACCCCTGACCTAAGTACTTACCCTTCATTGCTCGCTCAACATTGAGCTAATAGCAATTGAGGTCGATTGCTATTCCACCCTGGGGGTGTGATGCCAGGAGGCATATTTCACCGTGGATTCCATGAGACCATGGTGGATTCCGTGAGGTTTTGCAATGGATTCCGTAAAACTATATTTATTTTCCGCGGCTCGTACACAAGGTGGATTTCTTGTGCAAGAAGTTGATAGGGATGCCTATCCTTTTTGGTCGTCATGTTAATTTAATGTGCATGTGGGTGACTCCACAACAGGTGATTCTACGAAATACATATTTAAATTCATGGATGTTTATGAGCTTAGGGTGCACTTGTATTAAATTAAGGCTAGGACAGAGTTCCAACCTATTTATTTATTTTGTAGCTGAAGACTGCTAGGTATTCACTTTTGTTGATTTAATTTTATTATTTTTTAACAATTGTGAATGCTTTCGTGATGTATAGAGCAGGCGGGGGTGGCCTTGGGAAGCACTGGGCGATAGCATGTATTCAAATTATCTAGAAGAGTTTTTCAAAAAAATATGCACGCATCTTATTATTAAATGTGTGGCGCTAATATTTATTTAGGCGCACTTATTTATTGAAGTGCTTGACAAATATTTATTATTTTGTATATGCATGGGCTCACAGTTTAAATATTTCATTATTGGACATTGTATTTAGGCACAGCCTGACTTTTTGGGCCACTTGGCCACTTTATTCTTTATTTGTAAAAAAGAAAACACAAAAGCTAAAGCATGCTTATGGTAAAACTTGGGCTATTTTTGAGCTTTGAGATGAATAAATTTATAAGTACATGCCTTGTGAAGTGCTCACACAAGGCATGGGGAGAGATTGTACCCAATTGGTCTTTTTGCCTCATGTCGTGTAAGTTTATCTTCTTATTTTTTTTAAAGCTTAAAGTAGAGTTCTTTGTTCTTGGGGACCCTCCAGTGCTCACTACGTATGCATCCAACATCCGATTTGCGCACCAAATGTTGATTTTGTCACGTACACCTATATATCATTATATAGATTCCTATGAAAGACAAGAGGGTTGGGGAGCTTGAACATGGATTTCCCACTACATAGTGTGGTTATAATAATCATGGAGCTTCTTATCAATTTACTACCCATCACCTCGACATAAACCCCTTTACGCATAGCACATTGATAATCCACCTGACTAATTGGATCCACTCATCCATAGGAAACTACCTCGGGGGGGAACCATTGACACACACTCCACTGAATAGAAGAAACTCTCTGTGATATACATGGTTGAGATACTAAAGAGCATTGATAAGGATTCAATGAGTTAGTGCTTGGCTCTAAATATTTGGACTTAGATAATACAACAATCTTGAAGATATGTTAGCAGACCTAAATGACCCAAGGGGGCAATAAACCTAAGCTCAACTCAAAGGTCTTTTATCAACCCTTGTTAGTCTCTACGCCCTAGCCTATAACATTGTGGTACAGTTTTTATAAGTACTTCTCTTATTTATCAAGGTTTTTTTTAGCTATCAAGGTTCTCAATAATAGTAGCCACAAGACATAAGCACATGTTGCCTTTCTTTCCATAAGATAGCATCCATGAAGCTATACAACTTTGTACACACATTTCTTTCATGGTTCTCTTCAATACCAACTCTCATATTAAATTGAAAATTCTCAAGGGTTATCCTCTCTCTCTCTCTCTCTCTCTCTCTCTCTCTCTCTCTCTCATTCATGTGCATAATATCCACAAAGAAGCAACATGGCTTAACTATCACATTGCATGAGGTTTAATACAAAAACTGATGGTACTCTATCATGAACTTAGTCAAAGCATGATGTAATGTGAACATTGCCATATCTAGCAAGTACCAAGAGAAAACAATATGAGCCACCATAGGCATCATGGAGTCTCAACATTATTCTAAATTAAGATAAGTTTTTCTCATGACTATCTCAATCATATCAATATCTTAAGTACCAAAGACTCGTGACATGCAACCCTTCATTTTCAAAAGACAAAGAAGACAACAACCCAAGAGCTTGACACATACAAGTTTTTCTACAATGTGCATCTAGAAGCCATTAGGATTTGCAACTTAAACTTGTGACAAAAGAAAACACAATGAAATAGTCTAGATAATTCATCTACCTTGAGGCATCCAAAGCATCAATCTCCAAGGCACACATATAGAAGCATCAAGACAAAAGCCACTTATTACTTTCTTCCAATGTTTAAGACCATACATGGAGATGTTTCATAGTATTAAACCATCAACGTAATGCTAGAACCCTAAATGTATTTTGAAGAGCCATGAGCATTATGAGCCCATAATTCACATGTACTTTCTTTAGTACCATCATAACAATCAAAATGTATGACTTCTTGTTTATAACAATAATAGTTAATTTACAAGAAGCGTTGTAATAATAAGGTATCTTGAACCTTAATAAGATGGTGCCAAACAATGAGATTTTTACTATATTTGAAAAATTCAAGGAAGCTCATGCATGATTTATGTCTGTGGTATCTTCATGGATAGCCACCATATTCAAAACTACCCTCTTAAGACTTTATGATTCCATTCTCTTAATAGCATCAATAATGGTCACCTTCATTATCCTTTTACTCCCCTTACCTATCATATTCACTTGCCCTAGCCTATCTAAAATGGTTGTTTCCTTATGAATGATGCTTCTATGCCACTCACAACATGCTCATGTGTGTCTTGATGCTACTATCAAGGCATGAGCTTACAATCTTCTTCTCCTTCTCTTGTAATGGAAGGTTTGGGCACTCTTTCATATGGCCTCTAGGCCCCTGAAGTTGGCCATCTACATCAAAATAATGATACAAAAGGATGAGATGCACCCTCCAATCTCTTTGATTAGCCCTTGAATTATTGCCTCTTATTTTTCATCTTCTTATGCATGTCTTCCTTGGATCCACTCTCTAGACCTTCTCCCTTATAGCTAGCCCTTCATAAGATCAAAAAGGAGCTAGCAAAATGATAGCTTTGTGTGTCTTCTTCTTCTTCATAACCACATATTGAGGACTTTGGGAATTTTCATAAAGTTTTGAAATTCCTAATGTAATTAATATTTGGACACATGGTCCAATATTATTTCCTTACTTGAACGTGAAATTTTCCCTAGATACTATATAATCCCTCTAAGTCCCACTCTCAAATATAGGGTTAAGATCTAGCCACTTGGTCCAATCTTTACTCCTTATTTGAAAGTGTAAATTGGGAGATTTCCAAATTCTCTAATATGATATTTCATGGTCTTCTTTATGTTTGATAGTAGCAAGGTAGGCCTTTTGTGATTTTTTCCTAGCATAACAAAATTTTTACATGTGCCGAGTTCTTTTATAAAAGTAACAAATAATGTCTTTCGTCATTTTGTACTTGTTGTTCACATAAACCACATGTCTTTCTTCCCTTTGTAAAAGTCACAAATAATGTCTTTCTTCTCTTTGTACTTGTTGTTCACATAGAGCATATGTTCTTCTTTTGAAGTGCTTGCTTTTTCTTTCTTTGAGCTTTTTCTCTTCTTCAAGGAGTGATGCTTTGATGTCTACCGGCTTTGGATTTGGCATATTAATTAGTGTGGTGGAGACATTACCAAATTCTAGGGGATGACTCTTGAGCAAGAATATGTATTCTTCCATTTTTAACTTAATTTCTACAACGATTTGAGTTAACAAACTTTCCATATAATTAAGGTGAGTTGCAAACGATGTATTAGCCTTCATATCCAACTTAAAAAACTCAATCAACAATCCATACTTTGAGGACTTAGATTGGGCACCAAATAGTGTATCCAATTGTTTCCAAGTGGCATGAGATGTGCCACATGTGTCTATATGGTTGATATAACTGTCATCAAGCTCAAGCTTGATGATTGCTTCAGCTTTTTCATCATTCTTTTGTCAAATTGCTGAAAGGGAAGCATCTCTTGGCCTCTTCTGCTGTCCAAGTCTAGTTATTGAACATAGACCTTCCTTCATGAGGATTAGTTTTATCCTCGTCTGGCATGTGTGGAAGCCCATTCCTTTGAAGTAGCATATAGTGAATACTTTTCCAATACTAGATGGCAGAACCAACAATAAATCTTTGGAATTAGATCAACACAAAAGTTGAACCCAATTGTGTCAAGAGACACAAGTGAAAGTAGTGATAAAAGACACTATGCTTTGATGACTGATGTTGTATCCTCCCTTCCTTACTGATTTGATGTGTGAATCTTCTTGGAACTTTAGTGGTACAATAGATCAAAGTGGCAATGGACTAGTTGAATTGAAAAGAGTGAGAAAATAGAGTGATTTATGAGATTTGGTAAAAGAGACCAGGACTGCCATAGTTAGGGTTTCGGTAGGGGCTTGGTTTTTTGTTTACAGTAGTTTCATGGAGATGATTATTCTAAGGTCAGAGATTAATCACAATGTGTATGAGTGGTAGAAGCTGTAGTACAACCACCATAGGCTAGAGCGCAAATATAGACATCAATGATTGATAGAACATGCAATGTTGGGCTATTATGTGGTCAATGTCATGACATAATGTGACAAGAAGTTGCATCTAGAGCAAGAGAGATGCCTCTAGAAGAAATCTTAGTGAGATATGTCTCGTAAGGAGAGATCCAACTGCTCCAACATAGGTAGGTACTGCAGCTATGAAGGTCAAGAGGTGTAGAGCAAAGATAGAGTGAAGAGATGAAGACTTCTGCTGAAGCTGAGCTGGACTGAGCTTGTGAGGAGCTAGAGGAGCATTGAGCTAAGCTAAACCATGTTCACCATGGATTTTATACCATGTTGAGAAATGCATATCTTGAGCAAGGTTAGCTATGGAGGCTAGAAGTCAATGACAAGAAGCATGATGACTAATGATGACTGGACAAGACTCTTACTCAAGTGAATTAGGTTCCAAGGTAATTAGCTTGGACTCATAAACACAATCTTGAGTATACATGGAAAAGATTGAAAGTACAAAGTACAATAGCATTCCATTAAAATGACTATCAAGTACACTTCTTTTATAGATGCAAGGACTGTACCAATTTTCTCATTGTACCTATGGAATAAAGGAAACTCTACCTAGATTGAGCTACATGTTCCTTGCCTTACAACTCCATACAAAGAGGCTATCATAGGAGTGTGATTGCATATTTCTTGACAATGATTTTTCATCAAGAATTCCTATGACTATTATAAAAATATTAAGGAGCTCAAGGTCTTTAAGATGCCTTAATGCTATTACTCTAGAATCTTGCTTATGTGTAATAAAATATGAAATATCATTGATAACTTTTATTAAGATAATTATTGAGTATTACCTAATTTTGAAAAAGCAAGGTGGATACATTGTATACAAGAACGACATGAACCTCACCATGATCAAGAGCATACTTCTCTTATTGTTTGGGTATTTATAAATATCATGGCTACCATCAAAAACTCTCATGGAATTTCTCTATAATCTTGAAAAGAATGGGTGGAAAAAGTATAATATGGGCCTTTTAAATCAACATTATCATAGTTCATGAGAATCCTCATCATCATAAGTATATGATGTTGTGAACCATACAATAATAACTGTGCTCATTAACTAGGTCACATGTATGGACTAGCCTCCTTGTGATCCCTCTTCCACATGCCAAGAATCTTCCATAAATCTTCATTTCCCTATTGAGAGAAAGTGTATTAAGTATTATATCTAGTATACATGGACTTTGCATCTCCAAGTAAAGGTACATAAGCCTACTCATACCAATCTTAATGCTTTAAGTCCATAAAAATTTTCATGTATGCACAAGAATCCATTTATTTTTTGTTCAAGAATTACTTGAAGTAATCGTTAAAGGGTGCATTTATTATTTTCATCCAAAAAGAAATGGCTAGATGGAAAGAACCAAAAGTTATATTCTTGATCTATATAGATCCTATAAAATATATAAATCAACAAATTAAAGGGACTAGTGGAGTATACTCTACCTTCTTTCCATCCCACTAACTACGTATCTCCAACATCTTCATTGTCAACTCCCTTTTTCCTTAGCAATGCTACCTTTTGTTCCTCTCACCAAATGTGTCGCTCCAGCATCTTCATTCATAACTCCCTTTTCCCTCATCAATGCTACTTCTTCCCATCTTTAGAAACTCAAGATTACTTGTTGCATCATCCATCATCAACCAAGGAATCCATGGAGTAGTATTATTTATGATGATCCAACTTTCCCAAAACCTAAAAAAGTGAGTCGCAAATTTATGCATCAAACATAGGCTTGCATTAATCTAGAAACTCAAAATACATATTTGTAATTTTAAGAAAAATCATGTAGTCATGCGAGAACACCCTAGAACTCTCTTCTATAAAATACATTAGCGACTCTAGCTTCTAAAGACATCCAAATCTATCTTACTAGAAGGCACAAAACCAATCCTTTCCATTCATTACAAGATATAGGCCTTATACCGACCTTTAAAGCGATGAAAATACAAACAACAAAATTTTTCCCCGTCGTCGCAAAAAGCGTCGTTATTAAAGACGCCATAGAAACGTCGCTATCAGCGTTGCTATTGGCGTCGCTATCCGCGTTGCAAAATGCGACGCGGATAGCGACGCCAATAGCGAAGCTGATAGCAACGTTTTGCGACATGCATAGCGATGGCAATAGCGACGCGAGCAGTAAAATTTGCGACGCTAATAGCAACGGTAACAGGGATTAAAAAAATTTTGTGTGTTGTATGAGAGCCATACAAAATAGTTTCTGCACTACTGTATATAAAGCGCTTGCAAGAAAAAAGAATGTATACTCAAATCATAAAACTGATACATGAAATAAATACATGATCGCATAAAAAGCGATTGGTACAATTATGACAGGATATCACTAATACATAGAAAATGTCTACATAGATTTAGCGACTAAAAAATAAAGGTGTGAGAGCTCCAAGGATCCAAGGGCGAGCTACAAATCCTCGTCCCCTGAAAGCTCGTCCCGCCGCAAACGAGCATCGAACAGACTCTGCAGAAAAAGAAATAACACATCAATCCACCATACAATAATGCATTCAAATATCTCATGGTAACTACGGACAAGAAGGATGAGTGACTTACAGGGCCGCCGCGTCTATACAATCGGTCGATCAATGCATTGAGACCGTGCCTCTCTGCATATCGAGTCTCAAGGCCTATCGGATAGCGATTTGTAATGGAGTGCTGCAAAGAAAATAAAATGCTAACTGTTAGAAACATGATTGTCTGTACAAAGAATATTTCAAAAAAAACAAACAAGCAAAAAAGAAGAAAAACTTACAAAGTCCTCCAAATATGTCCTATGGCTGCCACTCCCAAGATGATGGACCACTCCGGCCTCGAGTCGTGCCCTCGCTGCCTCGCGCTGCTGACTCCAATGTCTTGGAGAATCTGTAGCCTCCTCCCTCATTCGACGCCAGTCGTTTGCATCTAACCACTCGGGCTTTGCAACCCCACTCTTGATTGCCTTACGTGCGTCGGATCCTCTGTGTGACATGTATGCACGCATGCAATCCATCATCTAGCCCGTAGAAAATCTATTTGCTGCGGCTGGCACCGGAAACTCCTCGTGCAAGGATGCTACTATGTAGTCCTTGCTCCCCTCAAGTATGTTCTTCCAATGATCTAGGACGTTGTGCCGAAAAACTTGTTGGCACAACTCTCTCATGCAAGCCAACACCCTCCTCCCCTCATCATTCATGATGATAGCTTTTGACCTACTATCGACCAGATATCCATAACCCCTAGGAGTCTGCCTAAGATGGATCCTCTCTCATCTGCGTCCATGCTCCTGGGCATATCCTGGAGACCCCTCTACATCCGGTGTACCTACAGGGGTAATCTCTCTCGGAGTGGCACCCAAAGGGGTGGCACCCAAAGGGATGCCACTTGTTGACGGCTGCGCAAAAGCTGGAGTAGCTGGAGTAGACGTCCCCACAGGTGTGATAAATCTTGGAGGTGACGCAGCTCCAGCTGAATGACGAGACGGAGACACCACATCCGTGTCTCCACAGCAGCATCCCCTTGATCTCGATGCACTCCCTCCCTCTAGCCCAAGTTGTGAGCATCGAGATCGTCCGAAGCATCCGATCGCGCTGAAGCAGATCTAGCAGAGCACCCTGATGAAGAACGAGATAGCTCCTGGTCTGCCATCTCTCTGAACCTTGCGAGCTGGTTTGGAGACATGCATGCGAAGATGTCCTACAACTCCTCATTGCTCATCCCTCGACTCATCCTGAAAATGTCACCTGCATAGATAAAAAATGATGTTAGAATATTCAATTTAAATCATACAAAGCACAATAATATAAATCATTTTAAAAAAATCTCTCTTTAAATGCATATCTTATGTATCTTTATAACAGATTGGTCAATGAATTGAGTAAGTGGATGCTGCAAGTATGAAGTATCCTATGGTCCCATGTTAATCTCCTGACACAATTCCGCATACACTGGAAGGTCGATAGACATGTCACCACAAAAGAATGAGTCCGTCTCATTCTCAAAAAATTCTTGGACTCCTGTATTTCCATCATTGTTAGCCGATGCCAAGCTTTTGACGGCCTCCACCCCTTGCAATATCGACCTCTCTATTTGCATATTATCTTCATCTATGCTCGGAACATCACTTTGATCATATACTCTCGCACTTCGGGGAGTTGAAGGTATAATATACGACCATCAAGGTTGTCGGGGGTTTGGATAGAAGATTACCTGTTCACAAACACATACAAGAGAGTTCAAACCATTGTGACATAAACCATGTCGTAATACAATTAGCAAGCAAATGACTCCATGCACATGTTCACAATGGGCCGGCAACACAAAGGTGTCACACAAATCCGTCCTTTTTTTTTTGGAATCTATTTTGAGAAATCCAGATGGACCTTGTTGAACTATTGCTCCAGCTCCTTCAAGTACCACTTTGAACCACTGCACATCGAATAGTATCATAGAGAAGCTACGGTAATCCAGCGTAATAATACTTTGCAAGTTCCCAAAATACTCCATCTCATCCACAACTGTGTTTGGATCCGTTGCTCGTCGCCGGCTCTCTTGCTCAAACCTTGCCATGAAACCACAGTCCATTGTGGAGCGCATTTTGTCAATATGCTCCACGCGAAAATGCCATCTGCATGACCACGCTGCACTATATATTTTGTACTGTACATTGAAACACTCAAATTAGATGTCGCATATAAAATTTAGATACGACAGATTCTAAACCCCTCATCATCTTTGGACTACATCCCCTCGAGAATTCCCACTCCTCCATTGAGACCTCTGTCCCTTTGTGAGATGCTGCGGTCAAGGCTCCATGCAACCATCCCATTGACATAAACCACAACATCTCCTCCATGCCTTCGAGATATCGAATCGGTCGATGACGTGTACTATGTCGGAATTCAGCTCGCGCTTCCTCTCGATCTTGCCTTGCAATCTGGTACTTAGTGAGCCACGTCTCCATGGAGGCATGGTGCAACATACAAAAGTGATTCACCTTCTCTTCCATTGAGGCATCCATTCTTTTTTCTACCCCATTTCCAACCACCACATCTCTAGTCAGTC
The DNA here is from genome assembly GCF_053477565.2 of Lygodium microphyllum. NCBI lineage: Eukaryota > Viridiplantae > Streptophyta > Polypodiopsida > Schizaeales > Lygodiaceae > Lygodium > Lygodium microphyllum. The sequence goes on from NC_141137.1 coordinate 28,126,007, forward strand.
TATCATCGTCCTTCAACGTCCATAGCATTTCATTGTTTGGTTCCACCGTTGGTAGCCATTGTGAAATATGCACTAACGCCTCTGACACCAACCAACCTTCGGCCATGCTACATTCTGGCCGAGCTCGTTTTTGCACAAAGCCTTTCAGGGTTTTCATGAAGTACTCCAGGAAGAATATCCATCGCGTATGGACAGGTCCAGCAATCTCCACTTCGTCCACAAGATGCACAAGAAGGTGGATTTGTATCGTGAGCATGCTAGTGGGCAGGTATTTCTCAAAGAGACAGACCGTCTCCACTGCTCCCCGCCTCGCGGATTCAATAGAGGATGTCTTAATCTCTTTCTGTGAGATCCATTGCACCAAAGTCGACAACTTGTAAATGGCCCCGCGAATTTCTACATTAAGGCATCTTGATCGCGATCGGTAGGACAAACTGCCACAAATGAGAAAGCATTATGAATAATGGCCACTTTCCAAATTGCAAAATGCCCACGCTAATTACAATCCATTCGTAGCACAAACCTGACATATCTTATGCCAATCATGGGATTTTAGCCCCGACAATTGGTCATCTTTAGAAAATGCAGACCTGAGAGAACGCATCATACCTATCGAAGTGCGGATAGACTTGATTACTTTCTTCACAATGCGCTCTTCTTTAGTGGACAAAACCCAAGGAGCGCTAGGAAGCTGCACATCACCATCAGCACTCGACTACGGCCAAAGCGCCTCCATCTTACCTACCTCCTTCAAATCCATTCGTGCCCCTATAGTGTCTCCCTTTCCTGTGATGTGGTCCCATAGCAAGCTGCCCACATTCTTGAAAATATGCATGGGATCCAACAAGTGGTTGACCTGTAAGTGGGTACAATATGGCAACTCGTAGAAAACTGAGAACCGTCGCATTCCATTTGGATGTGATTCTGCGTGGATCATTTTGTAAAATTCTGCATGGGGAAAATTTTTTAAAAATCGGATTTTTGAATTTTTTTTTAAATTCCCCCCCCTTATCCCTCCAGGCGACGGACGAGCTGGAGGGGGGGGGAGGGAAATAGAAGGAGTTGTAAGCTCCTTGGTGGAGCCTATGGAGGGAGGGAGGATATGCGTGTTGACACGCAGGAGGAGAAAACCCCCCTCCCTCCACTATTTAAAGCATGGGGAGGCAGAGCCATGGGAAAGGGAGAAAAAAAAAGGCTGCCATGTTGCACAAAGAGTGAGGGAGGAAGCCGCAGACGTTGCCGCGCCGCTGGGGAAGCCATTAACCGCCCGACGAGGGAATGCCATCGCCTGTGGCATCAACAGTCACCACCATCCCTCATGTTGTCATCTTCACGTTGATCTGCCGCACTAGAAGCTTCTTAGAAGCTTCTTTAAGAAGCTTCTAAGAGGGCTTTCTTAAGCCCCGTTCCCACTAATACTCCTAAGCCCTTGTTGTTCCCCCCCCTCCCGGGTTTTTTTAAACCCTCATAAGGCCTTGTTCTCCCCCCCCCCCCCGGGTTTTTTTAAACCCTCGTAAGGCCATGTTCTCCCCCCCCCTCCCGGAATTCTAAATTCCCCCCTAAGCCCCTCATCCCCCCCCTCCCGGGATTCTAAATTCCCCCCTAAGCCCCTTATCCCCCCCCTCCCGGGATAATCCCCTCCTAAGCCTTGTTCTTCCCCCCCCGGATTTTTATCCCCCAAAAGTCCTTATTAACCCCCCCTCCCCCCCCCCCCCCCCCCCCCCCCGGGTTTTAATTTCCCCCCTAAGCCCTTGCCCTTTTCCCCTTCGGATTTTTCTTTAAACTATTCAAGTCATCATCACGGCCTCGTATGTACCCCGTAAGGAAGAATATAGCCGTGAGATAAAAGATAGGGAGGGAAGTAGAGGGAGTGAAAAGAGGGAGTGACGGAGGAAGAGTGGGAAAAAGGAAAAAGAAAAGAAAGGAGAAGACGGTGGAATTCCAAGAAGAAAAAGGAAAAGGCTATCTCACGTTCGAACTACGATGCCGCCGAAGAAAGTCCAAGGTGTAGCTGCGGGAGGGTCATCTCCCGGTATCCATGTGGATATCTCACCTCAAAGCCAGGTTTTTCTTCTTGATGTTAATTCGGTTTTAAGTCAGTCATACAAAGAAAAATTGTTAAGGAAAGATATATTTGTTTATGTAATCATCTAACACATTGATTTGACATATAACAATCAACTTCTTTAATTATTCCATTAAGCACTGGTTCCTTCACGTAATCTTATCATGTGACATAGAAAACAATATCAAGCAAGTTCTTTGTTAACATTTCATCATTTTATCTTTGAAATATAATGAGATCCGCTCGTAGGCTTGTCCATAATCTGCCCGAAGGCTATCCAGTAATCTGCAGGGATCACTATTCCAAGATTCCGCCCGTAAACTAGTATGCGAGCCTCGAGATCCAATCCCGAGTCACGTTAGCCTCTTGTGCAGGACCCGGAAGGCGAGGGATTTACGGCCAGAGCCCCCCCTGGCACCCAAGCGTCCTCCTGCTCCAAGTAGAGCTCAACAGAGAGACCTCTCACGGTGGGTTCTGTCCACATTCCCGGCGCAGTCAACAACCCCCTTGGTTAGGGTTAGGCAGGTAGTCGGGGGTAACTGAAACTGCCTCTTCCTTCAGGCCTTTAACCTGAAGTATAGGTACTCATTTAATTTGTAATTCATAATTCAAACAAAGTCCTAAAATCTCTAGCAAGCACAAACATTTCCATTAATCAACCGTGTTGTTTGGCAAACTGCTAAGGAAGTGTTCTTTCCTTTTGAGTGTATCAGCACTCGTTCCCAAGGTGTCTTGTAAATTGGCAAGATCCTTTACATTCCGGTGTAGGGCTTACCTTATTAACCCAACTTGGTCAACCCTAAAGTTCCTTAGATATGCTAGTTTCCGGTTTACAACTTTTCTTATTTAGAAGGATATCCAAAAATATGTCCTTTTGCAAGATAACTTGCGTAGGGATCTGCCATCCTTGTTGAGGGTTTTTACCCTTTCTCCTTGTGAATCAATCAAAAGACTAAATGATTTCGTACTTGCTGCGCAAGTCCTGCGATGGAATAATCCGTTTTAGATCCTTCAAGCTGACGTATGTCGGGCCTAGGGTTTCTTTTTAAGAATCTCGAGGACAACCCTAGTTCTTTATCTTTACGAATTTTTTTGACCCTACAATAAGGAAAGTAGTCAAGTGCTTAGGGTATGAATATTTCATTGGTCTTTAAATCATTTCAAGGCATATTTTTCTCTTCAGCATGGTATTTCTATGTTTAGATTGGTTTGGTTATCTTTTGGAAGGTAATATTAATCGCCTTGTCACGGTTTTGCTATCCTTGTGACAATTTACTTTTCAATCAATACAATTCAATTTAATCTTCCTTTTTCCTTGCAGATGAGATCATGCCAAATAACAATCATTTCCCTTGCTAAGATGTGCAATTAGCAATGATAACTTCCTAGTAATTTGAGCAACGAAAGAAACCTTTCATGAATTTAATCATTTACAATTATTCGTTGCGAAAAGGAATAAGACTAATGGTGCAAGATATAATTTCTATACCTTTAGGATTTAACTGAAATATACTACTATAGTAAATAGATAATCTTGCTTGTAATTTATAATGCATGATGCTATTCGAAGCAAACTAAGTTCTATACATTATCATTCATTCAAATAAGCTAAACTCCTTCATTACAAATAACTCGGACAAATATATCCTATCCCTAACAATTTCTCTTTGCATGATTGACTTAAAACCGAATTAAAGCCAAGAAGAAAAACCTGGTTTTGGGGTGAGATATCCACATGGATACCGGGAGATGCACCTCCCGCAGCTACTCCTTCGACTTTCTTAGGAGGCATCACAGTTGTAGTCCTTCGAACGTGGAAGTAGCTTTACACTCCTTTTCAGAATTCCACTGTCGCTCCCTTGCACCGTCTGTCCAAAGTAGTTTTTGGAAGGCTCCCTCCTTGAAGTCGGGAATTCGGAAGGGTGTTTCAAAATCTTTTACGACTAAGATCCATTGAAGCCATGGGGAAGGCTTAATGGCCTTTTAATGACTCGTTCAACGAGAAATGAAAAGGGATGGAAAAGACACAAGGTGCGGGAGAGACCTCTAAGGGAATATAGTAACCATAAAGGTTATAAGTAAGGTCAAAGGACCCTTAGGTCAACTTGGAGGAAAGGGTTCTCAATATGCCACAAGGGGAGGGTTAGAGAAGGTTTAAACACGGGGGGGAAAAAAAAGGGGGTGATTCCAATATCCACGAAAAAAGGGGGTCTAAGGGTTTATAGAACACGGAGGGGGTGGGCTCCAAGGCTCAAGAGGAAGGGGGCTTATAGGGGTTACCACCAGGGAGAAAAAGGGTTTTTAAGGCCTACGGGAAAGGCTTCATGGGTAAAACATGGGGGTTCTAACACCCATCAGAAAGGGGGGGTTTAGACACAAGGGGGGGGGGAGGTTTCAAAGCCCATAACAAAGGGCTTAAAGGTTAAATCATGGGGGGGGTATGGAAGGGTTTTGAAAAGGCACGAGAAGGGGGGTGAAAGGGCCTTAGGAGGATTAAAACCGAGGGGGGGGTAATAAAGCTAGGGGGAAAAGGGGCTTAAAAAGCTCCTTTTTAGAAGCTTCTAGGATCTTCCACGTTGGGGGGGCGATTGACAGATGGGCGCGGCAGCTCTACGTATGTGATAGGCAGCAACCTCCCTTTGTCCTCCTTGTTCACTCTCTCATTGACGGCACCGAAAATCCTCACTTCCACCTTCGTCCTCACGACAGCAGTGCAGGGTATATTTTGGTAGCACTCACTCCTCTCTACCTCCCGTCGACTGCATCCTCCGTAGTCTCTCCCAACTCACGGCGTTCTCCCCTTGCTCTCACGGTAGCGGACGATGTCTTGTTTTTTTGGGCAACGTCACCATTTTTTCCGTCCTCCTTTTTTTCCCTAGCGGCAGCAACGCAGGGTTTAAATAGGGGAGGGGAGGGGGATCCTCCCTCTCCTTCGTGTTAGCATGCATGGCACTACTCCCTGCGAGCTCCCACCGAGGAGCTTCCGACTCCTTTCTATTCCCCTCCCCTTCCAGCACAACAGTCAGCTGGGGAGGGGAATTTTTTTTAAAAAAAATTTGCATTTATCCATTTGATATTTTACATTCTCTCCCCCTTAGAAGAATCGAGATATCCTCATCTCGAGATAAACTGGGGATACTGATGGTTGAGAGTGCCTTCATCTACCCAGGTGGCATCCTCTTCGGAATAATCTTTCCACTGGACGAGGCATTCTCTCAAGGTTCTAGATCTTAACTGTCTCTCCCTAACATCTAAGATCCTATCCGGCCTTAGTTCAAGGACTCCTTGACTAGGCATTACAATTTGTTGGTCATCAAGTACATGATTAGGGTTGGGTACATATTTTTTCAATAGGCTGGTATGGAATACATTGTGAACCTTTAGGTTCTCAGGGAGTTGCAATCTATAAGCATTGGGTCCTAGGCATTTGAGGATTTTGTACGGCCCACAATACCTTGGACTTAGCTTCTTGCACTCTCCTAGGGATAGAGAACTCTTTTTAGGGTGTACACGAATGAAGACCATGTCTCCTTCTTCAAAGACTCTTTCTTGACGTTTCAAATCTGCGTATGCCTTTTGTCTATCCTTGGCTGCCTGTATGTCTTGTCTTATTGACTTTATTTGATCATCCATGTCTTCCAACATCTGTCTTGACGCTTCAACCCTTAGGATTGGATCAGAAAAGTTTAGGGGACTTCGACAATCATGACCATACAATGCTTGGAAAGGAGTCATCAGAATGCTCTACTGGTAAGAAGCATTGTAGGCAAATTCAACTAATGGCAAGTATTGCACATGGTGGTGAGATAAAGGAATGTGTGCTGCCACAATCAATCAAGGTTTTGAAACCTTTACCTTGATAGTCCGACGGTGTCTGAATCACCGAGAACTGGCAATTTGGCCCTTTCTTGTGTAAAGCGGCATGGACTATCGCTTTTTCGAATTCAGCTTCCATAGTCGGATCTTCCTCTTCTTCTTCTTTTCATCTTTGCCTATTGGCAATGCAAGCGGTTCTTCCTCTTCCACGGGTAATGGCTCCTTGACCACGGCCTGCTCCTTGGAAAGGCGTTTGACGATGCCCTCTGCTGAGCTTGGGACATTGCCTCTTGAAGTGACCGGGTTCGTTGTAGTGGAAACAACGGAGGTTTTGGCCATTACTTTGAGTAGGAACAAAGTTGTTGACATTGTTTGTCCTTGCTTTCTTTCTTTGTCCCTGATTATGACCTTGAACTCTCTTCATTTGAGGTCTGAATGCTCCTCTGTTTGGGTCACTATAAGACCAAGTTTTGTTACCCCTTGGTCTAGCTTGCACCTCCTGAATTATAGGCGCCGCTCGAATGAGTGCATCCTGAAGATCTGATGGACGCATAGATTCGACACGGGTATTTACTGGTGGATTTAAGCCCGCACAAAATTTGGACACCTGCTGCGTCATGTCCATCTGTGGCACATACTTTAAAAGTGAGACGAATTTAGAGTAGTATGCGTCGAGAGTGAGTCCTAGCTGTTTTAGCTCGTAGAATTCATTCATTTTCTGCGTACGATATGCAGGTGGTAAGTATCTCCCCTGCACGTCTTTCTTCAGCTTCTCCCAAGTAACGGACCCCTCTGAAATCCCTTGATCCCTGCACCATTGCTTCCACCAAAGTCTAGCTTCGCCGGTGAGCTTTAACTTGGCGCACATGGCCTGATTGGTAGGTGCAGTACCAGCTGCTTCGAAGTAATCCTCCATGGATTCAATCCAAATTTCAGCATCAGCCTGGACGAATCTGTCTCTCCCGTCAAACTCGGGTGGCTTTATCTGCTTGAGGAGGAACTTCTTCTCTTGGGTCACAGCAGTACTTGATGTAGGAGGCGAATTTGGAACCTGTACCTGGGGTTGTGCCTAGATAAAGGTTTTCTTAATGTTATTATATGATAATCGACGTTAGCTTATCTTTCATTTTTAGTTCAGCTATCTCGTAAACAATGTAGCTACTTAACTTTTTAACAACTCTTATGCACAGCCAAATATTGATAAAAAGAAGTATTTATTTGTATTTACATGGGCATAGCCTTTTTGAATACAACGTTTCATGTGATGATAAGCTAATCGTTACATTCAGTTTGGGGAGAATAACGTCGTATTGCATTTGTCTACAGGAACTGTGTAATAGTAGGGTATGTCAAGTTGCAAGTTGACCATAAGCTCTTGCTTGAGAGGTTTTAGCCTCTGCAAGAGAAAATCATAGCAAATTTTGTCAAACATTGAGGTTGATATCCATGGTGTTGAAATCTAAACTTCAAGATATAAGAAATACTTTACTGATTGATGTAAAGAATACATGGGACATAGTAGTTGAGAGATTTATTGATGTTATATCTCGGCCATATACCATGCTCAAGGATTTTTTTGTCTCGGTAGATAATTATTCATTATTGTAAAAAAAAAAGCATTGGTTCATAAGGTTCATGAGTTGAAGACTAAATGTTTGGACTTGACTAAAAGATTGGATAATGCCTTAGATGCTAAAAGGAAAAGTGATGAATATGTTACTTCATCATTGCAACAAAAAGATTGGTGATAAGGATGCTATGATTAATGAAGTTCTTCATGAGGTGAATATAGAGTTGAAGGGGATGGAACATGATTTTTCTTTGGGATTTAGTGGTGATCAGTCAATTATTGAGGTGTCTTCTTGTATGGCCATTATACCTTATATACCTAGCTACGGTCTCTAGGTTATGTACTTTGAGTATCTTAGAGGGGCTCTACTAGGATTACTTATACAACTGCACTAGAGGTCTTTGAGTATAAGTAATCTTAGTCAACAAAATTTATGAGCATCATTGAGGATCTCTTAGTCTAATAATAAATCAATCTCAACAAAAACCATATTAGTAATGTGGTTTTTTTGTGCTAGGTCCATGTATAAAAATTAATGCCATCTATGAAATTTATCAACTATAGTTATAAAATTTGTTAAGGGATTCTTCTTCTATAGCAATACTTTTGGGTTCATTTTAATAAAGTACCATAATGACCATTAGCTAGGGTATCATTTTCTTTTAGTCCTTCCGTTGGCTAGTTGGCATGATTACTAATTTGTTATGCCTATAAAGTTAATAAAAAAAGAAGGAATTATGCATATCACAATTAGATCCCCTACTTGGACATTATGAAGGATATGACCAATTTTAAGCCATCTTAAAGAATCACCAATGTACGTAGCCCATGGCAAAGCACATTGCATACCATTATCGATAAGTCTATTATCGTGCATCTTAAATCTCCTAATTAGACTTTATAAAGTGTATGACCAATTTTTAGCCCTCTTAAGAAGTCGATGTAATGGTACCCATAAAAAAAGAAAAGTGCATACCATTACCATAATCATGGATATGTTATCATTCCAATATATACACACACAAGTGGATTACATCTTGAGTAGACAAAAGCTATCCATTTGAGTAGACATACATCTCCATAAAGCTATCCATTTGAGTATACATCTCTTTCTCTTTCTCTCCCTCTCTCTCCCTCTCCCTCTCTTTCTCTCTCATTTCCTCTCCCTCTCACAATATATCCTAACACTCTCCAAAAGCAAAAGGGAGAGGGAGAGAGAGAATGCACTCTCCCTCCCTCTCCCTCTCCCTCTCCCTCTCTTTCTCTTTCTCTCCCTCTCTCATTTCCTCCCCCTCCCTCTCCCTCTCCCTCTCTTTCTCTTTCTCTTTCTCTTTCTCCCTCTCTCTCTCTCTTTCTCTCCCTCCCTCTCCCTTTCCCTCTCTTTCTCTCTCATTTCCTCTCCCTCTCACAATATATCCTAACACTCTCCAAAAGAAAAAGGGATAGGGAGATAGAGAATGCACTCTCCCTCCCTCTCCCTCTCTTTCTCTTTCTCTCCCTCTCTCATTTCCTCCCCCTCCCTCTCCATCTCTCATTTCCTCCCCCTCCCTCTCCCTTTCTCTCTCTTTCTCTTTCTCTTTCCCTCTCCCTCTCTTTCTCTCTCATTTCCTCTCCTAAACAAGCATAAAAGAAAGTGATTTAAACCTTAAATAAGCAAAAGAATGAGAGATGGAGACTCACCGATGAGATATGACGAGTGTGGGGCGGCTCCTCTTTGCGATGAAGGCTCCTCCTCTCCTTCGCAAACAATGGCAGTGGCGATGGCAACGGCGGCAGTAGCAGCGGCAAGTCTTCTTCCTCTCCTTCTCTCACGATGATCGCTCTCTCCCTCGCTCTCGCTCTCAAAACACAAAACACGAAATAAAGCCGCGCTCTGTTTCGGCCCGTTTTTTTTTCCTGTGGACCGTCTCTATTTGCATCGGTAAATACCGAAGCAAATAGCGACGGCAGTAGCGACGCACATAGCAACGCTGCTACTCGCCGTCACTAATCACCGTCGCTATAAGCTCAACTCCTTGTAGTGATTCTCTCTATGTCTTATCCATTGTCACATTTGATCCCTAGTCCAATTAACATATTACAAACAAGAGTCTCAACATTATTCTGAATTAAGATAAGTTTTTCTCAAGACTATCTCAATCATATCAATATTCTAAGTCCCAAAGACTCATGATATACAACCCTTCCTTTTAAAAAGATAAAGAAGACAACAACACAAGAGCTTGACACATACAAGTTTTTCTACAATGTGCATCTAGAAGCCATTAGGATTTGCAACTTAAACTTGTGACAAAAGAAAACACAATGAAACAGTCCAGATAATTCATCTACCTTGAGGCATCCAAAGCATCAATCTCCAAGGCACACATATAGAAGCATCAAGGCAAAAGCCACTTATTACCTTCTTCCAATGTTTAAGACCATAGATGGAGATGTTTCATAGTATTAAATCATCAACATAATGCTAAAACTCTCAATGTATTTTGAAGAGCCATGAGCATTATGAGCCCATAATTCACATGTATTTTCTTTAGTACTATCATAACAATCAAAATGTATGACTTCTTGTTTATAACAATAATAGTTAATTTACAAGAAGGGTTGTAATAATAAGGTATCTTGAACCTTAATAAGATGGTGCCAATGTGATTTTACTGTAGTTGACAAATTCAAGGAAGCTCATGCATGATTTATGTCTGTGGTATCTACATGGGTAGCCACTCTGTTCAAAACTACCCTCTTAATACTTTATGATTCCATTCTCTTAATAGCATCAATAATGGTCACCTTCATTATCCTTTTATTCCCCCTATATATCATATTTACTTGCCCTATCCTATCTAAAATGGTCATTTCCTTATGAATGATGCTTCTATGCCGCTCACAACATGCTCATGTGTGCCTTGATGCTACTATCAATGCATGAGCTTACAATCTCCTTCTCCTTCTCTTGTAATGGAAGGTTTGGGCTCTCTTTAATATGGCCTCTAGGCCCCTAAAGGTTGCCATCTGCATCAAAATAATGCTTTAAAAGAATGAGATGCACCCTCCAAGCTCTTTGATTAGCCCTTGCATTATTGCCTCTTCTTTTTCATCTTCTTATGCATGTCTTCCTTGGATCCACTCTCTAGACCTTCTCCCTTATAGCTAGCCCTTCATAATCTCAAAAAGGAGCTAGCAAAATTAAAGCTTTGTTGTCAAATACAATTCATTGCGCCTCATTTTGCTATAAATCCAACCCCCACCCAATTCCCATGCATGTACCCAAGGTGTTCTTTAGTTTTTTGATTACTTTAGCATAGTTAGCGGGAACATTTATAAGCAACTTCATTATTTAACTTGTGAAGCATTAGTTCTTTCACTTAGTTTTATTGCATTACCATAAAGACAATTCAATACAGTCCTTTCAAAATATCAATAGGGAATACAATCTTATTTTTGGCTTTGGTCATACCCATATCTATATCCATCCCACACCCACTACAAGGATACAAAGGCATAGCGACGGTGCTTTCCGATGCAAAATAGTGGCATCGCTATTTGTGATGCAAATAGCAATGCAAATATTGACGGTGCTCAGACGAAAAAATGCGGACTGAAACCCAAGCGCGTTATTTTGCGCGAACGAATGAAAGAGAGAGCGAAAGGGAGAGCAAACTCCATCTTGCATTTGACAGGGAGAGGGAGAGAAAGAGAGAAAGAGGGAGAAGGAAAGCATCTCACCACCGCCACCGCCATTTGTGAAGAAGAGGAGGAAGTATACGGAGGGCGAAGCGGAGTCGCTGTCGCGAAGAGGAGCTGCCGAATATGATCCTCGCGCCTTTGCGGTGAGTGCATTGTTCCCTCTTGCTTTGTTTTTGTTTTTTTTCCCTTTCTTTTACTTGTTTTTGTTAAAAATCATGTGTATTGAGAGAGAAAGAGAGGAAATGAGAGAGGGAGAGGAAGAGAGAAAGGAAAGAAGGAATGAGAGAGAAAGGGAGAAAGCATTAAACATAATAGAAAAAGAGAGAAAGAGAGGGAGAGGAAGGAAGGGAGAGAGAGAGAGAGGAAGGGAGAGGTTGTTGTTATTGTTGTTGTTGTTTTTTTTCTTCTTTTCTTTTTTTCTTGTTTGTTGTTGTTGTGGTAGTCGTAGTTGTGGTAGTGGTAGTGGTAGCGGTAGCGGTAGCGGTAGCGGTAGCGGTAGCGGTAGTGGTAGCGGTAGTGGTAGTTGTTGTTGTTTAATTTCTTATTTTCTTGTTTGTTGTTGTTGTGGTAGTCGTAGTAATAGTAGTGGTAGTGGTAGTGATAGTAGTAGTAGTTGTTGTTTAATTTCTTCTTTTCTTGTTTGTTGTTGTTGTGGTAGTCGTAGTCATGATTGTAGTAGTAGTAATAGTAGTTTTATTGTTTGTTGTTGTTGTAGTAGTAGTAGTTTTTTTCTTTTCTTGTTTATTGTTGTTTAGTTTTCTTGTTTATTGTAGTAGCAGTAGCAGTAGTTGTTGTTGTTGTTTTTTCTTTTCTTGTTTATTGTTACAGTGGTAGTGGTAGTGTAGTGGTTTGTTGTAGTAGTAGTAGTAGTAGTAGTAGTAGTAGTAGTAGTAGTAGTAGTAGTAGTAGTAGTAGTAGTAGTAGTAGTAGTAGTAGTAGTAGTAGTAGTAGTAGTAGTAGTAGTAGTAGTAGTAGTAGTAGTAGTAGTAGTAGTAGTAGTAGTAGTAGTAGTAGTAGTAGTAGTAGTAGTAGTAGTAGTAGTAGTAGTAGTAGTAGTAGTAGTAGTAGTAGTAGTAGTAGTAGTAGTAGTAGTAGTAGTAGTAGTAGTAGTAGTAGTAGTAGTAGTAGTAGTAGTAGTAGTAGTAGTAGTAGTAGTAGTAGTTGTTGTTGTTGTTTTTCCTTCTTTTCTTGTTTATTGTAGTGGTAGTGGTAGTGGTAGTAGTAGAGAGAGAGAGATGTTTTGTTAAAGGAAATTGGTAGTAGATAGAGAGATATATTTTGTTAAAGGAAATGAAAGAGGGAGAGGAAGAGAAAAAGGAAGAAGGAACAAGAGAGAGGGAATAAACGTACAACATAATAAATAAATAGAAAGAGAGAGAGAGATGGAAGGAGAGAAGAGAATAAATGGATAAAAAACAAAGAGACAGTGGTGGCGAGGTCCGGTGAGGTCCAGTGCAATACCACGATACGTGAAACACTTCGACATACGTTAATTTGTGGGTGGGTGGAGACTTTACATACATTAATTTTATTGAGTTACAAGAGAAGAAATTCCTTCTCAAACAATTTAAGAAAGAAAAAAATAATGATAACAAAAACAAATTGTTCGTCGTAATGTAGACCAAATGGAAAACGATGAAGGTCGTGATGTTCAAGATCGCGAGGCGTATCTTAATCAGCGTGTTCCATGTCCTTGCTCTCAATGTAAGCTGAAAATTAGACGAAAATGTCGATTGTCTATAGAACACGTATGACACTTCGGTGAGTTTCAATCTGAGATAATTGATCAGGTGATCTCACATTTTGAGCAAACAATAAGAAATGTGTATATCAATCATGCATCGTATTCGCAAGCTAATTGAATACCATATACAAAAATATAGGCTTTGGTTGGCAAATTTTCTATCCAGGGAGGTGACGTCTCGTCCCAAGGAGGAGTGCACCCTTTGCAGCCAGTTAGAAGAGTTCGTGGGCATGCGATGGATGGAGTTCCTGAGCCAATCCACCACTTGGAAGGTACTACCCAATCGATACCATCAATAGCATAGGAGATAGGTAGCCTTCCAGACTTACCTACAATCTTGGAGCTTGAGATGGAGGCAATGATCGACGCATTGATGCCCATGGATGTGGAGACTTCTGATTTGCTTAGAGATGAAGCATCCATACCATTATATGCTCACGATACAAATCCACCTTCTTGTGCATCTTATAGATGAAGTGGAGATTTCTGGACCTGTCCATACGCGATGGATGTTCTTCTTAGAGCCCTTCATGAAAACCCTGAAAGACTTTGTGCGACAACGAGCTCAGCCAGAAGGTAGCATGGTTGAAGGTTGGTGTGTCTGAGGCGCTAGTGCATATTTCACAATGGCTACCAACGGTGGATTCAAACAACAGTATGCTATGGTCGCTGAAGGATGATGATAGAATGACCGGAGATGTGGTGGTTGAAAATGGGGTAGAAAAAAGAATGGATGCTACAATGGAGGAGAAAGTGAATCACTTTTGTATGTTGCACCATGCCTCTATGGAGACGTGGCTCACTAGGTATCAGTAAGCTAGGAAAGATCGAGAGGAAGCGTGATCTGAATTTCAACGTAATACATGCCATTGACCGATTCAATATCCCGAGGGCATGGAGAAGATGCCATGGTTTATGTCAACACGATGGTTGCATGGAGCTTTGACCGCAGTGTCTCGCGAAGGGGTGGAGGTCTTGACCGATGAGTGGGAATTCTCGAGAGGATGTAGTCTAACGGTGATGACATGTTTAGGGTTTGTGGTATCTATATTTTATATGCGGCAACTAATTGAGTGTTTTAATATATAGTACAAAATATATAGTGCGGCATGATCACATGGATGGCATTTTCGCATGGAGCATATTGACAAAATGCGCTCCACAATAGATTGTGGTATCATGGCAAGGTTCGAGCAAGAGAGCCGACAATGAGCAATGGATCCAAACACAATTATAGATGAGATGGAGTATTTTGGGAACTTGCAAAGTATTGTCACGGTGGATTACCGTAGCTTCTCCATGATCCTATTTGATGTGCAGTGGTTCAAAGTGGTACTTGAAGGAGCTGGAGCAACAGTTCGACGAGGTCCATCTGGATTTCTCGAAATAGATTCCGAAAAAAAATGGATGGATTTGCGCGACACGTTTGTGTTGTCGGCCCATTGTGAAGAGATGCATGAACTCATGTGTTTTTTAATTGTATTACGACATGGTACATGTCACAATAGTTAAATCTCTCTTGTACGTGATTGTGAACAAGTAATTTTCTATCCAAACCCTCGACAACTAGTGGTACGTTATATCTTTATCTCCTCAAAATGTGAGAGTATATGATCAAAGTGATGTTCCGAGCATAGATGAGGACAGTATGCAAATAGAGGGGTCGATATTGCAAGGGGTGGAGGCCATCGAAAGCTTGGAGCATGTAGAGGACCCAGCATCGGGTAACAATGATGGAAATACAGGAGTCCGAGAATTCTTTGTTGAGAATGAGGTGGATTCATCCTTTTGTGATGACATGTCTATCAACCTTCTAGTGTATGCGGAGTTGTATCAAGAGATTGACATGGGACCATAGGGTACTTCATACTTGGAACATCCACCTACTCAATTTGTTGATGAATCCCTTATAAGGGTATATAAGATATGCATTTTAAGTAAGATCATTTTTTAAAGATTTATATTACCATGCTTTGTATGATTTATATTGATTATGCTAACATCAATTTTTGTCTATGTAGGTGACCTTTGTGGATATTTAGATCATCGTGATGAGTCGAGGGATGAGTGACGAGGAGCTACAAGAGATCTTCACGTGTATATCTCCAGATCAGATGGCGAGATTCAAAGATATGGTGGACCAAGAGCTGTCTCAAACACCATCAGGCGGCTCTATTAGATCTACTTTAGCGTGCTCTGATACTTCATCTTCTAGCAGACGAGATCGACACTCCAAACTTAGGCCAGACTGAGGGAGTGGTTTAGGGGGATGCTATGCAGATCTGGATGCAGTGAGCCTACAGTCAGCTCGGGATACAGGTGCTACTCCTCGCTCTCGTGGCGGTTCAAGAGAGCGTGGCTCAAGTGGTTGTTGTGGAGGTATCGATGCAGTGTCTCCGTCTCATCATTTTGTTGGAGTTGTGTCACCTCCAAGATTTGTCAAACCTGTGGGGGTGTCTACTCTAGTTACTTTGGCTTTTTCTCAGCCTTCCGTAACAGGTAGTACCCCTATGGGTGGTATTCCGAGAGATACTATCCCGGTAGGTACACCAGATGTATAGGGGTCTCTTGGACATGGCCAGAAGCGCGGTTGCAGGTGAGAGAGGACCCATCTTAGGCATACCCCAGAGGGATATGCCTACCTTGTAGATGATAGGTCAGGAGCCATCATCATGAATGATAAGGGGAGGAGGGTGATGGCTCGTAAGAGAGAGATGTGCCAACTAGTTTTTTGGCACAATGTCTTGGATCATTGGAAGAATGTACCGAAGGGGAGCAAGGACTACATTGTAGCATACTTGCACGAGGAGTTTCCAGTACTAGTCGCAGCATATAGGTTTTCTACGGGCTGGACGATGGAGTGCATGTGTGCATACATGTCACATAGACGATCAGACACATGTAAGGCACTCAAGAGTGGGGATTCAAAGCCCGAGTGGCTAGACGTGGACAACTAGCGCTGGCTCAAGGAGGAGGCTATAGATTCTCCAGGACGTTGGAGACAACAGCAAGAGGCGGTGAGGGCATGACTAGAGGTCGGAGTGGTCCATCGTCTTAGGAGTGGTGGCCATAGGACATATCTGGAGGACTTTGTAAGTTTTTCTTTTGTTTTGCTTGCTTCTTTTCCTACTTAATCTCTTGTGATTTGTGCAGCATGGATCTGCAACCTCACTTTAAGCCTAAATTGTGTAAACTTGAGTGATTTTTGGGAAAAGTGAAAGCTACCTTATTTTATTTCCAAAGGGGGTCCAAAAAAGTGAAAGTGGAGACCATCCATACTCCAGGAAGTGGTGCACAAAAATTCTTGCATATGATATGAAACTTCAAAGGGCCCATAAAAGTTTGATTTGGAACTTGGAATTTGGATGTATTTGAATCGTTGTGTATGGTCATGAGCTTTATGATTCTATCACTTCATTTTATGCATGTGGTAGATTTTTGAGATCCAAAATTAATATTCATGATTTACCATTAAGATTTCCTAACAATGTCATAGAAATATCCATAAACCTAAGGTCTTCAAGATCCAAAATTCAATCTTCATGGTTGTTGAGAAACAAGAAGTCAATGATAAGTAGCATGATGACTAATGTCTGGACAAGACTCTTACTCAAGTGATCTAGGTTCCCAGATAGATTAGCTTGAACTCATAAACAAAATCTTGAGTAGACATGGACAAGATTGAAAGTATAAATTACAATAGCATTCCATTCAAATGATTTTCAAGTACACTCTTTTATACTTGCAGGATGGTACCGATTTTCTCACTGTGCATATGGGATAAAGGCAACTCTTCCTAGATTGAGGTGCATGCTCCTTGCCTTACTGCTCCATACAAAGAGGCGATAGGAGTGTGATTGCATACTTTTCAACACCGCTCCTCAATCAAAATCATAAAAAACATAGAGTATATAATGACTATCATGAGTAGAACCTTGCTAAGTGTAATCATGGAAAAACCAACCATATAAAGCTAGAGGCTATCACAAGGCCTCACTAAGTGTGCAAAGGCTATAGTGCACATATTACATGAGGGTTATAAGGCTTATAATTGGAGTATTAATGTAAGTACATATAAGGCTCAAAAAGTCAGTCTAAATACTGGGAATAGAAGGAAAGATGAGGCTTGTGATTCTACTCTTGAGAAGGTCTTCTTCTTCTTCATAACCACATATTCAGGACTTTGGGAATTTTCATGAATTTTGGAAATTCCTAATGTAATTAATATTTGGACACATGGTCAAATCTTATTTCCTTACTTGAACGTGAAATTTTCCCTAGATACTATATAAGTAATCTCCCTAAGTTCCACTCTCAAATATAGGGTTAAGATTTAGCCACTTGGTCAAATATTTACTCATTTGAAAGCGTAACTTGGGAGATTTCCAAATTCTCTAATATGATATTTCATGGTCTCTTTGTCTTTGATAGTTGCAAGGTAGGCATTTTGTGATTTTTTCCTAGCATAACAAAATTTTTAAATGTGCCTAATTCTTTTATAAAAGTCACAAATAATGTCTTTCTTCCCTTTGTACGTGTTGCTCATATAGAGCACATGTTATTCTTTTGAAGTTCTTGCTTCTTCTTTACCTTTGAGCTTTTTCTCTTCTTCAAGGAGTGATGCTTTGATGTCTACCAGCTTTGGATTTGGCATATTAATTAGTGTGGTGGAGACATTAGCAAATTCTAGGGGATGACTCTTGAGAAGGAATATGTCTTCTTCCACTTCTAACTTAATTTCTATAACAATTTTAATTAAAAAACTTTCCATATAATTAATGTGAGTTGCAAGCAATCTATTATCCTTCATATCCAACTTGAAAAACTCAATCAACAATCCAAACTTTGAGGACTTAGATTGGGCACCAAATAGTGTATCCAATTGTTTCCAAGTGGCATGAGATGTGTCACATGTGTCTACATGGTTGATATAACTCTCATCAAGCTCAAGCTTGATTATTGCTTGGAAATTTTCATCATTATTTTGTCATATTGCTGAAAGAGAAGCATCTCTCAGCCTCTTCTGTTGTCCAAGTCTAGTTATTGACCATAGACCTTCCTTCATGAGGATTAGTTTTATCCTCGTCTGCCATGTGTGGAAGCCCATTCCTTTGAAGTAGCTAAACCATGTTCACCATTCCTTTGAGGATATGGCTTGTAAGAAGTAAGCTTGTGAGGAGCTAGAGGAGCACTGAGCTAAGCTAAATCATGTTCACCATGGATTTGATGCCATGTTGAGAAACACATATCTTGGGCAAGGTTAGGTATGGAGGTTAGAAGTCAATGACAAGAAGCATGATGACTAATGACTGGATAAGACTCTTACTCAAGTGAATTAGGTTCCAAGGTAACTAGCTTTGACTCATAAACACAATCTTGAGTAGACATGGACAAGATTGAAAGTACAAAGTACAATAGCATTCCATTCAAATGAATATCAAGTACAATCTTTTATAGTTGCAAGGATGATAGCAATTTTCTCATTGTACCTATGGAATAAAGGAAACTCTACATAGATTGAGCTACATGTTCCTTGCCTTACAGCTCCATACAAAGAGGCTATCATAGGAGTGTGATTGCATATTTCTTGACAATGATTTGCCATCAAGAATTCCTATGACTATTATAAAAAGATTAAGGAGCCCAAGGTCTTTAAGATGCGTTAATGCTATTTACTCTAGAACCTTGCTTATGTGTAATAAAATATGAATTATCATTGATAAATTTTATTGAGATAATTATTGAGTATTACATAATTTTGAAATAGCAAGGTGGATAAATTGTATCCAAGAAAGACATGACCCTCACCATGATCAAGAGCATACTTCCCTTATTGTTTGGGTATTTATAAATATCATGGCTACCATCTATAACTCTCATGGACTTTCTCTATAATCTTGAAAAGAATGGGTTGGAAAAAAGATAATATGGGCCTTTTAAATCAACATTATCATAGTGTTGAGATATCGAGCTCCACTCGTGATATTCCAGGGTGACCATTGTGCATTTATGTCACCGACTTGTTAGCTGCAGATGCGGTTGGTACACTGCCCATGAATAATAGCTAGATGATAGCTATCCTTATCTACTCCAGTTCGTGGCTCAATTAGTATGCCACCTTAGTTCGTTGAGTTTGGTTTGAGACCCATATATAGGGTTCTTCTATTTCTCTGTACTAGATTTCTTTTTGGCTTACACAACTAAGAAGAGGAAAACTGTTTTCAGCCTCCACCTTTGTGTGTATTCCCCCATTGTGTAAGTGAGAAAGCTACAAGTGAGACTCCTTCCTTCTCTCCCAAAATCTTGACATGGTATCAGAGCTTGGTTCGTAGTAAGGAGCTCAAGAAAGCAAACCAAGTTCCCGGTGTTTTGGTAAGAGGACCAGAGTTGCTTTCATTTTTCGAGTTTTGGGAGCAAGTCTCTGCAGGTAACACAATCGAAAAGTGCAAGAGTGCATTGTCTTAGATTGAGACGCCCTTCGCGGTGTAGCAAGAGGGCAGTATATGTTGTGGGATAGGGCTTTAGCCTCCGGTTGCCCTTTTTTTTTTATTCGAGGCCATTTTGGGGCCTGTTTTGGAGGCGGAAGTTTTTTGCACACACTCAGGAAAAGGCCCTGTTTTTTGCTGTGCGACCATTGTTCTACAGGTCGGTGAAAAGTTACCGTAGAAATTGCATCGTATGCCTGTGCGCAGAGACATTAGGAGTTACAGAATCATCCTTGTTGCCTGTTGATGCAAAATTGTCACTAGGAAGTGATTGTGTGATCAAATACCACTTTCGTCAGTTTTGCAGATTTGCCCTTGTGAGACTGAAGCTGTGTTTTTTGCAGTGACAGAATTTTTTGCAGTGTTCTGTAATGGTGTCTGATTCTCTTTCACAGATTGTCACTGAAAAGCTTAACAAGAATAACTTCCAAGCATGGAAGTTTGGAATGACGAATTTCCTTATGGGAAAAGGATATTGGGAATTCGTTGTAGGAAACGAAGAAGAACCAGTTCTTCCTGATGTTCCCAATCAAGAGCAAATGCAGGCATTTAAAGGATGGCATGAGAGAGCCAGAAAAGTTATGTATTGGCTGTCTATCACTATTTCAGACTCTATGATTGTGCATATTCAAGATGCAAGTACGCCAAAGGAGGCATGGGATACTTTGTCAAAAATGTATAGCACAAATACACAAGCCAGGAAAATGCAGCTCAAGCAAGAGTTGCATAATGTGCAAAGAGAAAGTATGAGCATCAATGACTACCACATGAAGGTGAAGAAGATTGCAGATGCACTTGCTTCCATTGGGTCACTAGTGGAAGATGATGATTGAGTTTCTGTGACCTTGAATGGTCTAGGAAAGGATTATGCACAGTTCCGAACATCGATTTCTGTCCGTGAAAGATTTTCTGATTTTGAGGAGTTGATTGCTTTTCTAATTTTTGAGGAGCAGAGAAATGGTGGTGCATCTTCTTCAGGAGGAACTTCAAAAGAAGTTGTCTTCTACTCAAATGCTGGAAGAGGTAGAGGCAGAGGTAGAGGAGGCCGATCTAGAGGCCGTGGTAGAAATGAGAGTATGCAGCAAACTCAAGAAAACGAGTCCTATGGAGGAGGACGTGGTAACTCTAGAGGCAAGGGGAGCCAAAGAGGTCGTGGTGGACAGCAAAGAGGCCAAAATGCAAACAACAATGTTGAATGCTACTATTGTGGTAAAATGGGTCATATGGCTAAAGACTGCTATAAAAAAAAGAATGACATCGTGAATGAAAAATTGCAACAAGGGAATTATGCATCTTCTAGTAGACAGGGTGATGACAGAAATGAGCATTTGTTTATGGTGCAGCACATGATCAATTCTATGAAAAGTGCAAAAGAAAGCAACGATGTGTGGTATGTTGACTCAGGTGCATCAAACCACATGACAGGTCATGCAGAATGGATGCAGGATGCAAGGAAAATGGAAAAACCAGGATTTGTGGAGACTGGTGATGATACTGCACATCCTATTGTGCAGATTGGAAAAATTCCTTTGTTTATGCAGAATGGAAAAAAGAAATACATGTCGGATGTATTTCATGTCCCGAATATCACCAAGAACCTGGTTTCTGTTGGTCAAATGGTTGAGCAGGGCTTGTAGGTCAGATTTAATTCTCATGGATGCTTTGTTGAGGATATGAAAAATAAAGATCGCTTGATAGCAAAAGGAAAGAAGAAGGGCAAAATGTTTACATTGGATGCAGACATGCCTGAATTGAGTGCAACAATGTTTGCACATGGGAGAGTGTAGTTGCAAATATTGATATCTGGCATAAACGCATTGGTCATGTTAATGTACAGCGACTTAAATCAATGCAAGCCTAAAATATTCTTGTAGGATTGCCTAAATTCAAGGTTGCAGAAATGCATAAGGTATGTGAAGCCTGTCAATTTGGAAAACAGGCAGGAAAACCATTTCCTAGACATGTTCAAGAGAGTAAGAAGCCATTGGAATTAATCTGCTCTGATGTGTGGACTACTAAAGCTGCATCTATTGGAGGCTGTCATTATTTTGTCACTTTTATTGATGACTATAGCAGAAAAGTTTAGTTGTATTTTATGAAAAAGAAAAGTGAAGTGTTTGGGCATTTCAAAACTCTTAAAGCTATGGTTGAAAAAGAAACAGGCCTGCAAATAAAATGCCTAAGGTCAGATGGAGGGGGAGAGTACCTCTCAAATGAGTTTGCAAGGTTCCTGCAGGAGCATGGCATAAAGCAACAATATTCATGCAGTCATACCCCACAACAAAATGGAATTGCAGAAAGGAAAAACAGGCATATTGGAGAGGTATCTCGTGCCATGCTCAACAAAAAAGACTTGCCAGATTTTTACTGGGCTGAAGCATTTGCTACAGCAGTCTACATAATGAACATGACTCCCACTACAACAATACATGGGATGACTCCAAAGGAGAGGTATACTGGTAGGAAACTAGATATTTCTCATTTGAAGATTTTTGGTTGCATTGCCTATGTTCATGTGCCAGATGAGTTGAGATCCAAGTTGGATCCAAAAGCTAAGAAGTGCATCTTTATTGGTTACTCTCAGCAGAAAGGGTATAGATGCTATAACCCTTCTACTCGTAAGTTTACAGTGAGCAGAGATGTTGTTTTTTATGAGACGAGTAGTTGGTATAAACCAGTAAATGTGATTGATGATGTAGATGCACAAAATGGTAATGCTGCACAGAATTCACAGCAGCAGTCACAAAATATTAGTGGACCTTGAGTGTCCTCTAGCAATGGTTCACATTCTTCGCCATGGACAAGCAGATTTAGATCAGGAGAATCTCCTCAAAACAATGCAGATAGTGGTATGCAAGTTTCACGAAAAGGAAAAGAGAAGGTAGATCAGCCCATGTTTGATGTGAATGCAGGTCACTCTTATGTGGATAGTGAATCCAGTGGCTTAAAACAAAGCATTGATGATGAGTTGGGTATTCCTTCTATTGTTACACCTAGAGTTAGGAAGACTAGGGATGTTTTGAGAGCACCTGGGAGTGAACCTACTTTGTGCAGGTCTACCAGAGTTAGGTATCATGTGGATAGACTGAAATATGATGGATTTACAACCATTCACTATGCCTATATGGTCAAAGTGATACAGGAATTGGAACCCACTTCTTTTGAGCAAGCCATGGGAAAAGAAAAATGGGAGAAAGCCATGGATGAAGAAATGGATGCCTTGGAAGCAAATGCTACATGGAAATTGGTACCTTTGCCTAAAGATAAGAATGCAATTGGATGTAAGTGGATTTATAAGGTGAAGCACAATGCAGATGGTTTTGTGAATAGATACAAGGAAAGATTAGTAGTCAAGGGGTATGCACAAACATATGGCATTGATTATGAAGAAACATTCAGTCCGGTTGCAAGGATGGCAACCATAAGAGCAGTCATTGCTATGGCTGCATCAAAGGGATGGTCTTTACATCAGATGGATGTAAAGAATGCCTTATTTCATGGTGATTTGCAAGAAGAGGTCTATATGGAGCAGCCACCAGGTTATGTGCATGCTATTCATCCTGAGTTTGTTTGCAGGTTGAAGAAAGCCTTGTATGGCTTGAAGCAAGCACCTAGAGCATGGTCTGACAAGATAGGACAGTATCTTGTCACTATTGGCTTTCAGATTTCCAAGGCAGATTTCTCACTTTATGTGAAAAAACAGAGAAAGGTATTATGCTACTTGTCATTTATGTTGATGCTTTGATTATGATAGGTGATAGTGATGAAGATATCCTTCATGTGAAAATGCTATTGAAGCAGAAGTTTGAGATGAAGGATTTGGGAGAGCTGCGTTATTTCTTGGGCATTGAGGTGATTAGATCACTAAGTGGGATATGGCTCTTGCAGAGGCAGTATGGATTGGACATGCTGTCCAAATATGGGATGATAGGCTGTAAGCCTATTTCAGTTCCTTTGGAGCAGAATGTGAAGCTGAGCGCAAATGTAGGTGAGCTTCTCGAAGACGCTACTATATACAGACGCATAGTAGGAAGTTTGATTTATATGACTATTACCAGGCCAGATTTGAGCTATGTTGTTGGATTGGTAAGTCAGTTTATGCAGGCTCCAAGGAAACCGCATTTGGATGCGGCTAGACGTATCCTCAGATAGGTGAAGTCTACATTGCAGTATGGACTATTTTATGAGACTGGGGTTCAGATACAGCTACATGGATACACTAATGCTAATTGGGTTAGTAGTATTTCGGATAGAAGATCTACCAGTGGATATATGTTCTCTTTTGGGAGTGCTGTAGTCACTTGGAGCAGCAAGAAAGAACCTACAATTGCCTTGTGGAGCACAGAGGCTGAGTACAGGGGTGCAGCAATGGTTGCATGTGAGGTCGCTTGGTTGCATAAGCTTCTTTATGATATGCATCATCCTATAGATGGGCCAGTTGTCATTTATTGTGACAACATGAGCAGTATACACTTGGCAAATAACCCACTCTATCATGCTAGAACAAAGCACATTGAGGTGTATTATCACTATGTGTGAGAGAGGGTTTTACTAGGTCTTATTGATCTAGTTTATGTCAGCACAGAGGATCAGGTAGCTGACATATTCACGAAGGCATTGGGCGCAGAGAAGCTGCGCAAGTTCAGAGACCTGCTTGGTGTGCAAGATTTGGGATTGAGCTCGAGGGGAAGTGTTGAGATATCGAGCTCCACTCGTGATATTCCAAGGTGACCGTTGTGCATTTATGCCATCGACTTGTTAGCTGCAGATGCGGTTGGTACACCGCCCATGAATAATAGCTAGATGATAGCTATCCTTATCTACTCTAGTTCATGGCTCAGTTAGTATGCCACCTTAGTTCGTTGAGTTTGGTTTGAGACCCATATATAGGGTTCTTCTATTTCTCTGTACTAGAGTTCTTTTTGGCTTACACAACTAGGAAGAGGAAAACTGTTTTCAGCCTCCACCTTTGTGTGTATTCCCCCATTGTGTAAGTGAGAAAGCTACAAGTGAGACTCCTTCCTTCTCTCCCACAATCTTGACACATAGTTCATGAGAATCCTCATCATCATAAATATATGATGTTGTGAATTGTACAGTAATAATCGTGGTCATAAACTGGGTCAGACTAGCCTCCTTGTGATCCCTCTTCCACATGCCAAGAATCTTCCATAAATCTTCATTTCCATGTTGAGAGAAAGTGTAGAAAGTATTATCTCTAGTATACATGGACTTCGCATCTCCAAATAAAGGTGAATAAGCTTACTCATACCAATCTTAATGCTTTAAGTCCATAAAAATTTTCATGTATGCACAAGAATCCATTTATTTTTTGTTCAAGAATGACTTGAAGTAATCGCTAAAGGGTGCATTTATTATTTTCATCCAAAAAGCAATGGACAGATGAAAGCAACCAAAAGTTATATTCTTGATCTATATAGATCCTATAGAATATATAAATCAAAAAATTAAAGGCACTAGTGGAGTAGACTCTACCTTCTTTCCATCTCATTAACTGTGTCTCTCCAGCATCTTCATTCTCAACTCCCTTTTTCCTTAGCAGTGCTACATTTTGTTCCTCTCACCGAATGTGTCTCTCCAACATCTTCATTTGCAACTCCCTTTTCCCTCATCAATGCTACTTCTTCCCATCTTTAGAAACTCCAGATTACTTGTTTCATCATCCAACCATCATCAACCAAGAAATCCATGGAGTAGTATTATAGCTAATTATAACTAATTATTAGCCTGTTTCATCATCCATTATCAACCAAGAAATCAACAGAGTAGTATTATAACTAATTATTAACCAAGAAATCCATGGAGTAGTATTATAACTAATTATTAGCATGTATATGCATGTGCACTCACATAGTATCTCCACCAGAACATGTATATAGTATTGGGTCCTCAAGTGCGGGGAAACACTTTAGGTTTTTTCATAGTTTGATCCATCTTCCAAACCAACAATATATTATGTCATATGCACAAGACCAAGGACTAGAACTTCCCCTCGCAAGTGAATGCACATGAGGTTTGATTGTATAGGCATAAAGTTCATGAAGATTCCTAAGCTATCACTTCTATGTCAATGTTGAATCTCCTATCTTATGCAACCTCCCATTCATTTTCCAATGACCATTTAAGTTTGCTCCATCAAAAGGACCATCGATCAAGTGTACTATAAGTTGCATAGCCAACTTTTGCAAGTTTTTTCACCAGCAATACCTTCAACTACTACCATATACAACAATACTAGCAACATCATCTCTACAATGAGCATGAATATCATCATCATCAATTACAGTTCTTCATGAATTGTATTCATTAATCCTCTATCAAGTCCACCATTTCATCAAAGCTTCTTTATTGATCATTCAAACATTCTACATCTACCTTTGTGTGAGTGCCATGGCACCCATACTTATCTTAGAGGTGGATAAAGTTAACACTACATGTGAAAGTCTACAATAAAAGGCCAAGAATCAAAGTAAAGTCAAAGTACAAGTTTTAGCTTTATTAATGGTATATCTAGTGTGCAAATCGGATGTTGTATGCGCACGTAGTGAACGTCCAAAGGTCCCCAAGAACAAAGAGCTCTACTAAAACTCATAAAGTAAGAAGAAGGTTTTGCATGACATGAAGTAAAAAGACAAATTGGGTACAATCTCCCCCTATGCCTTGTGTGAGCGCTCCACAAGGCATGCATTTATAAATTTATTAATCTCTAAGCTCAAAAATAGTCTAATTTACAATTAGCATGCTTTGACTTTTGTATTTGCTTTTGCCCAAATAAAAAATTAAGCAATTGGGCATCCCGAAAGTTGGGTTGTGCCCAAATACAATGTCTAATAATGAAATATTTAAACCGAGCATCTATGCGCATACAAAAAATAATAAATGTCTATCAAGCGCTTCAATAAATAAGTGCACCCAAATAAATATTAGCGCCATGCCTTTAATGATAAGGCACGCACCCATAAAAAATGATAAATTTTTCTAGATAATCTAAATACATGCCATTACCTGGTGCTTCCCAACGCAAGTGCTACCTGCTCTACACATCAACTAAAGCATTCACATTTGTTAGAAAATAATTAAATTAAACCAAAAAAAGTGAATACCTAGCACTCTTCAACTACAAAATAATAAAATAGGTTGGAACTCCATCCTAACCTTAATTTAATACGAGTGCACTCTAAACTCATAAACATCCATTAATTTAAATATGTATTTTACGGAATCACTCGCTGTGGAATCACCCATGTGCACATTAAATTAATCTAGTGCCCAAAAAGGACAGGCGTCCCCGTCAACTTCTCGCACAAGGAATCCACCTTATGTACGAGCCCTGGCAAATTAATATAGTTTTATGGAATCCACTGCAAAAACTCATGATGTTGCAACGTGTAGGGTTGAAGGTCACCATAGGGGTTTGGCAAGAAAACTGGACAAGATAGATAGAGATGTGTCTTCAAGAGATAAGTAGATTACAGTGAATATTTGAAGGTTCAAGAGATACTTCACGGTCAATCACAGGGGTTTGAGAGAGAATAATGTATGGGGATTCAAGAGCTTAGACTCTAGAGATGGTAGAGATAAGAGAAGGGTTGAAGGTTTCAAGACAAGTTCTTGAAGATATTAATAGAGCTTCCAATTGCATGTTCTTAGCAAAGATTACAAGAGTATTATCTCATAAGTTCTAACTCAAATCAATCTTGTTTTCTTGACTCTAAGAGCAATCACAAATTATAAAATCAAGTACAATATGATGTCATGTATCATAAACTACTTTGCATCCCATCATTCATACATGATGCCATACCATGAATCAACTTTGCATGATTACATTCAATGTAGACTGTTTGGGACAAAAGCTTATGATTCAATTACAAGGCTTATAGGGCAAAGAGACTTGCTTCAAGAGAGCTTCAAATTGAGTTCCTGATAAGGATAAGTTACCATAGCCAAGAAATAAGAGAAAAAAATCCTCTTAATTAAACTCAAAGCATCTATGAATGATCTACAAACATTGCCCTGCCGTAGGGGCACATAATACTTGCATATTTTGACAAGATGACTTCTGTAGAGTAAGAAATGAAATAAAAGAACAATACTGTAGCTAAATCTATGAATATGGCTGAAGATATCAACCCCAAATCAGCCCACGAAAGAGAAGGGTTTTGAAGAAATAGAAGACGTAGAAGAATGCTCACAGAAAGAAATAGAAAATGAAGAAGAATACTAACAAAGATAAAGCCTATCGGTTTATTTCAGCATTATGAGAAGATAAAACACTAATAGACAAAAATGTGTATAAAATAATGCCTTCCTCTATGCTGCTCAGATCACCAATCTGATGCTTCCATTGGCTCCGAAAAGGGGGGTAGAATACTGTGACGCTTGCTGGCCAGAATTCAGCCACATCATTCCTTCTTCATCTCCCACTTTGGAGTGCTATTCACTACCTGAAAACAACAATCGCACGTCACACGATTTCATCAATCTCTCATTTTACATAAAATCCTCTCAAATTAGCTAAAAGCTACATGCTTTCTTTTATATGTTATCATAATCTAGAAGTTGTCTACAATTTTATGGATTTCTACAAGAGATAATATCTAAAATATAAAAAAATTGGCTAAAACTTGTCCAAATTTCTAATATTTTTGAACCATGGATACTAACACTATGTTTAAAATTGCATTGGCTCTCTAAATCAATAAGAAAGCCACACTCTAGATTTTTATTTACATAGTGTGCATGTGTAGCAGCAAGACAACGGAATCCACCATGGAGTATGCCTCTTGGCATCATATCCTCATATTTTTGGTTACTTGTGTTATTTGTGGTACTTCATGGACACATTAGATTCATGATTGTGTTATTTTGTGAGAGTTGGGATGAGTACTCCTGTGCACATTATCTTAATTACCCACAATTGTATTTATTGCATATGCAATTGTTATGTGGGATCCAGACATGTATTTGTAATGGCAATAGTGTATGTTAGGTCTAATTAAGCTAAGTTATAAGCATTCAATCATGGAAGGATTTCTCAAGATCCCACATTGTGGATAGGGTATCCAAAAGAGGGTGTATATCCTAATTCACAATTGTGGAGACCCTAAAATGTAAATTAGGGTGTCACCCTAGACAAGTAAGCTTACCCTAACCCTAATCTTTGTATATGTAAGAGTGGAAGGTCTCACTTGCATCTACCATTTTGGTTTATCCATGCTATGAAAGCTCTGTTAGTGCAACTATTGAAGCTTTCCATTTTTTTCTTTCATTCTATTAGATTGCTTTAATTTCCAAGAGTGATGGTGAGAGGGAGCAAGAGGTGTGTTGGGTGAGAGAGTGAGGAAATATGAAGCTCTATGTTATCTTCTTCTTCTTCTTTTCTCTATTAGCCTCTCTATTTGTTGGTGTACTTTTGTGATGGATGCAAAGGAACGATGGCATTAGTTTGTGGTGTTTGGGTCATGGAACCATCTTTGAGCATTCAAGCTTCTAGGCTACAACACAAGAAGGTAAGATAGGTGAGTTTATTACACCTCAAATCTAGTCTTGTGTTCTTACTTTCTTGGATTGTAGAAAAGGATGCATGGTTAGTTAGGGTGGTGTAAATAAGACAAGGTGAGAGATTGTTGCTGAAGTAATTTGCAACTTCTAAAAAATAGAAGTTCATGCAATGTCCTAAGTATCGTACATTTAGCACAACAGCAAATTATACATTTGAAAAATATAGACAAAAACATATGATAGGGCCAAACCTCTCCCATGATAAAAGCCATGGTTGGCCATGTTTTTTAATGACATCACGGAGTATATATCCATGTAATCATGGGGTACATATGGATGTTATCATATATAAATTTAATGTAAAGAAGATTTGTAATAAACTAAAAGATAATTTCATTGGCTCTTGGATTTAGCTGTTGCAATAGTAATAGAGATTATTGCATGTAAATCATGATATTTTGACATCACTATCATATCCATGTCACTTGAAAATTCCCAAAATAAAAAGGCTTTAAATTCTAATATTGGTTGTGTAAAGGCTGTTGAATTTATGTTTTTCCTTATTCAGCAATTATTGATACAATTCTTTTACTTTTGCCCTCTTTGTCAAAATAGTAAAAAATGAACATATTAATCTCTAAGGATGAAATTGATATCTTTTATACTTTAGACTTGTTTCAAAATTTGGATACAATTTTGACTTAGAGAATTTCAATACCTAATTTTGTTAAAAATGGGTTCTTCAACCAAGCTCATGAAAACCAACCTTTACTTAGAGAAAAATAATTTTTAAAGTCATCTATGATGTCACTATTCACCTACCCATCCACTTGCCTTTGCCTATAAAGAGACCTTTAGTTGTAACAATTAAGGAATTAGTCTCAACACACTATAGAGGATGTGAGAGTAAGCTTCTACTTATTGTGATTATGGATTATACCACCTCATTTTCTATCAAGTCTCATGTGCATTTTCTCATATCAAGGTTCCATTTCTTTTCTCCATAGCTTAGTTAACACTAATGTGGTAAATGTCAATGTTTTTAACATGGTATCAAAGCAGGATCTATCCACTAGGCAACTCTTCTAGCTTAGCCTCACAATATTCAATCAATCCAACATTTAGTGGAGAGCATCTAGCACAAGTTGTTAGGATTTACCTCCTTTCAATCACTCCATGAATGTAGGCAACCAACCACCTATCCAACTTAGAGTACTCATAACTCTAGCTAAAGGGAACATCAACTCAAGGTATAAACCAAGGAAGGTTCTTCAACTCAAGGTACTCCTCTCTATTCCATTAAACCCTAACATTGCATTGCCTCTATTGCCCCACATTGATAAAATCCCCAAATCTAGTGTAGTTTTTGCATGATCAAAATCGACCTGATCTTTCTCTCTACATAAAGCTTTATTCCCTAAGTTACATTAGATTTTATCCTCATGTAGTCCCTCAACTTGAATTATAAGGGCTTCAAGAAATTTCACTCCAGTAGTGAGTTATAAAATCAAAATTCTTAGGGTACCTCTAGAAGAGTCAGACATTACAAGATTGTTTATCAAGGAGATATTCAAGCTACATGGTTTACCCAGGAGAATCATTAGTGATCGTGATTCTCTCTTCGCATCACACTTCTAGAGAGCTATCTTTGAAGCTATTGGGACTCAACTTTGTTTTAGCACTACCTACCATCCCCAAACCGATGGCCAAACAGAGCGATAAATCAAGTCATTGAGGATATACTTAGGGCATACTGCTATCGTGAGCCGAAGAGGTGGATTCAATACTTACCTTTGGTTGAATTTGCATACAATGCTTCTTACCAGCAAAGCATTCAGATGACCCCTTTCCAAGCATTGTATGGTCATGACTGTCGAAGTCCCCTAAACTTTTCAGATCCAACCTTAAGGGTTGAAGCTTCAAGGCAGACGTTGGAAGAGATGGATGACCAAATAAAGTAAATAAGACAGGACATCCAAGCGGCCAAGGATAGACAGAAGGCATACGCGGATTTGAAGCATCAAGATAGAGTCTTCAAAGAAGGAGACATGGTCATACATCCTAAAAAGAGTTCCCTATCCTTAGGAGATTGCAAGAAGCTAAGTCCAAGGTATTGTGGACCGTACAAGATCCTCAAGTGCCTAGGACCTAATGCTTATAAATTGCAACTCCCTGAGAACCTAAAAGTTCATAATGTATTCCATATCAGCCTATTGAAAAAGTATGTACCTAATACTAACCATGGACTTGATGACCAACAAGTTGTAATGCCTAGTCAAGGAGTCCTTGAACTAAGGCCTGATAGGATCTTAGATGTTAGAGAGAGACAATTAAGATCCAGAACCCAAAGAGAATGCCTTGTCCAGTGGAAAGATTATCCCGAAGAGGATACCACTTGGATAAATGAAGGCACACTCAACCATCAATATCCCTAGTTTATCTCGAGATGAGGACATCTCGATTCCTCTAAGGGGGAGAGAATGTAATATATCAAAATTCATGGGAATTTTTTTTTCTCTTCTCACCGTCGGCGACGGTCATGCTGGAAGGGGAGAGGGAAATAGCAGGTCAGCAAGCTCCTTGTTGGAGCTTGCTCGGCCTCATGGCCATGCCAATAGACACGTAAGGTGAGGAGGGACCTTATCCCCTCCCCTATATAATTGGGGGGGCGCAAGCTGGGAAAAAAAGAAAGGAAGGAGGGAGGGCTGATATACGTGAGGACTATGGGAGCAGGCTGCCGCCGTGAGAGGGAGGAATTTGGCTTGTGAAGGAAGGAGAGGGGGACGCACTTGCCGCGCTGGCCGACTGGGTGGAGGAACACAACGCCATTGAGGGAGGGAGGAGCCGCTGCCATTTCCGCTGTTGACTGACGGTCCTTTCACCCTCCCTTGACTTTTTGGAAGCTTGGAAGCTTCCAAAGGGGGGGTCATCTTAGCCCCCATTCCCCTTGGCCTTTAAACCTCTTATCACCACACCCCCCCCATGTCCTAAAATCCCCCCCAAGACCCCCGTCCTATACCTTTTTCCTTTCCCCCCCTTCCCCCCCCCCCCCCCCAGGTTTTAAAACCCCTTAAGCACCCTTTCAACCCCCCTTCTTGTGCCTCACCAAATTCTCCCTACTCCCCCCTCCCCTCGTGTTTTAAAGGATCACAAGCCCCTTCTTCCCCTATAAAGAGTGGGCTTAAAGGTCCTATTATTACACCCCCGTGCTTTTTAAAAAGTCACTTAGCCCCCTTTCCTTAAGCCCTTTTTTGTATTTTATAAATCCTCAACCACACCCCCCCGTGTATTAACCCTTAAACGCCTATCCCTTGGCTTTGGAATCACCCCTCTTTCCTCCGTATTTAAACCTTCCCTAGTCCTCCCCTTGTGGCGTATTGAAACCCCCTTTCCTCCAAGTTTGACTTAAGGGTCCTTCGACCTTACTTATAACCTTTACGGTCACTATATCCCCTTAGAGTTCTCTCTCGCACCTTGTGTTTTTTCCATCCCTTTTCGTTCCTCGTTTGAACGAGTCATTAAAAGGCCATTAAGCCTTCCCCATGGCTTCAATGGATCTTAGTCGTAGAAGACTCTGAAACACCCTTTCAAATTTCCCGGACTTCCAAGGAGGGAGCCTTCCAAAAAACTACTATCGATGGGCAGTGCAAGGGAGCGACGGTGAAACTCCTAGGAGGAGTTGTAAAGCTGCTTCCACGTCCGAAAACTACAATTGCGATGCCTCCTAAGAAAGTCCAAGGTGCAGCCGCGGGAGGGTCATCTCCCGGTATCCATGTGGATATCTCACCCCAAACCCAGGTTTTCCTTCTTAATTTTTATTTTATATCGTTGTAATTCAATCATGCAAGGTTAATTGTTAAAAATAGGATATATTTTGTCCTAGTTGTTCACGACGAAGGAACTTAGTCATTAATACATTTAATGGAACATGCAAAATAAATAAAGCATAAACGTATTTCTAGAAAATAGCTTTATGCATTGAAATCAATTATGGGCTAGATTATTACCCATTAAAATAGTATACTTCGGTTAAGCCTAAAGGTATAAAATTGCATCTCGCACTATTAACCCCTATTCTTTTTGCAATGAATCATCATGGAAAGTGCAAATCATGAAATGACTCTTACGATGCATAAACTCTATGAAATTATCGTTGTTAACTGCATCAATTAGCAAGAAAAAGGTTGCTTATTTAGCATGAATTTTGTTCGCAAAGAAAAGGGACGATTAGTTGAAATTAACCTAACCTATGCTTGACCTCAAATCGATAATTTAGGGTTAAGCATAGACAACGAATCATGTGGAAGTAATCTCGAAATTATCTTCTAGAGTTAACCAAATTGATATAAAGTTAAAAATACCTATGCTGTGAAATACCCATTGGGAATGAGTTAAATTCCAAGAAACGCCTATACCTTAAATACTTGCCCACATACATTCCCTGAATGTAGGGTCAGTGAATCGTAATCGTAAAAGGAACTAGCATTTGTCCCTGAGATTCTTACAAAAATGAAGCTAGGAAACCCTAGGTCGAACGACGTCAGCTTAAAGAACCTGAAACAGATTGTTTCGTGACTCCATTATCACATAGTACGATGCGGCACTTGCGCAGCAAGTACGGAGTCATATGGTCTTGTGATTGAATCACAAGAAGAAAGGCCAAATTCTCGCAACGAGGATGGTGGATCCTTACGCAAGTTATCTTGCAAGAGGATGTATACTTTGATATCCTTCTTGAGTAAGGAAAATTATTTGGAGATTAAAGACCAGAAACATAAGTACCCAATGAACTTTAAGGTTTGACCAAGTTGGGTTAATAGGGTACGCCCTAACCCAGGATATAGGGGATCTTGCCAAGTTGCAAGTCATCTCGAATCGAGTACTAGATGCATTCAAAAGGAAAGATTCATTCCTTAGCAATTTGCCAACAACAAAAAACGACCAATGGAAATGTTTGTGCTTGCTACAGATTTTAGAGCACTGTTTGGCTTTGTTTGATCAATGAATTAAAAGATAAATGGATATCTATACTTCAGGTTGAAGTCCTGAAGGGATAGGCAGCTTCAATTACCCCCAACTGCCTGCCTGACACTAACCAAGGGAATTGTTGACCGCGCTGGGAAAGTGGACCGAACCCGCCGCGAGAGGTCTCTCCATTGAGTGCTACTTGGAGTAGGAGGATGCTTGGGTGCCAGGGGGCTCTGGCTGTAAATCCCTCGCCTTTCGGGTCCTGCACAAGAGGCTAACGTGACTTGGGATTCGATCTCAAGGCCCGCATACTAGTCTACGGGCGGAAACTTGGAATAGTGATCCCTGTGGATTGTTGGATAGCCTTCGGGCGGATGGTGGATAAGCCTACGGGCTGGACTCTTTGTATTTCAAAGATAAATATGATGACCTGTTAATAAGAAACTTGTCTGATATTGTTTTTCTATGTCAAGTGATAAGATTACGTGAAGGAACTAGTGCCTAACGGGTTAATTAAAAAAAAGATGGTTTTTACACGTTCAACTAATGTGTTAGATAATTAAATAACTAAAACAACCCGAGGAAAGTGCGGAGGATGGGCCATAGGTCCGTCCTATAGATGGGTGGTCCCGGTTGGCCGGGAACTTTTCTCAAATCACGAGGAATAGTGGGATGATTGTCAAAGGACACGAACAACAAAAGTGTTGACCTAGAGTTAGGATTAAACCCGATTTACGCTATTTTAGAGGAACAGAATGGGACTATGCCTTATGGCAGAGAGGTTGAGCTTTGCATCCCTCTCGTTTCCCATTCTCCTTGAACCAAGTGCAGCGTGAATCCGCTTCGAACCTGGCGTTTCTGCGTAAAGTAGTTCGCTTGGGTCCAACACTAGTTGCTATTAGGAAATGACCAATCAAGAAAACCCTATTTAAGGTTGATCAAGTGGGAACGGTCAGAATACTTCTACTACATGGCAGACGTGGAAAGCCCTAGCTTGCAAACCCCGTAACATTCCATGGGAGTGCCACGCGGAGCTTTCTAGACATCCTTTTCGATGGACTGCTAAGACATGTCCTAGATGATACTAGTGGACACGTTACAAGTCTAGAAAGTGCCACTTGGCACTCACAAGGAATGTCACAGGGTTTGCGATCTAGGTCTTCTGGAGTCTGCCCCAAAGCAAAAGTATTCGACCGTTCCCACTTAGGACCGACCTGAAGTCAAGGTTTCTTTCCTATCAGCCAAGTCTCTAGGAAGTAGCTAGCATCGAGCTCCAGATGAACCACTTTGCATAGGAACAACAGATTCAAAGCAGATTTATGCTTCACTTGGTTCATGGAGAATGGGAAACGAGAGGGATGTACCGCTCAACCTCTCTGCGAGTAGGGCATAGTTCTATTCCGGTCCCCTAAAATGGCATGAATCGGGTCCTAACTTAACAATACCTAAAGTCATCCGACAGTAAGTCCTTGTGAGAAGCCTCCTAGTTCTCTGGGACCACCGAGCATTAGGATGGACCCGTTGGGGGATTCTGTCCACCTACTTCCCTTGATAGCTTTAGTTGTCTAATTAGGTCCTACCACATTTATGTGCGACATTTAAAATAAGCTTCATTAATCAAGCCTTTTAGGGCACAGATTTTGTTCACGTAATTTACAACACATACACAAAAACAAAACAAGCAGTCCTTTTATCAAACAAGTTCTTCAACTTATCTTTAAGTTAATATTTGTCTCCTATCCATACAGGAGAATTATGTATCCCTTCTGTCCAACAGAAGTACCATGTTCAAATCTAATGGTACCGAAATTTCCATCCTTTATCTAGAATAGGATCTTCCAACATCCCAGACGTTGGGCTCACAGGGATCTCCAACTCCATTCTAGACAAGCAATGGGGTGTCCAGAGCTCCACCTGACCCACAAGCGGTCTAGGAGTAAGATGCCATTTCCGTGGTTGTCCTTTTCACCACTCGACCATCGGCGTGTGAATCGAGTAGTGCCCTCTCGAGATAATCTGCGATGTGATCTTGGAGATGATCCACGCGTGCATAATATCCTTCCTTAATCAATCCAATTAAAATTCAAGCACAATCAAAGAAATCAGTCCTAATATCATATTCTAGAAAAACATTCCTTTGTTCCTATGGCAACTTGTCATTACACACCCTACCATGCATTTGCCATCAACACAAGCCTTGGAATATTTATCCAAATCAAAATGCAACAATCCCTTGATTGAAAGAAAACATCTAGTGTAATATTTCTACACCAAATATTAATAAATTTTGATCCTATACACTCTGCGCAAGAACATTTTAAAATAATCTCCCCGCGACTAGAAAAACCCAGGGCTAAATGATCCACCCTTGTGCGTTAATAAACTCCAGCCGCGTTGTGCAAAAAGAGGCTGAGGCTAAAAACCCGTAAGTCCACACACCTACAAACTGTCAAGATTGTGGGAGAGAAGGAAGGAGTCTCACTTGTAGCTTTCTCACTTGCACAATGGGGGAATACACACACAGGTGGAGGCTGAAAATAGTTTTCCTCTTCTTAGTTGTGTAAGCCAAAAAGAACTCTAGTACAAAGAAATAGAAGAACCCTATATATGGGTCTCAAACCAAACTCAACTAACTAAGGTTGCATACTAACTGAGCCACGAACTAGAGTAGATAAGGATAGCTATCATCTAGATATTATTCATGGACGGTGTACCAACCGCATCTACAGCTAACAAGTCGGTGACATAAATGCACAACGGTCACCCTGGCATATCACAAGTGGAGCTCGATATCTCAACACTCCCCCTCAAGCTCAATCCCAATTCCTACACACCAAGTAGGTCTCTGAACTTGAGTAGTTTCTCTACGCCCAATGCCTTCGTAAATATGTCTGCTACGTGATCCTCTATGCTAACACAAACTAGATCAATAAGACCTAGTAAAACCCTCTCCCGCACATAGTGATAATGCACCTCAATGTGCTTTGTTCTAGCATGATAGACTGGGTTATTTTCCAAGTGTATACTACTCATGTTTCACAATAAATGACAACTGGCCCATCTGTAGGCTGATGCATATCATAAAGTAGCTTATGCAACCAAGCTACCTCACATGCAGCCATTGTTACACCCCTGTACTTAGTCTCTGTGCTCGACAAGGCAACTATAGGCTGTTTCTTGCTGCTCCAAGTGACTGCAGCACTCCCAAAAGAGAACACATATCCACTGGTAGATTGTCTATCAAAAATACTACCAGCCCAATCAGCATCAGTGTATCCATGCAACTCTATCTGAAACCCAGTCTCATAAAATAGTCCATACTGCAATGTGGACTTCACATACCTGAGTATGCGTCTAGCCACATCCAAATGCGGTTTCCTTGGAGCCTGCATAAACTGACTTACCAATCCAATAGCATAGCTCAAATCTGGCCTAGTAATAGTCATATAAATCAAACTTCCTACTATGCGTCTGTACATAGTAGGGTCTTCTAGAAGCTCACCTGCATCTGCGCTCAGCTTCACATTCTGCTCCAAAGGAACTGAAATAGGCTTAGAGCCTATCATTCCATATTTGGACAGCATGTCCAATCCATATTGCCTCTGCAAGAGCCATATCTCACTTGGTGATCTAATCACCTCAATGCCCAAGAAATAATGCAGCTCTCCCAAATCCTTCATCTCAAACTTCTGCTTCAATAGCATTTTCACATGAAGGATATCTTCATCACTATCACCTGTCATAATCAAATCATCAACATAAATGACAAGTAGCATAATACCTCTCTCTATTTTTCTCACATAAAGTGAGAAATCTGCCTTGGAAATCTGAAAGCCAATAGTGACAAGATACTGTCCTATCTTGTCAGACCATGCTCTAGGTGCTTACTTCAAGCCATATAAGGATTTCTTCAACCTGCAAATAAACTCAGGATGAACAGCATACACATAACCTGGTGGCTGCTCCATATAGACATCTTCTTGCAAATCACCATGCAAGAAGGCATTCTTTACATCCATCTGATGTAAAGATTATCCCTTTGATGCAACCATAGAAATGAGTGCTCTTACAGTTTCCATCCTTGCAACCAGACTGAATGTTTCTTCATAATCAATGCCATATGTTTGTGCATATCCCTTGACTACTAATCTTGCCTTATATCTATTCACAAAACCATCTGCATTGTGTTTCACCTTATAAACCCACTTACAACCAATTGCATTCTTATCTTTAGGCAAAGCTACCAATTCCCATGTAGCATTTGCTTCCAAGGCATCCATTTCTTCATCCATGGCTTTCTCCCATTTTTCTTTTTCCGTGGTTTGCTCAAAAGAAGTGAGTTCTGGTTCCTGTATCACTTTGACCATATAGGCACAGTGAATGGCTGTAAATCCATCATATTTCAACCTATCCACAGGATATCTAGCTCTGGTAGATCTGCGCAAAGTAGGTTCACTCCTAGTTGCTCTCAAAACATCCCTGGTCTTCCTTACTCCAGGTGTAACAATAGAAGGAATACCCAACTCATCATCAATGCTCTGTTCTGAGCCACGAATTCACCATCCACATAAGAGTGACCTGCATTCACATCAAACATGGGCTTATCTACATTTTCTTTTCCTTTTCGTGAAACTTGCATACCACTATCTGCATTGTTTTGACGAGATTCTCCTGATCTCAATGTGCCTGTCCATGGCAAAGAATGTGAACCACTACTAGAGGACACTCCAGGTCCACTAATATTTTGTGATTGCTGCTGTGAATTCTGTGCAGCATTACCATTTTGTGCATGTACATCATCAATCACATTTATTGGTTTATACCAGCTACTCATCTCATCAAAAATAACATCTCTGCTCACTGTAAACTTACGAGTAGAAGGGTTATAGCATCTATACCCTTTTTGCAGAGAGTAATCAATAAAGATGCACTTCTTAGCTTTTGGATCCAACTTGGATCTCAACTCATCTAGCACATGGACATAGGCAATGCAACCAAAAATCTTTAAATGAGAAATATCTGGTTTCCTACCAGTATACCTCTCCTCTGGAGTCATCCCATGTATTGCTGCAGTGGGAGTCCTGTTCATTATGTAGACTGCTGTAGCAACTGCTTCAGCCTAGTAAAAATCTGGCAAGTCTTTTTTGTTGAGCATGGCACGAGATACCTCTCCAATATGCATGTTTTTCCTTTCTGCAATTCCATTTTGTTGTGGGGTATGACTGTATGAATATTGCTGCTTTATGCCATGCTCCTGCAGGAACCTTGCAAACACATTTGAGAGGTACTCTCCCCCTCCATCTGACCTTAGGCATTTTATTTGCAAGCCTGTTTCTTTTTCAACCATAGCTTTAAGAGTTTTGAAATGCCCAAACACTTCATTTTTCTTTTTCATAAAATACACCCAAACTTTTCTGCTATAGTTATCAACAAAAGTGACAAAATAATGACAGCCTCCAATAGATGCAACTTTACAGTCCACACATCAGAGTGGATTAATTCCAATGGCTTCTTACTCTCTTGAACATGTCTAGGAAATGGTTTCCTTGCCTATTTTCCAAATTGACAGGCTTCACATACCTTATGCATTTCTGCAACCTTGAATTTAGGCAATCGTGCAACAATATTTTGGGCTTGCATTGATTTAAGTCATTGTACATTAACATGATCAATGCGTTTATGCCAGATATCAATATCTGCAACTACACCGGTCCCATGTGTAAACATTGCTGCACTCAATTCAGGCATGTCTACATCCAACGTAAACATTCTGCCCTTCTTCTTTCCTTTT
The DNA here is from genome assembly GCF_053477565.2 of Lygodium microphyllum. Classification (NCBI taxonomy): domain Eukaryota; kingdom Viridiplantae; phylum Streptophyta; class Polypodiopsida; order Schizaeales; family Lygodiaceae; genus Lygodium; species Lygodium microphyllum. Next base: position 28,165,655 of record NC_141137.1, read on the forward strand.
GCTATCAAGCGACCTTTATTTTTCATATCCTCATTAAAGCATCCATGAGAATTCAATCTGACCTGCAAGCCCTGCTCAACCATTTGACCAACAAAAACCAGGTTCTTGGTGATATTCGGAACATGAAATACATCCGCAAGGGATTTCTTTTTCCCATCCTGCATAGACAAAGGAATTTTTCCAATCTGCACAATAGGATGTGCAATATCATCACCAGTCTATCCTGGTTTTTCCATTTTCCTTGCATCGTGCATCCATTCTGCATGACTTGTCATGTGGTTTGATGCACCTGAGTCAACATACCACACATCATTGCTTTCTTCTACACTTGTCACAGAATTGGTCATGTGCTGCACCATAAACAAATGCTCATTTCTGTCATCACCCTGTCTACTAGAAGATGCATAATTCCCTTGTTGCAATTTTCCATTCATGATGTCATTCTGCTTTTTATAGAAGTCTTTAGCCATATGAGCTATTTTACCACAGTAGTAGCATTCAACATTGCTGTTTGCATTTTGGCCTCTTTGCCATCCACCACGACCTCTTTGGCTCCCCCTGCCTCTAGAGTTACCACGTCCTCCTCCATAGGACTGGTTTTCTTGAGTTTGCTGCATATTCTGATTTCTATCACAGCCTCCAAATCGGCCTCCTCTACCTCTGCCTCTACCTCTTCCAGCATTTGAGTAGAAGACAGCTTCTTTTGAAGTTCCTTCTGAAGAAGATGCACCACCATTTCTCTGCTCCTCAGAAATTAGAAAAGCAATCAACTCCTCAAATTCAGGAAATCTTTCACGGATGGAAATCGATGTTCGGAACTATGCATAATCCTTTCCTAGACCATTCAAGGCTTGCGTATTTGTGCTATATATTTTTACAAAGTATCCCATGCCTCCTTTGGCATACTTGCATCTTGAATATGCACAATCATAGAGTATGAAATACTGATAGACAGCCAGTACATAGCTTTTCTGGCTCTCTCATGCCATCCTTTAAATGCCTGCATTTGTTATTGATTGGGAACATCAAGAAGAACTGGTTCTTCTTTGTTTCCTGCAACGAATTTCCAATATCCTTTTTCCATAAGGAAATTCGTCATTCTAAACTTCCATGCTTGAAAGTTTTTCTTGTCAAGCTTTTCAGTGACAATCTGTGAAAGAGAATCAGACGCCATTACAGAACACTATACAAAATTCTATCACTGCAAAAACACAGCTTCAGCCTCACAAGGGCAAATCTGCAAAACTGACGAAAGTGGTATTTGACCACACAGTCACTTCCTAGTGACGATTTTGCATCAATAGGCAACAAGGATGATTCTGTAACTCCCAATGTCTCTACGCACAGGCATACGATGCAATTTCTATGGTAACTTTTCACTGACCTGTAGAATAGTGGTCGCACAGCAAAAAATAGGTCCCTTTCTTGAGTGCGTGTAGAAAACTTTCACCTCCAAAATATGCCCCGAAATGGCACTCTTGCACTTTCCGGCTGTGCTACCTGTAGAGACTTGCTCCCAAACTCGAAAAATGAAAGTAACACTAGTTCTCTTACCAGAACACTGCGAACTTGGTTTGCTTTCTTGAGCTCCTTACCACGAACCAGGCTCTGATACCATGTCAAGATTGTGGGAGAGAAGGAAGGAGTCTCACTTGTAGCTTTCTCACTTGCACAATGGTTGAATACACACATAGGTGGAGGCTGAAAACAGTTTTTCTCTTCTTAGTTGTGTAAGCCAAAAAGAACTCTAGTACAAAGAAATAGAATAACCTTATATATGGGTCTCAAACCAAACTCAACTAACTAAGGTGGCATACTAACTGAGCCACAAACTAGGGTAGATAAGGATAGCTGTCATCTAGCTATTATTCATGGGCGGTGTACCAATTACATCTACAGCTAACAAGTCGGTGACATAAATGCACAACGGTCACCCTGGCATATCACAAGTGGAGCTCGATATCTCAACACAAACACCCTCCACAGGGAAAAAAAGAGGAAAATGGTTAAAGTTGTGGCAAATTTTTTAAGTTAATAATCCCTCCCCCTCAGCCAAATGCATGGAAAGGGAGAGGACTGTGAGAGGGAGTGAAGCTAGAGTGGTGGAGTTCATGAGCGAGGGAGGAGGCATGAAGAGCCACATGTGTGGCTATCTCCCCTCCCCCCTTATCCTATAAGACCTGCCCCCTCTCAAGCATGAGGGAAGGGAGGAGAGAGATAAGGTCATGGAGCTCTTGTACTGCCTGCCATCACCGTCATGCTGCCCTCACGCCGCCGTGCTACCCACCAGGCTACCGCCTCTGCCCACCCCATCATCACCCTCAACACCACCCTCCTCATCCCCTTCATCGTCATCCTCTCCATCCTTCCCATCATCACGTTTTTTTTTCCATGTTTTATGTTAGAGATAGAAGCTTAAAAGCTTCTTTAGAAGTTTCTAAGCTTAAGCCTCCGTAGGCCTGGTTCCCTCATGCTTCTCCGGGAAATTTAAAACCAAGTCCCTAAGGACGTGTCCTGCGCAAAAGGAGGAGATATCGAACAGAAGTAGATTCGATACGCGAAGTGACCCAAATGACAGTTGCTGGAACAAAATTACTGCATCAAATGGCCCCCAAACAAAAGACGTGAGGTGCACAGGTGGGAGCTACCAACCCGAGTTCATGCATGGATAATGCTGCGAGTCCTCATGCCCAGGTTCCAATTGTATTCTCGCATAATAGGGGATGCATTGAGCACGATGGTTTTTAGGAAAATTTAAATGCATTTATCCATCGTTTTACAAAGTTTAGTGCATGCCGATTAATTGAAATTTCTTGCACTCCGGACAACAAGGATAGTTGCATTCTCCTTGAATGTATAATGCATAAATTAGAAGAGGGATCATGCTAAGAAAGATAGAGCTTGTCACATGTTGCACTTATGATTTAAATTCATGGACGTGATACATATAGAGGATAACTTAGACGTAATTGAATGTTGTCTAAAGAATCGCAATACATGGAAAGGAAACTATGTCCTTTGCTAGTTGCATGCGAGGAATGCTTGCATTTTAGGTCGGTTAAGTGCTAAAAGACGGGCTAAATCATTAATGGATCTCATGGCATTTCACTCATGCATGGAATTATTTTATCGAAGTTTGTATTTAGAAAGGAATGCATTTCATATTAAAGCTTGAATTTGATGCATTAAGCGAAGGGTTACGAGAATAGTTCTTGATGAAATTCAATGTAGGTTTTAATATGAGTTAGCCCTAAGTGTCAATCATTATAGTTTAGGCAAGGAAAAGAAATGGTCATTGTACATCTTATAGTTTCATAGAAGGAAAAAGTTTATGAATGGCATACTTGTAGGAATTGTTGTATCTTATATTTATTTACATCTTTTAGGGAAAATATTAGCGTCACAAAAAAAGATCATCTCTTCTTGCAAGACAATTAGATCGATTTAGGTAAATTGCTTATAATGGCATAACCCATATGGGATTCATAAAAACATAAATAGTTAGTACGACGAGCACTTGGGATGCCAAGTCAAGACTTCCAATCCCAAAGATCCTACCCACATTCATAGAATGTTAGGGTTAGCTGAACGCCTATGCAAGAACAATCTAGGGTTTTTACCCTAACGATCAATTGACCAAATTCTAGACTTCCATTTGAATTTAGAAACCCTAAGGCCAAACATTGTCGGCCTAGTATGGTAACGTTGGGTTGGGTCAAGAAGACATCCCAAAACCCTACATCTTGACCACACGTATTTCTTGACCAAGGAATGCCGTTTGATGGGAGAAATGAATCCACAAGATAGGTGCGACACTTGTCTCATGCAACAAATTGCAAGGTTGCATGGCTTTATGTTTAAATCACAAGATAGATTTGCCACTCCTTGGAACAAGGTTGGTAGGATCTATGTACAAGTTTAATTTACAAGAGGATGAGTGGTCATCCCAATCATCACTCTTCCTTGGGCCAATTTTAAAGGATAGGGAAGTTATGAATTGCCTAGCAAGAAATTGACCAAATCAAGTGAGGACAACGAGGTTTGTCTAGGATTTATTAACCTTAATATAAGGAACCTACGGTGTTTGTTAATTTGGGTTAACACGGTATAAACCATAACCCAAGGATAAAGGGTAAACAAACACACCCTTGGGGATCTTGCCAAGTCGCAATTGATCCCGGATCGAATGATAGATGCTTTTGGAGAGAAGGAATTCACACCTTAGTAGTTGGCCAAACAAACGACCACTGAATTGATTGTGTTTGTACAAGCTAGGAGCACTGTTTGTACTTCTTTGTTTAAGAATCTAAAGATGGAAAAATAATTAATGCTTCAGGTTCAAGGCTTGGAAGGAGAGGCAGCATCAGTTACCCCTGATTGTCTGCCTGACCCTATCCAAGGGGGTTATTAGCTGCGCCGGGTATGTGGACCGAAGGCGAGAGATCTCTCCGTGGGTGCTACTTGGAGCAGGAGGACGCTTGGGTGCCAGGGGGGCTCTGGCCATAAATCACTTGCCTCCGGGTCCTGCACAATAGGCCGATGTGACTCAAGATTGGATCTCAAGGCCTGCATACTAGTTTACGGGTGGAAACTTGGAATATCGATCCCTGAGGATTACTGGAATAGCCTTCGGGTGGATTATGGATCAGCCTTTGAGCAGATTATGGATTAGCCTTCGGGTTGGATTATATGATGTATTCCAAAGACTAATAAATAAGTTCAATTGTTGAAAAGAAACTTGTTTGACATTGTTTTTCTATGTCAATGCTTAAGTTACGTGAAGGAACCGGTGATTAATTGGCTAATTAAGGAAGATGCTTTTGCATGTCAAACTAATGTGATAGGTAATTAGACAACTAAAGCAAGCTGAGGAAAGTGCGGTGGATGCGACCATGGGTCCGTCCTACGAAAGGGTGGTCTCGGTTGTCCGGGAACTTTTCTCAAAGGATTTGACAGCAAAGTAAGGATGATCTAGAATCTAGGAAGCTAGAGTCCCGATTTGTGATGTTTTAGGGGAACGGAATGGGACTATGCCTTATGGGTAGAGAGGTCGAGCTTTGCATACCTCTCATTTCCCATTCTTCTTGAACCAAGTGCAGCATGAATCCGCTTCGACCCTGATGTTTATGCATAATGTAGTTCATCTGGGAACTTTCTAGGAACTTGACCATTAGGAAAACCCTAATTCAAGTCGGTCCTAAGTGGGAACAGCCAGAATGCTTCTGCTTCGTGGTAGACTCGGGAAGACCTAGATCAAAAACCCCTTGACATTCTGTGGAAGTGCCGGGCGGCGCTTTTTGGACTCTCTTCCCAATGGGCTGCTAAGACGTGTCGCACGATTGGACAGGGGGACACGTTATAGTTGGTATAAGAGCAAACCAATGAGGAATTAATATTTAAAAGAAAAACTTAATGAGGAGAAGTAGAGCAAATGTTGCTATTAAGAACATTTCCTTACTTACATATCAATGCTGACCTGTAGAGTCACAAAGCATGGAACAAATTCTTGGTATTCTAGGTTATGTTTATGATTGCGATGCGTGCTTTGACTTATCAACGCAGGCTCGATATGATGAGTATCCTAGACCGCATCTACAATCCTTCACCCCTGTACGTGGATCAGAGATGGACGGGTGATTCAGGAATTTATTACATAGCTGCCAACCGACTTGCATACATTCAGACCAACTTGAAGATAATCAAGTGGATGCAGGACTTAAAGATTATGAAGCTATTCATTTTTGTTGAAGCTCACGCAAACGCAACCCTACATGTTGGCAGTCGAAAGGTCAAGCAGAACATGTATGTGTACAAGAAAGTGACTCAAATAATCCCTGTCAACAGAATCAAGGTGTTGGGTCGTTATGAGAAGAACGGGTATCAAAGGAAGGGATATCCTAATCTTCCTATGACCTATCAATTCCTGAAAATCCATGACCCCAATCCATATTATTACTCAATTCCCGTAGCTAAATGTAACACAATCCTATTCTCCCCAAATTGATGTGCCAACCAGCTTGTTCCATCTTCCCAAAAATAATTGTACTCAAAAGGGCTATGCCCACATGAATGGAATAGACTTTTTTTATCAATGTCTCTCATGGCTGTAAGGTTGGTAAAGAAGTTAAGTGATTAGGTCACTTGGCTAAAAGCTGAACTGGACATGTTAATGTAATGTGAGAAACGCCTAGCAAGTTTTTAACATAAAGAATCTCATTTCCCAGGCACAACCTCAAGGCCGTGATTCAGGAGAAGAAGTTTCTTCTCAAGAAAATCAAGCCACCTGAATTTGATGGCAAGGGAAGGACCGTACAAACTGATGTCGAGATCTGGATCGAATCCATGGAGGATTACTTCGAAGCAGCAAGTACTGCACCTGCCAACCAAGCAATGCTCGCCAAGCTGAAGCTTACCGGTGAAGCAAGACTTTGGTGGAAGCAATGGTGCAGAGGCCAAGGGATCTCGAAAGGGGTCAGCTACTTGGGAGAAGCTAAAAAGAGCTGTGCGAGGAAGATATCTACCACCTGCCTACCGCACGCAGAAGATGAACGAGTTCTATGAACTGAAGCAGCTTCACCTGTCCCTTGATGCACACTATTCAAAAATCATCTCTCTTTTGAAGTATGCACTGCAAATGGATATGACACAAAAAGTGTCAAATTTTTGTGCTGGATTAAACCCACCTATAAACACCCGCCTCGAATTAATGCGCCCAATAGATCTGCAAGATGTGCTCATTCAAGCTGTATCCATAATACAGGAGGTGCAGATCAGGCCAAGAAATAACAAGACTTGGTCTTATAAGGATTAGAACAAGGGATTGTATAAGTCTCAGGCCAAAAGAACGCAAGGACAAAATCCGGGACAAAGGAAGAAAGCTAGGACCAACACTGTCAATAATTTTGTTCCTACCCAAGGTAATGGCCGCAATCTCCGTTGCTTCCATTGCAACGAGCCAGGTCATTTTAAAAGGAAATGTCGCAAGCTTAGCGGAGGACAACGTCAAGGACCATCCCAAGGAACAGTCCGTGGCCAAGGAGCCACCGTCATGACCAGAGGGAGAACCTCTAGTGTTGCCAAGAAGGAGCTGTGTGATGAAGAAGACCGAACCATGGAAGCTGACTTTGAGAGGGCAACTATTCATGCCGCTCTTCACAAAAAAGGCCCGAATCACTAATTTTCGATGATTCAGACTCCATCGGATTATCAAGATAAAAGCTTCAAAACTTTGATTGATTGTGGCAGTACACATTTCTTTATTTCACCAGTTTGTGCAAGAAGATTAGGAATAGCCACAAAAGATGCACCTACCTTACTTGTGGAATTAGCAAATGGTCGTGAGGTCACTTATACTAGGAAAACTACTAAGGTGAGATTCCTACGGGGTGGAAAGTCGAGTTCGGTCAGATTCAGGGTTATGAACCTAGGTATCCATGAGTGTTTGCTCGGAATGGATTGGCTTAAACCTAATGATGACCACATTCACTGTGAAAAGGGCCAAGTTTCCTTTCAAAATTATGAAGGGGAATTGGTCACAACTCAAGGAGAGACTAGGAAGCCAAAACTTCAGCTAGCCAAAGCATCTCAGATAATAAAAGGAGTTAGAAGGCATAATATCAATGTTATTTACACTAATTCCTTATTCTCAGCTTCTTACAATCCATCCCAAGAGAAAGACTAGATTTAGAGAGAGAAAGACAGGAAAGAAGGGGAAGCCATAGAAGCTGTGAGCAAGATGGGAGAGAAAGACTATAATTGTATTATGTGTCAAAAAAGATCTGTAAAATTACATGTCCTCTCCTTTTATACCAATGTCAGTGTGACATGGCATAATATCAATGTTATTTACACTAATTCCTTATTCTCAGCTTCTTACAATCCATCCCCACTCAAAATGTTTTTGTTCTCAAAAAAAAAGATTGGACTTATTGGTATAGCCAAGTAGTGGGCTGCAGAGTACTACTCTATACAACATTACAAGTGGTAAAAGGTAGTGGGGGGGGGATTCTTGGCATAGACCCAATAAAAGATTGCCTAATATTCAAGAGTAGTGCTAGTCTATGCAGAGGGTCAAGATCAGCCTGTAGCCACCCGGATCAAAAGGGAAAGTGGTATCACTACCATGCATTGGATCAACTTTCATAATGTTAAAGTCAAGTACAGCTAGAAGCATGATCATCATGGTGGTATTCTCTAGCTCTTCCATAAGCCTCTTAGGCATCACCATGCTCTGTATGACTGAAGCATATGAAGCTGAAGTCACCATTACATGGACTGCATCAACCCCTAAGCACTGTATATTCATGGACCCTGCATTCTTAGTGATGTCCAAGCATTTAAACTGCAGGTCCATGGACTGACGGGGCTCATGCATGGGGTCATGATCATCCAAATCCACATGCTGCCCATGATCTGCTTTCTTGAAGTGAGGTTCTTGTTGTGGACCCATACCAAAATGGTCTTCAACCAGATCTTCTCCATCCTTTGCATCATAATATTCAAATACTAAGAGTATTTTGGCAGTCTTTGCCCTGCATGTGGCTTGATGATTACAAGATATTGGCTTAGCACATCGATAGCATAAGCCTGCAGCATGCAGTTCCCATATCGTATCACTAGTAAGGTATCTAATGCGTTTAGCCTTAGATAGCAATTTACACACTTGCTCATCACCATTGGTGAGCTGGGTAATAGTTCTGACATGCTGCTCATAGTCATCTTGGTGCTCATGTACAACAGATGGCTGTCCATGCTCATGACCATAATGCTCATGCTGTCCATATGGATGGTCATACGAATGTGGCTGTTGCTCACAATGATATTCATGCTGTCCATACTGCATATGGTGATAATAGCCCTACTGCGCATCAGAGGGACAGTTTGATTGAGCATATGCACTTGCTTCCACTGATGTTTGCTGCTCACGTAAATAAGCATGTTGCCTTTGATCATTGATCCCACAGCATTGGTCATGCTATCCATAATCTCTATGAGAATGCATGTCACAAAAATGTTCATGTTGTTGTCCAAATACATCTATTTTCTTTTGTTTACTACCAAAATTTTGGTCATATTGTTGCCCATAAACATTCAGCCCAAGATTGCATGATGACTGTCCAACATGATTAGAATGGTGTCCTTGCATCCTAGGCTGGCCGTAAAGATGATGATTGGAAAGTTCATGAGCATAGGTATTGGCATGATGTCAGTCATAATCACTTGCTTGCTATTGATCAAAGCTAGAAGGGTACTGATAAGCATAACCATTACTGTCGCATCCATAAGAACTAGGCTGCTCAACTAAGAGAGCTTCACAAGTATAATCATAACTATGTTGCTGAAGAGGTGGATGCTCATGAGCATAAGCATGTTGTCCATAATATCCATTCTACTACCAAGGTTCAATGGAATGATACTCTCCATTATGATATGGTGCATCATATTTATAAGCATTAACATGCTGTCCAGATATACTTGCATACTGCTCATATTCATTTGCATGTTGTTGTTGTTCATATTCATAAGATGCATATAGATAATAGTGTGTACCAACAGCATATACATGCTGTCCATAAGCGTAAGCATTTGATTCAAGTGTACCATCAGCATATACATGTTGGCCATAAGAATAAGCATTTGATTCAGGTCTTGCTCTTTTTTTCTATAACCACCTTCATAAGAGCAATACACCGATCAGCTAAAACTCCAAGTTTGTCAATATTAGCCTGTGTTTGAAGCCACCCTTGTTCACTAGAGCTGGAGCTATTGATCTCAGCTACCATTGTAGTCAAGTTGCTTTCAAAATCTTCTTGTTTGATGAGCACCAACAAGGTTGCATTACTTGTCTATTTCTATTCTTGTCTTCCACAAGGTGAATTGCATCAATAAACTATATCGATTGCTAAGATCAGCATTGATACCTCTAGTAGCAGCTGGTTCATCTCTTCCTTGGAATCACTTCCAGGACACAGCTATCTCAAGTAGCTTGGAATTCAGGTTTATATCCTTCATCACTAGAGTCATTGCCAGGCTCATTGATGTTTGGACAAGCATGGCTAGAGCTTCTGCAGACCGAGCTGCCAACTTGTCTGTTCCCTTTCATACAGCTTGGACCCTTCTAGATATGGACTTACTTTTGAGGATTCAAAGAAGTTGAGACCTTGCAAGGTCAATGAGGTCAAGGTGGATACTGTCTCACGCGAGCTCCACTGAGACAAAACACAAAGGGAAAGGCTGGGATTTCGCCTAGGTGTGTGAATGTTGCTCTGAAAAATAGCCAGTCATCACTTGTGGCACAAGATGCTTATGGGGATCTGTTTCCAAAGGCTCCTTCCTGTGAAAACTCTTCCACAACCCTGACTTACCAAGAGTATAATTATGAATTGACCAAACATAACATGGCTGCGTCAATTGTGGAGATGCTTGGAAACTCTTTCACCAAGCTCGTTCATGGAAATGCGTTGTACAAGCTTGGGAAGTATGCCAGGGCTTCCAAGAAATATGAGAAGGCAGTGAAGTATATTGAATATGATAGCTTTTTCTCAGATGAACAAAAGAAGCAGGCCAAAACTGTTAAAGTGAGCTGCCATCTTAACAATGCTACCTCTAAGTTAAAGCTGAAAGACTACAAGGAAGCTGCAAAAGCATGTAGTAAAGTGCTTGAGATGGACTCACAGAATGTTAAAGCTTTATACAGAAGAGCACAAGCATACATTGAAATTGCTGATCTGGATCTTGCAGAACTAGACATTAAAAAAAAACATTGAAGATAGACCCTCAGAATAGAGATGTGAAGCTGGTAGACCATCTCCTCCTGTTTCCAACTCTGTGAAAAGCAACCAGCATTAAGTTTTTCATTTCATTTGAAGCCCAAAGAACAAGTTCTGATGCATATGCTGCTTGATCTCCAAAAACTGACTGGAAATCCTTCACAGTCTGAGACACTGTAGAGAATACAAGCTATGAAAGGTCCACAATGTATGCACCACCATATGATGTGCCGAAGATGAATGCGGTCCTTGACTTCTCTTATGTCACTTCTGTATGAAAGCACTTGATGTTGCTGATCACGCTGATCCCATCATTCTAATCATCAACTTTGACTGTAAATTCTCCATTCTTTCCTCAATTGCTACTTTAGTTTGTGGATCTCAATCGTTGGAGAGATGCTACTGCACCTTATCTTGTGATGATACGATGATAAGCTCAGCAGTTCCCCTTCGATTATCACTCTAGGGAGAGAGACCTTCAGACATCAGCTCTTCTCATCGTACATTGTTGCACAACCATCTTCATAGCTTCATGTCTCTACATCTTAAGCTAAGTGTGCTGCTAGAACACCCTATTCTCTGAAATAACTTGCGGTTCCCTCCTTCTGAGGGAGTTGTAGCACATTTGGGATGAAGTTGAAGAAAGGGGCTGAGAAGCCTACTACTGTTGTTGCGGATGCAGATGATGATGATGACAATTAGGAGGATGAAAGAATGAGTGATAAGCCTATTTATGCTAGATGATTGATATTGCCACACATTTTCACAACCCCATTTTGTACAGGTGACATTTGCAATCGATGCTCAACAGAAAACTCATAAGGACTAAAACATGATCTACTGGATGCCACATGTTGGTAACCATAGATGTTGACTCCGATGGAAGCTTGTCCAGAACACTATAATCATCATAAGTGACCAACAATCTACAGTGTTGGCTTGAGTTGAAGAGAAGCTTCTTATTCCCTACGGTCTAACTTGCATCATGGAAATATCATCATTCTGTTGTCCTGACCATGTCTTCTTTGCCACGAATTAATCACCCTACTGCTTAAAAGACACAGTGTGCGCACGCATGTTAGAGAGACAACGAGAGAGAGACCAACAAATATTCTACACCCTATCAAGAGAGAGACTAGCAGATATTCTGTACCCCATTTCACCTGGGCCTATGTTGCCAATGGATCTCTCCCAGACACTCCGCCTGTGTTTGTTCCTCCAGATCTTAAACACAGGTATTATGATGGCTTCTGCAACTTCAGAGATTTTTCAAACACTTCCTGTCCACGAAGAGATCCTGCGGGGCTTCTTAATGCAGATTTTGATTGGTTTCCATTCAATTTGATCCCTTATGAATACACATCCAACATGCTCGTTGGGAACTTGGGCAATCTCCAAAAGCTATACTCTGCCCTCATAAGAAATAAGTGTCCCACCCTTAACATCTGCTAATGCAGTCCAGATGCAGTCTTTGATGAACTCAAAATGTTTCTTAATCAAGTCTTTTGGCCTCCTCTGATCAAGGTACTCAAATTGATCTTCCTGGTCCTCGATACATCAAACATAGCTAAGGGCTCATCTTGGGAGTACACTTGCCAAGACATTTTCATAGCATGTGGAGCAGTTCCCCATTGTTGATACTGTGCTTTCTCCAACTGGTTCTTATCATGGGAGAGATGGCAGATCTATAATGACAAGGAGAAAGTGGATGTTGAGGAAAATGGAGCTGAAGGCGTGCTCCTGGGTGCAAGTGAACATTACAATGAAGTTGCATTAAGCAACATTCAATTGTCAACAAGGAACTGAAGTTGCAGTGCAAGGAATTCCTCCTGCTATCATATCTGAAGGACTATCTTTTTTTTACAGTCTTTAGCTTAGATTTGTGGTAGCATGCAGCATTGCGACTAAGAAAACCTAGAAAGTAGCAGGGTCCATGATGAAATTATATTGTTGAGTCAGGCTCTGCGAAGGCCAACGAGGACGTTGTAATCTGTCGATCTCTGCCTGGCGATCTCTGCCTGGACCGGATCCACAAGCTGGCAGACAATTGCATAAGGTCTCAAGGCTTTCCAGTTTTCAATGCAGTTGGAGGTGGATTGGGATCAAGTCTCAGATCCTTACTCTTGGAATGACTTTCTGTGGATTACGACAGCAACTCATCTCTAATACATCTCTTGAAAACAAGTTCACCAAAGCAAAAGAGAGTGTCTCCCCCTCATCACCACATTGCAAGGGAAAGAGGCGACGTGTGGAGTATCTCGGGCAGAAAGGAGGCTGTCAAGGCGCCTCTCTTCCATATGAGGAGCTAGCTATTTGAATTACATCTCCAAACACTTTGTGTAGTGTAAAAACTCTATTAGCACGTCTTGAGAGCCATTTTCTGCTGTCATCAACAAGCAGTTCTAATGTTGCCAAAATTGATCATCTTCTAAAACAATTGTCTCCGCAAATTTTTGGGGTCACTCTTCAAAAATTGGTGTCCCATCAGTCAAGCAAGCAGATGTGGAAGGATAGGATCCAACCACTGGTTTAGATCCAAGAGGGAAAGTTGAAGCAAGTGTGGAAGGAGGAGCTCAAAAGGGCTTCAAATCTTTGAGATCTTCAACTCCAAGAACACTAGGGTTTCCAAGAGAGAAGGAGGGCTTGTAAATGAAAAGGGGAACTTCACTGGGTGGCCAAATGCAACCTAGTATCATGCGCAGAGCATAGAGGCTATGTGGCACCTTGTCATGGCTGAAATTTCATGGGCAAAGAGGGCTGGAAACCTGGCACAAGTCACATGACAGCATACTCATGGCTTGCTACTTCACGTGGGGTCAAAGCCATCAAGTATGGCAGTTAGCCAATCCCCATAGCAAGTAAAGTCAGGGTAGAGATGCCTTTGGAGCCATAGAAGTGGGGAAGAAGAGATTCCACCATAGATCTACTATGAATGCTCCATGGAAAGCTTGAAAGACGGAGGAGAAAGACTCCTCCTAAAAAGTAATTGGGACTTAAGCCTTCTCCAACTCTTGTGACTCTTTTTTTTAAAAGAAAGTTACCTTCAAAAATGGCTTGAAATGAGCAACGAGCTGCTAAATTTAGCCTTCCTTCCTCCACACTCTCCAAGAAAGGCTGCCATGGTCTGTGTGGTCTTCAAGAAAGCTACCATTAATGCTCATGCATGCAGTCCTTGTGGTCCAGAGATCTTTAGAAACTCCCCTACTGCTCCCTGTACCTGTGTACCTGTGACTCAAAATTCCATGTAACTAGAAAGTTGTAATTGGGTAAAAAATGAGGGACTAACTGGGACCAAGAACCTAGGCTCTGATACCACTTGTCAGACAGAGAACTAGGGAGAGAGAAAAAGGAGAGAAAGAGGAGAGAGAAGACTACAGAAGAGAGAGAAAGACTTCAGGAAGAGAGAAAAGAAGAGTGACAAGGAGAGAGAAAGATTAGATTTAGAGAGAGAATGACAGGAAAGAAGGGGAAGCCATAGAAGCTGTGAGCAAGATGGGAGAGAAAGACTGTAATTGTATTGTGTGAAAAAAGATCTGTAAAATTACATGTCCTCTCCTTTTATACCAATGTCAGTGTGACATGGCATAATATCAATGTTATTTACACTAATTCCTTATTCTCAGCTTCTTACAGGAAGAGAGAATGTTGTTGCTAATGCATTGATTAGAAGACCAAGTATACATAATATTTTCGTTCTATCTTTTGATTCCCTTATTCCTATGAAGGATACCCTTGACCATGACCCCAATTTTCAAGCTGATTGGAACGAATTTGTAATATTTATGCACGAAATATTAATGATTTTTTATCCTACACACCCCGTGCAAGAGCAATTTAAAATAATCTCCCCGCGACTAGAAGAACCTTGGGCTAAATGCTCCACCCTTGTGCGTTAATAAACTCCAACCACGTTGTGCAAAAAAAGGTTGAGGCTAAAAACCCACAAGCCCACACACAAACACCCTGCACGGGGAAAAAAAGGGGAAAATGGTTAAAGTTGTAGCAATTTTTTTTATTAATAACCCCTCCCCCTTAGAAGATGCATGGCAGGGGAGAGGAGTGTGAGAGGGAGTGAAGCTAGAGTGGTGGAGTGCATGAGGGAGGGAGGGGGCATGAAGAGCCACGTGTGTGGCTATCTCCCCCCCCCTTAGTCCTATAAGACCACCCCCTCCCTAGGCTTGAGGGAGGGGGAGGAAAGAGAGAGGAGCTACCACCCTACGCCGTGAAGAAGCCGCCGTTGCCAGCTCGCTGCCGCCCAGGCTGCCGCCTTGCCTCCACATGCACCATCATCATCATAATTCTCCTCTTCCTCATCATCACCCCTCCTCATCATCACCTCCATCCCTCATATTCTCTCTCCAGGATCATTCTAAGAGAGAAGCATTAGAAGCTTCTTTGGAAGCTTCCAATTTTAAGCTTCCTTAAACCATGTTCTCTTGTGCCTTCCCGGGGTGCTTTAAACCCGCAACCACAAGGCCGTGTCCTGCGCAGAAGAAAAGATCCCGGGCAGAGAGGAGTCGATACACGAAAGTAACCCAAGGGAGAGTTGCTGAATCAAATTATTTACATCGTCAATGGCTCCCAAGAAAATGGCGAGAGACGCACATGCGGGAGCTTCCACTCCGATTTCGCGTGAGGACAACACCTCGAACCCCAATGCCCAAGTTCCAATTGTATTCTCACATGAAAGGGATACATTAAGCATGATGGTTTTTAGGAAATTTTAAATGCATTTATTCATTTGTTTACGAAGTTAGTGCATGTTGTGTGTTTGAAATTGCTTACACTTCCAAGTTGTGATCCTGAACGCATGTTGCATAGGTTAAAAAGATGGGTTTGTCTAAATGCATCCTAGATCGCCTCACGAAAAAGCGCATAATGCATTTAGGTTACAACTTCCTAGATGTGATTCATAAGAGATAATTGTTGATGTCCATTTAGCTGTCGTCCAAGTAAGTTGCATTGCATGAAAGGGATTAATTAAATGTCGAGCTCATGTTAATCCGCTCATGCATGGACTTCTTTTATCGAAGTTGTATTTAGAAAAGGATGCTTATTCCATATTAAAGCTTGAATTCAATGCATTAGACAAAGGGTTTATAGGCATATTTCTTGATGTAAATCAATGTATGGATTATACGAGTTAGCCCTAAATTGTCAATCATTAAAGCTTTGGTTCTGTTGCATCATTATAGTATTAGCGCGAGGGAAAAGAAATGATCATTGAAATCTTTTAGCTGCATAGAAGGAACAGCCTATGAATCGCATATTTGCATAGAATGTTGTATCTTGAATTTATTTACATCTCTTAGGAAATGTATTTGCATCTCTAAGGAGAGATCACCTCTTGTTGCAAAACAATTAGATCGAATAGGTATATTGCTTGTAATGGTTTAACTCAAATGATGATCACCTCAATGCGCTAGGAAAAGCTAAGCCGTGATAAAATTCTGCCTAGTATCGCACCTGGGAAGCCGACTTAATATTTTCCACCTCAAAGGTCCTACCCACATTCACGAAATGTTAGGGTTAGCTAAATGCCCATGCAATAATGATCTAGGGTTCTTACCCTAAGGATCAATTGGCCAAATTCTAGACTTCCATTTGAATTTAAAAACCCTAGGCCAAACGTTGTCGGCCTAGTATGGTTATGGATGGGTTGGGTCAAGAAGACATCCCAAAACCCTAAATCTTGACCAAATGTATTTCTTGACCAAGGAACGCCGTTTGATGGGAGAAATGATCCCACAAGTTAGGTGCGACACTTGTCTCGTGCAACAAGTTGCAACGTCACATGGCTTTGTGTTTAAATCACAAGATAGATTTGCCACTCCTTGGAACAAGGTTGATCGATTCTAAGTACAAGTTTAATTTGCAAGAGGATGAGTAGTCATCCTGCTTCATCACCCTTCTGTGAGGCTCAGTTGCCAAGTTAGGGTAACTATGAATTTCCCAGCAAACAATTGCGATTGACCAATCAAGTTAGCCAACAAGGTTACCTAGGAATTACTGTCTTAGTTTAAGGAACCTAAGGTGTTTGTTAATTTGGGTTAACAGGGTATAAACCCTAACCCAAAGATAAAGGGGTAAAAAAAAAACAAAACCCTTGGGGATCTTGCCAAGTCGCAATTGATCCCGGATCGAATGATGGATGCATTCGGAGAGAAGGATTCACACCTTAGTAGTTGGCCAAACAAACGACCACTGGATTGATTGTGTTTGTAAAATTAGGAGCACTGTTTGTACTTCTTTTCTCAATGAATTAAAGCTGGAAAAATAATTAATGCTTCAGGTTGAAGGCCTGGAGGGAGAGGCAGCATCAGTTACCCCCGACTGTCTGCCTGACCCTATCCAAGGGGGTTGTTAGCCATGCCAAGTACGTGGACCAAACCCTCTTGCAAGAGGTCTCTCTGTGGGTGCTACTTGAAGTAGGAGGACGCTTGGGTGCCAAGGGGCTCTGGCCGTAAATCCCTTGCCTTTGGGTCCTGCACAAGAGGACGACGTGACTCGAGATTGGATCTCGAGGCCGGTATACTAGTTTACGGGCAAAAACATGGAATAGCGATCCCTGAGGATTACTGGAATAGCCTTCAGGCGGATTATGGATTAGCCTTCGAGTGAATTATGGATTAGCCTTCGGGATGGATTATATGATGTATTCCAAAGACTTATAAATAAGTTCAATTGTTGAAAAGGAACTTGTTTCACATTGTTTTTCTATGTCAATGCTTAAGTTACGTGAAGGAACCGGTGATTAATTGGCTAATTAAGGAAGCTGCTTTTGCTTGTAAAACTAAATGTGGTAGGTAATTAGACAACTAAAGGAACCCCAAGGAAAGTGCGGTGGATGTGACCATGGGTCCGTCCTACGGAAGGGTGGTCTTGATTGGCCGAAAACTTTTCTCAAAGGATTTGAGAGCAAAGTAAGGATGCCCTAGAATCTAGGAAGCTAGAGTCCTGATTTGTGTTGTTTTAGGGGAACGGAATGGGACTATGCCTTATGGGCAGAGAGGTCGAGCTTTGCATACCTCTCGTTTCCCATTCTTCTTGAACCAAGTGCAGCATGAATCCGCTTTGACCCTGACGTTTCTGCGTAAATTAGTTCGTCTAGGGTTCCACACTAGTTACTTTCTAGGAACTTAACCATTAGGAAAACCTTGATTCAGGTTGGTCCTAAGTGGGAATGGCTGGAATGCTTCTGCTTCGTGGTAGACTCGGAAAGACCTAGATCGCAAACCCTGTGACATTCCGTGGGAGTGCTGGGCGATGCTTTTTGGACTCTCTTCCCAATGGGCTACTAAGATGTGTCCCATGAGTGGACAGGGGGACACATTACAGTTGGTATCAGAGTGAACCAATGAAGAACTAATATTTACAAGAAAACTTAATGAGGAGATGTAGAGCAAATGTTGTTGTTAAGAACATTTCCTTAGTTACTTATCAATGCTGACCTGCAAAGTCGCAAAGCATGGAACAAATTCTTGGTATTCTAGGTTATGTTTATGACTGTGATGCGTGCATCTCGGATTATCGATGAAGGCTTGATATGATGAATATCCTAGACCCCATCTACAATCCTTCACCCCTGTACACGGAACGGAGATGGATGGGTGATTCAGGAATTTATTATATAGCTGCCCACTGACTTGCATACCTTCAGACCAACTTGAAGAGAATCAAGTGGATGGAGGACTTAAAGATCGTGAAGCTGTTCATTTTTGTTGAAGCTCACGCAAACACAACCCTACATGTCGGCTGTCGAAAGGTCAAGTAGAACACGTATGTGTACAAGGAAGTGACTCGAATAATCCCCGCCGACCAAGGTGTTGGGGCATTATGAAAAGAATGGGTATCAAAGGAAGGGAAACCCTAATCTTCCTATGACCTATCGATTCTTGAAAATCCATGACCCCAATCCATATTATTACTCAGTTCCCGTAGCTGAATGTAACACAATCTTATTCTCCCCAAATTAATATTTCAGCTTGTTCCATCTTCCCAAAAATAATTGTACTCGAAAGGGCTATGCCCATATGAATGAAATAGACTTTTTATCAATGATTGTCTCAATTGCGAGTATTGATAAAGAAGTTAAGTGATTAGGTCACTTGGCTAAAAACTGAACTAGGTATGTAAAGTAATGTGCGAAATGTTTAGCAAGTTTTTAACATAAAGAATTTCAATGCCCAGGCACAACCTCAAGTGCAAATTCCCAGTCTAACCCCTACACCAAGTACGACCGTGATTCAGGTGAAGAAGTTTATTCTAAAGAAAATCAAGCGACCAAAATTTGATGGCAAGGGAAGGACCGTCCAAACTGATGCCGAGATCTGGATCGAATCTATGGAGGATTACTTCGAAGCAGTAGGTACTGCACCCGCCAACCAAGCAATGCTCCCCAAGCTGAAGCTTACTAATGAAGCAAGACTTTGGTGGAAGAAATGGTGCAGAGACCAAGGGATCTCGAAAGGGTCATTTACTCGGGAGAAGCTTAAGAGAGCTGTACGAGGAAGATATCTACCACCTGCCTACCTCACGCAGAAGATGAACAAATTCTATGAACTGAAGCAGCTTGGTCTATTCCTTGATGCATACTATTCAAAATTTGTCTATCTTTTGAAGTATGTGCCACAAATGGATATGACACAACAGGTGTCAAAGTTTTGTGCTAGATTAAACCCACCGATAAACACCCACCTCAAATCAATCTGCCCAATAGACCTTCAAGATGCGCTCATTCGAGCTGCACCCATAATACAGGAGGTGTAGACTAGGCCAAGAAATAACAGGAGTTGGTCTTACAAGGATGAGAACAAGAGAATGTATAGGTCCCAGGCTAAGAGAACACAGGGCCAAAGTCAGGGACAAAGCAAGAAAGCTAGGACCAACACTGTTAAGAATTTCCTTCCTACCCAAGGTAATGGCTGCAATCTCTGTTGCTTCCATTGCAACGAGCCCGGTAATTTTAATAGGCAGTGTCCCAAGCTTAACAGAGGACAACTTCAAGGACCATTTCAAGGAACCGTTCGTGGCCAAGGAGCCGCTGTCATGGCCAGAGGGAGAACCTCTAGTGTTGCCAACAAGAAGCTGTGTGATGAAGAGGACCCATCCATGGAAGCTGACATTGAGAGGGCAACCATTCATGCCGCCCTTCACAAGAAAGGCTCGAATTGCCAATTTTCAGTGATTCAGACTCCATCGGATTATCAAGGTAAAAGCTTAAAAACCTTGATTGATTGTGGCAGTATACATTCCTTTATTTCACTAGTTTGTGCAAGAAGATTAGGAATAGCCACAAAAGATGCACCTACCTTACTTGTGGAATTAGCAAATGGTCGTGAGGTCACTTGTACGAGGCAAACTGCTAAAACTGGGTGGAAGACTTCGGTCAGACTCAGGGGTTATGAACCTAGGTATCCACGAGTGTTTGCTCGGAATGGATTGGCTTAAACTTAATGATGCCTACATTCACTGTGGAAAGGGCTAAGTTTCCTTTCAAAATTATGAAGGGGAATTGGTCACAACTCAAGGAGAGGCTGGGAAGCCAAAAGTTCAATTGGCCAAAGCATCTTGGATAATAAAAGGAGTTAGAAAGGGGCTACCTATCTATTTGATTAAGCTAAATAAGCTAGATCAGAATCAGGAGTCTAGGAAAGGACCTTCATGGATAAAGGAATACGCAGACGTATTTCCTGAAGAGCTAACAGAACTTCCTCCTCAAAGAGAAGTCGATCATGAAATCAAGCTAGCGCTAGGAGCTGCACCAATTGCAAAGAGACCATATAGAATGTCCATCACGGAAGCGATTGAGCTGAAGGAGAAACTCAAGCAACTGTTAGAACAAGGCTACATCTATCCTAGCAGTTTGCTATGGGGAGCTCCAATGTTGTTCCAGTAGAAGAAAGATGGAACGCTTCGGCTATGCATTGACTACAGAGAGTTGAATCAATCAACCATTAAGAATAAATATCCCATTCCAAGAATAGATGAAGTTCTTGACCGCCTTCAAGGAGCGAAGATATTCTCCAAGATTGATCTCAGGTCTGGATATTATCAGATAACGATCAAGCAAGAAGATATCTCAAATACGGCATTCAGCACAAGATATGGACACTTTGAGTTCCTGGTCATGTCATTCGGGCTGAAAAATGCTTTTGCCACCTTTAGCAAGCTAATGCAAGATATCTTTAGACCATATCTTGATGAATTCATACTCGTCTTCTTCGACAATACCTTAGTCTACTCCAAACAGGAAGAAGATCATGAACCCCAGCTTTGCATTGTCCTTGAAACAATGAGGGCACACAAGCTTTATGCCAAAAAGAAGAAGTGTGCATTTTTCAAATGACAAATTGAATATCTGGGATTCATTGTATCAATGGAAGGAATTTCAGTGTATCTGACCATGGTCAAAGGCGTTGTGGAATGGCCAACACCAACAACTCTCAAAGAAATACGTAGTTTTCTTGGATTGACAGGATGGTACAGGGTCTTTATCAAAAACTATGCCCTGATTGCAACGCCTCTAACAGATCTACACAAGAAGAAGACATTAATTGTATGGTCACCTACTAAACAGTCCAGCTTTGACAAACTAAAGCAAAGCTTGGTATCAACACCCATCTTGAAACTTCCAGACCTTAGTAAGGAGATTGAAGTGATAACTGATGCTAGCACACTTGCCTTAGGATGTGTGCTTATGCAAGAAGGTAATCTTGTAGCATACCCTTCACGGAAACTAAAGTGCCATGAAAGGAACTATGCTACCCATGATCTGGAGTTGCTAATTTTCATCCATGCTCTCAAGCTTTGGAGACACTACTTACTGGGTAACAAGTTTACCTTAGTGACGGATCATAAAAGTCTTAAATGGATTTTTACCCAAACTGAGCTCAACATGAGGCAATGTCGATGGATTGAAGTGCTGGAGGAATATGATTTTGAAATCAAATACCGGCCTGGAAAGGAGAATGTAGTTGCCGATGCACTCAGTCACAAGGCATTTCTGAATTCTCTAATTTTACAAGATCCATCAACAGCTAGATTTTGACCAGGAAACCCCGTTCAATGGGTGTAATGATCCCATGAGCTAGATGCGACACTTGTGCAATAAGTTGCAACATCATATGGCTAGCTTAATCACAAGTTAAATTTTCCACTCCTCAGAATATGGTTGGTAGGTTCTAGCGCAAGTCTAACTTGCAAGAGGATGAGTAGACATCCTGTTACATTACCTTCCTTGGGCTGATTTGCCAAGTTAAGGGAAGTTATGTTTTGCTTAGTAAGCAAAGGATCAATCAAGTTAGAGCGACATGGTTGCCAGGATTCACTGACTTAACTTAAGAAACCTAAGGTATTGAATGATTTGGGTTGACAGGGTATGACCCTAACCCAAGGACAAAAGGGTAAACAAAAAAACCCTTGGGGATCTTGCCAAGTCGCAATTGATCCTAGATCGAATGCATCCAGCATTCGAAGAGAAGGATTCACTCCTTAGCAGTTGGCCAATTAATCGACCACTGGATTGATTATGTTTGTAGCAGTTTAGGAGCACTATTTGCATTGTTTGCTCAAAGAACTAAAGATGGAAAGATAATTAATGCTTTAGGTTGAAGGCTTGAAGGGAGAGGCAGCATCAGTTACCCTCGACTATCTGCGTGACCCTAACCAAGGGGGTTGTTAGCCGCGCTAGGAACGTGGACCGAACCCGCCACGAGAGGTCTCTTTGTTGGGCGCTACTTGGAGCAAGAGGACGCTTGGGTGCCAGGGGGGCTCTGGCCATAAATCTCTTGCCTTTCGGGCCCTACACAAGAGGCCAACGTGACTCGGGATTGGATCTCTAGGCCCGCATACTAGTCTACGGGCGGAATCTTAGATTAGTAATCCCTATGGATTTCTGGATTTCCTTCGGGTGGATTATGGATTGCCTTCAGGCAGTTTATGGATTGCCTTCGGGTGGATTATGGATTAGCCTATGGGCTGTATTATATGGATGTATTCCAAAGATAAATAAGATAACTTGTTGAAAAGGAAGTTGTTTGACACTATTTTTCTATGTCAAGTGCTAAGATTACGTGAAGGAACCGGTGTCTGACTGGCTAATTAAGGAAGTTGTTTTATGTGTGTCCAACTAAATGTGGTAGATAATTAGACAACTAAAGCAACCTTGAGGAAAGTGCGGTTGATGTGTCCATGGGTCCGTCCTACGGATGGGTGGTCCCAGTTGGCGGGGAACTTTTCTCAAACAAAATCAAGAGCATGAATTTTTTCGCAAAGGAAACGAATAGCAAGGAACGTTGACCTAGAGTCTAGGATACTAGAACCCCGATTTATGCAGTTTTAGGGGAACAGAATGGGACAATGCCTTACGGGCAGAGAGGTCAAGCTTTGCACCCCTCTCGTTTCCCATTCTCCTTGAAACAAGTGCAGCACGAATCCACTTCAACCCTGACGTTTTTGCATAAAGTAGTTTGCTTGCAGTTCGACGCTAGTCACTCTCTAAGAATTTGACCACTAGATAAAACCCTGATTCAGGTCGGTCCTAAGTAGGAACAGCCGGAATGCTTCCACTACATGGCGGAATCGGGAAGACCTGGATCGCAAACCCTGTAACATTCCGTGGGAGTGCCGGGCGGCACTTTCTAGACTCTCTTCCCGATGGGCTGCTAAGACGTGTCCTGCAAGGGAATAGGTGGACACGTTACATTCTCTCTCCAAATCTTGGGTTTTTCATTTAAAAAAGGGGTAATGGGGTATTTTTAAAAAAGGAGAATGAATAGTACAAAAATTTTGAGTTTCTCTCACCTCATATTTCCCCCCTTTTTTGGAGAATTTTCAATTTTGGTTTTTTTCCCTCTCATGAAATCAGTTTGACCCAAAAGTTAGACCACTTTTCCTCTTTTCTCTATACTGGTGAATTTTCGTCTCCATTGAAGCTCCTTGGTGAGAGTAATTAGGGTTTTGAGCATTTCACTTACCTCTGCACTTTCTTCTTTGTGAAGCTCCAGATTTTGGGCAAAACACATTGCCCCATCTCTCTTTGCATTTTCTCTTATTTGTTATTTTTTCAATAGTGTTTTATGTCATTTCTTATTGTTGTTGTTGTTTCATTGCAAAAGTTGATTTGGGAAGGAGACACATGTGTTCATCTCCCTCCCTCCCTCCCTCCCTCTCTCTTCTTTCTTTCACCACACTCTCTATGTGTTGCTTCTCTTTTATGTTGTGTCCTCAATAGAATTTGATGTTGATTCTAATTGTTGTTTTCTTGCAAAGTTTATTTGGAGCAAGAGGCAAAGGTATTAATCTCTCTCTCTCTCTCGCTTTGTGCTTGGTTTTTTTTTTTGCTACTAGTTTTCAATACAACATGATGTTAGTTCTAACCCTTGTTGTTGTTTTGTATAGAGGTCATTTTCGGTGACATTACATAAGTGCTCATATATGTCTCCCTCTCTCTTTCTCTCGATATGTCACCTCTTTTTTCTATTGTTTTTTCAGTATACCTTCATGTAAATACTAAGTCTTGCTATTGTCTTTTGCATATATCAATTTGGGCAAGTTTGGATAGGTGCTCATTTCTTTCTCTCTCCCGCATACTCACACACACTCTCTTTCTTCCTTTCTATGTTTTCCCTTTTCTACTATCTTTATAATAGGGTTTGATTCTAGTTCTAACTTAAGGATCAATTGTCATTGTAGCACTTAACACAAGGTAGAGCAAAGATTCTGTAGCTGAACTTACAGGTAAATTTGCCATATTTTGTGGTGCCAAAATTTATTCATTTGATTAGTGACTTTTATGTTTGATGGGATTGATGTTTTCTTTTGTCCATCATTTGCAATGGGTTTTGATTAGCAAGGATTCAACCTTATCTTCAGTAGATCAGCTTATAGGTAAATTGGCCTATTTTGTGTTGCTTCTATTCATGCAGTTATCTAGATATTTTTTGTTAAAAGGGATTCATGCAGGTATTTTTTTGTACATGTAGGTATTGTACAAGGTTTAGGTGAAGCACATAATTCTCGATCAACTATTTTGCTCTGGTGAGTGATTCCTTTATGCTAGATTATATGGATCTGCTGGAAGTGAATGGTTCAAAGATCCTCTACCTTATTGTTCATGTGTGTCCACTTAGATCTCCATGCCAATTGGCAATGATCTATGAAACTCTTGTATCATATCATCCATATAACGCACAATGTCTTGAGTCATAGAATATCGCAGGTGCCAATCCAATGTGCCTATTAAGATTTGCATGCCATGTGGCTGTTATCCTTGTAACAAATACTATCCTAGGTGTCAATCCAATGTGCCTATTAAGATTTGCATGCCATGTGGCTACTATCCTTGTAACAACTACTTTGTAATACCCATGTTTTATACAATGTATTGAGTCAAATTAAACTCTTATTCATTATAATAAAATTTATTTTGGAAAAATTCTCTGAGTATTCTTGTGCTATTATTTTCATTATATTTCATGTAAATGGTACGATTAAAGTGATGCCTTGAAATTGAATCTATACTTTGTGTCGATATACATATCCACATGCATGTTGATATCGATGTTTGTGTATGTTTACAAAAGTGTAAACATCTCTTAATGATATGTTGATTTGTATGGCATATTGGTGATTACTAGACATACTTAAAATGCTTATTTTTAAGGGGCTAAAACATACTTCTTTACATCTAATTCCTAGGTTATAATGCCTAAGAGAAGAACAAGCATTCTCTCAATAGAAGTACGTAAGAGAAAAGATGAAGAAGGGAATTGGATCACTGATACATATCATTGCTTGTCTTGGGTACATATGCGTCCAAGTATGGGAAGGGAGTGTTCAGGGTGAAAGCATTTGCAATTGTAGATGTATTAAAGCACTGGAGGGGTACAATTTTAGCTCTCAGAAAACTGAATGTTTATTCTCATCTTGTAACAGAGGCGTTTGTACAACATGTATTCATGCAAAATTAAAAAACATATTGGGCCCACTATGCCCTTTCAATGAAACATTACAAATAGTAAGTACTTTGACTCATTGAGAATGATAAATTTCATAATATCTATGTAACTACATGTCTTGTATTTACAAAAGTATACCCTTTAGATTGCTATGAGTGGAAAAATGTTGAGAGTTTCATAAGTTCTTTTAAGTGTTACCATCTCAAAATTGGTAGAATGGCACAATGTTGAATGTTTAAGTAGGAAGATACATGTTTGGCATGAAGACATAGGTTCTTTAATCTATGAAATATCTCTACAATTCAACTTGTAACTCAAAATAGCTTTTTTTAATAATTCATTGTATGTAGTAGAAAGCCAGAGATTGCAGCATGTCCCATTGCTACCACTATCTAGTGGTGAATGGTTGATTGGTAGTTTGGATTTTTCAAGAGCATGTAAGTCCAAGATAAAATCTGACATCAATAGTGCTATGAAACTCACCATAGGCTCCAAAGATGTGCATCTTAGTTGGTTTATTCCATTCTCATTGTTTACACATTTGTTTGGTTCATGTGATGTTCTAAAGAAAACAAAGATTACTTATCAATGCAAGTGTCCATCGGAGGAATGGATGAGTCAAGTATTGGGTGAGTCTTGGCAAGTCAAAAGAGCACATTTTTATGAGATGATTGAGTGCAGGGTCAACCAATCTGATCTCACATTCAGGTAAATATTTTTTACGACTTTGCATACCTAGATTTAATTAACATAGGTATTGTTTAGATGATTAGGTTGTGTTAGTTGCATTTACTTATTATTATTATTTTTTTATTATAGGTTTTTCATCACTAGACAAACTCTGTGCATTTTATTTTGATATAGAAGATGGCGACTTTTGCGAGGGAAGTGGATTAGCTTGGATTAAGATACCTGAGATGAGACACATATAGCTCTCATAGATGTGGTTATCTTGTGGAATGGCCATAATCCTCTTGTGGTCAGTGTAGAGAGTCATTGGCCCATTTCTTTTATGAGACAAGAAATCCAATTAATGTCCAATGAGCCTCTCTGCAACTTCTATTTCAAGTTAGATAATAGAAAAGTAAGGATACGTAGTGAGCAATTCATGACATGTAAACAATGTGCTTCTCCACATATCCTTGAGATAGTGGAATCCTTGTAATTTTTTTTATATAAAGAATGAATACAAGTATTTTTTAAACTTCTGAGTACTTTCAATTTTGGTAATCTTAGTTTAATGTGATCCAAACGTGCGATAATACATACTGTAATTAGTCAATCGTGTTGATTAAAATCATAATTAAAGTGGAGGCTGGAGTTCTATAATCTATGAAACTTTTCTTTGCATAATGGTATATTGTAGCTCATCTCTTCTACTCATTTCTTGAATTTAAATATTAAATTGGATCCAAAGGGATTTTGAAGATCTTTTAGATTTCTTTTGTTAAAATTTTTCTATATTTTCTCTAGTTGGACTTGAATATACTCAGCGATCCAAGCATATTTCAGGATAATATAATGTAGAATGATGCATTTGTCTGTGTGAGTAATTTTAACAGTGACTTTAAAGTATTGAAATAAAAAAACTAATGTAAGAGTTTTAATTTGAAGCTTTAGGGATGAAATTTTTATAAGAACCTTTATTTAAAACCCTAGATACATAAAAGCTATAACTCCAAACTCATTTTCACTTTCATTCTCTGCTTCCCTATACTTGGGCTCTCCTTCTTTCTCTCTTTGTGTGCCATGGCTACCAATCCTGCCTTCGCCACATAGATTAGCTCCACATGCTATGTGCACATAGAAGACTAGATATACCCTAGGTTTTGCATGACCTTGAGTCTAGGGAGCTCGCTTTCTGTCGTAGACCCTAACTCTAGTATAGTGGAATCATTTTGTGATATGGTGAACCCTCTCACTTGCTCTATTTCGGACTCTACTCTGAGGTGGATTTCGATAGATTTCTTGTATAGTCTAGGATCTTAGAGGTGAAGCCCTCCTCCATCTCTCCTATTCTTCTTCTCTTCTCTTTGCGTGTCTCATGCATAGCTATGGAGGATGGAGCTTGGAGATTGAATTTTAAGGATGCTTGAGCTTGCATCAAGAATCATGGACCTATCAGAGTGCTTGAGGGAGAAAGCAACTCTATCAGGCATCAAGGTAATCTCACTACACCCGTAGAGAGGGATGACACATTGGCTATGTGAGAGGTAGCCATTAGTGCTCACTTGAAAGGCTTGAACAATAACCAGTCCATGGGTCTTGGTTGTTGAGCTTGGGATTGCCACCACATTTTGGTTTCGTTGCCGGGACTAACGGATCAAGCTTGAGCACTTGGGTGCTTCAAATTGAGCATGAAAGTAAGGGTTTCATCCTTGAACTCGAGCTTGAGATAGATAGAATATTTTGGGTTTTAATTGGTGCTACAAGTAAGTAATTTTGGTGTTTGATGATTGATTAAGTAGGAGAAATCATTCAATACCCTACTTTTGATTTTTGTTGCATTTAGAGTAGGATAGGTAGGAGAAATCAGAGAGGGAAACTTGAAGTTCAGTGCTGTAAAATAGTCCTGAACAAGGCAATAAGAGGAGAAAATGAAAACAAAAGAGTGCTCAGATGTCTCGGAGTTGAAGGTCAAGTGATTGGGAAGGCTAAGGTGCAGGCTAGTGAGGGCTTAAGGTCCTAGGTAACCAAGGAAAACCTCACTTACAGTTCTCTGTGTGTGTGTGTGTGTGTGTGTGTGTGTGTGTGTGTGTGTGTGTGTGTGTGTGTGTGTGTATGTGTGTGTGTGAGCTTGCAGGTTCAGGTCTACATCAGATCAATCAGAGCATATCGGGACTTTCAATGAGATTCAAGTATGGAATGCCCTTGGCCTACACTCCTGCTTGATTCTTGGAAATTTTGGTAGCTACTAGGAACATCCATATTTATATTTTTGGGCAAACAAGTGATGACACGTGTTTCGGCCGGCAGAATCGAACGCCTCCCATAGTGTCTGATTCCCAGAATTAGATTGAGCAAACCATCTGATTCCCAGAATCGGACACTCAGACAAACCCACCTTGTCTGATCGGACACCTTGTCTGATTTTGAAAATCAGACAACTCATAATCGGACCACTCAAACTCGAACCGTCCAATCGGCCAATTGGACGGACACACAACCCATTCGATTGGACATTACACCCATCTAATCACAATGATCCGACTACACAATCAGACCAATAGCCTTGTTCGATTGGACATAACCGAATTGGACTATTCAAAAATAGACACTCTAAAATCGGACACCTATCGCATCGGACGTCCGCCGATCCCTCGGATTGGACTCCTAGAATCAGACCAACTCGAGCTATTCGATCATGTCCGATTGTGAAAATCGGAGCCAACCCTATCCAATCCCCAAAATTAGACACTGGTAAATGAGACGTGCAATTTTGAAAATTGGACACTGGTAAATCAAACGTCTACTTTGAAAATCAAACACTCATAAATCAACACAGCCTGAGAAGGAAAATGTGGAAATTTGATGAACCCTAGCTAACAAGAAGCGTGACTCGTGCTAGAAGAACCCACCGATCGCCTCACACGCAGTTACAAACCTAGGGATTATGGTCAAATGGTCTGAAAGGGTGTTTGGTGTTGTGAGCTAATTGCAAGTTCCCAACTCAACCCAAAGTGAGCCAAACAAGATAATGCAGCAAAAAAACCTAGAAGTTGGCGGGAACAGTTAGGAACCAAACACATGACCCTGTCAAGCTAACCCATATACAAGAGCTTTGGAGCTACACACACTTTGTTTTCTCACTCACTCTGATTTCCATCACTTGAAGCTCAAACTAAGGAAAGCTAAAAGCGTGATTTCGCATAGTGCACAGAAGAGAGCACACACGTGCTCCCATGCAGATAGTGAGGGTAAGTTGAGGATTGATTGTAAGTAACAAGAAACACACCTAGACTTAAGAACTGGAAGAAACCCACCAATAAGGGAAAACCCAAAGACATATAAGGGATATTGAATCCCTGAAGGTAGGACCAAGCGGAGAACATGCCAAAAACCTGCTGAATGCAGCAAGGACAGACAATGCCACTCAAGCATTAGGGAAAAATTAAACTCACAAATGGGCCCTTAAAAATAATATAGTTAAAGATGTGGGCCTTTTGGATTATCCAATAGGAAGGCTAGATGTTGGCATCCATGGAGGATGAATCTTCTCTCTCCAAATCTTGGCTTTTCTATTTAAAAAAGGGATAGTAGGGGATTTAAGAAAAGGGAGAATGAATAGTATACAAAAATTGAGTTTCTCTCACCTCGTATTTCTCCCCTTTTTTGGAGAATTTTCAATTTTTATTTTTTTCCCTCTCACGAAATCAATTTGACCCAAAAGTTGATCAACAGACCACTTTCCCTCTCTTCTCTATGCTCGTGAGTTTTCGTCTCCATTGAAGCTCCCCTGTTGAGAGTAATTAGGATTTTGAGCGTTCTACTTACCTCTGCACTTTTTTCTCCATGCAGCTCCAGATTTTGGGCAAAACACAAATGCCCATCTCTCTTTGCATTTTCTCTTGTTTGTTATTTTTTCAATAGGGTTTGATGTCGTTTCTTATTTTGTGGTGCCAAAATTTATTCATTTAATTAGTGACTTTTATGCTTGATGGGATTGATGTTTTCTTATGTCCATCATTTGCAATGGGTTTTGATCAGCAACAATTCTGTAACGTGTCCCCCTGTCCACTTGTAGGACACGTCTTAGCAGCCCATCGAGAAGAGAGTCTAGAAAGCACCGCCTGGCACTCCCAAAGAATGACATGGAGTTTTTTATCTAGGTCTTCCCGAGTCTGCCACAAAGCGGAAGCATCACGACTGTTCCCACTTACGATCGACCTGAATCAGGGTTTCCCTAATGGTCAAGTTCCTAGGAAGTAGCTAGTGTTGAGCCCCAGACAAACCACTTTGCGTGGAAACATCAGGGTCAAAGCGGATTATGCTGCACTTGATTCAAGGAGAATGGAAAACGAGAGGGGTGCGAAGCTCAACCTCTCTGCCCGTAAGGCGTAGTCCCATTCCGTTCCCCTAAAACAGCATTCCATTTCCGTAGTAATTTCGAAAAAGGCCCAAGCTCCAATCCCTAAGGCCTTCCATAAGCCAAATCTCGCAAGCCGGTATTTTTTTTCAAGGATCCGTACTTCAAAGGGGATCTCTGCATACGAGGGAGAAGGGCAAAGATCTTGAGGGCATTGCATACCAAGGCAAGTAAATTCGTAGATGGCAAAGGCAAACCAGAAGCCAAAATCACGCCTGTGATGGACCCTAAAAAGTCACAAGGCGCACGTGCGGGAGGATATTCTCCTAGTATTCACGTGGATATCTCCCCGAGCCCACAAGTCCAGATTTTCTTTCTATTTTGATTTCACGTAAAAATATGGCATCATGCACGATAATTTCATGGACTAGGATGCACCTATGAATGTGAAATCCACCTAGTTAAACACAATTGGAAATAAATTGGCTATTTGAAATTTACTAGAATTAACTCATGATACGAAATTGTCATTGGTACTTTCAATGAAATGAACGAAAAAAACATGAGGTGTCTATGCATTTTAGGACCTTATTAGCAAGTTGCCTTTTGTGCATTTCAAAGTGACGGCCTAGAACGCCTATTGCCTATCTTTACAAGGTGGAAATTATTAAAGTGCACCTTTGATTAGGCATGGAAAGTTTAATGGCATGTCAAATTTTTAGACAAACCTCCTTTGTAACGATTCATTAAGGAAGTCATTATCAACCTTAGGAAATAGCAAAGCATGGAAAAGATTCTAAGGGCTGCATGAAATAGGTTAACTCTAGCTTCAATTGGCATGAATCTCATTGAACTACGTAGTAGCTAGAAAAAGGTTGCATGTTGCACATTCGTCGTATGCAAGAATTTCATTCATCAAGAGTTGTATTTAGGGAAAAGCTCCATGGTTCATTTAAGCATGAAATCTTATAAGCTTAGAAAAAGAATAGTGGCATGATTCGTGAATGCAAGTCCTGGTAGGATCAATGGAGGTTATGCCGAAATTTAACATGTGTTTTGGTCTTAACAAGAAAAGTTAAGGATTGTGAATCTAGTCGTACGTAGAGGCAATGAATTGCGTGCTTACGTGAATTGTGACATAATGCAACTAGTTTTTCCCTTTTAGATCAAGTTAACATCTCTAAGAATGGTTCATCCTTGTCGCAAGACAGGTACATCGAATTACCTAAATCACCTAATCCGCAAAGGCTTGCATAGGATGGTTCAATTGATACAATAAATACTCCAAGTGCTAACTAGGGTTTAGCACGTTAAGGACTGGACCTAGCTCCGCACTTGTTGCCAAGTCGAAACCCTCATACCCAAAGGTCGTACCCATATTCACGGAATGTAGGGACAATTGGACGCACTTGCAAGAAACGATCTAGGGTTTCTACCCTAAGGATCACTCGTTCAAATAACGATGAAACTCGGATTGAGTCGGAATCCCTAGGACTGAACGTTGTCGGCCTAGTGCAATTAAGAATAGGTTGGGTAAGAAGGCACCCTAAACCCTGCTTCTTGTCTAATCATAATTTCGTGACTAGAAAACGCTGTTCGATGGGTGAAATAATCCCATGGAATAGATGCGACACTTGTGCAACAAGTTGCAACGTCACATGGTCTTGTGGTTTGATCACAAGAGAGTGCCATTCCTTGGAATGAGGTTGGCAGGTTCTTGTGCAAGTTTAACTTGCTAGAGGATGAGTAGTCATCCTGTTATATCACCTTCTTAGGAAAAGTTGCCAAGTTAAGGGAGTTAGGTATTTTCTAGGGAATAAAGGATCAATCAATAATTGGAGCGACATGGTCGCGAGGATTTACTGTTAATAAAACCTAAGGTATTGGTTAAGTTGGGTTAAGAGGGTATGGCCTTAACCCAAGGACAAAAGGGTGAAGAAACAAACCCTTGAAGATCTTGCCAAGTCGCAATTGATCCTCCCAGATCAAGTGTTGGATGCATTCGGAGAGAAGAATTCACTCCTCAGCAGTTGGCCAAATTAACGACCACTGGAATTGATTGTGCTTGAAATAGTTTAGAGCACTCTTTGCATTATTTTCTCAAGGAACTAAAGGATGGAAAGATATTTAATGCTTCAGGTTGAAGGCCTGAAGGGAGAGGTAGCCTCAATTACCCCCGACTGTCTGCCTAACCCTAACCAAGGGTGTTGTTAGCTGCGCCGAGAATGTGGACCAAGCCCGCCGTGTGAGGTCTCTCCGTTGAGCGCTACTTGAAGTAGGAGGACACTTGGGTGCCAGGGGGGGCTCTGGCTGTAAATCCCTTGCCTTCTGGGCCTTGCGCAAGAGGCCAACGTGACTCAGGATTTGATCTCGAGGCCCGCATACTAGTCTACGGGGGGAATCTTGGATTAGTAATCCTTGTGGACTTTTGGATAGCCTTCAGGCGGATTATGGATAGCCTTCAGGCAGATTATTGATTAGCATGCTGGCTAGATTTTATGGATGTATTCCAAAGATAAATAAGATAACTTGTTGTAAAGGAACTTGTTTGACACTGCTTTTCTATGTTAAGTGCTAAGATTACGTGAAGGAACCAATGTCTAATGGGCTAATTAAGGAAGCTTCTTGATGCATGTCCAACTAAATGTGGTAGGTAATTAGTCAACTAAAGCAACCTTGAGGAAAGTGCGGTGGATGTGGCTATGGTTCCGTCCTATGGATGGGTGGTCCCGATTGGCCGGGAACATTTCTCAATCGTAATGGATAGCAAGGAGATCTTCTCAAAGGAAATGAACAGAAAGGGTGTTGACCTAGAGTTAGGTTACTAGAATTCCGATTTATGATGTTTTAGGGGAACGGAATGGAACTATGCCTTATGGGAAGAGAGGTCAAGCCTTATATCCCTCTCGTTTCCCATTCTCCTTGAACCTAGTGCGGTCTAAATCTACTTCGTCCCTTGCATTTCTGCTTAAAGTAGTTCGCTTGGGGTTCAACGCTAGTTGCCGTTTAGAAAAATGACCATTAGGGAAAACCCTGATTCAGGTCGGTCCTAAGTGGGAACGGCCGGAAATACTTCCGCTATGTGGCAGACACGGGAAGTCCTAGATCGCAAACCGTGTAACATTCCATGGGAGTGCCGAGCGGATCTTTCTAGACTCTCTTTCCGATGGACTGCTAAGACCTATCTTGAAAGGGAACAGGTGGACACGTTAGAGTTGGTATCAGAGCAAACCAACAAAGGATTTGTCTTTATAAGAAATATTAATAAGAAGAAGTAAAGCAAATGTTGTTGTTAAGAACATTTCCTTACTTTCAATGCTGTCTTGCAGAATTATGAAGCATGGAACAGGTTCTTAGTGTTCCAAGTCATGTTTATGACGGTGATGCATTTCTTAGATTATCAACAAAGGATTGATATGATGAACATCCTAGACCATATTTATAATCCATTGCCTTTGTACATGGAACGGAGGTGGACGGGTGACTCAGGAATCTACTACATAGCAGCCCACCGGTTTGCATACCTTCGAACTAACCTAAAGAGGATCAAGTGGTTGGAGGACCTGAAGATCGTGAAGCTGTTCATTTTTGTGGAGGCTCACGTAAACTCAAATTTACATATCGAAGGTCGGAGGGTTGAGCTGAACTCATATGTACACGAGGAGGTGACCCGCATAATCCCCGCCGACAGGATCAAGGTGTTGGGATGCTACGAGAAGAATGGGTACCAAAGAAAAGGATACCCTAATCTTATGATGACTTATCGATTCCTAAAGATCCATGACCCAAAACCATATTATTATCCAGTTTCCGTGGCTAAATGTAACACAACATTATTCTCCTCGAACTAATGTAATAGTTGCTCAATCATCCCAGGAAATATTGTACTCCGAAAGGGCTATGCCCATATAAATGAAATAAGACTTCTTTTTATGAATGTTTGTCTTATCTATGAGAATTGATAAAAAGTTAAGTGGCTAGATTTCTTGGCTGAAAGCTGAATTGGGTATGAAATATAATCATAACGATTAGTAACTTGTAACGTTAAGAATCCTCTATCCAGGCACAACCCCAGGTATAGATTCCCAGTCCGCCCCCAACATCAAGTACAGTCGTGATTCAGGAGAAGAAGTTTCTTCTCAAGCAGATCAAGCCGCCAGAATTTGATGGGAAGGGAAGGATTGTCCAATCAGATGCTGAGATTTGGATAGAGTCCATGGAAGATTACTTTGAAGCAGTCGATACTGCACCAGGTACTGCACCCGCCAACTAGGCTATGCTCGCTAAGCTAAAGCTAGGCTTTGGTGGAAGCAATGGTGTAGAGATAAAGGGATATCGGAAGGATCCGTTACCTAGGAAAAGCTAAAGAAAGTTGTGCAAGGAAGATACTTACCACCTGCATATCGCACGCAGAAAATGAACGAGTTCTACGAGCTGAAACAGTTGGGTCTAGCTCTTGACGCATACTACTCAAAATTCATCTCACTTCTGAGGTATGCACCACAGATGGATATGACATAACATGTGTCAAAGTTTTGTGCCGGTTTAAACCCACCAGTAAATACCCACCTCTAATCTATGCACCCAACAGATCTACATGACGTACTCATTCGAGCTGCGTCCATAATTCAAGAGGTGCAAGCTAGGCTAAGAAGTAACAAGACTTGGTCTTATAATGATCAGATTAGAGGAGCATATAGGCCCCAAACGAAGAGAGTTCAAGATCAAAACCAAGGACAAAGAAAGAAAGCAAGGACCAATAATGTAAATAACTTTGTCCCTAACCAAGGTAATGGCCGAAATCTTTGTTGTTTCCACTGCAATGAGCTCGGTCATTTCGAAAGGCAATGTCCCAAGCTTGGCGGAGGACATCGTCAAGCTCCTTTCCAAGGAACTGGCCGTGGCCAAGGAGCCACCACCTGAGGTAGAGGAAGAACCGCCTGTGTTGCCAACAGGGAATTGTGCGTGAAGAAGAAGACCCGACCATGGAAGCAGACTTTGAAAGGGCAATAGTCCATGCCGCCCTTCACAAGAAAGGCCCGAATCACTAGCTTTCGCTGATTCAAACACCATCGGACTATCAAGGTAAAGGCTTCAAAACCTTGATTGATTGTGGTAGTATGCATTCCTTTATCTCACTAGCTTGTGCAAGAAGATTAGGAATTAGCCACAGTAGAAGCACCTACCTTGCTTGTGGAATTAGCGAATGGTCGTGAGGTCACTTGTACCAGGAAAACTGCTAAGGTGGAATTATTTATGGGAGGAAAGTCGAATTTGATCAAATTTAGGGTCATGAACCTAGGTTTCCATGAGTGTTTACTCGGAATGGATTGGCTTAAACCTAATGACGCCTACATTCATTGTGGAAAGGACCAAGTTTCCTTTCGAAACTCTGAAGGGAATTGGTCACAACTCAAGGAGAGTCTAGAAAGCTGAAAATTCAATTGGCTAAAGCATCTCGGATTATGAAGGGAGCTAGAAAGGGATTACATGTCTACTTGATTAAGCTCAATAAGCTAGATCAGAAGCAGGAGTCTAGTGAAGGACCTTCATGGCTAAGGAAGTATGCGGACGTATTCCCTGAAAAGCTGACAGAACTTCTGCCTCAAAGGGAAGTGGATCATGAGATCAAGCTAGTGCCATGAGTTGCGCCAATTGCAAAGAGGCCTTGTAGGATGTCCATATCGAAAGCAATTGAGCTAAAGGAGCAACTCAAGCAACTATTAGATTAGGGCTACATCCGTCCTAGCAGTTCACCATGGGGAGCTCTAGTGCTGTTCCAAAAGAAGAAAGATGGAATGCTTCGACTGTGCATTGATTACAGAGGGTTGAATCAATCAACCGTTAAGAACAAGTACCCTATTCCTAGAATAGACGAGCCTCTTGATCCACTTGCTAGCGTCAGTATCCTAAGGCAAGTGTGCTAGCGTTAGTTACTACTTCGAAGTAGTAACTGACGCTAGCACACTTGCCTTAGGATGTGTGCTCATGCAAGAAGGTCATCCTATAGCATACTCTTCAAGGAAACTGAAGAGCCATGAGAAGAATTATGCTACCCATGATCTAGAACTATTAGCTATCATCCATGCTCTGAAGCTTTGGAGACAGTACCTGTTGGATAACAAGTTTACTCTAGTGATGGATCATAAAAGTCTCAAGTGGATCTTTACCCAGAATGAGCTCAACATGAGGCAACGTCGGTGGATTGAAGTGCTGGAGGAGTATGATTTTGAAATCAAATACCGACCTGGAAAGAAGAATGTAGTTGCCAATGCACTCAGTTGCAAGGTATTCCTTAATTCTCTAATCTTGCAAAATCCATCAGCATCTAGATCTCTAGCCACAAAGGTACCCATGCCAAACAACCCAATACTTGAACTAGCTAGAGAACAAGCATGCCATGATCCGACCTATCAAAAGATGCTAAGGGAGATTCCTATCAAGGATCAGGATCAAAAGCTATAGGCTAAGTATCATGAATTCTCTATCAATAGTGGACTTGTCTACTATAGAACGAGATTATGCATACCAGCAAGCCAGTCATTTAAGCAAAAGATACTGTGGGAAGCTCATGATTCCCCTTTCTTAGGACATCCCGACTATGCCAAAACTCTCAATGCAGTTAGAAAGAGCTACTATTGGGAGAGGCTCAAAGGTGACGTTCTCAAATATGTCACTGAGTGTTTGTCTTGTCAACATATCAAAGCCAAACATGTCAAAATGCCAGGAAAATGGCAACCACTTGATATTCCTCAAATGAAATGGGAATTCATCAGTATGGACTTTGTTGTTGGCCTACCCCAAGTTCAAGGAGGATACAACTCCATCATGGTTGTGGTTGACATGCTTACTAAGGTTTCACACCTTATTCTATTTAAGACAAACTATAAAGCCTCAGACATTGCAAGGTTGTTTATTAAGGAGATATTCAAGCTACATGGGTTTCCCAGAAGAATCATTAGTGATCGTGATTCTGTCTTCACATCACACTTCTGGAGAGCTATCTTTGAAGCCATTGGGACTCAACTCTATTTTAGTATAGCCTACCATCCCCAAACTAATGGTCAAACGGAGCGAGTCAATCAAGTCATCGAGGATATGCTAAGGGCATACTACTGCTGTGAACCAAAAAGGTGGATTCAATACTTGCCCCTAGTTGAGTTTTCCTACAATGCTTCTTACCAAAAAGCATTCAGATGACCCCTTTTCAAGCATTGTATGGGCATGACTGTCGAAGTCCCCTAAACTTCTTAGATCCAACCTTGAGGGTTGAAGCTTCAAGGTAGATACTGGAAGAGATGGATGACCAAATGAAGTCAATTAGACAGGACATCCAAGCCGCCAAGGATAGACAGAAGGCATACTAGATTTGAAGCATCAAGATAGAACATTCGAGGAAGGAGACATGGTCTTCATTCGCGTACGGCCAAAGAAGAGTTCCCTATCCTTAGGAGATTGCAAGAAGCTAAGTCCAAGGTATTGTGGACCATACTCCCTGAGAACCTAAAGGTTCATAATGTATTCCATATTAGCCTATTAAAGAAGTATGTACCTAATCCTAGCCATGTACTTGATGACCAACAAATTGTAATGCCTAGCCAAGGAGTCCTTGAGCTACGGCCTGACAGGATCTTAGATGTTAGGGAGAGACAACTGAGATCCAGAACCTTTAGAGAATACCTCGTCCAATGGAAAGATTATCCCGACGGATGGATGAAAGCACTCTGAACCAACAATACCCCCAGTTCTTCTTGAGATGAGGACATCTCGATTCCTCCAAGGGGGAGAGAATGTAATATTCCCGTTCAAAAAAATATTACTAAACCCGACCTCCCGTGCACCGTGTAAAACTCATGCCACGGTTATCTTCAGTGCCGACAGTTATTTTGTAACCCGCACGCGAGAAATCAAGGCCTCCGCATTGGCAAACCGAGCCCGGGGGTTTAAAATCGCATGATGCACGGGGAAACACCCTCTTGGGAGGAGGTTAAGTGGATAATGTGCAAATAATTGCAAATTTTTTTACTAATTTTCCCCCAGCCGATGCGTGGCTGAGGGAAGGGGATGGGCTTAGTTGAGTGGTGGGCTGCATGAGGAGGGGGGAGGGAGCCATGCAATGGCCACGTGGGGTAGGTCCCCTCTCCCCCCTATACGTATAAAAACCCCCCTTAGGGGATAAGAAGGGAAAAAAGCATAGGGCCGTGCTGCGTGGAGAGGACGCCGTAGACGCTGCTGCCGTGGACACCAATCACCGCCAGACTAGGAGGATGCTGTGCTGCTGGAGACCACCTTTGTGCTCGCCCGCAGGCCGCCAGTTATCGCCCCAGCTCCGCCGTGTTAGGCTGCTTCCAATTTTCCCCCCACTCTACATCATTCTCCTACCATTACTACCCCTCCCTCTTCCATGTGGTTGCTGTCCGTAGTCAGAAGCTCCTAGAAGCTTCTTTTAGGAAGCTTCTAAGGGGCTTCCTTAACACCCAGTCTCGCAAGGCCCCCATAAAACCATTCCTAGCCTGGGATTTTAAAGCCTCCATTCCCGCAAGGCCCATTCACAAGAGCCCTTTTCGCGAACTCCCTCGTAAGACTTCCATTTCCGAAACTCCATTAATAGAAACCCCATTCCCAAGAACTTTGTAGGAGCCCCACTCCTGCAACAAGCTTCAATTCCCACAAGCCTGCTTGTGGAAACCCTAATTCCCGCAAGCACTCATTAAGTTCCATTTCTATAGTTTTTTCGAAAAAGGCCCAAGCTCCAACCCCTAAGGCCTTCCATAAGCCAAATCCCGCAAGCCGGTATTTTTTTTCAAGGATCCGTACTTCAAAAGGGTTCTGTGCGTACGAGGGAGAAGGGAAAAGATCTTGAGGCTGCATACCAAGGCGATTAAGTTCATAGACAATAAAGGCAAACCAGAAGCCAAAATCACGCCTACGATGGCCTCTAAAAAGTCACAAG
This sequence comes from Lygodium microphyllum, assembly GCF_053477565.2. Lineage (NCBI taxonomy): Eukaryota > Viridiplantae > Streptophyta > Polypodiopsida > Schizaeales > Lygodiaceae > Lygodium > Lygodium microphyllum. Next base: position 28,205,363 of record NC_141137.1, read on the forward strand.
GCGTGCCTATGGGAGGATCTTCTCCTAGTATTCACGTGGATATCTCCCTGAGCCCACAAGTCATGCACTTATGCATGTCAAATCCACATAGTTAAATGCAATTGGAATTAAATTGACTATTTAGAATTTACTAGAATTAACTCATGATACAAAATTGGTCACTGGTACTTTCAATGGAATGAACGAAAAAAACATGAGGTGTCTATGCATTTTAGGACCTTATGAGCAAGTTGCATTTTGTGCATTTCAAAGTGACAGCCTAGAATACCTATTGCCTATCTTTACAAGGTCGAAATTATTAAAGTGCACCTTTGATTAGGCATGGAAAGTTTAATGGCATTTTTAGACAAATCTCGTTTGTAATGATTCATTAAGGAAGTCATTATCAACCGTAGGAAATAGCAAAGCATGGAAAAGATTCTAAGGGCTGCATGAAATAGGTTAACTCTAGCTTCAATCTCATTTAACTACGTAGTAGTTAGGAAAAGGTTGCATTGTGCACATTCGTTGTACGCAAGAATTTTATTAATCAAGAGTTGTATTTAGGGAAAAGCTCCATGGTTCATTTAAGCATGAAATCTTAAAATCTTAGAAAAAGAATAGTGGCATGATTCGTGAATGCAAGTCCTAGTAGGATCAATGGAGGTTGTGTCAAAATTTAACATGCGTTTTGGTCTTAACAAGAAAAGTTAGGGATTGTGAATCTAGTCGTACGTAGAGGCAATGAATCACGTGCTTACGTGAATTGTGATATAATGCAACTAGTTTTCCCCTTTTAAATCAAGTTAACATCTCTAAGAATGATTCGTCCTTGTCGCAAAACAAGTAGATCGAATTACCTAAATCACCTAACCCATAAAGGATTCGCATACTCCAGGTGCTAACTAGGGTTTAGCAGGTTAAGCACTTGACTTAGTTTTGCACTTGTTGCCAAGTCGAAACCCTCATACCCAAAGGTCCTACCCACATTCACGGAATGTAGGGACAATTGGACGCACTTGCAAGAAACGATCTAGGGTTTCTACCCTAAGGATCACTCGTTCAAATGATGAAACTCGGATTGAGTCGGAATCCCTAGGACCGAACATTGTCAGCCTAGTGCAATTAGGAATGGGTTGGATAAGAAGGCACCCTAAACCCTGCTTCTTGTCTAATCATAATTCCGTGACCAAAAAATGCCATTCGATGGGTGAAATGATCCCATGGAATAGATGCGACACTTGTGCAACAAGTTGCAATGTCGCATGGTCTTGTGGTTTGATCACAAGAGAGTGCCATTCCTTGGAATGAGGTTGGCATGTTCTTGCGCAAGTTTAACTTCTAGAGGATGAGTAGTCATCCTGTTATATCACCTTCTTGGGAAAAGTTGCCAAGTTAAGGGAGTTAGGTATTTGCTTGGGAATAAAGGATCAATCAATAATTGGAGCGACATGGTCGCTAGGATTTACTATTAATAAAACCTAAGGTATTGGTTAAGTTGGGTTAATAGGGTATGGCCCTAACCCAAGGACAAAAGGGTGAACAAACAAACCCTTAAGGATCTTGCAAAGTCGCAATTGATCCCGGATCGAATGCTGTATGCATTCGGAGAGAAGAATTTACTCCTTAATAAGTGGCCAAATAAATGACCATTGGAATTGATTGTGCTTGAAACAGTTTAGAAGCACTGTTTGCATTGTTTGCTCAAGGAATTAAAGGATGGAAAGATATTTAATGCTTCAGGTTGAAGGCCTGAAGGGAGAGGTAGCCTCAGTTACCCCCAACTGTCTGCCTGACCCTAACCAAGGGGGTTGTTAGCTGCGCTAGGAACGTGGACCGAACCTGCCGTGTGAGGTCTCTCCGTTGAGCGCTACTTGGAGCAGGAGGACGCTTGGGTGCCAAGGGGGGATCTGGCCGTAAATCTCTTGCCTTCTAGGCCCTGCACAAGAGGCCAACGTGACTCGGGATTGGATATCAAGGCCGGTATATTTTTCTACGAGCAGAATCTTGGATTAATAATCCCTGTGGATTGCTGGATAGCCTTCGGGTAGATTATGGATAGCCTTCGGGTAGATTATGGATTAGCCTATTGGATGGACTTTATGGATGTATTCCAAAGATAAATAAGAAAACATGTTGTAAAGGAACTTGTTTGACACTGCTTTTCTATGTCAAGTGCTAAGATTACGTGAAGGAACCAGTGTCTAACAAGCTAATTAAGGAAGCTGCTTGATGCATGTCCAACTAAATGTGGTAGGTAATTAGACAACTAAAGAAACCTTGAGGAAAGTGCAGTGGATGTGGCCATGGTTCCGTGTCCTACGGATGGGTGGTCCCGATTGGCGGGGAACTTTTCACAATCGTAATGGAGAGCAAGGAGATCTTCTCAAAGGAAATGAACAAAAAGGGCATTGGCCTAGAGTTAGGTTACTAGAATTCCGATTTATGCTATTTTAGGGAAACGGAATGGAACTATGCCTTATGGGCAGAGAGGTCAAGCCTTGTATCCCTCTCGTTTCACATTCTCCTTGAACCAAGTGCAGCATGAATCTGCTTCGTCCCTGGCATTTTTGCATAAAGTAGTTCACTTGGGGTTCGACGCTAGTTGCCGTTTAGGAAAATGACCATTAAGGGAAGCCCTGATTCAGGTCCGTCCTAAGTGTAACGGTCGGAATACTTCCGCTACGTGGCGGACGCGGGAAGTCCTAGATCGCAAACCCTGTAACATTCCATGGGAGTGCTAGGTGGAGCTTTCTAGACTCTCTTTTTGATGGACTGCTAAAAAGTGTCCTGAAAGGGAACAAGTGGACACGTTACATATTAGCTATTCGTTGCCAATAACCAAATGCATTGCATAACCAAAAGGGCATCACATGATATACAAAGGTACCATAGATAGTGGTAACCGTTGTTTTTAGCTTATCTTCCTCTCCAATAGCCATTTGGTTCTACCCAGTAAAGTAGTCCATAAATAAATAGATTATCCTACTAGCCAATTAATCTAAAATTTGATCAATGGATGGTAACGAATAGTAATCTTTAACCGTTTTCTTATTAAGCTATGAGAAATCTATGGAAAGTTGAATTTGACTATTCTTCTTATTCCTAATAACGGCTTGTGAACACCACTCTGTGTGTTGTATTTTAATAATTTTGTCAATTCCTCGAATAGAGACCATCTAGCAAAATGTTCCCTGCATGCCCAATCATAAAATTCTCAAGAATAAATGATACCTCATCAGCTATTATACATTGATGATAAATCTTATCCACGGCTTTTCCATACAAGTTACTCGTTATAATCGAAAAGCATAGTGCTTTCTACTTAATCTTTCTTCTCAGACTTTGATAGAGCAACCCTAACCTCTTCTATAAATATATAATGCATTATAGCTACATGTAAGGAAGGGACGGAAGACGTATCAATTTTGAATAAACCTTGAATGTCACTTCCTTGAGCCAGAATTTCCTCTGGATCCCTGAAATCCTTAAGAAATTCCACAATGCCCTTGGCGTCGCTATTTGTGTCGCAAAAAGCGACGCAAATAGCGACGCTCCATAGGGAAAAAAGCGGGCCGAAACCGAGCGCGGTTTCATTTCACGTTTGCACATTTTGTGTTTTGACAGCGAGAGTGAGGGAGAGAGCGACCATCGTGAGAGAAGGAGAGGAAGAAGACTTGCTGCCACCGCCACCACCACCGTTGTTCGCAAAGGAGAGGAGGAGCCTTCATCGCAAAGAGGAGCCGCCCCACACTCGCCATATCTCATCGGTGAGTCTCCCTCTCTCTTTCTTTTGCTTGTTTAAGGTTTAAATCACTCTCTTTTGCTTGTTTAGGAGAGGAAATGAGAGAGAAAGAGAGGGAGAGGGAGAGAGAGGGAGAGAAAGAGAAAGAGAGGGAGAGGGAGAGGGAGAGGGAGAGGGAGGGAGAGTGCATTATCTCTCTCCCTCTCCCTTTTGCTTGTTTAAGGTTTAAATCACTTTCTTTTTTGCTTGTTTAGAAGAGGAAATGTGAGAGAAAGAGAGAAAGAGAGAAAGAGAGGGAGAGGGAGAGGGAGGGAGAGTGCATTCTCTCTCTCCCTCTCCCTTTTGCTTGTTTAATGTTTAAATCACTTTCTTTTTTGCTTGTTTAGGAAAGAAAATGAGAGAGAAAGAGAGAAAGAGAGGGAGAGGGAGAGAAAAGGAGAGAAAGAGAGGGAGAGGGAGAGGGAGGGGAAGGAAATGAGAGAGGGAGAGAAAGAGAAAGAGAGGGAGAGGGAGAGGGAGAGGGAGAGGGAGGGAGAGTGCATTCTCTCTCTCCCTCTCCCTTTTGCTTATTAAAGGTTTAAATCACTTTCTTTTTTTCTTATTTAGGAGAGAAAATGAGAGAGAAGGAGAGAAAGAGAGGGAGAGGGAGAGGGAGAGAGAGGGAGAGAGAGAGAAAGAGAGGGAGAGGGAGAGGGAGGAAATGAGAGAGGGAGAGAAAGAGAAAGAGAGGGAGAGGGAGAGGGAGAGAGAGGGACAGAGAGAAAGAGAGGGAGAGGGAGAAGGAGAGGGAGGAAATGAGAGAGGGAGAGAAAGAGAAAGAGAGGGAGAGGGAGGGAGAGTGCATTCTCTCTCTCCCTCTCCCTTTTGCTTTTGGAGAGTGTTAAGATATATTGTGAGAGGGAGAGGAAATGCGAGAGAAAGAGAGGGAGAGGGAGGGAGAGGGAGAGAGAGGGAGAGAAAGAGAAAGATAACATATATTGGAACGATAGCATATCCATGATTATGGTAGTGGTATCCACTTTGCTTTTTTTATGGGTACCATGACATCGACTCCTTAAGAGGGCTAAAAATTAGTCATACACTTTATAAAGTCTAATTAGGAGATTTAAGATGCACGATAATAGACTTATCGATAATGATATTCAATGTGCTTTGCCATGGGCCACATACATTGGTGACTCTTTAAGATGGCTTAAAATTGGCCATGTCCTTCATAATGTCCAAGTAGGGGATCTAATTGTGATATGCATAATTCATTGTTTTTGTATTAACTTTATAGGCATAACAAATTAGAAATCATGCCAACTAGTCAATAGAAGGACTAAAAGAAAATGATACCCTAGCTAATGGTCATTACGGTACTTCATCAAAATGAACCCAAAAGTATTGTTATAGAAGAAGAATCCCTTAAATTGAGCATATGATATTTTCTCTCAGGTCTTATGACTATGAGTAGAATTGATTGAAACAAATTTTATTACTATAGTTGATAAATTTCATAGATGGCATTAATTTTAATACGTGATCCTAGGACAAAAAACCACATTTCTAAGATGCTTTTTGTTGAGACTGATTTATTATTAGACTAAGAGATCCTCAATGATGCTCATAAATGGATTACTTATACTCAAAGCCCTCTAGTGCAGTTGTATAAGTAACATGTCATCCTAATCTAGGAGTTATCTATAGCCTTATGGATTTTTTTAATATATAATATCTAAAATAATAAAAATTGGCTAAAATCTAATATTTTTGAACCATGGACACAAACACTAATGTCTAAAATGGCATTGGCTCTCTAAATCAATAAGAAATCCATACTCTAGATTTTTTTTACACGTGCGCGTGTAGTGGCATGACAACGCACTCCAAAAGAGGTACATAGCTCTCTGTCATTAGTGGGATATTATAAGAGATTTACCAATGCATTAGCAGAAAGAATGTTATCATTAACGAACATGTTATCTTTTAATTGTCTCTCTAATTAGAGTAAAGCATGTGACATATCTTTTGAGGATGTGAAGTAGGAACTAGCAAAAGCACTAGTCATAAAAGCACCCAAAAGAGGTGAGGTCTTCTATATATTTTTAGCGACAATAATCCATAGTATTAGCAATTGTTTAGCCCAAATTTAGGAAGACAAATGGTATCATCCAATTGCCTTTGCTAGTCGTAAATTGGGAATATCTTAAATTAATTATAATTACATGGAGAAATTGTGCCTTGGAATGGTTTTCACAATAAATAAATTTAGGCACTATGTTATCTATGAGGTGTTATTCTTTATGAAAGTAGGATTTAGACTGTTGATGAACAAGTTACAACCACCTAGCCATTTAACAAAGTGATTAGTCACTTTGGAGGAGTTTCATTATGAGATTAGGGGTGAGTCAGTGAAGCTACAAGGCCTTGTGGAATGTCTTGTAGATTTCAGGGAGCCAAAGGAAATTCTAGTTGAAGGAAGTGACATTTGTTGGGGGTAAAGGCACCTCCGCCTAGCCACCCCTATATAGCCACACTAATAGTACCGTCACTTTATTCTTTATTCTTTTAGTAACAAATGAATAAAGGGAAGGCTGGTCACACATTGTGACTATTGGAGTTCCCACATTGTGAGTCTCTCTCTCTCTCTCTCTCTCTCTCTCTCTTGCTCTTGCTCTCCCACCATAGCTCAACTCTGAAGCTTCAATCCTTCACACCTTTCAACTAGTATCAGAGCTTGGTTTCTTAAGCATTTGAGATTGGTCTGTGACTCCTTCAGAATTCATTAAATCCCTAAACCATTGGTGCATTCTCTTGACAACCATATCTGACTCCTTTGAGCTCCGATCATTCGAGCACCTACCCGGCCCATTTGGGCACCCTCAAGTCACTCCTTCAAGAGGTATTAAAGCATTCTTTTGAGTGTTTATTTTAGTTTGTAGGGTACAATAGGAAGGGGCAACCAGCCATTGGAGCTCCCCCATTTCATATCTTGGCTCCTACCTAATTAGGCTTGACAAGGCTTTGTGTAGGCCTTCTTTAGGCCCTACCTAAGCCCCCCTTCCACCCCATTAATGCCACGTGGACTAGTAGCATACCCAACAATATCAGCCCTATTTTGGCATCAACTTGAAGACCTGCAAAAATATCTTTTTTTACTTCAGCCCTCCCTTGGAACTCATTGGCAGCTTGAAAATACTTCATTTGGCACTTGGGAACACCCCTTTCACGCTTGGCATTGGTGGTTTATCATTGGCATTGATTTGTGGACCGATTGACCTCAGTCTAGGACTATTTTCCATAGTCCACAGGTAGCCACAAATAGTGTTATATCAGCACTTTATGTTTATGCTTGGATAACATTGGCTATTTGATGCACAAATGGTTATGGTTGATGCCGAATGTTTGGGGAATGTATGCCTATTGATTTGCCATCATTTTGGGCTGATCTTGAACTAAAAGAAACTCAAATTTATGCAATCAATGTATGCTGGAAATTTTAGGGCTGAAGTGGTTTTGTTAGAGGTTTCTTTTACCTATTGCAATCGAGTTATGTCTTGAAAGATTTACATGATGTATTGATGTTTTGCGGTTGACATAGAGCTTGACATTGCTCCCGGATGTATTTTTGAGCTTGATCTCTAACTTGACTAGCATTTTGGATCTCCGTTTGGATGTACTTTGGCATGTATTGGTCTATGTTGATTGCCTTCGACATACTTGATGCTTATGTCACCTACACATGCTAGTTACATTGTTTGGACTTGAATGCTATTGGAGTTTTGTTTGGGATTGACTTTGGATACTCTGGAGCTTATTTTTTGGTCTTTCTTTGGCTAGTCAGAGATTGAATGGGATTATCTTCATGAAATTTGGATGCTATCATTGGATCCTTGACCGCTCATATACTTTCCATGTCTTCTTGATGTATGACCTTGGATACTCCATCACTGGTGCTCTTATGCTCTTATATGCCTTGTTTGAGCTTGGATGCTTGACTATTATAGCTTTTGTACCAATGGGAGAGTTTATGTACACTATCATTTGACAAACATTGAGCACGTGGATTATGTACTTGAGATTTTGGATACTTGAGACTGGGATCTTCTTGTGGATGATGTATGGTTGATATGCCTTGGTCCATGTAGATGTACTTGAGCCGATTCAGATTTGTATTCATTGAGCAGACACCGACTTGTGTAAGGTCTTAGCAATGGTGTGGTATGTACATTTTGCCATGTTGATTGGGGGGTTTGCTGACTTTACTGATGGACTTTGTCTAACATGCTTGGGTATTGGCTCATGTCAATTTGACTATTACATGCTTGTTGATACCTGCTTGATGCTAGTCTTGCATTGACAGTTAGTGGTTGACTTGGAATATTGTTTTCTACATACTGTCAGCTCTCATTATACACTATCACAAATTATTTCAGCAAGCATATATTTCCACAATGTGATGTATTTTTCATACTGAATCATCTTGGTTTTATGTAATTTTGATGGTACTTGGTCGACAGCATCATTAAATACTTTTTTCTTGCCATTTTGCCTTGGTTTTGTGGTTTTTTGAACATTTTCTGTAGTTTACAACAAGTAGTTTTAAACTGTCTGCACTATTTCACCTTGCAGTATGGCATCTTCCTCCACTGACAGTGCTATCTTCAACATCACTAAGCTTGATGGTACAAATTTTGCCTATTGGAAGAGCCAAGTTTGGTAGGTATTGGTACAGAAATCATAGATAAAGCCACTAAGGTTGAGTGGAGAGCAGTGTGAAACTATGACTAACGACGAACTGATGAAGCTTGATGAGTTATGCAAGTCCACCCTCATCTTGTCTCTCACTGAACAGGTGCATTACAATGTGATCGAGGAAGCACAGAGTTGTTAGTAGCTTTAAGATAATATCAAAAACCTCTATGACAAGCAAAGTCCTACAAGTTGAATATATTGGCTAAAATAGCTTATGGATACCCGCATGAAAGAGAATGCAACCATGTGAGCTCATCTGAGCTAGTTTCATACTATTCTTCGAAACTTGGTTTCGCAGGGCATTGATTTCAAAGACTACTCTAAAGCTATATGATGTTGAGAGCTCTTGTACGAAGAGATAAACTATAAGATTTTGGATACCTCTCATATGTCTCATACTTTGACAATTAGAGGCTGACATGATGGAAATGCAAAGAATGACTGTGGTAATGATCATGGATGGGATTCACAGAAATCTTGGTCCAAGTCGCGTGGTGGCAAGTCATGTAGTAAGTTTCGTGGGAGAAATGCCAATCTGAATTGTCATCATTATGGGAAGAAAGGCCACACAAGGCCTCAGTGTCATGAATTGCACAATTAAAGGTGCAGAGACAAGGGAAAAGAAAAATTGAATGAGAAGTCTTCTGATCACAACATAATACCTACTAAGTCAAGTGTTAAAATTGAAGAGATCAATGTTATGTAGCCCGAGGATAGTGATGGGGATAATATTCTTGCATCAGCTTCATGTAGTGCTTCATAGATGATAGAGATACACTCTATATATGAAAAATGTTGGCTCTTGGACTTAGTTGCATCCTTTCATGTGGCACCTTGTCGAGAGTGGTTCCATTCGTACCGTTCTGTTTTGGGTTCTGTGCGTTTGGGTGATGACATGTCTCTTGAGATCATTGGCATTGGAAAAGTGCTTCATTATGCACAATGTACGTCATGTACTTGCATTGACACGCAGTCTCATGTTCACTGGACAACTTGATGATGTAGGATATCATGTATATTTTGGAGACTCTGCATGGAAGATTACTCGTGGCAAGATTATGCTTTTGAGAGGTGCCAAGGCTAGCACCCTCTACCCCTTAGTTGTTTCTGGATCTACAGTTGATCATGCTTTGTTTGTGGGGTCTTTACCTCATGTATCTCTTTGGTATGCCCGTTTGGGGCACATGTATGTTAAGGGAATGAAAATTCTTTTTGGTTTGCAATACATACCACCCCTTGACTATTCTCATTTTGATTCTTGTGATCATTGTCTTTATGGCAGGCAAACTAGGTCTACCCATAAGAAGTTTGGTATGTCACACATGAGTGAGCCCTTGGCTTTGGTTCATTCTGATGTCTATGGGCCCATGTCATTCAGTCTATGGGTGGTGTGAAGTATTTTTTTACTTTCATAGATGATTTTTCACGTAAAGTATGGGCATATCCCATAAACCAGAAGTCCGATGTATTGGCAATTTTCTAGAGATGGCTTTCTTGAGACAGAAAACTAGTCTTGGCATAGGCTGAAAATGCCTAAGGACCAATAATGGGGGTCAGTATGTCTCATGTGCTTTTGAGCAGTTATGTGATGAGAGACATACCAAGAGTTAGTTAACCGCTCCCTACACCTCTCCCCAAGAATGGTGGGGTTGAGCGGATGAATAGGACCATCCAAGAGAGGGTTCCTAGTATGCTTAGCCATGCATGCCTACCCTAGCACTTTTGGGCTGAGGCAATTACGACTGTCATGCATATCATTAATAGATCACCCTATAGTGCAATTGATTTCCAAGTTGCAGAGGAGGTATGGCCAAGAAAGCCTCCCTCTTATGCGCATTTACATGTCTTTATATGTGAGGCATTTTTCCATATTGGATGTGAGGCTTGTCGAATAGATGCGTTCCGATCGTTTTGAGTACCTAGACGACTATATTTGCAGTTCATAAGACAAAGTTATGATCCAAACAAGTTGTAGAAAGGCATAGGGTATTAAAAAATGAAAATAGTGAAAAAACATAAGCTTTAAAGCTAAACGCCTTAAGATTTTATGAAAAATCAAAGAAAAAACACATGAGAGAGGGAGTGGATAAAAACAATAAAAGGGAGGATAAGGAGGGGAGAAGGGCCATCAAAATCACAAGTGTGTGTAAGGCTGGAGGTTGAGATTTTATCCCTCACCTTCTTCGATCTTGCCATTGAATTTTGGAGAGAAAGTTTGAGGATGTTCTTTAAGCCCCTTGCCTATATCAAAGTTTCAATATCGCGAGCCGCTATGAAGGTTAGCTTGAGTAAAGCTAAAAGCTTCTCACCTATTTTTGAAGATTGACAAAAAATTCCCATCCCTATGGTGTGAGCGACCTCACAAACCCCCACACGAATTCCATGTGACATCTGGCTCCATACCAAGAGAGAGGGACAAAAGCAATCTTGATGAGGACAAGCTGTTGATCTCGAGAAGGAGGAGACTCTATTCTACGAGAGAAAGAGACGTCATGTAACGTGTCCACTAGTATCATCCAGGACACTCTTAGCAGTCCATCGGAAAGGATGTCTAAAAAACTCTGCCCGGAACTCCCATGGAATGTTACGGGTTTTGCGATCTAGGTCTTCCCGCGTCTGCCACGTAGCGGAAGTATCCTGGCCGTTCCCACTTAGGATCGATCGGAATTAGGGTTTTCATGATTGGTCATTAGTTAATAGCAACTAGCATCAGACCCGAGAGAACTACTTTATGCAGAAACGCCAGGTCCGAAGCGGATTCATGCTGCACTTGGTTCAAGGAGAATGGGAAACGAGAAGGATGCAAGGCTCAACCTCTCTGCCATAAGGCATAGTCCCATTCCATTCCCCTAAAATAGCGTAAATCGGGTAAGACGTAACTCTAGGTCATCACTCTCGTTATTCGTTTTGATGATGATGATCATCCCGCTGTTCTTTGAGATTTTTGAGAAAAGTTCCCGGCTAATCGGGACCACCCAACCGTAGGACGGACCCATGGCCCATCCTCCACTCTTTCCTCAGTTTGGTTTTAGTTATGTAATTATCTAACACATTAATTTGACATATAACAATCAGCTTCTTTAATTAATCCTGTTAAGCACTGGTTCCTTCACGTAACCTTATCACGTGACATAGAAAAACAATATCAAGCAAGTTCTTTTTTTATCATTTTATCATTTTATCTTTGAAATACAAGAAGTTTCGCCTGTAGGCTTGTCCATAATCCGCCCGAGGGCTATCCAGTAATCCCCAGGGATCACTATTCCAAGCTTCCGCCCGTAAACTAGTATGCGGGCCTCGAGATCCAATCCCGAGTCACATTAGCCTCTTATGCAGGACTCGGAAGGTGAGGGATTTATGGCCAGAGCCCCCCCTGGCACCCAAGCGTCCTCTTACTCCAAGTAGAGCTCAACGGAGAGACCTCTCGCGGCGGGTTCAGTCCACGTTCCCGACGCGGTGAACAACCCCCTTGGTTAGGGTTGGGCAGGTAGTCGGGGGTAACTGAGACTGCCTCTTCCTTCAGGCCTTTAACCTGAAGTATAGGTACTCATTTAATTTGTAATTCATAATTCAAACAGAGCCCTAAAATCTCTAGCAAGCACAAACATTTTCATTAATCAACCGTGTTGTTTGGCAAACTGCTAAGGAAGTGTTCTTTCCTTTTGAGTGTATCAGCACTCGTTCCCAAGGTGTCTTATAAATTGGCAAGATCCTTTACATTCCGGTGTAGGGCGTACCTTATTAACCCAACTTGGTCAACCCCAAAGTTCCTTAGATATGCTAGTTTCCGATTTACAACTTTTCTTATTTAGAAGGATATCCAAAAATACGTCCTTTTGCAAGATAACTTGTGTAGGGATCTGCCATCCTTGTTGAGGGTTTTTACCCTTTCTCCTTGTGAATCAATCACAAAGACTAAATGATTTCCTACTTGCTGCGCAAGTCCTGCGATGGAATAATCCGTTTTAGATCCTTTAAGCTGACGTATGTCGGGCCTAGGGTTTCTTTTTAAGGATCTCAAGGATAGCCCTAGTTCTTTATCTTTACGAAATTTTTTGACCCTACAATAAGGAAAGTAGTCAAGTGCTTAGGGTATGAATATTTCTATGTTTAGATTGGTTTGGATATCTTTTGGAAGGTAATATTAATCGTCTTGTCACAGTTTTGCTATCCTTGTGACAATTTACTTTTCAGTCAATATAGTTCAATTTAAACTTCCTTTTTCCTTGTAGATGAACTCATGCCAAATAACAAACATTTCCCTTGCTAAGATGTGCAATTAGCAATGATAACTTCCTAGTAATTTGAGCAACGAAAGAAACCTTTCATGAATTTAATCAATTACAATGATTCGTTGCGAAAGGAATAAGACTAATGGTGCAAGATATAATTTCTATACCTTTAGGATTTTAACTAAAATATACTACTATAGTAAATGGATAATCTTGCTCGTAATTTATAATGCTTGATGCAATTCGAAGGAAACTAGGTTCTATACATTATCATTCATTCAAATAAGCTAAACTCCTTCATTACAAATAACTCGGACAAATATATCCTATCCCTAACAATTTCTCTTTGCATGATCGACTTAAAACCGAATTAAAGCCAAGAAGAAAAACCTGGTTTTGGGGTGAGATATCCACATGGATACCGAGAGATGACCCTCCCGCGGCTACGGCTTGGACTTTCTTAGGAGGCATCGCAATTGTAGTTTTTCGAACGTGGAAGCAACTCTACAACTCCTCCTAGGAATTCCACCATCGCTTCCTTGCACCGCTTGTCGATAGTAGTTTTTGGAAGGCTCCCTCCTCGGATGTCAGGGAAATTCGAAAGGATGTTTCAGAGTCTTCAACGATTAAGACCCATTGAAGCATGGGGAAGGCTTAATGGTCTTTTAATGACTCGCTCAAACGAGGAACGAAAAAGGATGGAAGAGACACAAGGTGCGGGAGAGAACTCTAAGGGAATATAGTAACCATAAAGGCTATAAGTAAAGACGAAGGACCCTTAGGTCAACTTGGAGGAAAGGGTTCTCAATACACCACAAGGGGAGGGGCGAGGGAAGGTTTAAACATGGAGGAAAGAGGGGTGGTTCCAAAGAAAACGGATAGGGGTTTAAGGGATTAACACGGGGGGTGTGGTTTCAGGATGTCCAAGGAAAGGGTTTAAGGGTTAATACATGAGGGGTGTGGTTCCAAGGAAAAAAAGGGGGGCTTGAGGATTTATAAAATATGAAAAAAAAGGGCTTAAGGACAGGGGCTATGTGACTTTTAAAAGCACGGGAGGGGGGGGATGGTGGTTTTGAGGCCAAGGGAATGGGGGCTAAGGGGATTTTAAAAATGGGGGGGAAAAGGGGCCTGAGGGGGCCCTTAGGAGAAGATATGAGGGGGGAAGAAAGGTAGCCTTAAAGGCTATGGGAAAGGGGGCTTCTAAGAACCTTAGAAGCTTCCTCCCAAGAAGCTTCTAAAGCTTCTGGACCACGTGGGAGGAAGTGGACACTGATTCGGCGGCGTGCTAACGGGATGGGACACGGACTGCGATGGCAGATGACGATGATGTCCTAGCTCACGGTGACAATCAGTGCCTCCACTCCTCCTCTCCCTCTCACGGCCAGACTCTTCACTCCCTTGTATCTAAGGCACCGACGACCGCCTCTCTCTTCCTTACTCAGAGTCGGGGAACTTTCTTTCAGAGCATCAGCACAGGCGGCGGTCCCTTAAGGTCTTCACGGCAGCGCCCTCTCCCCTTGTCCTCACGTATCTCCTTTCTCCTTGATGGCAACGTCTCCCCCTTTTTAAATAGGGAAGGGAGGGGGATCCTTCCTCTCCTCGTGTCGGCGTGCATGGAGAGGGCCTTGAGAAAGCTCCAGCGAGGAGCTTGCTGGCCGCCCCCTCGATCACTTAACGGCCTGGCGTCACGGATCAAATTGCGCGCCGCCATGAAAGGCGAAATAATTTTTTTTAATTTCCCTTTTAATATATTACACGTCATTTCAAACCTTCACATGAATTCCCTGCAACATCTTGCTCCATACCAAGAGAGAGGGACAAGAGCAATCTTGATGAGGATGAGACGCTGATCAAGAAGGAGGAAAATCTATTCCGCGAGATAAAGAGACATCATTCCAAGGAAGGGGATATGCTGAAGGTCTCTCATCCTCTTCTATTGTAATCCAAGAAGAGAAGACACTGAAGAACTCTATTATGTTCTATCATACCTCTACTCTCATTCCTATTCCATCTAGTAGAGAGAGAGATCTCATACCTATTCTCTCGCTCTTGCTCCATACTAGAGAAAGATCTACCCTTGTTCTTACCCTTGCTTGCTAAGGTGAGAGAGAGAGAAGTATTACTCTCCATGAAGCAAGAAGAACCATCTGCGAGGCCTACATATTCATCGAATCTTGCAATAACCATCATCATCATCGTGAGTCTTACACCTTTGCTATCCAATGTTAGTGCCATGTTCTTCTTATTCTATGAATCGTATTTCTGTCATGGCCCCAAAGAAAAAGAATTCAAAAGTGGAAATCGCGAATGACCCTACTAACATGGAAGCAACAATTAGAGTTGTGAGCATGAGAGTCACTAACAAAGTCACGGGCATGGATAATAACCCTCCACTAGTTTCCATACCACAGGTTTTTCGATTCAAATTCAATAGAAATAAGATAATAACATCTTATAGGCTAAAAACTATTAGGGAAACTATGAAAACCTAGAACTCAAGAGAAATCATGAGGAATTTTAAGGTTAACCCTATAGAAAAGAAGACTAGTGAATTCAAGACAATTTTACTAAGAACGAAACCCTGAAGAAACTAGCCACAAGGATATAGTTTTAATCTAGAAGCTTTGATAGAAAATTTTAAAGACCAAAAATATCTCTAAGTTGAAGAAACTGACTTAAGGCCAAGAAATTTAGTTACAAGAATTGGGAAGTTAGAGACCCCAAAATCTAGATACCCTTAGTTAAATTCCAAGGAAAAGAGTTCATTATTTGAAACTTAAGTGTAGATTGCTACTAACAATTGTGCATAAAGAAAATTTTAATTAATGAAGCTATTTTTATATGTTTCACGTAATGTGGTAGATAATTAGATAACTAAGAACTTCCATAGAGGGAACGGGTGGATGAATTCTCGACGAATGCAGTCCTATGGCAGGGTGGTCTCAGTTAGCCGAGAGGTTTTCCCAAAAACAACGCTAGGAAGAAACTCTAGGAAGGGCCAATTCAGTGACTTACCTAGGGTCTAGTCTCAGAACCCAAACTGTAAATTATCTTAGGGAAAATGTATGGCGACTCTGCCAAAGCACTGCAAGGGATTTCATAAATCCTTAATCTGCTAGTGGAAAAAAGTGTTGTACTCCATGAACCAAGGGTAATGACAGTTTCCCCTTCTGAACAAGAAGCCTCTCAAAGGACACCTCAAAATGTTAGCTAAATGTTGATAGGTGACTATTAGATCAATTAGGAACCTTTAGGTTTGGTCCTCCATGGGTAATGGCTAGATGCTTCCCCTATGGAGTAGACTTGGGCTTACTAGATAGATGTAATCCGATCATTCTGGTTTGAGTAGGGATGGTGATGGAACTTTGGGTCACTACTAAAACATTACTCGTCATGTAATTAAGGCGGGTATGTTACAACTAGTATCAGAGCAAAAAGAAATCAAAAACTTGGTAATTGTAGCTTGAGATATGAGTTGTTTTTCCCTTCTCTTGCTAACATATGTTTTTATCTTACCCAAAGAGATGAAGATCAAAAGTAATTCCTAGTCTTCCACACAATGTTTACATAAAAAATGCATTGTACGGATTATGGATGGAGAATATAAGTAATGCAGATTTTGGATTGCATCTACAATCCTTCTCTACTATACCACGAAACACACTTGATGATAAGCGGTGGATATTGTTATATTGATGCAAATCATGTTGCCTTCCATTAGACCAATTTGAAGAGGATAAGATGGATGGAAAACCTTAAAATTGTTAAGGTTTATTTATTCCATGAAGAGAGAATGAATTCAAATTTATTCAACTAAACGCCGCAACTACGTCAAATATGGACTTATTGATCTTCCTTTAAAGTACCAATTTTTAGATATCCTTCCTTCAAAGCCCAAATTTAGTGGGAACAATGGCATAAAGACCAAGGAATCTCCGAAGTATCTGTTAGTTGGGACATGCGAGATCGATATCTTCCACCAACATACCGCACGCAAAAGATGAATGAATTCTTTGGTCTAAAGCAACTTGGAATGATGCTGAAAGCCTATTACTCAAATTTTGTAACACTTCTCAAGTATGCACCATCTATAAATATTTTGTAGTAAGTATCCAAGTTTTACCATGGATTGGATGATTCTTTGAACACAGAGCTTGAAGCAATGCATCCATCCGACCTCCAAGATGCATTGATAAGAGCAAGACCAAATGTACTAGAACTCCATTTCAAACCAACAAATAATAATCCTTGGAACAATAAGTTCCTAAACAAAAATATAACTAGGGGCTATGCAAAAAGAGCCCAAGGTCAATTCCAATCTACTAATAGCAAGAAGACTAAGACATCGGCAGTAGAGAACTTTATTGATGGTAATAAGGATACTTTTAGGTGCTAATATTGTAATGAACCTAGTCACATCCAAAGGGGATGCCCAACTCAGATAGAATTAACGCCAAAGCAAGTTCCATAATGATCAGAGCCGAGGACAGAGCTGAGGATAGCCATAGCTAGAGGAAGAGTTGTTGGCATAACCCTCAAGGAAGTAGAAGATGATGAAGGTCCCACCTTGGAAACCAACATGAAGAGAGCAAGAATTCATGACTCTCTCAATAAGAAGGGACCAATTGACAATTCTCAGTGATTCAAACACCATCAACCTATAATAGTAAACCCTTAGCACACATTCATTCATATCACAAAGGTGTATTAGAAAACTAGGCATAGACACAATGCATGCACATGTGCTGATAGTTGAGTTAGCTGATGGAAAAGAAGTTTTCTCAACACAAGAAACAAGTAAGGTGGAGTTTAATCTTGGTGGCAATCTGACCAACATGCAATTCAAAGTGATGAACCTGGGAACCTATGAGTGCGTGTTAGAAATGAACTGGTTAATTTTCAATTATGCTCATATTCATTATGAAAAGGGCCAAGTCACACTCTTGAATCTTGTAGGACAACAAGTGACCATACAACGAGAAGCAGGGAAACCAAATATTCAATTAGTGAAAGATTCTCGATATAGTTAGGAAAAGCTATCATTGGGAAAAGCTCAAAAGTGACGTACTTAAATACGTAACCAAATGCTTGAGTTGCCACCGAATAAAAATTGAACAAGTTAAGTTGCCATGAAAGCTACAACCACTTGATATTCCTCAGATGAAACGAGAATTCATTACTATGGATTTTGTAGTTGGATTACCCTTAGTTCAAGGAGGATACAACTCGATCATGGTAATTGCGGACATGTTGACTAAGGTTACCCACCTTATTTTGGTCAAAACCAGCTACAAAGCCTCAGATATTGCCAAGTTCAAGAAGGATACAACTCGATCATGGTAATTGCGGACATGGTGACTAAGGTTACCCACCTTATTTCGGTCAAAACCAGCTACAAAGCCTTAGATATTGCCAAGTTATTTGTCAAAGAAATCTTTAGACTTTATGGACTGCCAAAGAGAATTATCATTGATCATGATTCTCTATTCACTTCACTTTTTTGGAAGGGATTATTTGAAGCTCTCGATACACAGCTTTGTTTTAGTACAGTTTATCACCCTCAAACTGGTGGGCAAAGAGAGCATGTAAATCAGGTCATTGAAGACATACTTAGGGCATATTTTTGCAAAGAACCTAGATGGTGGATACAATATCTACATTTGGTGGAATTTTCTTACAATGCGTCCTATCATCAAACATTCATATGACCCCATTTCAAGCTCTATATGGGCAAGAATGCTTAGCTCCTCTAAACTTCTTCAACCCTACCTTGAAGGTTGAAGCTTCTAAGAAGATGCTTGAAAAGATGGACGAACAAGTAAAAATCATCAAGCAAGATATACAAGCTGCCAATGATTAGTAGAAAGCCTATGCTAACCTAGGGAGAAAAGAGTGAATCTTCCGGGAAAACTCAAGAAGCTAATCGTAAGATAATCTGGACCTTACAAAGTCATAAAGGCTCTTGGACCTAATGCTTATAAGCTAGAAATTCTTGAAACCCTAAAAGTTCATTATGTATTCCATGTAAGTCTCTTGAAGCCCTATGTACCTAATCCTGATCATATTCTTGATTATCAACAAGTTGTAATGCCGAGCCAAGGTTTACTTGAGCTTCAACCTGATAGAATCTTGGATATAAAAGAAAGAATCCTTAGGAATAGAACCTTTAAAGAATATCTCATCGAATGGAAGGATTATCCTGAAGAGGATACCACTTGGATCGATGAGATAACCCTTATGAAAGAATACCCCCAGTTTCTCTCAATATGAGGACATCTAGATTTCTTTTAGGAGGGAAGAAGATAATCTCCCCATTACGTAGTTTATTTTAATGTGTGTATACGTGGTGTTGCATGTCCACACATGGAAAAGGATTTATAGGAAGCACGACTAGTTTACTATAATAGTTTGAAATCTCTAGTATCATGTTTAGATGACTTAGTTCCCACTTTAGATAGATCCAAACATATATTGTGACTTATTTTGAAGGGAATAAGTCGTCTGAGATAGAAGATGGAGAAAAATGATGCAATTTATAAAAATTATCATTTTTGTCTACTTTTTATGAACTTTTGCAATTTTGTCCATGCAAGCTTGTTGACTAAATGTGTTTCGATTATTTTGAGTACCCAAACAACTATATTCAGAGTTCATATGACAAAGTTATGATCCGAACAAGTTGCAGACAGGCACAAGGTATTAAAAAACGAAAATAGTGAAAAAAAGCATAAGATTTAAAGCTAAACACCTTAAGATTTTATGAAAAACCACACATGAGAGGGAGTGGAGAAAAAATATCAAAGAAAGGACAAAGAGGGGAGAAGGGCCATCAAAATCACAAGTGTGTGTAAGGCTTAAGGTTGAGATTCTATCCCTTGCCTTCTTCAATCTTGCCATCAAATTTTGGAGAGAAGGTTTGAGAACCTGCATGAAGCCCCTCGCCTACATCAAAGTTCCAACATCGTGAGTTGCTATGGAGATTGGCTTGAGTTAAGCTTTAAGATTCTCTCCTATTTTGGAAGATTGACAACAAATTCCCATCCTTGCAGCGAGCGACTTCATGAACCTTTGCATGAATTTCATGTGGCATCTCTCTCCATACCAAGAGAGAGGGATAAAGCAATCTTGATGAGGATGAGACGCTGATCGAGAAGGAGAAAACTCTATTCCGCGAGATGAAGAGACATCATTCCAAGGAAGGGGATACGCTAAAGGTCTTCCATCCTCTTCTACTTTAATCCAAGAAGAGAAAGCAGTGAAAAACTCTATTCTATTCTATCATACCTCTACTTTTGTTTCTATTCTATCTAGTAGAGAGAGAGATCATACCTTCTCTCACTCTTACTCTATACTAGAGAAAGAGCTACCCTTGTTCTTACCCTTTCTTGCTAAGGTGAGATAGAGAGAAGTATTGCTCTCCCACGAATCAAGAAGAACCATCCGCGAGGCCTACATCATTGACTTCCATGTTCTTGCTAGCCAATATTATTGCCATGTTCTTCTTATTCTACGAATCATACTTTCGTCATGGACTCAAAGAAAAAGAATTCAAAAGCAAAAATCCTAAGTGACCCTACTAACGTGGAAGCAATAGTTGGAGTTGCGAGCACAGAAGTCACTAACAAAGTCACAGGCGCGAATAACGACCCTTTACCAATTTCAATACCACATGTTTTTCTATTCAAATTCAATAGGAATAAGATAAGAATATCTTATAGGCTTGAAACTCTTAGGGGAACTATGAAAACCTAGAACTCAAGAGAAATCATGAGGAATTTTCAGGTTAACCCCATAGAAAATAAGACTAGTGAATTCAAGACGAATTTACTAAGAACGAAACCCTAAAGAAACTAGCCAAGGATATAGTTTTAATCTAGAAGCTCTGATAGAAGATTTTAAAAACCGAAATATCTCTAAGTTGAAGAAACGGACTTAAGACCAAGAAACTTGGTTATGAGAATTAGGAAGTTAGAGACCCCAAAATCTAGATACCCTTAGTTAAATTCTAAGGGGAAGAGTTCATTATAAAAAAATAGAGTGTCAATTGCTACTAGATTAATCATCACTTGAAATTCGCATGATTGATTGAACTCATAACTGCTTGAAGACATCAATCTTGTTTGTGATTTTCCAGATTATATCTTGATTGAGTTAAGTATTGGAACATATAAAAATTGAGGAGCCCTATACCTCTCCCAAGGATAGGTGATGAATCGCCCATACCAAGAGGGAATGTTTTTACTACCGTGGAAGCATGGACCGACGGCTCCGATGGTGAGAGGTCTCCTAAGAGGGATTGTATTAAGTAGGAGATGGTTAGGGTGCCACAGGGCTCTAACAAGTAAATCCTTTACGCACTTAGGAACTACTTGGTCCCCTATATGGCACTTGGGACACCTATAAATACTAGCTATAGGTGGATTTGATCTTGGTGACACGTAGATGCGCCAAATGAGTCAGCATGGGAAATTGTAATTTTTCTCATGTATGGACGGGAGAGCACACATTATGGAACATAATCAATGAATTTTTTAAATTCTGATTGTATGTCCGTGAGTAAAGTACGTAAGCAAACAACTATGCATAAAGGGATTTTTAATTAATGAAGCTGATTTTATACATTTCACGTAATATTGTACATAATTAGAAAACTAAAACCATTGATAATTTTTTTTTCTCCTGCATTTAAGATGATCACCCTACACTTGGTTTTGGCCTTGATCGCGCAACTTGACTTGGACTTGTATCATATGGATGTCAAAATTTATTTTTTACATGGGGATTTGCATGATGAGATATACATGGAGCAACCTAAGGCTTTTCACAACCTAGCAGGGAAGCACCTAGTGTGTAGGTTGAAGAAAAAATTTTATGACTTGAACCAAGCACCTAGGAAATGGTACCATAAGTTTGATGCTTTTATACAGTCATAAGGCTACAGCTGTACTGCTATGGATCCGTGCTTCTACACGAGAAAAGACCATGATGGATCTTTGCTTATTTTGGTACTCTATGTGGATGACATGATATTAGTATGGAAAGCTCATGATGAGCTAGATGCTGTTAAGGCTCAACTCAAGAAGAGCTTTGAGATGAAGGATCTGGGATAGGCCTCTCACATACTTGGTATGCTCATTAGACGTGATACACATCAAGGACTCCTCTACTTGTCACAGAGGGAGTACATCTATAAAATCCTTGAGCACTTTCACATGCAAGACGTGAAGCCTATTGGCTATCCACTGCCTTCTTATGTGCACATATCACAGGCCAATTGTTTGCAGACAAATGAGCAGAGGGCTGAGATGGCCGAGATTCCCTATGCATCTATAGTGGATAGTCTTATGTATGTCGTGATAGCCACTCCTTCAGATATTGCCTTTGCAGTTGGTGTTGTGGCATGCTATATGGCTACACTTGGCAAGACGCATTGGGATGCTGTGAAGGGTATCATGAGGTACCATAAGGGCAATGCAGATATGTTCATATGCTACAATAGCTACGATACAAGAGTCGTGGGCTACACTGACTCTGATTTTGCAGGACATGCAAATAGTAGGAAGTCCACTTCTTGCTATGTGTTCACCTATGCTGGAGATGTTATCTCTTAGATGTCCAGGGTGCAGAAGTGTATGGCTCTTTTCAACATTGAGGTTGAGTATGTTGCAACCACTGAGGCTTGCAAGGAGACCATATGATTAGGTTGTTTGGTTCATGACCTTGGTATTGATACTATCCCTACACTGCATTCAGATTCTATGAGTGCTATTTAGCTAGCCGCGAAGATGAAACATATTGAGGTGAGGTATGACTTCATATGTGGGGTTGTTGAGGAAAAATCTGTTGACCTTGTCAAGATCTGAGCTGACTAGAATCCCAAACACTACAAGATATAGATCTTATACCAACGTTTAAAGCGAAAAAAATAAAAACAACAAAATTTTCCCCCATCATCGCAAAAAGCGTCGTTATTGACAACGCTATAGAAACGTCGCTATTGGCGTCGCTATATGCATCACTATATGCGTCGCATTTGCGACGAAAATAACGACGCCAATAGTGGTGCAACCAGTAAATTTGCGATGCACATAGCGACGCCAATAGCGACGCGAGCAGTAAATT
Source organism: Lygodium microphyllum (assembly GCF_053477565.2). Taxonomy (NCBI): domain Eukaryota; kingdom Viridiplantae; phylum Streptophyta; class Polypodiopsida; order Schizaeales; family Lygodiaceae; genus Lygodium; species Lygodium microphyllum. The sequence continues at coordinate 28,228,178 of NC_141137.1, forward strand.
TGCGACGCAAATAGTGACGGTAACAGGGAAAAAAAAATTTGTGGCAGGGCAGTGCTTGCAAAAAAAAAGAATGTATACTAAAATCATAAAACTGATATATGAAATAAATACATGATCTCATAAAAAGTGATTGGTACAATCATGACAGGATATCACTAATACATAGAAAATGTCTACATATATCAGGCGACTAAAAAATAAAGGTGTGTGAGCTTCAAGGATCCAAGGGCGAGCTAGAAATCCTCGTCCCCCGAAAGCTCATCCCGCCGCAATGGAGCATCGAACGGATTCTGTAGAAAAAGAAACAACACATCAATCCACCATACAATAATGCTTTCAAATATCTCATGGTAACTATGGACAAGAAAGATGAGTGACTTACAGGGCCGCCGCGTCTATACAATTGGTCGATCAATGCATTGAGACCGTGCCTCTCTGCATATCGAGTCTCAAGGCCTTGCGGCTCGCGATTTGTAATGGAGTGATGCAAAGAAAACAAAATGCTAACTGTTAGAAACATGATTGTCAGTACAAAGAATATTTCAAAAAAACAAACAAGTAAAACAAAAGAGAAACTTACAAAGTCCTCCAAATATGTCCTGTGGCCACCACTCCCAAGATGATGGACCACTCCGGCCTCAAGTCGTGCCCTCGCCGCCTCGCGCTGCTAACTCCAACGTCCTAGCGAATCTGTAGCCTCCTTCCTCAAATGGCGCCAGTCGTTTGCATCTAACCACTCGGGCTTTGCAGCCCCACTCTTGATTGCCTTGCGTGCATCGGATCGTCTATGTGACATGTATGCACACATGCAATCCATCATCCAGTGTGTAGAGAATCTATCTACTGCGGCTAGCACCGGAAACTCCTCATGCAAGGATGCTACTATGTAGTCCTTGCTCCCCTTTGGTATGTTTTTCCAATGATCCAGGACGTTGTGCCGAAAAACTTGTTGGCATAACTCTCTCATGCGAGCCATCACCCTCCTCCCCTCATCATTCATGATGATGGCTCCTAACCTACTATCAACCAGATATCCATAATCCCTAGGAGTCTGTCTAAGATGGGTCCTCTCCCATCTCCGTCCACGCTCCTGGGCATATCCAAGAGACCCCTCTACATCCGGTGTACCGACGGGGGTAACCTCTCTCGGAGTGGCACCCAAAGGGGTGCCACCAAAAGGGGTGCCACCTGCTGACGGCTGCGCAAAAGCTGAAGTAACTGGAGTAGACGTCCCCACAGGTGTGACAAATCCTGGAGGTGATGCAGCTCCAGCTGAACGACAAGACGGAGACACCACATCCGTGTCTCCACAGCAGCATCCCCCTGATCCCGATGCAGTCCCTCCCTCTGGCCCAAGTCGTGAGCATCCAGATCGTCTGCTCGAAGCTGAAGCATTTAATCGCGCTAAAGCAGATCTAGCAGAGTGCCTTGACGAAGAACGAGATAGCTCCTCGTCTGCCATCTCTCTGAATCTTACAAGCTGATCTAGAGATATGCGTGCGAAGATGTCCTGCAACTCCTCATCGCTCATCCCTCGACTCATCCTAAAAATGTCACCTGCACAAATAAAAAATGGTGTTAGAATAATCAATTTAAATTATACAAAGCACAGTAATATAAATCATTTTTAAAAAATCCCTCTTAAAATGCATATCTTATGTACCTTTATAAGAGATCTAAACAACAAATTGAGTAAGTGGATGCTCCAAGAATGAAGTATCCTATGGTCCCATGTTAATCTCCTGACACAACTCCGCATACACTGGAAGGTCGATAGACATGTCACCACCAAAGAATGAGTCTGCCTCGTTCTCAAAAAATTCTTGGACTCCTGTATTTCCATCATTGTTAGCCGATGCGGGCTCTAAGCTTGCGGCGGCCTCCACCCCTTGTAATATCGACCCCTCTATTTGCATATTATCTTCATCTATGCCCGGAACATCGCTTTGATCATATACTCTCGCACTTCAGGGAGTTAAAGGTATAACATACCACCATTGAGGTTGTCGGGGGTTTGGATAGAAGATTACCTGTTCACAAACACGTACAAAGCGAGTTCAAACCATTGTGACATAAACCATGTCGTATTATAATTAGCAAGCAAATGACTCTATGCACCTGTTCACAATGGGCCAGCAATACAAAGGTGTCACGTAAATCTGTCCATTTTTTTTCAGAATCTATTTCGAGAAATCCAGATGGACCTCGTCGAATTGTTGCTCCAACTCCTCCAAGTACCACTTTGAACCACTGCACATCGAATAGTATCATGGAGAAGCTACGGTAATCCACCGTAATAATACTTTGCAAGTTCCCAAAATACTCCATCTCATCCACAACCGTGTTCGGATCCATTGCTCGTCGCCGGATATCTTGCTCGAACCTTGCCATGACACCACAGTCCATTGTGGAGCGCATTTTGTCAATACGCTCCACGTGAAAATGCCGTCCGCGCGACCACGTTGCACTATATATTTTATACTGTACATTGAAACACTCAAATTAGATGTTGCATATAAAATTTATATACGACATAAACCCCTCATCACCTGTGGACTACATCCCCTCGAAAATTCCCACTCCTCCATTGAGACCTCTGTCCCTTCGGTGGATGCTACAGTCAAGGCTCCATGCAACCATTGTGTTGACATAAACCGCAGCATCTCCTCCATGCCTTCGGGATATCGAATCGGTCGATGTCGTGTACTACGTCGGAATTCAGCTCGCACTTTCTCTCGATCTTGCCTTGCAATCTGGTACTTGGCGAGCCACGTCTCCATGGAGGCATGGTGCAACATACAAAACCGATTCACCTTCTCTTCCATTGAGGCATCCATTCTTTTTTCTACCCCATTTCCAACCACCATATCTCCAATCAGTCTATCATCATCCTTCAGCGTCCATAGCATTTCATTGTCTAGTTCCACCGTTGGTAGCCATTGTGAGATATGCACTAACGCCTCTGACACCAACCAACCTTCGGCCATGCTAACTTCTGGGCGAGCTCGTTGTCCCACAAAGCCTTTCAGGGTTTTCATGAAGCACTCCAGGAAGAACATCCATCGCGTATGGACAGGTCCAGCAATCTCCACTTCATCCACAAGATGCACAAGAAGGTGGACTTGTATCGTGAGCATGCTAGTGGGCAGGTATTTCTCAAAGAGACAGACCGTCTCCACTACTCCCCGCCTCGCGGATTCAATAGAGGACGTCTTAATCTCTTTTTGTGAGATCCATTGCACCAAAGTCGACAACTTGTAAATGGCCCCGCGAATTTCTGGAGTAAGGCATCCTGCGATTGCGATTGGTAGGACAAACTGCCACAAATGAGAAAGCATTATGAATAATGGCAACTTTTCAAATTGCAAAATGCCCACGCTAATTACAATCCATTCTGTTCACAAACCTGACATATCTTATGCCAATCATGGGATTTTAGCCCCGACAATTGGTCATCTTTAGAAAATGCGGACCTGAGAGAACGCATCATACCCGTCGGACTGCGGATAGACTTGATTACTTGCTTCACAATGCGCTCTTCTTTAGTGGACAAAACCCAAGGAGCGCGAGGAAGCTGCACTCCACCATCAGCACTCAACTGCGGCCAAAGCGCCTCCATCTTACCTACCTCCTTCAAATCCATTCATGTGCCTATAGTGTCTCTCTTTCCTGTGATGTGATCCCATAGCAAGCTGCCCACATTCTTGAAAATATGCATGGGATCCAACAAGTGGTTGACCTATAAGTGGGTCCAATATGGAAACTCGTAGAAAACTGAGAACCGTCGCATTCCATTTGGATGTGATTCCGGGTTTACCATTTTCATCTCGTACCAGCTTGCGGCATTCATACGTGTTGGAGGTCGTCCAAGGAAACCTTCCCTGAGTTCATGATCTTCCGGAAAGAAAGCGGCATGTCCTTGATATACCATCTTCTTCATGGTTTGTGACCTTCGAGAGTCTAACTGTGGCCCACACAATGGACATGCATGATAACCTAAGGTAACCAGACCTGTAAGGTGAGCCACGACCTAGTGAATACTTGATTGAATGAGATAAAATATAGATATTACCAGTGAGAATGGAGGTCTGCTCACTTGAGCACTCTCCCAATCCCAGAAAGTCATGCATCATCCACATGAGAATGGCTCGAATGTTGGCTGACTGCCAACCATTGCGCCTGCTCATATCTTGCACAGTGATCCCCTCCTCCCACAAAATCTTAAGCTCATCGACTAATGGATGAAGATACACGTCCATATTTTTTACTTTGTAGCGGTCTGGGATAAGAAAGCTAAGGATGAGATGTCCTTTCTTCGTAGAAATCCATGGAGGGATGTTGTAGTTGACAAGCACTATAGGCCACACACTGTAAGAAGTTGAGCACAGACCGAATGGGTTCACACCATCCATTGCGAGATCGAGCCGAAGCTTCATTGGCTCTCGCGCAAAGCGTGGGAAGGTAGAGTCAATGTGGCTCCATGCACGCGAATCCGCTGATATTCATTGAACTCCATCCATGGACCTATTCTGCACATGCCACGTTGTCAAGATTTCCATGCTGGACGTGCGAAACATGTGGTTTATGCGGGGGATGAGCGGAAAGTGTGTGAGAACTTTTTGAGGGATGGTTTGCCCTTGCAAGTCCTATCGATACCTATGAGCACCACACTTTGGACATGTCTCCATAGTCTCATATTCATCTCGAAACAGTATTCAATCGTTGATACATGCATGAATGTTATTGTAGTCCATGCCAAGCTTCCGTAAAACATGTCGTGCATCATCACGAGACTCAAGCATGGTATTTGCAGGCGGTAATATATGATATTTCAATAACCTGAAAAAAATCATAAAACACCTTGAAAAAGCACAAATGTTTGTAATAATAGTGTCAAAAAAAATCATCAATGAAGCCTATGTGCAAGGTACCTGAATAACTCGGTCACACTCGTATCGCTCCACCCGTATTTTGCTTGCACACAGTGCAAGCAATGTCTTCCACCGAGATACTCGGCACCCATCATATAATGGTATGGATACTTCCTCTCTAAGCGGATCAGATGTCTCAACATCCATGGGAATCAATGCATCGATCATTTCCTCCATCTCAGGCTCCAAGATTGTAGGTAGGTCGGGAAGGTTATCTGTCTCCTCTGGCATTGACGGTATAGATTGGCCTTACGAGTGGTGAATTGGCTCCTGCAATCCATCCATCGCACGTCCACGAACTCTTCTAATTGGTCACAAAGGGTGCACTCCCCCTTGGAAGGAGACATCACCCCCTAGATAGAAAATTTGGCAACAAGACCCAATCTTATTGTGTATGGTTTTCAATTAGCTTGCAAGTACAATGCATGATTAATATTAACTTCAAATTACCGTTTGCTGAAAATCCGCAATCGCATGATCAATGATCTCAGATTGAAACTCGCCAAATCGTCGTACATGTTCTATAGACAATAGGCGTTTTCGTCTAATTGCCAACTTGCATTGAGAGCAAGGACATGGGGCACGCTGATTAAGATATGCCTCGCAATCTTGAACAATAAGACCTTCTTTGTTTTTCATCTTATCTACATTATAGCAAACGATTGTCGCCCTTTCGAATTCTGCTTCCATGGTCGGATCTTCCTCTTCTTCTTCTTCGCACATTTGCCTATTGGCAATGCAGGCGGTTCTTCCTCTTCCTCGGGTAGTGGCTCCTTTACCACGGCCTATTCCTTGGAAAGGCGCTTGGTGATGTCCTCCACCAAGCTTGGGACATTGCCTCTTGAAGTGACCGAGTTTGTTGCAGTGGAAACAACAGAGGTTTCGGCCATTACTTTGAGTAGGAACAAAGTTGTTGACATTATTCGTCCTTGCTTTCTTTCTTTGTCCCTGATTATGACCTTGAACTCTCTTCATTTGAGGTCTGAATGCTCCTCTGTTCGGTTTATTATAAGACCAAGTTTTGTTACCCCTTGGTCTAGCTTGCACCTCTTGAATTATAGGCGCCGCTCGAATGAGTGCATCCTGAAGATCTGATGGACGCATAGATTCGAGATGGGTAATTACTGGTGGATTTAAACCTACACAAAATTTGGACACCTGCTGTGTCATGTCCATCTGTGGTGCATACTTTAAAAGTGAGACAAATTTAGAGTAGTATGCGTCAAGAGTGAGTCCCAGCTGTTTTAGCTCGTAGAACTCATTCATTTTCTATGTGCGATATGCAGGTGGCAAGTATCTTCCCTATATGACTTTCTTCAGCTTCTCCTAGGTAATGGATCCCTCTGCGATCCCTTGATCCCTGCACCATTGCTTCCACCAAAGTCTGGCTTCGCCGGTGAGCTTTAACTTGGCGAGCATAGCCTGATTGGCGGGTGCAGTACCGGCTGCTTCGAAGTCTCGGGTGGCTTAATCTGCTTGAGAAGGAACTTCTTTTCCTGGATTACAGTAGTACTTGATGTAGGAGGTGAACTAGGAACCTGTACCTGGGGTTGTGCCTGGATAAAGGTTTCTTAACATTATTATACAATAATCGTTATTGATTTATATTACATCTTTAATTCAGCTATCTTGTAAACAATGTAGCTACTTAACTTTTTATCAACTCTTATGCACAACCAGACATTGATAAAAAGAAGTCTTTATTTGTATTTATATGGGCATAGCCCCTTCAGAATACAACATTTCTTGCGAAGATAAGCCAACTGTTACATTTAGTTTGGGGAGAACAACGTTGTATTACATTTATCTAGAGGAACTGTATAGTAGTAAGGTTTCTGGTCATGGATCTTTAGGAATCAGTAAGTCATTGGAAGTTCAGGATATCCTTTCCGTTGGAATCCATACTTCTCATGGCGGCCCAATACTTTAATCCTATCGGCGGGGATTACACGGGTTACTTCCTCATATACATATGAGTTCATCTCAACCCTCCATCCTCGAATATGTAAAGTTGAGTTTACGTGAGCTTCTACAAAAATGAACAGCTTCATGATTTTCAGATCTTCCAACCACTTGATCCTCTTTAGGTCGGTTTGTAGATAAACAAACCGGTGGGTGGCTATATAGTAGATTCTTGAGGCACCCGTCCATCTTTGTTCCATGTACAAAGGTGATGGATTATAGATCTGCTCTAGGATGTTCATCATCTCAACCCTTTGTCGATAATGCTGAGAATGCATTGCAGTCATAAACATGACTCGAAATACCAAGAACTTGTTCCACGCTTCATAATTCTGCAAGACAGCATTGAAGGTAAGAAAATGTTTGGACAACAACATTTTCTTTACTTCATCTTAATATGATTTCAGAAGAACAATTCCGTTGTTGGTCGGCTCTGATACCAATTGTAACGTGTCCACTAGTATCATCCAGGACGTGTCTTAGCAGTCCATCAGAAAGGATGTCTAGAAAGCTCTGCCCGGCACTCCCATGGAATGTTACGGGATTTGCGATCTAGGGCTTTCCGCATCTGCCAGGTAGTGGAAGTATTCCGGCCGTTCCCACTTAGGATCGACTTGAATTAGGGTTTTTCTGATTGGTCATTTCCTAACAGCAACTAGCGTCGGACCCAAGCGAACTACTTTACGCAGAAACGCCAGGTCCGAAGTGGATTCATGCTGCACTTGGTTCAAGGAGAATGGGAAATGAGAGGGATGCAAAGCTCAACCTCTCTGCCATAAGGCATAGTCCCATTCCGTTCTCCTAAAATAGCGTAAATCGGGTTAAGACATCACTCTAGGTCAACGCTTTTGTTGTTGTGTCCTTTGACACGATCATCTCGCTGTTCCTCGTGATTTGAGAAAAGCTCCCGACCAACCGGGACCACCCATCCGTAGGACGGACCCATGGCCCATCCGCTGCACTTTCATCGGGTTGTTTTAGTTATATAATTATCTAACACATTAGCTAGACATGTAACAACTAGCTTCTTTAATTAACTCGTTAAGCACTGGTTCCTTCACATAATCTTATTACTTGACATAGAAAAACAATATCAAACAAGTTTTTTATTAATAGGTCATCATATTTATCTTTGAAATACAAAGAGTTATGCCCGTAGGCTTATCCACAATCCGCTCAAAGGCTATCCAACAATCCACAGAGATCACTATTCCAAGTTTCTGCCCGTAGACTAGTATGCGGGCCTCGAGATCCAATCCTGAGTCACATTAGCCTCTTATGCAGAACCCGGAAGGCGAGGGATTTATGGCCAGAGCCCCCCTAGCACCCAAGCGTCCTCTTGCTCCAAGTAGCGCTCAACGGATAGACCTCTCGCGGTGGGTTCGGTCCACGTTCCCGGTGCGGTCAACAACCCCCTTGGTTAGGATAAGGCAAGCAGTCGGGCGGTAACTGAAGCTGCCTCTCCCTTCAGGCCTTCAACCTGAAGTATAGATATTCATTTATTTTGTAATTCATTGGTCAAACAAGTCAAACAGTGCTCTAAAATCTCTAGCAAGCACAAACATTTTTATTGATCGTTCTTGTTGTTGGCAAACTGCTAAGGAATGAATCCTTCCTTTCGAATGCATCCAGCACTCGAACCGAGGTGTCTTGCAACTTGGCAAGATCCCTTAAATTCTGGGTTAGGGCGTACCCTATTAGCCCAACTTGGTCAACCTTAAAGTTCATTGGGTACTTCAGTTTTTGGTTTTTAATCTCCAATTAATCCTCCTTACCCAAGAAGGGTATCCAAGTACACATCCTCTTGGAAGATAACTTGCATAAGGATCCGCCATCCTCATTGCAAGAATTTGGCCTTTCTTCTTGTGATCCAATCACGAGACCATATGACTCCGTACTTGCTGTGCAAGTGCCGCATAGTACTATGCAATAATGGAATCACAAATCAATCTGTTTCAGGTTCTTTAAGCTAACGTTGTTAGACCTAGGGTTTCCTAGCTTCATTTTTGTAAGAATCTCAGGGACAAACCCTAGTTTTTTTTTCGATTACAATTTACTTACCCTGCATTCAAGGAATGTGGACAAGTATTTAAGGTATAGACGTTTCTTGGAATTTAACTCATTCCCAATGAATATTTCATAGCATAGGTATTTTTAAGTTTATATTAATTTGGTTAACTCTAGAAGGTAATTTCACGATTACTTCCGCATGATTTGTTATCTACGTGTCAATTGACTTTTCAATTCTATACTTTATCAATTTGAGGTTAGGTTAATTCAACTAATCTTCCCTTTTCTTTGCGAACAAAACTCATGCTAAATAAGCAACCTTTTTCTTGCTAAGTTATGCAGTTAGCAACGATAATTTCCTAGAGTTTATGCATCGTAAGAATCCTTTCATGATTTGCACTTTCCATAATGATTCGTTGTAAAAAGAATAGGGGTTAATAGTGTGATATGCAGTTTTATGCCTTTAGGCTTAACCGAAGTATACTATTTTAATGGGTCAATAATCTTGCTCATAATTCATTTCAATGCATAAACCTATTTGAAAAAAAATACGTTTATACTTTATTTATTTTGCATGTTCCATTAGATGTATTTCGTCGTGAATGACTAGGACAAGATATATCCTATTTCTAACAACTAACCTTGCATGATTCAAATTACAATGATATAAAATAAAAAATAAGAAGGAAAAACCTGGGTTTGGGGTGAGATATCCACATGGATATCGGGAGATGACCCTTCCGCGAGACTGCGCCTTGGACTTTCTTAGGAGGCATCGCAATTGTAGTCCTTCGGACGTGGAAACAGCTTTACACTTCCTTTTCGAAATTCCACCGTCGCTCCCTTGCACTTCAATACTCTTCTTCTCTTTTTCGAGTAGGGGAAAAACCCAAGTCCCAAGGGTATTTTGGAAAGGGCAAGGAATGGCTAAGGGGTTTAACCACGAGGAGGGGGGTAGTAAGACCTTTTCAAAGCCTAGTACTTTTGGGGGGAAAAGGGTCTTGTAAAGCCCAAAAAAAAAAGGTTATAGGTGGTTAAAGCACGGGAGGGAAAATGATTTTGAAACCAAGCGTAAGGGCTAAAGGAAAATTAAGAACACTAGGAGGGGGGTTTCAAAATACCATGGAAAGAGCTTATAGGAGTTTTAAAAAACCGGGGGGCGGGGGGGGGGGGGGGGGGGGTAAAAGGCAACGCAAGGGTTTGAAAGGGAACACAAGGGTTTTTTTTAAACGGCCCAAGACAAAAGATTATTGATGTTAGCACCGGGGGGTAATAAGACCTTTGAGGGCCTTAGATCTTTTGGAGGAAAATAAGAACTTAAAAAGTGTAAAACACGGGGGAGGGGAAGGGGTTACAAGATGCATAGGAAGGGGGCTTATGAGCTTCAAAAGGGAGATTCGGGGGGAAAAGTAATCCCAAACCCACAGGAAGGGGGTCTAAGGTAGCACACCCTTGGAAGTTTCCAAGGTTTGCTGGGAAGCCATGTGGGGGGGAAATAAAGCAGGCATAGTCGACGGCCTTGTGGCTAGGCCTCGTGGCTAGCTGATGCAGGATCAGGCGGTGAAATCAGGCGGATTGGAGGTGGAATGGTGGCGGCTGCTGGCATGGCAGCTTATGACTCCACCAAGGCAGACTGGCGGCAACCAGCTTGTACAGCGCCTCTCCCCAACTTCTCCCAACGTCTGGCTCCACCTCGTACTCCTCCCCAGGCTCTGGCGATGACAGGCAGCCTGACAGCTCTCCCTCTCTCCTCCCCAGATGGCAGGAGCCACCCTTGATTTAAAAAGGGAAGGGGAGGGGAATCCTCCCTCTCCATCGTGTCAGTGTGCATGGCATTGAGGATAAGCAAGCTCCAACAAGGAGCTTGCTGTCCTTTCTAAATCCCTCTCCCCCTCCAGCACGACCATCACCTGATGGGAGAAGAATAAAAAGGAATTTCCCATGAATTTCCAATATTCGATATATTACAGAAACACCATATATTGCACTCTTAGACCTTGGCTCAGAGATAAACGCCATGGCAAGGAGTCTCTATGAAAGTGGCAGATGGCCCATAGATGTTGATCCAAGTTGGCGAATGAGAGCTGCAAAAAACTCTTCTAGAGAGTTATATGCAGCATGTCCTAATGTGCAGGTAACTATTGGAGACATAAAAGACAATTTTCACTTTTTTATATAAGACTCTTGTAGTTACCCTATCATTCTTGGGCAACCTTACATTTTTGAAGCCTGCTTTAAAACAAAAGCTCTTGATGATGGTTCTTCCTATGCTCAAATCCAAAGCAAGGATAATGAATGAGCTGTCCAATTTCTTACTGTGTGTGTTAACCATCATCGAAATAGAGATCGAATGCATGATAATCTTGTGCCTCCTAATGCATGAGAGTTCAAGGGTTTTCAGGCTCCATTGCTATAAAAGGAGGCTATGGCATTGCATCATGTAAAAAGATTGAACCTCCTTATGCTATAAAAGTTGTGTCTCTAGGAAATATGTATGTATGTACAGCCCATAGTATGGGTCGTTATAAGTATCTTCCAGCCATGACTAAAGCTGAAAGAAAATGTTTATGTCATGTAAAAAGGTAACTAAAAACTTATGACATGATGCCTAAAAATGAAGATATTTCAAGCATTTTTTTTGGAATGATTACTACTGACACATTAGCTGAAATATATGCAGCTCCTCATACAAAAAATCATGCTAAAAATCAGTCCATAGAAGTATGTACAATGGATTTTTATCAAACAATTTAAAAAAAAATTGAGTAGGAAGATATTTGTTTACTCAACAAGGCGGAAGCGCAAGTGGAGACAAAATACAAGACGGTGGATAAGAAAGTCAAGCCTGTTGCCTAGCTGATAGTGCAACAAATCAGCCAAGTCTTCGTGATCCTTCCATCATTGGTCAGAAGTTCACATTTAAAAGTATAAAAGAGCTTAAAATATATAAAAATTATTTCCTTTCACCAACTGAAAAATACTCTTTTATGCAAATGCTAATGAAACATGGAAAAGATTTTGCATTTCAACCAAGTAAAATAGGCTGTGTGGATCCAAATATTGTGGCTCCTAAGGTCATTTTTACGGTCCCACATGTACCTTGGAACCTCAAGCCCATTCCCGTTCCAAGGGCGCATTTGCCCAAATTATTGGAACTTCTAAATGAGAAGATCAAAATGAAGATTTTAGAACCTTATTTAGCTCATTACTCAAATCGATGGTTTACTGTGCCCAAGAAAAATGGATCTTTACGATTCATCCAAGATCTACAACCTGTTAATCATGTCACAATCTGAAATGTTGGTTCGGGTCCGATTGTCGAGGAGTTTGTTGAAGCTTTTGTAGGTAGAGCAATTTAGTATATGGGCAACCTATATTCAGGATATGACCAATTTTAGCTTTCATTAAAAAGTGGAAACATTACCATAGTGAAGAAACCTCTTGGATTGGTTTGCATGTGCACTCTACCACAAGGTGTAACAAACTCCGTAGCTCATATGATGAATGCCATGCACAAAGTCTTAAGGGACTTTATTCCATAACTTACTCTTCCATTTCTTAATGACGTACCTATCAAGGGATGTGAAGTCAATGAAAAGAATGAGGAGCTTGACGAAGATGGCTATAGGACGTTTGTAGTTAACCATATTCATGATTGTGATAGGATTTTGACAAGGCTAGAACAGGTGCATCTTACCCTTTCTCGAGCTAAGTCGATTTTTGGAGTAGAAGAAGTCCTCGTGGTTAGACATCTGTGTGGCCCCTATGAACATAAACCTTCACCAATCAAGATAGATGCCATTAGCAAAATTCAAGATAAATGCACAAATATCTCAGATGTGAGAAGATCTCTTGCTGTAGGTGTACTCTATATCATATGGATACCACATTTTGCTCATGTAGCCGAAAATCTCTATCAATTATTAAGAAAAGGCCAAAGATTATCTTGGAAAAAAGAGCATACTCTCACTATATGCAAACTAAAGAAGTTGTTAATTTCAGTCCCCATTCTCAAAAGGGCTGATTATTCAAATGGTCAACCCATCATCCTTACTGTGGATACAAGTCCCATTGGGATAGGATGGACTATTGGCCAAGAAAACCTTCAAGGTAGTAGGTATGCAATTCGTTTTGGAGCAAAGGTTCTCAATGAACATCAAAGAAGGTATGCACAAATAAAAAGGGAATTGTGGGGAGTTGTAACAGCATTAAAGTGTGATCATGAATACTTTACATGTGCTTCTATAGTGGTAGAAATTGATTGTCTTCCACTCTTGGGCATGATTACCAACTGCTCTACACTCGACATTTCTATGCTAAGATGGATTGCATATATTAAATCTCTCAACGTTGAATTAAAGAATATTGCAAGAAAGACAAATCTAGTTGTTGACATGCTATCAGGTGCAAGATATGACAATGAAGAAGAGCTGATGAAGAAGATGAAGCTGAAGAATCTATACTTGTTGAATTTCATTCTATGGCTGCTGAAAGTACCTTTTTAAATGCTGCATATACAAACCCAAAGCTGAATCTTGCAAGTGAAGATGATCTTTTTAATGGTATAGCATTAAGTACAGTAAGAATAGCAAAAGTTACTGTTGTGAATCAGCATAGAGCAACAAATATCAAAGATTATATATGGAATAAGGGTGGTCAACTAGAAGCCAGCATGCTCATTGCATTGCTTAAGTTCTAGCTCATCTCCTTAAAAAAGATTATGAAGAAGATTGGCTGAAGATTGACCAATATGTTGAGAGTGGAAAAAGACTGAATTTTTGACTGATTTTTGTTATTTTTGAGGACTGAATGATTGATTTTTGATGGATTTAGAGTGATGTATGGTTGATAATGGAAGTGTTTGAGAGTGTTTTGGATTATATTGATCATGTTTTGGAAGGTCATGATGATTTTTAGTGGAGGTATGAACCTATGTGATGTTTTGATAGGTTCTGATTGGTTTTGTATACCTTTTGTATAGCTTCTGTTTTATTCTAATTTTCTTCTGTATGAAGTATAGATTGATGATTGATGAAGATTAAAATATTTTGGAAGCTTATTGAATAGTTTTTTATAGTCTGGAATGGTTTTAGTATGAGTTATGAGGTTCTGATGACCTTTTATAACCCTCTGTAAACCTTCTGTAGAGCCTTTGTCTCTGTTCTGTCTCTCCTCTGTAACTATTCTGTATCTGTTCTGGTACTGTACTGTATTGTTCTGTAGATCTTTTGTAAGTGTTATGTAGAATGTATGTGTGACTTTGGGAAAGTTTTCTAACTTTTGGAAAGGATGAATCTAAGTTCAAAAGATCTAAAACAAATGGAAAAAACAGCTGCTGTGAAGACTGAAGAGAAGACTGAAGTGACAGTGATAGTGACAGTAGTGAGCTATGAAGAGACACTATAATGGCTCTTGTGCCACTTCACATCAGACATACCTCTTGGGAGGTTCATCCACGACCTAAGAAGGATTATTGAGAGTCATTAGTAGAGTATTGTAGTGAGGAGATGATGTACGAGAGAGAGAGAGAGAGAGAGAGAGAGAGAGAGAGAGAGAGAGAGAGAGACGGAGATAGCCCAATTCTATCAAAACAGTGTAATTGTATATGAGACATTGAGAGAGAGAACTATGAAGACATTGAAGATGAATAATATGTGATTGATTTCCATTCAAAGATGGTGTATTCTTTTATATTCTTTGTTCTATTGAAGAATTCTATGAAGATGTTGAAGATTATGATTGATTCTATCAAATCCGTGGGAGATATCTATTATGATGCTACATGAAGATTTGCTGTTTTCTTTGTTTTGGTCATCAAAAGAATGAAATAAAAGCTTGTTGATGTTACAAGACAGATTTTCTTGCAGTAGAATCCCCTTTTCCTTGGTGTTCCTCTTGGGGCTCCATGTTTTTGGTGCGCAGTCAGGGAAAACTTGCCATCAAAACAAGCATAAGAAGAGGCCGAAAATGAAGGAAATGGCATTGCCAAGAAGAGGAGAATTTGATGGATGTTTGCAAAGTTCCTTCTTCCACTGAAGAGTTAGAGATTCTCATTATCAAAGCCACTTTCCACAAGAAGTTCATCCCACAATGGCGGAAACATATCACCATCATGATGCAAGCTCTATGTGGTGGACTGTTTTCTCTTCCTGTTGAAGCACCAAAAACTTGCATCTTGGTGGCAAACTGTTTGGGAACAAACTAAAGAACAAAAGCAGAGAGAATGACCATCCATGGAAGATTTGGCATTCATTGAGAAGTTTCCAGACATCATCAAGTGGGAGATTGTGAAGAAGCTCTAGGAGTCGTGGTCTGTGGAGGTTCACGAAAACAAGAAGGAAAAGAGTTGGAATTTGTTCATGGATGCTCAACAGCAAGATACGTGGGATGCTTGATGCACTGACAATCTTCTATTTTTCCAATTAGCAACCCACTCAAAGTTGGTAGACAGAGTGATTTTCACAACATACACTGTTGAAACCCTCAGAATCTGACATTATTATAATGACACAACAACGATCCTAAGAAGGAGTTTTGAGACTTTCATAATGGAATATCTTCCCCTCTGTAGTGGTTTGAAAGCCGATTTCAAAGATGTTGAAAAGAAGAAAGTAGAAGAGATGTTGGCTAGAGAATCCCTCAGAGAGTGAAGCCCCTCTCTGATTCTATCCTATTGAGTACAGATCAACTAGTTGGAGCCAACCCCTTGATGAATGACGCAATCAAAGCTGAGAACGTGCTCGCAGCAGAAGCCTCCTTTGACACCCTAAAAGCACTCTTTACAGAAGTCCCCATGGCAACTCAAGGTCCCCTTCCTAGTCAGATTTGTCTTGGAAATATTGATCATAGGCTAGCAAATGTTGTCCCATTGCCAATTTTTAAGGGAGAGTACAATGAAGGCACTGATCTTCATGTAGCAGAAATCATGGTAGCATGTGTGGCTAACGAACCCCTGAGCATTGCTTAGCAATATTCCCTGCCACTTTCAAGGGCGCGGCATTTCAGTGGTATGAGAGACAAGCAGTAGGAACTTTTGGCACATGGGATGACCTGAAGTTGGCCTTCCTCACTAAATTCAGGCATGAAGGTTTTGAAGAGCGGATGAGAGAAGAGTTCATGAACCTAAGTCAATCCTCTGGAGAAAGAGTAGAAGCTTATGTCTCACGAATGGAATCCATCATGAAGAGATGGACTAACCATCATTTGGACGAAGGAATCCAGAAAGGAGTGTTTCTCAAAGGCCTACAACTAGAAGTTTGCAAGTTCGTGGAATTGAGAAGACCAGTCAATCTACAAGCTGCAGTGGAAGGTGCAAGATTGTATGACGAAGTTGAAGCAAGGTTGTCAATGACTCCAGGAAGAGGAGTCTTACCTCCTCCCATGCCAGGAATGGTATACCCACCAAATGCAGTCCCAGGGATAGTTCCCTACCCCTATCTCCAAATGCAAATAGTGCCACAGTATAATGCACCTAATCCACTGTGGTCGCCTCAGACGACAATGCCTCAAATGTTGGTTCAACCACAACAACAGTGTCCTCAAAAAGTTCCTCCAATGGCAACTCAAAAACAGTGGAACCCTACCAACTGGAATCAACAACCCCAAGTCTCAACAGGAGCTCTAAATCAGAGCTAGAATAGAGGACCTTTTGGATCAACCCAACCAGAGTATGGAGTAATTACAGAAGCTTCCCAAAATCCCACTACAAGTACTTCAAGAGGTGAAAATCATTCTCAGTTGCAAGTATCAAGAAAGAGCTTATGGATGTGATTACAGAGCAGCTACAAATGCTGAAGGTGAATATCACCAATATATCCACCCCTACAAAAGCTGGAAGAGATGTGATGCACTCTAATACATGGTGCGGAAAGTGTCATCAAGCGGGACATTTAGCCACTAAATGTACCCAAAAACCAACCATTCTTGGAGCCTACTGTTTGTGGAAGAACCATACACAGGATATTTACTCATTGAAAGAGATGCAGGAACGAAGATAGAAGGATGAAAATGCAAGATTCAACTTGTTGGAATCCAAAATGACAACACATGATATTGGACCAAAGCCTAGGAAGTTTGGCCCTAATTTCGGGCCAAGGAGGTTTCCCTCTCAAAGTTATAGAGACCTGACAGTCTGGTGGTGGTGAGAGATCAGAAGTGGAATGTTACAGGTGTGGAGAAAAGAACACTTTATACCCCCTTTATACCTAGGTGAAAGTCAATCAAAGGCAATCATATGGCTAAGCTATTCATTGTTCATATTTTCAAGCATCATGGCATTCCTAAGTCCATTATAAGTGATCAAGAACCCCACTATCATGCTGTTACATACACACTGTGTGAAAAACTCTAGAGTGTAGCTTTCTTATTGATCTAGAGAGCCAATGCCATTTTAGACATTAGTGTTAGTGTCCATAGTGTGGATGATTCAAAATAAGTAGATTTTTGGACAAGTTTAGTCAATTTTTGATATTTTAGATATTATCTCTTGTAAAAATCCATAAAACTGTAGACAACTTCTAAATTAGGATGACATGTAAAAGAATGTAGGTAGCTTTTAATCATTTTTTAGAGGGATTTATATAAAAAGAGAGATTGGCAAAATCGCGCAATGCGCAATTGTTGTTTTCAGGCAGTGAACAACACTCTGAAGTGGGAGATGAAGGAGTAATCTGGCATAATTTTGGCTAGGTATCCTAGTATTTTACCCCCCTTTTAGTCATTTTTGAAAGGATTTTATGTAAAAAAAAGGGATTGGAAAAATCGTGTGACACTCGATCATTGTTTTCAGGCAGTGAACAACACTCAGAAGTGGGAGATGAAAAAGGAGCCATCTGGCATTATTCTAGCCAAGTTTCTTGGTATTTTAACCCCCTTTTGAAGCCAATGGAAGCATTGGATTAGAGATTTAAGAAACATAGAGGAAGGTATTACTTTATGCACATTTTTATCTACAAGAGTTTGATCTTCTCATAATGCAAAAATAAACCAACAGGCTTCATCTCTATTGAGTATTCTTCTACATCTTTTATTTATTTCTTTGAGTATTCTTCTACATCTTCTATTTCTTTCAATCCCTTCTCTTCCATCTACTCCTCTCCGTGAATCTCCCTTCACACTGCTCTCTCTTACCCCTGCGGTAGACTTTCAATCCCAAATGCTCCAATAGTGGTGAACCCGATGTGAAATTTGATAGCAGAGATGTGTAAAGATGGGAAATTCTGCTGGATCAAGTGGTGGTGATGTTTACAATAGATGGTTGCTTTGTTGTAGCAACAACAACAACAGTTGTTGTTATAATAGCAGATGCAAACTCGACAGGAAGCAGAAAGAATTGATTCCTTAGCTGTGAATGCATTGCATGCAGTGGAACAAGAATTGAAGTAGTTTAAAGGTTAAAATATTTTGGACTTCATCTAGTTGTATGAAGATAAGATGTTGTTTCATGGGGTACTGCAGTATGCATGGAGTCAATATTTCTCCCATTTGGCCATGCATGCATTGCATGATCACATTTGTGAGTTGCATAGAAGAGATTCTAATTGGGCAGCTTTCAAGAAAGCTTTGAGAGAAGAGTTTTTCTTGGAAGATGGAGGATTGGTAACTAAAAATACATTTATAGATTGGATTGAAAAGCCCAATAAAGGGTTGGCTTCTGAAAAGAAATAGCTCTTAATGCATTTAAATAGTAATCTCCTAGTTGTGATTCGTACAAGATAATCATTGACGTCCATTAGATGTTGTCCAAGTACTTGCATTGCATAAAATGAATTTATGTACCATGCATATTGAATGCGATGTTAATTACATCCTAGGTTGGGTTAAATGCTGTAGGACGGATTAAGTCAATAATAGTCCTATGACATTCGCTCATGCATGAACTTCTTCTATCGAAGTTTGTATTTAGGAAGGAATGTAATTTTATATTTAAGCTTGAATTCAATGCATTAAGTGAAGGATTTATAAGCATAACTCTTGCTGAAATCCAATGTAGGGTTTATACAAGTATGCCCTAAATTGTCAACCATTATAGTTTAGGCAAGGAAAAGAAATGGTCATCGTAAATCTCATAGTTGCATAGAAGGGAAAAGTCTATGAACCGCATACTTGCATGGAATGTTGTATTTTGAAATTATTTACATCTTTTTTTGGAAAAAGTATTAGCATCTCTAAGAAGAGATCACCTCTTGACGCAAGACCATTAGATCGATTAGGTAATTCACTTGTAAAGGTGTAACTTAAGCGATGATCACCTCAATGCGCTAGGTAGAGTTAAGCCGCGTTAAAAATTCTGCCTAGTATCGCACTCAACAAACCAACCTAATATTTTCAATCCTAAAGGTTCTACCGACATTCAAGGAATGTTAGGGTTAGTTAAATGCAAGAACGATCTAGGGTTTTACCCCAAGGATCAATTGACCAAATACTAGGGTTCCGTTTGTATTTAGAAACCCTAGGGCCAAACGTTATCAGCCTAGTAAGGTTTGGATTGGGTTGGGTCAAGAAGACATCCCAAACCCTACATCTTGACCAAACGTATTTCTTGACCAAGGAATACCATTTGATGGGAGAAATGATCCCACAACTTAGGTGCGACACTTGTCTCGTGCAAAAAGTTGCAACGTCACATGGCTTTGTGTTTAAATCACAAGATAGATTTGCCACTCCTTGGAACAACGTTGGCACATTCCAAGTACAAGTTTAATTTGCAAGAGGATGAATAGCCATCCTGCCATGTAGTCATCCTGCTACATCACCTTCCCTTGAGGCCGATTTTCCAAATTAGGTAAGTTGTGTACCGTCTAGCAAGAAATTGACCAATCAAGTTAGGGCGACAAGGTTGCCCATGATTTACTATCTTAGTTTAAGGAACCTAAGATGTTGGTTAATTTGGGTTAATAGGGTATAACCCTAACCCAAGGATAAAAGGGTAAACAGGCAATGAAACCCTTGGGGATCTTGCCAAGTCGCAATTGATCCTGGATCGAATGCTAGATGCATTCGGAGAAAAGGAATTATACCTTAGCAATTGCCAAACAAACGACCACTGGATTGATTGTGTTGGTACAGTTAGGAGCACTGTTTATACTTCTTTGCTCAATGAACTAAAGCTAGAAAAATAATTAATGCTTCAAGTTGAAGGCCTCGAGGGAGAGGCAGTATCAGTTACCCCCGACTGTGTGTCTGACCCTATCCAAGGGGGTTGTTAGCCGCACTTGGTACGTGAACCGAACCCGCTATGAGAGGTCTCTCCATGGGTGCTACTTGGAGCAGGAGGACGCTTGGGTGCCAGGGGGTTCTGGCCATAAATCCCTTGCCTTCGGGTCTTGCACAAGAGGCGGATGTGACTCGAGATTGGATCTCGTGGCCCACATACTAGTCTACGGGCGGAAACTTGGAATAACGATCCCTGAGGATTGCTAGAATTGCCTTCGGGCTGGATTATGGATTAGCCTTCGGGTTGGATTATATGATGTATTCCAAAGACTGATAAATAAGATCAATTGTTGAAAAGGAACTTGTTTGACATTGTTTTTCTATGTCAGTGCTTAAATTACATGAAAGAATTGGCTAATTAAGGAAGCTGTTTTTGTGTGTCAATCTAAATGTGGTAGGTAATTAGATAACTAAAGCAACCCTGAGGAAAGTGCGGTGGATGTGACCATGCGTCCGTCCTATGGAAGGGTGGTCCTAGTTGGTCGGGAACTTTTCTCGAAGGAAATTGACAGCAAGGAACGATGACCTAGAATCTAGAGTACTAGAGTCCCAATTTATGTTGTTTGGGGAAGGGAATGGGACTATGCCTTACGAGCAGAGAGGTCGAGCTTTGCATCCCTCTCATTTCCCATTCTCCTTGAACCAAGTGCAGCATGAATCCGCTTTGACCCTGACGTTTCTGCGTAAACTAGTTCGCCCGGGGTTCGACGCTAGCTACTACTCTAAGAATTTGACCACTAGGAAAACCCTGATTCAGGTCGATCCTAAGTGGAATGGCCGGAATGCTTCCGCTTCGTGGCAGACTCAGAAAGACCTAGATCGCAAACCCGGTGACATTCTGTGGGAGTGCCAGGCGGCGCTTTCTGGACTCTCTTCCCGATGGGCTACTAAGACGTGTCCTACAAGTGGACAGGTGGACACGTTACAGTTGGTATCAAAGCCAACCAACGAGGATCTAATAATTTCATGAAAACTTAATGAGGGAAAATAGAGAAAATGTTACTGTTAAGAACATTTCCTTACTTACTTATCAATGCTGACTTGCAGAGTCGTGAAGCATGGAACAAATTCTTGGTGTTCCAAGTTATGTTTATTACTGCGATGCGTGCTTCAGATTATCGACGGAGGCTCGATATGATGAATATCCTAGACCGCATATACAATCCTTCACCCTTGTACATGGAACGGAGATGGATGGGGGATTCAGGAATTTATTACATAGTTGCCCACCGACTTGCATACCTTCGAACCAACTTGAAGATAATCAGTGGATGGAGGACTTAAAGATTGTGAAGCTGTTCATACTTATTGAGGCTCACACAAATGCAACCCTACATGTCGGCGGTCAAAAGATCAAGCAAAACACACATGTGTACAAGGAAGTGACTCGAATAATCCCTGTCCGACAGAATCAAGGTGTTGGGACGTTATGAGAAGAACAGGTATCAAAGGAAAGGATACCCCAATCTTCCTATGACCTATCGATTCCTGAAAATCCATGACCCCAATCCATATTATTACTCGGTCCCCGTAGCTGAATGTAACACAATCTTATTCTCCCCAAATTGATGTATCAGCTTGTTCCATCTTCCCAAAAATAATTGTACTTGAAAGGGCTATGCCCACATGAAAGGAATAGCCACAAAAGATGCACCCACCTTACTTGTGGAATTAACGAATGGTCATGAAGTCACTTGTACCAGGTAAACTGCTAAGGTGAAATTCCTTCTGGGAGGAAAGCCGACTTTGGTCAGATTCAAGGGTTATGAACCTAGGTATCCATGAGTGTTTGCTCGGAATGGATTGGCTTAAACCTAATGAGGCCCATATTCACTGTGGAAAGGGCCAAGTTTCCTTTCAAGATTCTAAAGGGGAATTGGTCACAACTCAAGGAGAGGCTAGGAAGCTAAGAATTCAACTGGCCAAAGCATCTCGAGACAGATAATAAAAGGAGTTAGAAAGGGGCTACCTGTCTATTTGATTAAGCTAAATAAGCTAGATCAGAATCAGGAGTCTAGTGAAGAACCATCATGGCTAAAGAAGTACGCAGACGTATTTCCTGAAGAGCTGACATAACTTCCGCCTCAAATGGAAGTTGATCATGAAATCAAGCTAGCGCTAGGAGTTGCACCAATCGCAAAGAGACCATATAGAATGTCCATCTCGGAAGCGATTGAGCTAAAGGAGAAACTCAAGTAACTGTTAGAACAAGGCTACATCCGCCCTAGCAGTTCAGCATGGGGAGCTCCAGTGCTATTCCAGAAGAAGAAAGATGGAACACTTCGGCTATGTATTGACTATAGAGGGTTGAATCAATCAACCATTAAGAACAAATATTCCATTCCAAGAATAGATGAACTTCTTGACCATCTTCAAGGTGCGAAGATCTTCTCCAAGATTGATCTCATGTCTGGATATTATCAGATAAGGATCAAGGAAGAGGATATCCCAATGACGGCATTCAGCACAAGAGGTATGGGCACTTTGAGTTCCTAGTCATGTCATTCGGGCTGACAAATGCTGCTGCCACCTTCAACAGGCTAATGCAGGATATCTTTAGGCCATATCTTGATGACTTCATACTCATCTTCTTCAA
Source organism: Lygodium microphyllum (assembly GCF_053477565.2). Classification (NCBI taxonomy): domain Eukaryota; kingdom Viridiplantae; phylum Streptophyta; class Polypodiopsida; order Schizaeales; family Lygodiaceae; genus Lygodium; species Lygodium microphyllum. Next base: position 28,250,891 of record NC_141137.1, read on the forward strand.
CGATACCTTAGTCCACTCCAAAGAGGAAGAAGATCATGAATCCCAGCTTCCCATTGTCCTTGAGACAATGAGGGCACACAAGCTTTATGCCAAAAAGAAGAAGTGTGCATTTTTCAAGTGACAGATTGAATATCTGGGATTCATCGTATCAGCGGAAGGAATTTTAGTAGACCCGGCCAAGGTCAGAGACGTTTTGGAGTGGCCAACACGAACAAAGAAATACATAGTTTTCTTGGATTGATAGGATGGTACATGGTCTTTATAAAAAACTATGCTTTGATTACAGCACTGCTGACTGATCTACTGAAGAAGCAAACATCAATTGTATGGTCACCTACTCAGCAGTCCAGCTTTGATAAACTAAAGAAAAGCTTGGTATCAGCACCTATCCTAAAACTTTCGGACCTTGGTAAGGAGTTTGAAGTGATAACTGATGCTAGCACACTTGCCTTAGGATGTGTGCTTATGCAAGAAGGTCATCCTGTAGCATACTCTTTGAGGAAACTGAAGAGCCATGAAAGAAATTATGCTACCCATGATCTGGAGCTGTTAGCTATCATCCATGCTCTCAAGCTTTGGAGATACTACTTGTTGGGTAACAAGTTTTCCCTTGTGACGGATCATAAATGTCTCAAATGGATCTTTACCCAGAATGAGCTCAATATGAGGCAACGAAGATGGATTGAAGTGCTCGAAAAATATGATTTTGAAGTCAAATACCAGCCTCGAAAGGAGAATGTAGTTGTCAATGCACTCAGTCGCAAGGAATTTCTGAATTCTCTGATTTTGCAAGATCCATCAACAGCTAGATCTCTAGCCACAAAGGTATCCATGCCAAACAACCCAATTCTTGAGCTAGCTAGAGAAGAGGAATGCTATGACCCAACCTATCAGAAATTGCTAAGGGAGATCCCCATCAAGGATCAAGACCAGAAGCTACAAACAAAGTATGAATAATTCTCTATCAATAATGGACTTGTCTACTATAGAAAAAGATTATGTATACTGACAAGCCAGTCATTCAAATAGAAGATACTTTAGGAAGCCCATGACTCCCCTTTCTCAGGACATCTTGGCTATGCCAAGAACCTCAGTGCAGTCAGAAAGAGCTATTATTGGGAGAGGCTTAAAAGTGACGTTCTCAAATATGTCACTAAATGTTTGTCTTGTCAACGCATTAAGGCCGAACATGTCAAAATGCGAGGGAAATTGCAACCACTCTACATTCCCCAAATGAAATGGGAATTCATTAGTATGGATTTTGTTGTTGGCCTGCCCCAAGTTCAGGGAGGATACAACTCCATTATGGTCGTGGTAGATATGCTTACCAAGGTTACACATCTTATTCCTGTTAAGACAAACTATAAAGCCTCAGACATCGCAAGGCTATTTATCAAGGAGATATTCAAACTACATGGGTTACCCAGAAGAATCATTAGTGATCGTGACTCTCTCTTCACATCACATTTTTGGAGGGGTATCCTCAAAGACAATGGGACTCAACTCTGTTTCAGTACAGCTTACCATCCACAAACCGATGGTCAAACGGAGTGAGTCAACCAAGTCATTGAGGATATGCTAAGGGCACATTGCTACCGCGAGCCCAAAAAGTGGATTCAATATTTGCCACTGGTGGAGTTTGCCTACAATGCTTCTTACCAACAAAGTATTCAGATGACCCCTTTCCAAGCATTGTATGGGCACGATTGTTGAAGTCCTTTAAACTTCTCGGATCCAACCTTAAGGGTTGAAGCTTCAAAACAGATGCTAGAAGATATGGATGACCAAATCAAATCGATAAGACAGGTCATCCAAGCTTCCAGACACATAGAAGGCTTACGCAGATTTGAAACATCAAGACAGATCCTTCGCTGAAGGTGACATGGTCTTCATTCGTGTATGTCCAAAGAAGAGTTCCCTATCCTTAGGTGAATGCAAGAAGCTAAGTCCAAGGTATTGTGGACTCTACAAGATCCTCAAGTGCCTAGGGACTAATGCTTACAGACTTCAACTCCCTGAGAACCTAAGAGTTCATAATGCATTCCATATCAGTCTACTAAAGAAGTATGTGCCTAACCCTAGCCATGTGCTTGATGCACTACAAGATATAGGCCTTATACCGACGTTTAAAGCGACAAAAATGCAAACAAAAAAATTTTCCCCCGTCGTCCCAAAAAGCGTCGTTATTGGCGACGCCATAGAACAATCGGTATTGGCGTCGTTATACGCGTCGCAAACCATCGCTATAAGCGTCGCTATTGGTGTCGCTATCAGTGTCGCAAAGCGATGTAAGCAGTAAAATTTGTGACACTAATAGCGATGGTAACATGGAAAAAAAATTTACAATGCGCTTGCAAACAAAAAAAATGTATACTAAAATCATAAAACTGATACATGAAATAAATACATGATCGCATAAACAGCGATTGGTACAATCATGATAGGATATCACTAATACATAGAAAATGTCTGCATAGATCAGGCGACTCAAAAATAAAGGTGTGTGAACTCTAGGGATCCAAGGGCGATGTAATATATTAAAAGGGAAATAATTTATGTTTTTTTTCACCTTTCATGGCAGCGCGCGATCTGATCCGTGACACCAGGCCGTTACGTGATCGAGGGGGGGGCCAGCAAGCTCCTCGCACTGGAGCTTGCTCAGGGCCCTCTCCATGCACGCGGACACGAGGAGAGGGAGGATCCCCCTCCCTTCCCTATTTAAAAAGGGCGAGACGTTGCCATCGAGGAGAGAGGAGATACGTGAGGACGAGGGGAGGAGATACGTGAGGACGAGGGGAGAGGGCGCTGCCATGAAGACCTTAAGGGACCGCCGCCTGTGCTGATGCTCTGAAAGAAAGTGCCCCGACTCTGACTAAGGAAGAGAGAGGCGGTCGTCGGTGCCTCAGATACAAGGGAGTGAAGAGTCTGGCCGTGAGAGGGAGAGGAGGAGTGGAGGCACTGATTGTCACCGTGAGCCAGGATATCATCATCATCTGCCATTGCAGTCCGTGTCCCATCCCGTTAGCACGCCACCGAATCAGTGTCCGCTTCCTTCCACGTGGTCCAAAAGCTTTAGAAGCTTCTTGGGAGGAAGCTTCTAAGGTTCTTAGAAGCCCCCTTTCCCATAGCCTTTAAGGCTACCTTTCTTCCCCCCTCATATCTTCTCCTAAGCGCCCCCTTAGGCCCCTTTCCCCCCCCGGTTTTAAAATCCCCTTAGCCCCAATTCCCTTGGCCTCAAAACCACCATCCCCCCCCCTCCCGTGCTTTTAAAAGTCACATAGCCCCTGTCCTTAAGCCCTTTTTTTTCATATTTTATAAATCCTCAAGCCCCCCTTTTTTCCTTGGAACCACACCCCCCGTGTATTAACCCTTAAACCCTTTCCTTGGACATCCTGAAACCACACCCCCCGTGTTAATCCCTTAAACCCCTATCCCTTTTCTTTGAAACCACCCCTCTTTCCTCCGTGTTTAAACCTTTCCTAGCCCCTCCCCTTGTGCCGTATTGAGAACCCTTTCCTCCAAGTTGACCTAAGGGTCTTTCGTCTTTAATTATAACCTTTATGGTTACTATATTCCCTTAGAGTTCTCTCCCGCACCTTGTGTCTCTTCCATCCTTTTTCGTTCCTCGTTTGAGCGAGTCATTAAAAGACCATTAAGCCTTCCCCATGGCTTCAATGGGTCTTAATCGTTGAAGACTCTGAAACACCCTTTCGAATTTCCGTGACTTTCGAGGAGGGAGCCTTCCGAAAACTACTATCGACAAGCGGTGCAAGGAAGCGACGGTGGAATTCCTAGGAGGAGTTGTAGAGCTGCTTCCATGTTCGAAAAACTACAATTGCGATGCCTCCTAAGAAAGTCCAAGGCATAGCCGCGGGAGGGTCATCTCCCGGTATCCATGTGGATATCTCACCCCAAAACCAAGTTTTTCTTCTTGGCTTTAATTCGGTTTTAAGTCAATCATGCAAGGAGAAATTGTTAGGGATAGGATATATTTGTCCGAGTTATTTGTAATGAAGGAGTTAGCTTATTTGAATGAATGATAATGTATAGAACTTAGTTTACTTCGAATTGCATCAAGCATTATAAATTACAAGCAAGATTATCCATTTACTATAGTAGTATATTTTAGTTAAATCCTAAAGGTATAGAAATTATATCTTGCACCATTAGTCTTATTCCTTCCGCAACGAATCATTGTAAATGATTAAATTCATGAAAGGTTTCTTTCGTTGCTCAAATTTCTAGGAAGTTATCATTGCTAATTGCACATCTTAGCAAGGGAAATGTTTGTTATTTGGCATGAGTTCATCTGCAAGGAAAAAGGAAGTTTAAATTGAACTATATTGACTGAAAAGTAAATTGTCACAAGGATAGCAAAACTGTGACAAGACGATTAATATTACCTTCCAAAAGATATCCAAACCAATCTAAACATATAAATATTCATACCCTAAGCACTTGACTACTTTCCTTATTGTAGGGTCAAAAAAATTCGTAAAGATAAAGAACTAGGGCTGTCCCCGAGATCCTTAAAAAGAAACCCTAGCCCCGACATCCGGCAGCTTAAAGGATCTAAAACGGATTATTCCATCGCAGGACTTGCGCAGCAAGTACGAAATCATTTAGTCTTGTGATTGATTCACAAGGAGAAAGGGTAAAAACCCTCAACAAGGATGGCAGATCCCTACGCAAGTTATCTTGCAAAAGGACGTATTTTTGGATATCCTTCTAAATAAGGAAAGTTGTAAACCGGAAACTAGCATATCTAAGGAACTTTAGGGTTGACCAAGTTGGGTTAATAAGGTACGCCCTACACCAGAATGTAAAGGATCTTGCCAATTTATAAGACACCTTGGGAACGAGTGCTGATACACTCAAAAGGAAAGAACACTTCCTTAGCAGTTTGCCAAACAACACGGTTGATTAATGAAAATGTTTGTGCTTGCTAGAGATTTTAGGGCTCTGTTTGAATTATGAATTACAAATTAAATGAGTACCTATACTTTAGGTTAAAGGCCTGAAGGAAGAGGCAGTTTCAGTTACCTACCTGCCTAACCCTAACCGAGGGGGTTGTTCACCGCACCAGGAACGTGGACCGAACCCGTCGTGAGAGGTCTCTCCGTTGAGCTCTACTTGGAGTAGGAGGATGCTTGGTGCCAGGGGGGGGCTCTGGCCGTAAATCCCTCGCCTTTCGGGTCCTGCACAAGAGGCTAACGTGACTCAGAATTGGATCTCGAGGCCCGCATACTAGTTTACGGGCGGAAGCTTGGAATAGTGATCCCTGGGGATTACTGGATAGCCCTCGGGCGGATTATGGACAAGCCTACGGGCGGAACTTCTTGTATTTCAAAGATAAAATGATGAAATGTTAAAAAAGAACTTGCTTGATATTGTTTTTCTATGTCACGTGATAAGGTTACGTGAAGGAACCAATGCTTAACAGGATTAATTAAAGAAGCTGATTGTTATATGTCAAATTAATGTGTTAGATAATTACATAACTAAAACCAAATCGAGAAAAGTGCGGAGGATGGGCCATGGGTCCGTCCTACGGTTGGGTGGTCCCGGTTAGCCGAGAACTTTTCTCAAAAATCTCGAAAGAACAGCGGGATGATCATCATCATCAAAACGAATAACGAGAGCGATGACCTAGAGTTACGTCTTACCTGATTAACGCTGTTTTAGGGGAACGGAATGGGACTATGCCTTATGGCAGAGAGGTTGAGCCTTGCATCCCTCTTGTTTCCCATTCTCCTTGAACCAAGTGCAGCATGAATCTGCTTCGAACCTGGCGTTTCTGCATAAAGTAGTTCACTCAGGTCTGACGCTAGTTGCTGTTAGCTAATGACCAATCATGAAAAACCTAATTCCGGTCGATCCTAAGTGGGAACAGCCAAGATACTTCCGCTACGTGGCAGACGCGGGAAGACCTAGATCGCAAAACCCGTAACATTCCATGGGAGTGCCGGGCGGAGTTTTCTAGATATCCTTTCCGATGGACTGCTAAGACGTGTCCTGGATGATACTAGTGGACACATTACAGGCGAGCTACGCATCCTCATCCCCTGAAATCTCGTTCCGCCGCAAAGGAGCATCGAACGGACTCTGCAGAAAAAAAGAACAACACATCAGTCCACCATACAATAATGCATTCAAATATCTAATGGTAACTACGGACAAGAAAGATGAGTGACTTAGAAGGCCGCCGCGTATATACAATCGGTCGATCAATGCAGTGAGACCGTGCCTCTCTGCATATCGAGTCTCAAGGCCATTTGGTTCGCGATTTGTAATGGAGTGCTGCAAAGAAAACAAAATGCTAACTGCTAGAAACATGATTGTCAGTACAAAGAATATTTCAAAAAAATAAACAAGCAAAAAAAAAGAAAAACTTACAAAGTCCCCCAAATATGTCCTGTGGCTGCCACTCCCAATATGATGGACCACTTCGGCCTCGAGTCGTGCCCTCGCCGCCTCGCACTGCTGACTCCAACATCCTGGAGAATCTTTAGCCTCTTCCCTCAAACGGCGCCAACCGTCTGCATCTAACCACTTGGGCTTTGCAACCCCACTCTTGATTTCCTTGCGTGCGTCAGATCGTCTATGTGGCATGTATGCACGCATGCAATCCATCATCTAGCCCATAGAGAATCTATCTACTGCCGGCTGGCACCAAAAACTCCTCGTGCAAGGCTGCTACTATGTAGTCCTTGCTCCCCTGCGGTATGTTCTTCCAATGATCCAAGATGTTGTGCTGAAAAACTTGTTGGCACAACTCTCTCATGCAAGACATCACCCTCTTCTCCTCATCATTCATGATGATGGTTCCTAACGTGCTATCGACTAGATATCCATAACCCCTAGGAGTCTGCCTAAGATGGGTCCTCTCCCATCTGCGTCCACGCTCTTGGGCATATCTAGGAGATCCCTCTACATCCGGTGTAGCAACGGGGGTAATCTCTCTCGGAGTGGCACCCATAGAGGTGCCACCTGCTGCAGACGGCTGCACAAAAGCCGGAGTAACTGGAGTAGATGTCCCCACATGTGTGACAAATCGTGGAGGTGACGCAACTCCAGCTGAACGACGAGACGGAGACACTGCGTCCGTGTCTCCACAACATCCACCTGAGCCACGAGAGCGAGGAGTCGCACCTATATCCCATGTCGACCGCGGGCTCATTGCCTCTGTATCTCTGCAGCATTCCCTTGATCCCGATGCACTCCCTCCCTCTGGCCCAAGTTGTGAGCATCGAGATTGTCTGCTCGAAGCCATAGCATCCAATCGCGCTGAAGCAGTCTGGAAGATTGCCTGTCTCCTTTGGCATTAACGGTATATATTAGCCTTGCGAGTGGTGCATTGGCTCCTGCACTCCATCCATCGCACACCCACGTACTCTTCTAATTGGCCGAAAAGGGTGCACTCCCCCTTGGGATGAGACATCACCTCCCTGGATAGAAAATTTTCCAGCAAGACCCAATCTTATTGTATATAGTATTCAATTAGCTTGCGAGTACAATGCATGATTGATATTAACTTCAAATTATCGTTTGCTAAAAATCCACAATCGCCTGATCAATGATCTCAGATTGAAACTCGCCAAATCGTCGTACGTGTTCTATAGACAATCGGTATTTTTGTCTAATTGCCAACTCTTATTGAGAGCAAGGACATGGTACACGCTGATTAAGATATGCCTCGTGATCTTGAACAACAGGACCTTCTTCGTTTTCCATCTTTTCTACGTTACAACAAACAATTTAATGACTTGTAATACAATTTGGAAAAACCCTTCCCTCATTGTTTATTGGAGGTCACTTATGCTTCTCGAGATGTCCATTTGATGTGAGATCACTTGCGATGCTATGTCAATGTCTTGGCATGCTATTGGACTAATTTGAGCACTCATTTACTCAATTTTATAGAGGTTTTCACTTCTGTAATAAGTAGGATTGAATTCTATTTTGTCAGAGAAACTTCATGCTTATTGCTTGTTGATGCTTATTGATTACTTTGCATGCTACACTAATGTCTATGGTTGATGCCATATACTTGGACATGCTTCTAGAATGCACTTGGAATGAGATTGAAGCTTAGTCTCATTGAGTTTGACTGTCACTTCTCACATCAAGCATTAATTTAAGACACTTCATGCCTCTTATCATTGGATGAAACATGAGCCATTTGTTAGATATATTATAGTGAGACAATAGGACTAATTGTGACATGTACATGCTCTCTTGATACTCATTGGATGCAGTACCCCTATCGTAGGATGGTTTGATGTTTTGTCTTGGATCTAGTACTTATATCTGTCATAGTGTTGTCAATGGTATTTATATGCTTCTAGGTTATGTATTGAGCCTTAGTGCCCTCTCTCATTTCCTTTTCTCTCTCCTCTCTCTCTCATTTTTTCTCTCTCCTCTCCCTCTCTCATTTTGTTTTCTCTCTTCCTCTCCCTCTCTCATTTCATTTTCTTTCTTAAGTGTTTTATTTGGAAAATATCTCCCTCTCTTCCTACTAGCTTTCACTCAAGAGATCCTTCCATTTAAATGCTCCTAACACTCTCCAATGAGTTTCATTTAAATGAGTTACATTGTGAGTTCAATTTGAATGCAACCCATAGGGTGTTTTATCTAGAGAACTAATTTCATGTCGTAAGCAAAAAAAATTCACTAATTTCTTTCCTAATACAATTGATAAATATTAGACATAAGTAATCCTCCATAGCAATCATTAGACATAACAGTAGACATAACTAATTTCTTTCCTAATGCAATTGATAAACGTTGGACATAACTAATCCTCCATAGCAATCATCAATCAATGCAATTCAAATCTATACTACAAATGATTAGAGAGTTTTTTAATAAAAAATTGAGTTGTTGATTTCTATCTACTCTAATATACTCAAGCAATCAAATCATCATCTCAAATCAATTCAGCCTCACAATCCAAGCATGGCTCGCTCAATTGGTTACGCCACTCCATTTTGCAATCCATCCATTCCTCAAGTACTCCAACAAAGAGAGGAAGCATAGAAAAGAAAGAGGGATATCTCAACCTCATCTCAACTCCACCTCTCACCCTCCAAGTTTTAGAAGAAGAAGGGGAAGAAGACAAGTGACAGCCTGCTTGCTGTGAATCAACTCTGCCAAGTTGCAAGTGAAGGCTTGTTGGAGTTTCGAAACTAGTTCGGGAGTAACATGGTGTAGACACCCGCTATGGAGGAGGTTTAAAATTGAATTCAAAGCCTTACTAGAGCTTAAAACTCTAAGCTTTAAATAAAAAGCTTAATAATTTGAAGTAATCGTTGCAGGATGGTGGTATTTTCACGCCCGACTAATCGCCGTTGAGTATGTGCTATTGTTGCTCATCATTGAATTTTGAAAAGCTTAAGCTTGTTTTTAAAGCTTTACTAAGCTTATAAGCTCCAAAGTTAATAATCTTCTCTATTTCTTTGAGGTGGTCCTCTGCCCTCTCCTGGGAGAGGTCCTTCACGATCTGAGAGCACAACAGGGGGGTCTGCACTGCCAGGAACATGCTTGTACTGGCAGTTTGTCATGCGAAATAGCCTGTGGAGCCCGTTCATTCCAAGATCTTTGCCTTCGCATAAGATGGTAAGCGATTGGAAGCCCTTAATCTAAGCTTCACTTTGATACCAGTAGTCTGTAAATCAAATGTTGTATGTGCACATAGTGAATGCTAGAAGGTCCCCAAGAGCAAAGAACTCTACAAAAGCTTCATAAAAGCAAGAAGAGAGTTTGCATGACATGAGACAAAAAGACCAATTGGGTGTTATCTCTCCCCATACCTTATGTGAGCACTTCACAAGGCATGTATTTATAGATCTATTAATCTCCGAGCTCAAAAATAGCCCAATTTACAATTATCATGCTTTTGGCTTTTGTGTTTGCTTTTACCCAAATAAAGAGTAAAGTGTTTGGGCATCCAAAAATTGGGCTATGCCCAAATACAATGTCAAGTAATGAAATATTTAAACTGAACGCCTGTGCACATATAAAATAATAAATGTTTCTCAAGTGATTTAATAAATAAGCACAACTAAATAAATATTGACGCCACCCCTTTAGTGATAAGGCACACACCTATTAAAAAGTAATAATTCTTCAAGGTAATTTGAATACACACCATGTGTATTCCATGTAAAGTGATTTGTTTTCCGTTAAGATAAATTTTCATGGAATGTGTGGAATAATCTATGTCAAGATTATATTTGTAACGCCAAAGCATTCCTAAAATAATATTACTAGCTTGCAAAGGCACAACCAATAAATTTTTGCGTTCAACATAATCACCAATTTTAATTCCTAAATCATGAACTTCTTGTGTACCATTGTATCTAGTGCCTAAGAATGTATCTTGTATGCAGTAATGAGTTGGAATAGTAGCAGCGGGGTTCAACACAGCAACCCTAGCCGCTTACCTATTTAAATTTTGAGAATAGGTCGAGGGTGTTTCACCCCCGATGCCTCTAATCATTCGCTTAACCTGATAAAACTGCGAGGAGCTCCAGCTATCTTGAGGGAAACTTCGGAGGGAACTAGCTACTAGATGGTTCAATTAGTCTTTCGCCCCTATACCCAAGTCAGACGAGCAATTTGCCAATCATGTGTGCTTCTATCATCATGTAAAACAATCTTTTCTTGACCATGCACAAAACATTTCATCGTTAATAATGAATGAGGATTTGACATACCTAATAAAATATCTAAAGCATCATCGATATCATCATCATCTTCAGTGAAGTCTGTCATATCTTCATGGTCCTCGTCTTCAGTTGCTCCCAAGTGACTGATTTGAATAGCTTGCTTCTTGGATTGATAGTTCACTACTAAGTGTCCAAGTTGATGACACTTATAGCAAACTATACGCTTTTCTTTGGAGACATTATTGGTAAGGGCTGAAAATTTGGGTATGTTGGGATTTGGCTGGGTGGACAAAAGGCTTAGGGTTTGAATTTGTGTTTGATGGTAAAGCAAGAGGTCAAGTCCAGGGTTTACGGAAAGAAGAAGGAACGAAGCGATTTTGATTGAATCTTTAGAAGTTAGAATTGAATTTCTTTAAACCAAAGTTACCATTAATTGAAAATTATTGCGCTCACTTTTCTTGTCCACAAAGTTTGTCTTCCGCATCATGCACTAAAGAAATCGCATCCTCCAAAGACTTTGGCTTGAACATATTAACCTTCGCATAGAAGTGACTAAGCAAACCAGACATATACTTGCGCTTATGAATCACCTCAAGAACATCTTTAAGTATTTCAAGTTGTAGTAGGGCACTCCAAAAATGTTCAGTGTATTGTGGAATGGATTCACAATCTCTTTGTTGTAGGAGATCCCACTACTTGTGTAACGTGTCCACTAGAATCATCCAGGACACATCTTAGCAATCCATCGGAAAGGATGTCTAGAAAGCTCCGCCCGGCATTCCCATGGAATGTTACAGGACTTGCGATCTAGGTCTTCCCGCGTCTGCCACGTAGCAGAAGTATCCTGGCCGTTCCCACTTAGGATCGACCTGAATTTGGGTTTTCCTATTTGGTCATTAGCTAACAGCAACTAGCGTCAGACCCAAGCGAACTACTTTACGCAGAAACGCCAAGTCCGAAGCGGATTCACGCTGCACTTGGTTCAAGGAGAATGGGAAATGAGAGGGATGCAAAACTCAGCCTCTCTGCCATAAGGCACAGTCCCATTCCGTTCCCCTAAAACAGTGTAAATTGGGTAAAACATAATTCTAGGTCATTGCTTTCGATGATCCTCCCGCTGTTCTTCGAGATTTTTAAGAAAAGTTCCCGGGTAACCGGGACCACCCAACCGTAGGACGGACCCATGGCCCATCCTCCGCACTTTCCTCAGTTTGTTTTAGTTATGTAATTATCTAACACATTAATTTGACATATAACAATCAGCTTCTTTAATTACTCCTGTTAAGCACTGGTTCCTTCACATAATCTTATCACGTGACATAGAAAAACAATATCAGACAAAATCTTTATTATCATTTCATCATTTTATCTTTGAAATACAAGGAGTTCCGCCCGTAGGCTTGTCCATAATCCGCCCGAAGGCTATCCAGTAATCCGCCAGGGATCACTATTCCAAGCTTCCGCCCGTAGACTAGTATGCGGGCCTCGAGATCCAATCGCGAGTCACATTAGCCTCTTGTGTAGGACCCGGAAGGCGAGGGATTTACGGTGAGAGCCCCCCCTGGCACCCAAGCATCCTCCTGCTCCAAGTAGAGCTCAATGGAGAGACCTCTCGCGGCGGGTTCGGTCCACATTCCTGGCGCGGTCAACAACCCCCTTGGTTAGGGTCAGGCAAACAGTCGGGGGTAACTGAAGCTGCCTCTCCCTTCAGGCCTTCAACCTGAAGCTTTAGATATCTTTTCATCCTTTAGTTCCTTGAGCAAACAATGCAAACAGTGCTTCCTAAACTATTACAAGCACAATCAATTCCAGTGGTCGTTTATTTGGCCAATTTCTAAGGAGTGAATCCTTCTCTCTGAATGCATCCAGCATTCGATCCGGGATCAATTGCGACTTGGCATGATCCCCAAGGGTTTGTTTGTTCACCCTATTGTCCTTGGGTTAGGGCCATACCCTGTTAACCCAACTTAACCAATACCTTAGATTTTATTAACAGTAAATCCTGGCGACTATGTTGCTCCAATTTATTGATTGATCATTTGCTTCCAAGCAAATACCTAACTTCCCTTTACTTGGCAATTATTCCCCAAGAAAGGTGATGTAACAGGATGATTACTCATCCTCTTGCAAGTTAAACTTGTGCAAGAACTTGCCAACCTCATTTCAAGAAATGGCAAAACTCTCTTGTGAACAAATCACAAGTCTATGCGATGTTGTAACTTTTTGCACAAGTGTCGCATCTATTCCATGGGATCATTTCACCCATTGAATGGCGTTTTCTGGTCATGGAATTATCTCCAGATGAGAAGTAGGGTTTAGGGTGTCTTCTTACCCAACCCATTCCTAGTTACACTAGGTCAACAACGTTCGGTCCTAGGAATTCCAACTCAATCCGAGTTTCATCATTTGAACGAGTGGTCCTTAGGGTAGTAACCTTAGATCGTTTTATGCATGAGCGTCCAATTGTGCCCTACATTCCGTGAATGTGGGTAGGACCTTTGGTTTAGGGGTTCATCTTGGTAACAGGTGCGTGAAACTAGGTCAAGTCCCTAATGTGCTAAACCCTAGCTAGCACTTGGAGTATATTGTATCGATTTAACCATCCTAAATGAGTCCTTTGCGGTTTAGGTGTTTTGGGTAAACCCATTTACTTGTCTTACGACAAGGACGAACCATTCCTAAAGATATTGTCTTGATCTAAGAGGGGAAAAACTGGTTGCATTACATCATAACTCACGTAAGCACGCGATTCATTTCCTCTAGATTCGCAATCCATAACTACTCTTGTTAAGACCAAGCACCTGCTAAAATTCACATAACTTCCATTGATCCTACTAGGACCTGGATTCACGATTCATGCTACTAAGCTTTTAGGGTTTTTATCTTAAAATGAACCGTGCAGCCTTTCCCTAACTACATTTCTGAAAGAAATATTCGTACACTGAATGAATGAAATTCTTACGTGCGATGAGTGTGCAACATGCAATCCTTTCCTAACTACACATAGTTAAATGAGATTTATGCCAATTGGAGCTAGAGTTAACCTATTTAATGCAGCCCTTAGAATTATTCCCATGCTTTGCTATTTCCTACGGGTGATAACAACTTCCTTAATGAATCATTACCAAGAAGTTTTATCTAAAAATGTGACATGCCATTAATCTTTCCATGCCTAGTAAAAAGGTGTACCTCAATAATTTCAACCTTGTAATGAGGCAAGAGTTGACCTAGGCTCGTCACTTTTGAATGCACAAAAGGAAATTTACTGGTAAGGTCCTAAAAATGCATAGACACCTTATGTTCTTTTCATTCATTCCATTGAACGTACCAATGACCAATTTTCATATCTTGAGCTAATTCTAGTAAATGTTCAAATAGCCAATTCATTTTTCAATTGCATTTAACTTGACTAGTTGAATTTGAACATGCATGAGTGCTTCCTAATCCATGAAGTTATCGTGACTAATTCAATACTTTTGCGTGGAATCCAAATAGATAAAACCTGGACTTGTGGACTCCAAGAAATATCCTCGTAGCTACTAAGAGAAGATCCTTCCGCAGGCGCGCCTTGTGACTTTATAGGGCCATCGTAGGCATGATTTCGGCTTGTGGTTTGCCTTCGCGGTCTATCAATTTTACTCATCTTGGTATGCAGCCTTATGATCTTTGCCTTTCTCCATCATACATAGGAGATTCCTTCGCGGGACTTCAGATGAACGGTGCTTGCGAAAAAGGGGCTTTATGAGCTTCTTAGGTAGCAACCAGGGTGGTGGCTAGGAATGGGTTTACGGATGGCTTGTGGGCTTTGAAGCCTATTTGCGGAAAGGCTCTTACGATGGGTCTTGTGGGAAGGGAGCTTTATAAGCTTCTTCTTCTTTTCTTCAAAATTCCAAGGCTAGGAATGGGCTTGTGGGTGATCGGTGGGAAGGGGCTTATAGGCTTCCTCTCTTCCTCTTCAAAATCCCAGACTAGGGATGATTGGTGGGAAGGGGTTTTGTAGCTTCTTCTTCTTCAAAGTCCCGGGATGGGCTTATTGAGTGATTGGTGGGAAAGGGGCTTAGGGAAGCCCCCATAGAAGCTTCCTAAAGAAGCTTCTATGAAGCTTCTAAAGCGTGCAGACGTGGAAAGAGGATGAGGACGATTCGTAAGGTCTTGGTGGCGGCTGTGAGCTCAACGACAGCAGGCGGCATCAACGGCAACAGCCTGACCATTGGCGTAGTGAAGGCGGGATGGCGCTTGGCAGCAGTCAGCTTGCAGCCTCTCCTTCTGACCGTCAGCGTCTAGCTTTACGGTGGCGGCTTCTCTAGCACAACCTCTCCCTTTGGCCATCGCATGCACCTTCTCAACTTCCTCTCCTCTCTCATGACGTCTCCTGCAGTCTCCCTCTCTCTCCATGGTAGCATCATGGCACATTGGCTGCTATCTCCCTCCTTTCTGTCCGTCTTCACCCTCTCTCACGGCCAGCAGAGTGGCGCGGCTCTTCACGGCAGCCTTATCCCCCTTCTTAGATGCAGCGTTACCCTCTCTCCACCCCCCCCTTCCTCTTCACCCATAGCCATGGCTTTTATAGCAAGAGGGAGAGGTACCTACCTCCCTCCACGTGCCTGACTGCATGGGCAGTAGCCCCCCCCATGGCTCCAGCTAGATGCTTAGTCATAGCACCTCCCTCTCTCCTCCAGCACGATCGTTGGCTGGATAATTAGAAAAGAAATGTCATAAATCAAAATTTCATCTTGATTTCTTTCCAAGAGGAGGTTCACATGAGTATACATTGACTTTGGTCTTGTTCATGCGAATGGAGATTCTACAATTTCACTGTCCAAATATTCAATGCCGGCATTCCCTTGCATGAGTATCGTACGGGTTGGAAATATTTACAACGGAAATATTACATTCTCTCCCCCTTGGAGGAATCGAGATGTCCTCATCTCGAGATAAACTGGGGGATATTGATGGTTGAGAGTGCTTTCATCCACCCAAGTGGCATCCTCCTCGAGATAATCTTTCCACTGGACGAGGCATTCCTTCAAGGTTCTGGATCTCAGTTGTCTCTTCCTAACATCTAAGATCCTGTCACACTGTAGCTCAAGGACTCCTTGGCTAGGCATTACCATTTGTTGGTCATCAAGTACATGGCTAGGATTAGGTACATACTTCTTCAGTAGGCTGATATGGAATACATTATGAACCTTTAGGTTCTCAGGGAGTTGCAATCTATACGCATTAGGTCTTAAGAACTTGAGGATCTTGTATGGTCCACAATACCTTGGACTTAGCTTCTTGCAATCTCCTAGGGATAGAGAACTCTTCTTTGGGCATACGTGAATGAAGACCATGTTTCCTTCCACAAATATTCTATCTTGACACTTCAAATCCGTGTATGCCTTCTGTCTATCCTTTGCAGCTTGGATGTCCCGAGAAAGGGAAATCATGAGCTTTGCACAATATCTTCTGCTTAAGTGACTGGTTTGCTGGTATACATGCCTTGTTCTGTAGTAGACAAGTCCATTATCAATGGAAAATTTTCCTGATACTTAGCTTGCAACTTCTGATTCTGCTCCTTGGTAGATATTTCCTTTATCATTGTTTGGTAGGCCAAATCATGGCATACTTCCTCTCTAGCTAAGTATAGGGTTGTTGGGCATAGATATTTTTATAGCTAGAGAATTGGCCGTTGATGGATTCTGCAAGATTAGGGAATTTAGGAATGCCTTGCGACTGAGTGCATCGGCAACTATATTCTCCTTTCCTGGTCGGTACTTGATTTAAAAATCGTATTCCTCCTATACTTCAATCCACCGACGTTGTCTCATGTTGAGCTCGTTCTGGGTAAAAATCCATTTGAGACTCTTATGATCGGTTACTAGAGTAAACTTGTTACCCAACAGGTAGTGTCTCCAAAGCTTTAGAGCATGGATGACAGCTAGTAATTCCAGATCATGCGTGGCATAATTCTTTCCATGACTCTTCAATTTCCTTGAAGAGTATGCTACTGGATGACCTTCCTGCATAAGTACACATCCCAAGGCAAGAATGCTAGCATCAGTTACTACCTCGAACTCCTTATTGAGGTCACAAAGCTTTAGAATAGGTGCTGATACCAAACTTTACTTCAATTTGTCGAAGCTATTTTGTTCGGAAGTTGACCATGTAATAGAAGTCTGCTTCTTTAGTAAGTCTGTAAGAGGTGCTGCAATCAAGGCATAGTTTTTTCGATGAAGATCCTATACCATCTTGTCAATCAAGAAAGCTGCGTATTTCCTTGACAGTTGTTGGTATTTGGCCATCCTAGAACATTTCTGACTTAGGCCGGCTGCACTGAGATTCCTTTGCCGATCTGATGAACCCCAGATAACCAATCTGATGTTTGAGGAATGCACATTTTGTCATCTTAGCATACAGCTTGTGTGACCTCCTTGTCTCAAGGAAAATCCGAAGTTGGGGTTCATGATCTCCTTCCTGTTAGGAATAGACTAGAGTGTGAGCAGGAAGTAATCAAGATATGGTCTAAAGCTATCCTGCATTAACCTATTGAAGGTGGCCGGCGCATTCGTAAGCCCTAATGACATAACTAGAACTCAAAGTGTCCCTATCTAGTGTTGAGTCTTTGGGATATCTTCTTCCTTGATTCTTATCTGATAGTAACCAGACCTAAGATAATCTTGGAGAAGATCTTGGCACCCTGAAGACTATCAAGAAGCTCATCTATTCTAGGAATATGATATTTGTTCTTGACTGTTGATTGATTCAACCCTCTGTAATCAATACATAGTCGAAGTGTTCCATCTTTCTTTTTATGGAACAATACTGTTGCTTCCCATGGTAAACTGCTAGGACGGATGTAGCCCTGATCTAGTAGTTGCTTGAGTTGTTCCTTTCAGCTCAATTGCTTCCAGTATAGACATTCTATAGGGTCTCTTCGCAATTGGCGCAGCTCCTATTACTAGCTTGATCTTATGATCTACTTCTCTTTGAAGCGGGAGTTCTGTTAACCTTTTCAGGAACTACGTCCACGTATTCCTTCAGCCAAGTGACCAAATCACTTTACTTCTTTATCAATATTCACAATCAAGACAATCGTTGAAAGAAAAAGTTTTATTCCATTCATATCAGCATAGCCTTTTTGAGGTACAATTATTTCTTGGGGCGATGGAACAAGTTGATACATTAATTCGAGGAGAATAAGATATTATTGCATTCAGCTACAGGAACTGAGTAGTAGTACGGATTGGGGTCATCGATTTTCAGGAATCGATAGTTCATTGGAAGATTAGGGTATCTTTTCCTTCGATATCCATTCTTCTCATGATGCCCCAAAACCTTGATTCAGTTGGCAGGGATTCTTTGAATCACTTCCCCGTACACATACTTATTCTGGTTAACCCTTCGACCCCCAACCTGTAGGGTCGCGTTTGCGTGAGCCTCAACAAAGAGGAACAGCTTCACAATCTTTAAATCCTCCATCCACTTGATTCTCTTCAAGTTAATTTGAAGGTACGCAGGTCGATAGGCAGTTATGTAATAGATCCCTGAAACACCCATCCATCTCCGTTCCACGTACACAAGCGATGGATTGTAAATGCGGTCTAGGATGTTTATCATCTCAACCCTTTGTCGATAATCTGTGGAATGCATCGCGGTCATAAACATGACTTGGAATACTAAGAACCTGTTCCATGCTTCATAATTCTGCAAGACAGCATTGAAAGTAAGGAAATGTTTGGAACAGTAACATTTGCTTTACTTCTTCTTATTAAAATTTCTTAAAAACAAGTCCTTTGTTGGTTTGCTCTGATACCAACTGTAACGTGTCCACTAGAATTATCCAGGACACGTCTTAGCAGTCCATCGGAAAGGATGTCTAGAAAGCTCCGCCCGGCATTCCCATGGAATGTTACGGGACTTGCGATCTAGGTCTTCCCGCGTCTGCCACGTAGCAGAAGTATCCTGGCTGTTCCCACTTAGGATCGACCTGAATTTGGGTTTTCCTGTTTGGTCATTAGCTAACAGCAACTAGCGTCAGACCCAAGCGAACTACTTTACGCAGAAATGCCAGGTCCGAAGCGGATTCACGCTGCACTTGGTTCAAGGAGAATGGGAAACAAGAGGGATGCAAAACTCAGCCTCTCTACCATAAGGCATAGTCCCATTCCGTTCCCCTAAAATAGCGTAAATCGGGTAAAACATAATTCTAGATCATTGCTTTCGATGATCCTCCCACTGTTCTTCGAGATTTTTAAGAAAAGTTCCCGGCTAACCGGGACCACCCAACCGTAGGATGGACCCATGGCCCATCCTCCGTACTTTCCTCAGTTTGTTTTAGTTATGTAATTATCTAACACATTAATTTGACATATAACAACCAGCTTCTTTAATTACTCCTGTTAAGCACTGGTTCCTTCACATAATCTTATCACGTGACATAGAAAAACAATATCAGATAAATTCTTTATTATCATTTCATCATTTTATCTTTGAAATACAAGGAGTTTCGCCCGTAGGCTTGTCCATAATCCGCCCGAAGGCTATCCAGTAATCCGCCAGGGATCACTATTCCAAGCTTCCGCCCGTAGACTAGTATGCGGGCCTCGAGATCCAATCGCGAGTCACGTTAGCCTCTTGTGCAGGACCCGGAAGGCGAGGGATTTACGGCCAGAGCCCCCCCTGGAACCCAATCGTCCTTCTGCTCCAAGTAGAACTCAACGGAGAGACCTCTCGCGGCGGGTTCGGTCCACGTTCCCGGCGCGGTCAACAACCCCCTTGGTCAGGGTCAGGCAGGCAGTCGGGGGTAATTGAAGCTGCCTCTCCCTTCAGGCCTTCAACCTGAAGCTTTAGATATCTTTTCATCCTTTAGTTCCTTGAGCAAACAATGCAAACAATGCTTCCTAAACTATTACAAGCATAATCAATTCCAGTGGTCGTTTATTTGGCCAATTTCTAAGGAGTGAATCCTTCTCTCCGAATGCATCCAGCATTCGATCTGGGATCAATTGCCACTAGGCATGATCCCCAAGGGTTTGTTTGTTCACCCTATTGTCCTTGGGTTAGGGCCATACCCTGTTAACCCAACTTAACCAATACCTTAGGTTTTATTAACAGTAAATCCTGGTGACCATGTTGCTCCAATTTATTGATTGATCATTTGCTTCCAAGCAAATACCTAACTTCCCTTTACTTGGCAATTATTCCCCAAGAAAGGTGATGTAATAGGATGATTACTCATCCTCTTGCAAGTTAAACTTGCGCAAGAACTTGCCAACCTCATTTCAAGAAATGGCAAAACTCTCTTGTGAACAAATCACAAGTCTATGTGATGTTGCAACTTTTTGCACAAGTGTCGCATCTATTCCATGGGATCATTTCACCCATTGAATGGCATTTTCTGGTCATGGAATTATCTCCAGATGAGAAGTAGGGTTAAGGGTGTCTTCTTACCCAACCCATTCCTAGTTACACTAGGTCAACAACGTTCGGTCCTAGGAATTCCAACTCAATCCGAGTTTCATCATTTGAACGAGTGGTCCTTAGGGTAGAAACCTTAGATTGTTTTTCGATTCCGTTCCATTCGAGTCCAATCGCTGTGACATATTTGGGGTACTCGGTTCAGGGGTTGAACAGTGCAGGTGCGTGCGCCAAAACTACAGGCGGACCCCTAATGTGCTAAACCCTAGCTAGCACTTGGAGTATATTGTATCGATTTAACCATCCTAAATGAGTCCTTTGCGGTTTAGGTGTTTTGGGTAAACCCATTTACTTGTCTTACGACAAGGACGAACCATTCCTAAAGATATTGTCTTGATCTAAGAGGGGGAAAACTGGTTGCATTACGTCATAACTCACGTAAGCACGCGATTCATTTCCTCTAGATTCGCAATCCCTAACTACTCTTGTTAAGACCAAGCACCTGCTAAAATTCATATAACTTCCATTGATCCTACTAGGACCTGGATTCACGATTCATGCTACTAAGCTTTTAGGGTTTTTATCTTAAAATGAACCGTGCAGCCTTTCCCTAACTACATTTCTGAAAGAAATATTCGTACACTGAATGAATGAAATTCTTACGTGCGATGAGTGTGCAACATGCAATCCTTTCCTAACTACACGTAGTTAAATGAGATTTATGCCAATTGAAGCTAGAGTTAACCTATTTAATGCAGCCCTTAGAATTATTCCCATGCTTTGCTATTTCCTACGGGTGATAACAACTTCCTTAATGAATCATTACCAAGAAGTTTTATCTAAAAATGTGACATGCCATTAATCTTTCCATGCCTAGTAAAAAGGTGTACCTCAATAATTTCAACCTTGTAATGAGGCAACAGTTGACCTAGGCTCGTCACTTTTGAATGCACAAAAGGAAATTTACTGGTAAGGTCCTAAAAATGCATAGACACCTTATGTTCTTTTTATCATTCCATTGAACGTACCAATGACCAATTTTCATATCTTGAGCTAATTCTAGTAAATGTTCAAATAGCCAATTCATTTTTCAATTGCATTTAACTTGACTAGTTGAATTTGAACATGCACGAGTGCTTCCTAATCCATGAAGTTATCGTGACTAATTCAATACTTTTGTGTGGAATCCAAATAGATAAAACCTGGACTTGTGGACTCCCAGAAATATCCTCGTAGCTACTAGGAGAAGATCCTTCCGCAGGCGCGCCTTGTGACTTTATAGGGCCATCGTAGGCATGATTTCGGCTTGTGGTTTGCCTTTTGCGGTCTATCAATTTTACTCATCTTGGTATGTAGCCTTATGATCTTTGCATTTCTCCATCGTACATAGGAGATTCCTTCGCGGGACTTCAGATGAACGGTGCTTGCGGAAAAGGGGCTTTATGAGCTTCTTAGGTAGAAACCGGGGTGGTGGCTAGGAATGGGTTTACGGATGGCTTGTGGGCTTTGAAGCCTATTTGCGAAAAGGCTCTTACGATGGGTCTTGCGGGAAGGGAGCTTTATAAACTTCTTCTTCTTTTCTTCAAAATTCCAAGGCTAGGAATGGGCTTGTGGGTGATCGGTGGGAAGGGGCTTATAGGCTTCCTCTCTTCCTCTTCAAAATCCCAGACTAGGGATGATTGGTGGGAAGGGGTTTTGTAGCTTCTTCTTCTTCAAAGTCCCGGGATGGGCTTATTGAGTGATTGGTGGGAAAGGGGCTTAGGGAAGCCCCCATAGAAGCTTCCTAAAGAAGCTTCTATGAAGCTTCTAAAGCGTGCAGACGTGGAAAGAGGATGAGGACGATTCGTAAGGTCTTGGTGGCGGCTGTGAGCTCAACGACAGCAGGCGGCGTCAACGGCAACAGCCCGACCATTGGCGTAGTGAAGGTGGGATGGCGCTTGGCAGCAGTCAGCTTGCAGCCTCTCCTTCTGACCGTCAGCGCGTGGCTTTACAGTGGCGGCTTCTCCAGCACAACCTCTCCCTTTGGCCATCACGTGCACCTTCTCAACTTCCTCTCCTCTCTCATGACGTCTCCTGTAGTCTCCCTCTCTCTCCATGGTAGCATCACGGCACATTGGGTGCTATCTCCCTCCTTTCTGTCCGTCTTCACCCTCTCTCATGGCCAGCAGAGTGGCGTGGCTCTTCACGGCAGCCTTATCCCCCTTCTTAGTTGCAGCGTTACCCTCTCTCCACCCCCCCCTTCCTCTTCACCCATAGCCATGGCTTTTATAGCAAGAGGGAGAGGTACCTACCTCCCTCCACGTGCCTGACTGCATGGGCAGTAGCCCCCCCCATGGCTCCAGCTAGATGCTTAGTCATAGCACCTCCCTCTCTCCTCCAGCACGATCGTTGGCTGGATAATTAGAAAAGAAATGTCATAAATCAAAATTTCATCTTGATTTCTTTCCAAGAGGAGGTTCACATGAGTATACATTGACTTTGGTCTTGTTCATGCGAATGGAGATTCTACAATTTCACTGTCCAAATATTCAATGCCGGCATTCCCTTGCATGAGTATCGTACGGGTTGGAAATATTTACAACAGAAATATTACAACTTGATAGCGTTTTTATGGAATTGAGGTGGAAGGAAATTCTACAAAATTTTCTTTTTAAAGGCCTCCCAAGTAGAGGGACAATCAACACTCTTGTGGACAATAGTCCACCATAATGATGCTCTATCTGCTAGATGGTTAGTGATGCATTTAAGTTTATCTTTCTCAGCATATTTCTCTTCATGAAAATAGTCATCAAAACTAACTGATGAAAGAAAAAACAATTTTTCCCTCACATTGCCCATTAAATGTACAAAATTTGAAATTTCTTTTACTTATATTGGCTTCTTTCCTTAGAGACTGTGCATCGAGTGTCATGTCAATCATATGTCAAATAATATCTTTAGGTTGCACTCCGTCTTGATTGACAGTGGATCGTTGAAGTATAGCTAGTTGTGCTTGTAAATTTGGACATGATCTTTGCTCTTCTTGAAGTTGCATCATAATTAGATCCAATTTTTGCTCCATACTTGGCTCTGGAAAATCACCTTCGCCCATAAAATCTTCCATGTTTTGATCAAACATCCTACAAAAATCTCAAATAACCTCATACACTCAAAATCTCGTTAGAAGGATGAGCGTAGCTCAAATCTGGGTTTACAAGGCTTGCTTTTTTTTTCTTGCAAATACGGCAATTGATGATGGTTTTCTTCCAAGCGAAAATTTCTTCCACCTTTGATAGTTTTTCCTTGCTTAGTCACACATAGGCTAAACGTGCATTGAGAAAAGATAGCAAAATATATTTAGTATGGGTGAATGAAATTGAAGCTAAGGAAAATCAAATGTATCCTAGGCATGCACAATTTCTTTCATATTATAAAGATTTTTTTGCTATTGATTTACCCGTTGGTTTACCACCTACACATCTCGAAGACCATAAAATAGACTTAGTCCTAGGTTCTCAACCACCATGTAAAGAACCTTATAGACATAATCAGATTGAATAAAAAGAAATCCAAGCACAAGTTGAAGAACTGTTGAACCGAGGACTCACTAGGCCTAGTAGTTCTTCTTTTGGTGCACCTTTCCTATTAGTTAAGAAGAAAAATAATACCTTTAGGATGTACATTGGCTATCATGCCTTAGACAAGATCACTGTTAAGAATAGATATCTGATTCCTAGGGTAGATAACCTCATGGATAAACTACAAGGGGCTTCTATTTTTAGCAAGATAGATCTCAAATCTCGATATCATCAAGTACAATTGGATACACCTGATATTTTCAAGATTGCATTTAGAACTTAATTTGTTCATTATGAATTTCTTGTTATGCCTTTCGGTTTGACCAATGCACCAGCTACATTCAGTTGTATGATGAATCAAATATTTTTGAAGTATCAGAATTGTGTGATTGTTTTCTTTGATGATATATTGATTTTTAATAAGAATGAGAATGAGCATTGTGAATAGGAGATGTCGTCATGCAAGGTTCACATCCCATAGCCTATTCTAGTTGCAAACTTAAACCCTTTGAGCTGAAGTATTCCACCTATGATAAAGAATTGTTAGATGTAGTTCAAGCCTTATGTCAATGGAAACATTATCTAATGGGATCCGAGTTTATAATCAAAACTGACCAACAAAGTATCAATTTACATCTCCTTAGTCACCCCACAAGTTTTTGACCGTCATATCAAATGGGATGCTTTCATTCAAATTTTTAATGCACTTATCCAATATTAACCCAGAATAGAGAATGTTATTGCAGGTGCATTGAGTAGAAGACCAAGTATCCATAATATTTATGTTCTATCTTTTTATTCCCTTATTCCTATGAAGGATACCTATGACTATGACCCCAGTTTTCAAGCTGATTGGAGGAACAAATTAGTCCTTCAAGGTATTTGATGGAAAGGGGGGGTCAGCCCTCTTTTGTCTTGCCACCTCACCTAGCATCGGGCTTTTTCTCACCCGAAATATACATGATAGACATTTATTATTAAGCAACCATCATGATATGCATTTACAAATTGAGAATTGGGCCTTTCATGATATGCATGATCAATAAGGAAAATGGGATGGGGAAAGGGGTTACCTTTGTAAATCAGTGACTCACTGGTTGCATCACTTACCCTTTTTTTTTACAAATTTTGACTTAATGATCAAGAATCAAGACCAAGCACGGTTATGGGTTAGGAGTTAAATTCTCAGCCAATAGGAAAGAAATCTGAAGTGTGCTCAGTCATTCATGCATTTCAAGAAGTGCATAATGGAAGAAGGCAATCAATTAGTGATCCATAGCTTCAGCCTAAGCAAGAATTCATGTAATTCTTTAATCTCTACAAGCAAGAGGTTGGGATCAGAAAGTGGTTGGAGAAGAGAGACCAAGAACCATGAGACATACCTTGCTTGAGCTTGGGGAAGAGGTAGTGCCTATCCACAAATTCATGGTTGTCCTCCTTCTTGTAGCTCGTGGTCATATGGAGCCTTCAATGTTCCGCGATGCAATAATGAAGAGTTATTGATGAAGGCCAAATTTTACTAGTAGCAAGATGGTAGTCAGTTTGCAGCCAAGTAGTACTCGCAACAGATACAAACAGCATAGCAACAACCATCTGCGACACCTCAGCGCAACAAATAGGATCGGCTTGTAGCTGGTGTTGGTGCTGTTTATGGAAGTCTTTCTAATAGTTTCCAAAGTAATGATCAGACTATTTTGAAAGCACACAATGGGAGGAAAAGGATGCAACCTGCATCCTCTTCTAGCCTAGCACATAGCAAAGGGACTGGAATAACTGTTGGGCCAAACTCTGCTCCATCTACTCCTTCTACTCAAACACCAGGTGATGTTATGTCTATTGTTGGTGCATTGCAATACAGTGGCAGCTCTTCAAAGCCTTTAATTCTATAGGAAAACTTGGACATGGTGACCCCATGTCTTTTGGAGTTCTTCAATGTCCAAAAAAGACCCTACATCTCAGCAAGTCTAGGGAGGGGCAAAAAATGCAGGATGTAAATAGAAAGAAGCAGGTTGATGTCAAGGCAGTATAACTTCCAAAAACAGTCACAGTACCCACTAGTGAATCGAATGTTTCAGGGGCCATAGTGCCTAAATGGCAAGAAGAATCTAAGTTGAGCAGTAATCGGGAGAAAGCCCCATAATCGCCACCATCTACCACCAAGTTGGATTCTGAAAGTGTCTCCAATATGGATAAGAGCTTTGGCTGTGGATAACTTTTTGAAGGACCGCTTGTAGACTTTGGTTTTCAAGTCAGGAATGGAAAAGTCAATCCATTATGCTCGTGTTCAATCCTCCAATTGAATCTAGAAATATTGCAATTGCTCTTGCTTCTGTGTGTTTTTCTTGAGCATGTGAAAATTTGGAGGAGTTAGGTCCCGGTGCCAGAGGCGTGGTGAGGATGTGGTTCATCCATTGAAGGTGTCTTTGGAGGATTTGTACAATGTCACATACAAGAAGCTCTCTTTGTCTAGAAATTCTCTCTACCCAAAATGCAAAGGCAAGGGTTCAAAGTCTGGTGCTTCCATGAAGTGTACTGGATGTCAAGGGTCAAGTATGAATGTGTCTATTTGGCAGCTTGGGCCTAGCATGATTCAACAGATGCAGCACATATGTCCTGACTTTCCTAGTGAAGTTGATGAAGCGTCTTTGATACCATCACTGGTGACATTGTCTTTATTCTTCAACTCAAAAAGCATCCAAAATTCAAGAGGAAAGGTGATGAATTGTTTTTGGAGCATACTCTGAACCTGATAGAGGCCCTATGTGGTTTCAAATTCATTGTCACCCACCTTGATGGGCATCAACTGTTAATGAATTCAACACCTAGAGAAATAGTGAAACTTGGCCAATTCAAGGCTATAAATGATGAAGAAATGCATGTTTATCAGCATCCTTTTATGAAGGGGAAGCTATATATCCACTTCTTTGTTGATTTCCCTGAGTCTGGTTCACTTTCTCCAGCACATTGCAAGACCTTGGAAGATATACTATCTTCCTCTTGCATATGCTATAGCTGCGATCTCAGGGCTCAGAGATATAGCAGATCGTCTAGCGAAGAGCTTGGTGATGGGTGGAGGCACCATCACAACCACAGCCATCATTCACTGTGTTAAGCATATGCTGTGTTGCATCCTCGCTGACATCCACACTTGTGGGTGATTCAACCTGCCCATTGCCACTCACTCCTGACCCTTTACCTTATTCTTCACCCCCACTTTCCCTAATTCAAAGCCCAACACCATAGCACTTTGGTCTTCCATGCCTCCTCATCGACACCACCTTGATTGCTTGCGGTCGGTGCCCACCATAACCATCCCATCTTATGAAGAGGTGCCGTGCATTGCTATGTCACCTCTTGTGCAGTGACAGATTCTCAATCACCAAGGACCATGGTAGAGCTTCTATGAGCACTTCAGCATCTATAGATGAAATCCTTAAACAACTCTAGGGAGGCAGCAACTTTTAAGCAGCCCTTGTGGGCAATAAGGCTTGCTGCACAATAGCAATAGATTCACAGTGCACATGTGAAACCCAAGTCTAGATATGCATTCCAGTAGGTGATGGGAGCATGCAAGCTGCCACAGAACCCTTGTCTACACCCCTTGAAGCATGAGTGGAGTCTGGTCGTGATCTATGAACCAAAATATATGCCGAGTAAGGAAATGAATGGACCAGCAGTGTCTACACGAAAAAGAAAATGAGCTACCATTCTTACCCTTCCGCCTCCATATGCAGTCAAACCTTTATTGAGCTTCCCAAGAATGGTACTCCCTGATTTAGTAACTAGGGTTCCTGAACTAAAAAGAAACTAAAACTAGAGGGAGGAGAGAAAGAAAAAGGGACCAAATACCTAGGCTCTGATACCAATTGTAATGAAGGAAACTTAGGAGAAAGAAGGAGAGAAGGGAGAGACTTCATAGGAGAGAGAAAGAGGATGAAGATAAGAGAAGAAGAGAGAGAAAGACTAGCAGAAGAGAGAGAAAGACAAGAAAAGAGAGAGAAAGAGGAGGGAAGCCATGAAAGCTAGAAGGAAGGGGAAAATACACTTGATTATTGATAAACAGATGCCCTAATTTGGTCTCTCAACACCTTATATACCCCATTGGTATAAGTGTGTATTCCCATGCTAACCCGTGTCCTACCCATCTATCCCAACTCTTTTACACAAATGATGCTAGCATAGTAGTAGAAAGCCTTGATGTATGCAATTTCATGGTCAATGCACCATGCAATACATGACTGCCTCCTCATATATGTAGAGCTTCCTTCATTGTCTAACAAGTTGGATCCATCACCATAATCCCAAAACTCAGGGTGAGGATCACTTGAGGATTCTCCTCACTTTTGCAACCATCACTGATATTCTCTATGACCAAAGTGATCTGGTATATGATATTACTAACATTAAAAAATAGCACAAGGGCCTAGCAGTCTATAGATAAAGCATATGATATTCCACTCTCATAGGGTATAGTGTCACTCAATCAGCCATTGACATACAGACAACAGTCGTGTAGTATCTTGTATCAATTGTCCAACCATAGCATGTTACTCTAGAAGTTGAGAAAGACAACTCTTTCATGTGTCCCATTTCCAACAAATCTTTGAAGGATTGACCAATTACTACCATTCAAAGGCCCAAGGAGGAAGATAATGGGGGCAATATTTGCATTGAGAGAAGCTTTTTGAAGAAGATGGATCAATTGTTGGAAGAATTAGTGCCTAGCCTATCTACATGTGCCTGTGTAATATGCAAGATGCAAACACAATTCCTTGATTACTTTAGATCATTAACCTCACAACACAATATTAGTGAGTTTGGGAATCTCCCAATTCCCATTTTTTGAATACTAAAAAGGTGGCACTGGATAACATGCCCATAAGTTTCTCAAAATCGTATGATGTGACATATCATTGGAAAGCGCTTGAAAAATGGAATCTATTGAGCTATAGAGCACTCAATTTAGAGTTATAGTGTTCAAGTTATGAAAAATCCAAATATTTGACCACGTGTCCCAAACTTATGGGAAATTCCCATATTCCCTAATATGGTGTTTCACCTCTTATCACTCAAAAAACAAGAAATGTTGTACTCTACTCTTCCCATCCAAATCTCACAATCTCTTAAGGAAATAGTGGTCCTTATGATGGTGATCTGGTAAGACAACCCATCTCAACATTTAGAAGCCAATAAAAAATCAAGTTTCACAATCTATCCCCCAAGCTCCTCATCAAAATCAAAATCCAAGAAAATCACTATCACATCTCTCTCAAGAAACTCCTCACTGAGCACACAAAACCCATCCATAAAATTCCCTTCAAAACCTATAAGTTTTCCCAATCCAAAACCCTTAAAACAACCCGTAGTGTTAATGATAAACACATCATCTAAAAAAATCCACATATCCCTACCATCCACCCTAAGAGAAAGCATGACAAATCTAGGGTTTTTGAATCATTATACCAAATTTAGCTTCATCTCATAACAATCTAACCAATTAGAAAAGTCTTTAAAAATGCTAGAAAATAATCCTCCATTACTAGAAAGCATGCAAACATACTATAAAGCCTTTTTGGAAGGAGGCAAGGTTGGGTTTGTCAACTTGTGGCTATTCTAAAGAAGATGGCACCATGAGAGTCAACCCTTGCTTTGCCACCACCACCCGATGTTCCTCTTCAACATTTATTAGCTCTTGAATCGGTTCTTCTCATGTATATGTGATAGCAACAACCTATGGAGTTGTATCTTCATCGCTCTCCTCCTCTAGGGGTGTATCAAATGTAAGGAGGTAAATTGCCAATGCACAATCACACTCCACGAGATCCTAATGTGCTATACCTAGTTCACTGCCAATGGGAATAGTGCATACTCTGTGAGAAGGATCCACATGGGCCAGACACCTATTCACCACTTTTTGGTGATTCTTCCTTCCCTAAAATACCATGAGCTGTTTCAGAGGCACCTAAGTCATGTCGAATCCCTCGATGGAGTATGTGCAGGTAGCAATGGTGCTCACAAAGGCTTTCAAAACCTGAAGGGGGGATTCAGCAATGAGAGCACACTTTGAAGGTTGAATTTCTTGGAGAAAACCTCAAATATCTCATCACCTTGGTTGGAAAATATAGTATCGTGGATCCACTCATCAAAGTGTGCACGAGCATCCATCGTAGTAGGTAGGAGAGATGTGGTGGATATAAAGAGATGAAGACAAAAAGTGTGAAATGAAACAATGAAATAAGAGCTAAACTAGTTCTACCTTAAAAACCTTAAGTTTGAAACCATTAAGGGTTGTTCACATACGATATTTAGTTATGGCTTTACTTATTTCTTTGTAAAGTTTACATGAATATGTAAATGTGTTGATGTGAAAAGTGTATAACAAGTGTATGATTTTGCATAAATACCATAATTTTTAAATATTGCAAGTTTGCAAGCGACAATATTCTATTGGCCAAAAAAATCCAAAAATTTATAGGTATTGGATATTACAACTTGTGGTCTTGGGATTTTAGGGAGACTCTACAATTTCTAAAATATGTTGAGCCACACACTTTTCGATGGTAACACTATCCTCAGCTCAGCTTCAAATTTTCCTACCATCTAGTTTAAAATAGAAGCTAACATGTGGATTCTGCATCAACATTGTAATATCCTGGTGCATTCCTGGTGCATTATACTCAAGGGACAATCATCCTCCATTGGCAACACTTGGGGCTCACAGCCCTCACAAATGATAGTAACATCCACAACTGCACTTTCATGCATGTCTTGATCAAGGCACAACCATTTACCATTGAGCAACCTCCATCTACGATACTTGAAAACTAGGCATAAAGTCTGTCATGTGAAAAAGTACTTGTAATTGGAAAGGAAAGCTAGCTGGTTCATCCCAAAGTAAGATAATAGTCAACTAAGAGAGAAAAATTTTACCTGAAAGTCATGTCCCTTGTTGTGACTCAACACTCCACCGTGTTAGGATTGTCAGTCAATTTTTATGTCCAAGTTTTGCCTAGAATCCTTGTTACATAATCCTCTGATGCACTTTTTATGACATATGTGCTTTTGGTATAACTCAAACACTTACATTACTTGAACATGTGTGCAAAAATTGCAATCGGCATGAGCCATCTTAGATGTACATTCTTTGAGCCAGTGCTTGGCTTCATAGAATTCAATATGTCTACTGAAATTTTTGTGCTACACATGTGCAAAATGTCGCTACTACACAATGGCCTTTCTACACTATTGAGATTCAATATGTGCATAGACTCAAGGGTTCCATATTCTCGACCCCCCTTGGGCAATATGTACTTGGAGTCATAGAAAAAACAAGGTCCTCTGTGAGTTGCTAAGTTGTATGCCCATCAAAGAGAAATCTACCAATTTCAAGGTGGTAACACTTAAAAGAACTTGTGAAACTCTCAAAATTTTGCCACTCACAGCAATCTGAAGGGTATACTTCTATAAATACGAGACAAGGTATTATATAGATGTCATGAAATTTCTCATTCTCAATGAATTGCAAATATGTTTGCAATGTTTCGTTGAAAGGGCATAGTGGGCGCAATATGTATTTGTTTTTGCATGAATACATGTTGTACAAACGCCTCTGTTACAATGTGAGAATCAACATTCCTTTGTCTGAGAGCTAAAATTTTACCCTTCCAGTACTTTGATACATCAACAATTGCAAATGCTTTCACCCTCAAAGATCCCTTCATACTTGGATGCGTATGTACCTAAGACAAGTAATGATACGTATCAGTGATCCAATTTCATTCTTCATCTTTTCTATTACATACTTCTATTGAGGGAATGCTTGTTCTTCTCTCAGGCATTATAACCTACACATTATATGTAAATAAGTATGTATTAATTCCTAAATATTAAGCATTTTAAGTTTGTCTAGTAATCACCAATATGCCATACAAATCAACATGGCATTAAGAGATGTTTACACTTTTGTAAACAGATATAAACATTGATATCAAAATGCATGTGGATATGTACATCGATACAAAGTATAGGTTCAATCTCA
The DNA here is from genome assembly GCF_053477565.2 of Lygodium microphyllum. Taxonomy (NCBI): domain Eukaryota; kingdom Viridiplantae; phylum Streptophyta; class Polypodiopsida; order Schizaeales; family Lygodiaceae; genus Lygodium; species Lygodium microphyllum. The sequence continues at coordinate 28,282,558 of NC_141137.1, forward strand.
AGACATCACTTTAATCATATCATTTACATGAAATATAATGAAAATAATAGCACAAGAATACTCATAGAATTTTGCCAAAATAAATTTTATTATAATGAATAGGATTCTGATTTGACTCAATACATTGTATGAAATGTCGGTATTATAGAGTAGTTCTTACAAGGATAACAGCCACGTGTCATGCAAATCTTAATAGGCACATTGGATTGACACATGAGATATTCTAAGACTCAACAGATTGTGTGTTATATGGACGATATGATACAAGAGTTTCATGGATCATTGCTAATTAGCATGGAGATCCAATTGGACACATAGGACCAATAAAGCTGAGGACTTTTGAACCATTGACTTCCAGCAGATCCATATCATCCAACACAAAGAAATCACTCACCACATCAAAATAGTTGATTGATAATTATGTGCTTCACCTAAACCTTGTTCAATACCTACATGTACAAAAAAATACCTGCATGAATCCCTCATAACAAAAATACTTGCATGAATCCCTTTTAGCAAAAAATATCTAGATAACTACATGAATAAAAGCAATACAAAATAGGGCCAGTTTACGTATAATTTGATCTGCTGAAGATAAGATTGAATCTGTAATATTTCCGCAAATGAAATATTAACGACCCTAGACCCCGCACACCCCGCACAAAAAGCAACCCAAAGTAATCTCCCACAATAAAGATACATTAGCAACCAATTTGTTCCAATCAGCTTGAAAACTAGGGTCATGGTCATAGGTATCCTTCAGAGGAATAAGGTAATCAAAATATAGAATGGAAATATTATAGATACTTGGTCTTCTACTCAATGCATCAACAACAACATTATCTCTTCTGGGTTGATATTGGATAAGTGGATGGAAACTTTGAATGAAAGCAGCCTATTTAATATGATGGTTAGAAATTTATGGCTGACTAAGGAGATGTTTGATACTTTGCAGGTCAGTTCTACTAAAGTAGAGTACAAGGAAGCTTGCTTTGCTACAGATGAAGCAATATGCTCAAGAAGGATCCTATGGCATATGGGAGTAGAGTATGAAGATCCAATAGTACTAAGATGTGACGATCATAGTTGCATCACCATTGAAAAAAATATAGTTTTTTCTATACACACCAAACATGTCAAGATCTAGTATCATTATGTGCATGATTTGATCACGATAAGATAGTAGAGCTTCCTCCAATGGGGGAGAATAGAGCAGATATCTTCACCAAAGCTCTTACAAAGGATCTTCTTCAAATTCATCTTCGGAGACTCAGCATTGGTGGTCAATAATGTAGTTGACCTATGGGTGGACATTGAGGGGAGTGTTAGATATGCTTAATGCCCCACTCTTGTAAGGTGCCACCACTGATCAATAGTGATCTAAGTTGTAAGGGCCCCATTATGAGGAGAATCCATGTGTGAGCATAAACATTGGGTAGGTCCTAGCATGTATGTTAGATGAGGTCTATGTGATTGGAAGGTAAAAAGGTGACCTTTGTGGATCTAGCCTTTGTATTAGATAGAGTAGTTATGTCGATTGAAACTTGAGGTACAATGCATTCAGTTGTGGGTGTAAAAGTTATCAGAGACCCTATTTTGGGATTTGGGGGTTGGGGAAGTGGCCTGTAGTGGTTGGGGAGTCTCAAGGAGCTAGTAGCCCTATGATAGGGGTTTGGGAAGAAATGCTCTTGATTGTGATGTTAAAGGAAATATTATTTGGTTGACTAGAGAAGGTTCAAAATGTGGTTGGGTATGCCAACTAGATTACCTTCTTGTGGGAGCTTTCGCTCAACCGCCAAGACCCATGGACCGCTTATTGTTTCAAGTGTTCCAAGTGAGCTCTAATGGCTATCTCTCACCTAGCTGACGCGCCGTCGATCCTACGAGTGTAGTGAGCTTACCTTGATGCTCGATCGAGTACCCTCCTCGCTCTTGCAGTCTGGTAGCTCCACAATCCTAGATGCTAGCTCAAGCATCCTCAAGCCTCCTCCATCTCCAAGCTCCATCCTCCATAGCCGTGCGCGCAAGAGGAGAGAAGAGAAGAGAAGAGAAGAAGAGGAGAGGAGATGGTGAAGAGCTTCACCCTCTTGATCCCTCACTCTCACACACACTCACTCCCTCACACTCTCACACTCCCTCTCTCAAGAGCACACACAAGCAAGAAAGAGAGAAGAAGAGAGGAAGAAGAAGACTCCTTTTGCCACACACCAAAGAATGAGCTTCTCATTCACTTTTCAACTTTATATACAAAACCCTAAATCCCTTTTGGGCAGTCATCCCCTTTTCCCCTTTTTACATGGCCGGCCATGGCCTAGGCCCTTTTCCCCATTGTCCTTCTATCTTCCTAGCTTCCTTTTCACTGCCCATCTACATTTACAAATTTCACGGGTGAGAGCCCGGTGCTCTTTTACAAGATTTCAGGGTGCGCGTTTTTATTTAAAAATGCGCCTTTCCCCTTTTGTATTTGCCTTGGACTTTTAAGGTTGCCCTTGCGCTTTTGGCCTTTTCTCCTTTTCTTTCTTTAGTCGGGCTACCTTTTTTCGCCTTTGCCCTGCGTCTTTTCCACTTCCTTTTGCTTTCTTCGTGTTGGGGTTAACATCACCCCCCTCCTAGACGAGTGCCAGTCCCATGGCACTCATTGTTGTAGGTAGCAGGTGGTAGCATGCACCGAAGACCTGGGTGACAAGAACGCCTGTGGTTTTCGTGGGGTTTGCATTGGTGGCCGGTACACGTGTTGGTTTGTTGGGGATTCTACACAGGACTATTCTTTCCGGGCTTGTCGGATGGTGAGGGGTGAGCAGTCAGAGTTGGGTGTTGATGAAGAACGAATGACACTTCCGTTGTGGTCTTCAACACGTGCAATTGAAAACCTCTCAGGTGGTCTCTCCCTAAGGGTAGTGCTAGTCTTCCCTATTGTGCACAAGTAATATTTGATTAGTTTGGGAGACAGGTCGAACTCTAAGCAAGCTAAGAGTATTGTCCTGCACTTGAGGACCCAAATTGTGAATATACTTCAGTGGAGGCATTATGTGAGTGCTTGTGCATACTTAGATATTACTTAGTTAGAAGACTGTCGGCCTGATTCCTTGTATAGAAAGGGGTCGGTGAAGCAAGGGGCTAAGTTGATGGAAAAATGTGTCAATGAAGACGCTTGAAGATTGCTAGAGACGTCATTATGGTCTTTCCATTGTCTTTCAAGCCTTACTTACCACGGTGGGTTGTAATGGCATTGAGATGAGTGCAAAAGAATATCATGGGCGAGGCGAGCTCCCTAGGTATGTCCTGCCCTTAATGTGTCCTCAATAATTGTGGGGAATGTATGAAAGGGCTAGGGGATTAGGGACACAGCCAGTCGACCAAGGTCGCTAGTCATACCTAATTTGAGGATCCCTAGGTGCGGTGCTGTGATCGTGTGCGCTTTTTCTTTCTTTCTTTTTTTTTTTTTGCATGAGGAGGCGTATACCTGGAGGCACGGTACAAGGGCATGACAGGAGTTTACTCCTCGTCATGTGAGTAGTGGGTAGGGGTTGGTGGAGGGCGGGGGGCCTTGTTAAGGAATTTTCAACTCAACAAGTAGCCTTTGATGTGGAGGCGGGTTTTGAGGGTGGTGGTAGAAAGAAAGGGGTGGTTGCACTGGGTGAATTTGCTATCGTTCATGTCTTCGAGTAGTGCACCACAGAAAGATGGCAAAAGAGAAGCACGCATCATGAGGGAGTCATGTGTTGTTGTCTATGGCATTGGGGTCAAAATAGAGGGGTGGGAGTGGCGTTCTTGGGGTGCGGGCTCTTGGTGGACTAGGATCCTAATTAACCTAAGATAATTACAAGTGGTGATGAATGGGGGGTCGGGGCAAGAGGTGAATTCGCTAAGAAATTTATCTATAGAGCTATACAAGTCGGGGAGGGTGAAGAGGAGGGCGTTTCTATGGGAGGCGCTATTGGTATTATAGATGATGGGGAAATCAAACCTGCCGTGGATAGACGGATTGAAGTCCACTCCTACTCTTCGAGGATATGGCATGAAAGTGGGGTCGTTTCTTTCTGAAGGGAGGGTGTTGCAAAATGCCATCCACGCTTCCAGGTTGACGTCAAAAATGCGTCTCCTCCAGGTGGGTTGGCAATTATAGCCTTCCACTGATCTAGGCACCTGGAGGACTTTATCTTGCCAAAACTCACGGTCCTCGGCTCCCCAAGCAGTTGGGTGAGCCTCACGCTCCGCAAACCATTTGGCTTTGAGCCTTGCCCCCATGGTAATGACATCCTCCACCAGTTGAGTGGGCAGCACCCTATTCAAGGTAGCGGGAAACTCAAAACGCAAGTCGAAGGGGTCGCAGTTATACTCCTACTGTTCCCAGATAATCAGTTCGGCACAGAATTCGGCAGGGGAGTCTTGGGTGTGCAGTAGGAGAGGGGCAGGCTGTCTCGGGACAGGTCTGGCATTCAGCTTTCTTCTTGCCTTCTCCACCATCTCTTTCCTACGGTTGGTTTGGGCCGCTCTTCTCTCGGCAGACGTATCAGGGGGCTGTACTTCGGCTTGTTGTGGTTGAGGGGATGGTGGGACGTATTCCTCCTCCTGAGTCCCAGATCGAGCTCCGGTTCATCCCCTCGTGCTTGCTCATCTTCTTGTGTTTTTTCCTTTGTGAAACCGAGGTCATCTATCTCCTGTGCCGTCAAGCCTACTTGTGCAAGATATCTTCTCTGCTCTTCTTGGCTCTGCGGCGGGCCTCCTAGCTACAGTGGCACGTGCAGACCTGCTGTGAGAGCTCTGCATGCAATGGCTAGTTTCCTTTGCAGCTGATCATTGGCTTCATCTCCTTTTGGTCTGGTGGCGTGGAGCACTGTATTGAGAAAGGTGTGCTACTAGGCTATCATGGAGAGCTGGGTTGCTTCTGCCTGATTCTCAGCCAGCACCCTGTCTCCTTCAGCCTTGACTAGCCAGCGTGCTAAGTCTCGTACTCTATGCTCGTTATGATCGGACCATTCTTTTGCCCTTCTTTCCATATCTTCCAGGCTCTCCCCCTGATGGAGGGTCATTGCCATGAGTTGTTGCTGCTGGGCCTCGAGCTTAGGGTGCAGGCGGGACTGCTCATGGCGTTCCTCTCCGATTTGCGCATTGAGCTGGTCCAGCTTCAACTGCATCCTTCACACCTGTTCTGCCCTTAATTGATCCAGCTCTGCAGCCTCCTGTCTGATTTTGTCAAGCTAGCTTTGCGCTTCCAGATTGGCTGTAGATAACTGATCATTCTTGCGCCGAAGGTGGGCATTCGTTTCCCTCTCCCCGTTGAGACGCTCTATCAGGATTTTCCTTCTTCCCTCCCAGGCAGCGTCGCATTACTTCAGGGCTCTTAGTTCTTCTGCCTCCTTAGTGCTAGCTTCCTCCTTGAGCACAACAATTTCCCTTTGATATTCTGTTATCTGCTTCACTCTATCCAGCTGGAGGGCGGCTTGTGATTCTCGTTCCGCTGCCAGCTCCTCCACGGCTATCCTCCTTTCCTGTCTGGCTCTTTGCAACTGTGCGAGCACCTCCTTCACGTACTCGTCGTAGTGGCCTGCTGGAGGTGGGGGGTGGGGCATGGTTGTAGTGGTGGCAACCTCTTCTAATTTTTATCGTTTCAATTCCGACCTTGGCTCCAGTTCGGCCGAGGCTGCCCTTTTGGCTCCTGAAGCTGGGGTGGCCATGGCCGCTTCCCTTGCCAGCTCCCTTTCCACCAGAAACTGCAGCCAGGTGACCACATTGCTCTCGTCGACTTTTGGGGTGTGCCCCCGGGTGGCGGTGGCAGGGGGTGTCACCGTGATAGGGGTGGCTTGCATGGGTGGCATGAGGAGAGGGGAAGCTGGCCTGATTAGGTCCTTTCCTTTTCCTTCTGCAGGGGGCAGGTGCACAGTTTCTGACACACCAGTACTGGTACCGCGTGCCTCATGTTGGTGCGGACCCCCTGCTCCTTCCACGTCTCTTCTTTCCTGTTCCTCGATGGAGCGACTGGTTGCCAGCTCCAAATCTTCCTCTTCCTTCCTTCTCAGCTCCTCCTCGGCCCTCTTTTTCCTTTTCTCCTCATCCCTTACCGACTCCCTTTGGGCCCATTCGAGCTCTTCCTTCTCTTTCTTCTTTCGCTCCTCCTCTCTTTTTCCATGTAGGGCCTTAGTTCGTTGTTCCGCCTTCCTTTTTGTGTAGCCTGGGGTTCTCCCTCCTCGTCGGTGTCCGTTTCCATTTCATCAGGCTGCTCTTCCGCGTGAGGCTGGGAGTGCGACGGTGATTCGCCACTTTGCTCGTCACCTCCCTGTTTGTCTTCTCCTGCTTGTCCCTGCCCTATCGCTTCGTGAATGATTGCGGTAAGGGCACCTCCAAGCCCTATGGTGGAGGCCTTGGAGGATGAGGCTTTGCAGTCGGGGTGAAGGGGATTCTCCTGCCATGGCTCTTCCTCCTGTCGCCAGGGCCTTTGCCGAAGCCTCAATTGTCTTTCTTACGAACCCATTGAGGTTCACCTTGTCCAGCGATTGCGCCACGATGCTTTCGAGCAGAGGTATGTTGATTCTGGACATAATGATGTTGTACCACTGGCTTGAGAAGAGGGCATGCATCATCTTTGCCTGCAGCTGAATCTCTTGGTTGGGGATGTCTGCCAGGCTAATTCCGTCGTTGGTGTGGACCTTCACTTTATCCATCCCCAACATGGCATATATGTCTCTTTTTGGTTTCCTTTCCACCTTGTTTGGCAGCCCTAGTGCCCTTTCTACCAGCTTAGCTCGACCTGCACTTGTCTGGTAGCTTTCCTGTCTCGCACTGTGACGGTGCCCCTGTTTCTGTTGAAGGTTCGCAAGAACTCAGCGCACAGGGTGTAGTTTATCCTCTGGCCCACTGCGTCCAGGTACCTCTATAGGTGGCATTGCTCTATAATTTGACGTACCGCCCGTTCTTCGATGACTACGTCGTCCAGGTTGAATATGTGGCGGAACTTCAGCTGGTTGAATGCTCTTGTTTCCACCGTGAGGCCGTACTTCACTTAGCCCTAACTTTTCCTTTCAGACTTCTATCACCTCCTTTTATATGGCATTTCAATTTTGAGCCTTTCACACTTGGTTTACTTTTTAGATTTAACTTCGTTTATCTGAGCCTTTCACACTTGGTTTACTTTTTAGATTTAACTTTGTTTATCCCCTTACTGCCCCTTCCCCCTTTTGGAAAAGAAGAATCCGTCCCAGGATTGGAGGTTGTGGGGCCAAGGCATTCATGTTTATTTGTGTAAGAGCCAAACATAGAAGTTGGGGTTATATTCAAGGTGTGCAGCGCAGTCCAGGTCACAGGGTTGAATGCCTACATGTGTGATGTACGTGAGGACATCTGTGAGCAAATCACTGGAGTCGACCCAATTTGCGATGTGGAGCTCTTCCTCTGTTAAGAGGCGGTCGAGATGGGGGTGCCCTGAGATATGATCGTCCATGGACCGACCCCGAAGAGTGGTTAACACTCTATACGAGGTAGGCGCGACGTAGGTGGGATCATACTCGGCCATTTTGATGGCTCGGCGTTGTTCGGCGTTGGTCATTATACGGCATCCGTCGACTTCCCATTTCAACCTAAGAGCGTACCACTGCTTCAAGAAGGGTGATCCCGTATCCGCCAAGTGGGATAACCTTGCGCTCTCTTGGCCAGTGATGACAGGCATTGTCCGTGGGTCAAATGATGTGATGAGGTGTTGCTTAATGGCTTGCTCTTTGGAGACCTCAGTAGCGTGCAACTCGGCGGGGCAGAGCGAGAAGCCTGTACAAAGGCGAATTCAAAAGTATCCCAAGAGCAAGGCATATTGCGCACGTCTGTTACAAAGGGTTCTGCTAATAGTCCCAAGTCCAGGCAATCATAGCTGAGGGCCAGTGCAACAAAGGTGGCATCGAGTTCTTTGATGCAGTCCACCACATCAGCTCCAGTGTCCTCTGCAAGGTCAGCGGCCAGCGTTAGAAATGACTTTCGTTCATAAGAGGGCTTAAGGCCCGCGCGTGGTTGAGGTTTGCTGGAGCTGGAGGTTCTGACAGTACAGAGTTGCAGCTGGGGGTCCGTTTGAGTCGGCAACCTAGGTGTTGGCAAGATGGATGGGTTGGGTCTGATCTCAGGGGCTATGCTGCTGCAGTCAGCTAGGCTGTGGAGCGGCGGGTTGAGTTGGTTAGATGATGCCACTTGTGGTGATGGCCGTTGTTTGGGCTGATAGACGTGTGCGACACTCTTGGGTTGACACGTAGAGGGGTCAGATGAGTGGGGTGAGCCCTGCGATTCATGGTCTTGAGGCATCGGGGGACAAGGACTTATTAGACTTGAGGTCGACGTAGAACTAGTGCGTTTGACAATTGGGCTTTTAGGGATCCACAGCGAGGCATTCCCCTCATAGTAGCCTTGTGCACGCACGAGGATTTTAGGGACCCATATTTGTTTAGTCACGCAGCACTTGCGATGATGGCATCTTGGTTTCCTAAGTTTAGATTTGTAGGTCTTCTGCAGACATGAGCGTCTAGTTCTAGGCGGTTCTCGAGGCTGCTTAGGTACCCATTGCAAGTGAGGCTGTTGGGGTTTTGCTTTGGGTGCTGCGGGCTGCAGTTTATGGGGATCTTGGTGCGGTAGATATGCATGGCCCCCCTCCTTAGTCCTAGCTACGGCTGTTTCTATCAGTGGCCCTGTGAGCGGTGATAGGGTTACGAGGCCCTTGGTGAAAGTCGTGACAATACGCACGTTGCCGATCGTTAAGTGGATGCATTGCGACTCGTAATCAACATTGCAGTGGGTCTGCTTTTTAAAGGTTCGCCCGAGCAATGACTCTGTGCTTGCATCCATGGTACTTGGCAACACGTAAAACAGCATGGACTCGGCATGTGCCGAGAATCGGGTAGGATTGATCCCCGTATGGGCTTAATTTGGCTGTTGTGGGATGAAGTATTGCCGTGCCAAGCTGGATCCAATGCTTGTGCGTTAAAACGTTAAAATCCGCCCCCTCATCAATCAGGGCGTCGAAGGAGCACGTTTGCTTGGCAGTGACCGTGACAGGGAGGTAGGCGGGTTCTACAGGCTCCTCCTCATTCTCGCAGATTTCCGTAATTGTGGCTACTCGTATTTTGACGGGTGGTTCCACCATTGGTGGCTCATGCAAGGGATGAGTGAGCAGGTAGTACTTCTTGACCCGGCTGCCATTGAAGAAGCCCATCCCTTCACCATCCAGTGTTTCCAACTCGACATTACCAGTTCGGCTGATTGCCCGGACCTTGAAGGGTCCGAGACCTCTGAATTTTATCTTTTTCTTATGTCCTTTAACTGAGTAGAGGAGCACTAGGTCACCCTGCTCAAACTCCCGTTGCTTGACATGTTTGTGAAACCAGCTTTTGCGTCGGGCTTTCTTATAGATAAGTGCGTGGGTGGCTAGAAGACGAACCTCTGACAGGCGTTCCAGCTCAACCAAGCGTTGCATCCATGCTTCCTTCCCTTCCCATCGTTCTTGGAGTGCTATCCTCAGGCTAGGGACGAAGAACTCTAATGGGAGAATGGCCTATGTCCCATAGGTTAGCCTAAAAGGTGTTTGATCGACGGCCATTTTATAAGCTGTTCGGTAGGCCCACAAGGCTGCCATCAACTTGTTATCCCAGTCACTTCGTGAGGCTGAGACTACTTTAGTCAGGACATTGATGAGAATTTTGTTGGTTGATTCTACCTGGCCATTAGCCTGAGGGTAGTATGGTGAGGATTTGCGATGGATGATGAGAAAGGTGGATAGGAGATGGGCTATCACTTCGTTGATGAAGTGCGTTCCCTGGTCGCTAACCAGTTCGTTGGGGCAACCAAAACGCGAGATTACTTGCTCCCATAAGAACTTGGTAGTCGTGCTAGCATCGTTTCTCCGCGTGGCTCTCGCCTCCGCCCATTTGGTGAGGTAATCCGTGGCCACCACGATGTACCTGGCTTGTGAGTATTGTGCCGCAGGGCTGATGGGTCCTATGAAGTCAATCCCCCATTTTTCGAAGGGTTGGCGAGAAACAACAGGGGTTAACTCCATCTGATCTTTACGAATCGGGACTTTTGTCCATTGGCACTCGTCACAATGCTTGATGAATTGTGTAGCATCGCGGAAAAGTGTGGGCCACCATAGCTGGGACTGCAGCACCTTCCGTGCTGTCGTGTCTCCGCTAAAGTGTCCTCCTGCAATACCGTTGTGCACCTCTGAGAGCACATCGTGCATCTCATACTCACATACGCACCTACGTAGCAATCCATCTTGCCCCAGCCTATAGAGCTGGCCTGCAATCAGCTGGTAGGGCTGGATTTTCAGGATCAAGCGCCTAAGCCATGCCCGTTCTATTGGTCGTTCAGGCAACCCATGCTCGAGCACTTGAACTATGTCATCTGCCCAGTATGGTGTCAGATCGGCCCTGAATAGGTCTCCTTTGCTGGACAGGTGGAATAAGTGGCTGTCCGGTAACTCATCCATGATGCCTTGTCCAGCGGCTTCTCCTGTGGGTATACGAGACAAATGATCAGCCATGTAATGTTGTTTTCCCTTCCGCACTACCACGGAGAAATCAAACTCTAGGAGCAGGAGAAGCCATCGAGCTACACGTCCTGTAGCACAAGGTTTGTTCACTAAATAGAGCAGGGCTTGATGGTCTACGAAGAAGGTGAAGGGGGTGGCCAGTAGGTAATGTCGGAACTTCTTCACGGCGAACACCATGGCTAATCCCTCCCTTTCCGTTGTCGAATAATTCATCTCCATCTCAGTGAGTTGCCTGCTAGCAAAACACACTGGGTAATCTAGGTTATGCTCACCAGGTTGGCACAACACTGCCCCCACGGCAAACTTACAGGCGTCAATGTGTACGTGGAAAGTAATGGTCCAGTCTGGGGATCGTAGAATAGGTGCCGTTGTTAGAGCCTTTTTCAATTCTTCGTACGCCCATTGGCATGCTTCGATCCACTTGAAGACAATTAGCAGCTTGTACAATGGCCTAGCGATCAGCGTGTAGTTCAGTACAAACCGCCGATATTATCCTGTGTGACCTAAGAAGCATTGAACTCCCCTGTAATTACCTGGGGGTGGAAGGTCAACAATAACTTTGACCTTCGAGAAGTCCGTGGCAATGCCGTTCTTTGACACCACGTGTCCTAAGATGCATCCGTGCTTCACCCAAAACTGACATTTCAAGGGGTTCAAGGAGAGATGGTATAAGCGACACCGTTCAAAGACCGTGCGGAGTTTGTCTAGATGTTCAATCTAGGTTGAATGGACACACAGGTCATCGACAAAGACCTCTAACTCCTTGCGAATCATGTCCTTGAATATGGTGCACATGAGACGTTGAAAGGTGGCGGGGGCATTGGTTAACCCGAAGGGCATGACTACGTACGCAAAGATGCCCCACTTAGTGGCGAAGGCGGTCTTGTGCCTATCTGTAGGATACACTTGCAGGTATTGTACCCCGAGAAGCCATCCAGGAAACTATAGGCTTCCTTACCTGCCACTCTCTCAAGCATGTGCTCGGTGTACGGTAAGGGGTAGTTGTCTCTCTTTGTAGCAGCGTTCACCTTCTTGTAATTGACGCACACTCGAATCTTGCCATTTTTCTTCATCACAATGAATATGGGTGACACCCAGTCTGTGTGCTCAATTTCGTAAATGAATCCAGCTCTCATTAGCTTGTTGATTTTCTCCTTGACAGCATGAGCGTGCTTTGGATTCATGGGGTACGGTCGCTGCTTGATCGGCGTTGCATCCGTCGTCATGGGTATGTTGTGAGTCACAACACTCGGATCTACCCTTCGTAGCTCATCTAAGGACCAAGCAAATACGTCCATGTACTCCTGCAAAAGAGTGACAAGACTGGACTCTATTTCAGTGGTCAAGTCCTCAGCAATGAACACTGGTCGGGGTACTTCCCCTTCCAGGGCTAGGTTTACCTCTTTGACCTTGGCTGGCCCTTCTATTGGTTCGCTGGTTTGCCCTTGGCGCTTGGCACTTAGCAGAACCACTACCCTGTCCCCTCTTTTGAATTTAGAGAAGCGTTTAGGGAGGTCTTGCGGCTTCCTTTGTTCCTCTGATCATGCATCCTTGGGACGCTTTGCCTCATCCTGCCGCAACCGTCTGCGCCTCAGGTGGACAGGTAAGTCCCCCTTGGTGCGTCTGGTCATGGGTGGCCTAGGGATTTCTGGGTCACTATCCAAGTCTGATTCAAAGTTAAACCCCCCATTTTCACTAGAGGAGGTGGTCTCCCCTGGTGGCCGCAGTTCAAATGGCGATTTGATTCTAAGCAGTGCTACCATTCCTGTTTGGGCTAGGCCGGCTTGCTTAAGGTCTACTGCTCCCATCCGTTCCAACCAAGCACGATCACATTTCGTACACATAACTCCTTGGTCCACTCTAAGGGCATGTCTCTTCTGCGGCTTAGTATCTTCCTGGATTTGCTCAATTTCTCGCCCTTCGGTGTCGTATTCTATGGTATCTACCTCACCCTCACTTTCATCATCGAAGGATTGGCAATCTTTGTATTCATCACAGGAATCTTTATCACAGGATTGCCCTTCGGTGTCGTCTTATTGGTCGGGAACCAAAGCCCAGTTATACCTGAGGTTCAATTCGTGTAACCTGGTCCACTTCCACTCGGACTCTTCCAAGAGGTCCTAGAGTGGCTTGAGATTGACGGCTGCGTTGCTTGCCAGTCAGTTCGTTAAGTGCTCCAGTATTCCCTGGAGTTCCCTCTTGTTGGTAGGCACTTGGAAGATGACAGGCTTAGGCCCTTCATGGAGGCTTGCTGCCATCATGTAGACAGGTGTAGGGAGTGTTTCTTTTGGCTTGCCAATTGTTTTGACAGCCTGCTCGTATGCCTCATGGTCTGAGAACGGCAGGTCAAGTGTAGCGAGAACGTGCATCCAATCCCACTCGTCCTCTGGGCATGGGATATACTTAGTTAAGGACCCATAGGGTTCCTTGTCCTGAGTGTTCCCCTTGAGCATAGTAGAGATGGCGTCTAGGTCGACTGGCGAGGTCTTCCAAGTGTCCATCTCTATTCTCACGGCGTCAGTTCGGTTGCCAAGGAAGATCAGGCTGTTACCCCAATCTTCGATAACTCTAGCATTGCGCATCCAGGGTCGACCCAATAGGATATCATAGTCCACTCCCTTCATGACTATAAAGTCGACAGAGAACTGGACTCTTGCAATCTTTACTGGCCAATTCTTCAAGACCCCGAATGGCTTCACTCGCATACCGTTTGCTAGCGTGACATTAAACCGAGCAGCTTTGACAGGCGGGTTTCCCCATGTCTGCAGCACTACGTGGCTAAGCACACTAACCCCAGCTCCTGTGTCTACAATTCCCTTCCTCATTGCGTCTCCCAGGGCTAGGACCAACAGGACTGCGTGCATCTCCGAGCCCTCCTAGAAGACGTTGACGTGCAAGGATTTAGGCCCGGAGTGTAGCGTCAAACTTGGCAATTGTGTTTCCGCATCCTGGTCTTGAGGATCTGCCGGGGTCTGTTCTTGCGGTCCCTCGACCCACTGCTTGAGGTCTTGCCATAGGGTAGGGTGCTGCTTAAGCAGGTCTCCCAGGCCAAACGTTACAGGGGTGGTCATTAGCATGGTCAAGAGATTGCTAAACACTCGTCCTTCCCTTAGCCTAGACTGTCGGGGCCAATGGCTGCGGCTGATCTGCAGCTCTGTTGCGTCTAGGCTTGGCCTCAATGGCACTGCTTGTGGCATAGTAGCCGCGGCCAACTTAGGTTGAGGCGGTGATATTGGCGTGCTTATGCTGGAGAGATCATCGATCTCGTCCTCCGTGATGGGTTCAACATCCTTGAGGTGCTGTTGAGCCTCCCTCACCCATTCCTTCACCTTTTCTATGGCCTCTAATTGCTGTTTGGGGTGTGGGTATTCCCCTACCTTAGTGCTTCCCTTTTGGGCTCTTTTAGGGGCTGAAGTCTCTACCTCTGCGTCTAAGACTTTCTTCCCATGAGGTAAGGTCATAACACTGTCGGTTTTTAGTGCGACCTTAGCCTCTGATCTCTTCTTTTTCCGCCTACGGCTTTTCTTTCCTACTGAGGTCGCGTCAAGATTGCTAGGTCCTGACAAAGAGATGCCGGCCTGCTTCGTTTGTCCTCAGGTCATAACTCGCAAGGGAATAGGTGTGGTCTCCCCATCAGGGTTTTCAACACCAAACAGCCCCAACGGGACGGATGGCAAATTAGCTGAACCGGAGGGCGACTTCCGTTTTGGGCAGTCTATGAAAATATGGGTGATTCCACACTCTGCGTACCTTTGGTCAGCTTTGTCCCTGTTTTGCTGCTCTCTTTCGGGGCAGCGCGATGAGATGTGACCGGGATGTCCACAAGTCCAACAAGTGACCGGATCCTATGGCTGCCCTCCTAGGCCTCTACCCCTTCCTCGTCCTAATGCCATCACCGATACGGGTCGATAATCCATGAGGACCGTGTAGCCCTCGTCGTCATGCGAGACGTAAGGGTATATGTAGGTCTCTTCGTCACTGGGCTCTTCCATGTAGTGTATGGGAGCGTCGCTCGGTGGGTGGGTCACATAGGGCCCAGGCGGTCTCGGAATGCCGGTAGGATTTATGTCCAGCCTAGGGATAGCTGGTTTCATATCATTAGGTGCAGGTAGGGCTAGCGGGGCTCCCTGTCCGAAGAATGGCTACGGCCTGTTAGCCGGATAAGGCTAGCCGTAGGGTTGCGCGTATGGTAGTCTTTGTGGTAGTCTATAGTGTGCGGCATCGTGCTCGAACCTACCGCAGTTAGTGCAGGGTCTTGACCTAGGGTCTTGACACTCTGCTGGCAGGTGGTTTCCTCCACAGTACACACACTGGACGTGCGGACGCGTCGGTCGCCTCAACATGTCTTGTATTTTGGCCAATTCCGTCTTGACCTCGGCCAAGCCGTGGTTCGTCTCGGTGGTCTTTCCCTTATCTTGGGATGATGGGTTTGATCGCTCGCTAGAGGTTGACATTCGCTCTAAACTCAGTGGGTTGGTTTCTTCTAGGTTTGAGCTCTAGGAGCTCCGCTCTTTCAGCTGGTCATCGACCCTGATGGCTTTCTTAAAAACCCTAGCCACCACGTCACGTTGCAAGCTTGAGTTGCCTGCCAGTGCCTTGTACAATTCCTCATCTCGAATTCTGCTGATGAATACAGTCGATACTGCCCTGTCAATCGGTCTCTCGCCTAAGGAGATTCTTTTAAGGAGGCTTCTCACGTGGGTCACATAGTTGCGGATGCCCTCCTTCTCCTTCTGCTTGACGTTCATCAGGCGTACTAGCAGGTTGTCAGAGTATCCGGGTTCAGCAAACCTCTTGACAAAAAGGTCTTTGAGGTTATTGAAGTTGGCTCGTTTTATGGCGTCCAGGCTTGTATACCACGTCCTACCCTTATCGCTTAAGCAAAGTCTGAATGCTTGCGAACGTTGAGCCTAGTCGTTGAGGCCATTGGCTTCGCAAACTTGCTCAAACTGCTCGACGAAGCTGTACGGGTCGTCAGGTGGCTGGTACTTGTCGAGTTGCTTGGTGACAATAGGTCTTTTGGCTTGGCTCTTTGAGCCCTGGTTTGCCCCCAACCCTGCAAGTAGCGATGTTGCTAGCGCAGTGGCATTTTGCTCTACCGCAGTGTTATCGAGCAGCCATTTCATGAGGAGCTCGCCCAGCATCAGGTCTTCCTCTAGTGCTCTTTCCTGGTGTGCTGTCCGATTCCGGCCAGCCAAGTTCAGCACTCGCTGCACCTCATGCAGCTCCATGCTTTGCCATAGGCTCTTGGCTTGTTGGTCCCTATTATACTCGGCTATGCCCTGCAATGCCTTGCACGCTAGCCTTCTCTCCTCCTCTAGGTCCACAATGATTGCATCTGCCGTCCTGCCACGGTGCTCGTACCGGGCCTACGCATCGTAACTGCTCACCATCTGCTGTACAGTGTCTGGGAATGTGCTCACATTGAGCTCCCCTGTAAATGGATGGTCTGAGCCTCCCTCTGTCATGGTTGAATTCTTGCGCCCGATCGTGCGACAGATCCTTGTTGTTGACACTCCCTGCTTGATTGTACTGTGTGCTTCGCGCGTTTGCCTACACCTTGGGTCTTCTCCTATTGGTGGGGTTTTTGGGAGATTTATCTGAGTGAGTTCCTTTAATTTTTGAATGCAGTGCTCAACTTATGGTCACTCGTGAGTGTGTTGTTTCTCGTGCACTTGTGCTCAATCAAGCTTTCAGCTTTCCTAAGTGTACTTCAAGTGCGAAAATTCAACATGAGTGCTACGAGCAATTCCCCGGCGTCTCACTCACTCTCGCTCGTTTCGGGCCTGATAGGCTTTGCTACTCCAGTTTGGCACGCGGGGGTGGGTCGCTGGGGAGTGCCCCAGTGTGTCCCTGGATGGGTCAGGTCTTTGTTTTGGTTTGACTCTGGGAATCGGACGTCCGATTTACCAGTTGTCCGATTTACCAGTGGTCCGATTCCTAGAATCGGGCGGCCTGGTCCGAGTGTCCGATCCTAGTGGTCCAATTATGGGCGGGTCCGATTCTGGGAATCGGACCGGGCAGGTGGTCCAATTGGTGACGTGTATTAATTTGTCCGATCGGACAAGGTGGGTCCGAGTCAAAGCGTCTGACTCGGACGGGTTGGTCCGATTCTAGTAGTTGGACAGGTTGGTCTGATCGAACGGTTGTCTGGGTGTCCGATTTTGGGAATCGGACACTGGGTCGGACGTCCGAGTCCGCCGGTCCGATGAGCTTGCGCACACGGATTCGCCCAAATATCTCCAGATGTCTATTACTATTGACCACGAAATTCACCAGCGATGGAGTTGGAGTGGTGAGGGGGAGATCGGTTACCTAGGGATCGCCGAACGCAATGTCCTCCGTGCCCTGGTCGATCGAACGGTTGCCAAACTCACTCTCTCTCTCTCTCTCTCTCTCTCTCTTTCTCTCTCTCTCTCTCACTCTCTGTTGGTTGGAAATGGGGGTTCTCTTGCCCTCCCAAAGTTTATACCCTGCTAGTTCTTTCCTGAACACTACAGATCCCTTTCCTGGCGTTTCCTACGCAGTTACCTTCGCATTTACTCCATTTTCCCCCTGTTTTCTGCGATTTTCTCCCTGTTTCACAGCAGCAACCCTCTGCCTCTTCGTGTGTGATTTCCTACTGTTAATCTACCCTAAACACAACATAAATCGAAAGCAAAACACTGAACTAGTTTCTCCATGTTTTCCAATCATCAACAACCAGAATATCCCAAAATACTTACCTGTTCTGAAGATCGAAAACACCCAACTTCCTACCTATCTCAAGCTCCATTTCGGGGATGAATACCCTACTTCGATGCTCGATATGAGGCGCGCAAGTGCTCAAGCTTGAATACGTTGGTCCCAGCAACGGAACCAAAATGTGGGAGCTTTCACTCAACTGCCAAGACCCACGGACCGCTTATTGTTTCAAGCGTTCCAAGCGAGCTCTAATGGCTATCTCTCACCTAGCCGATGCGCCGTCGATCCTACGAGTGTAGTGAGCTTACCTTGATGCTCGATCGAGTACCCTCCTTCCTCTTGCACTTCGGTAGCTCCACGATCCTAGATGCTAGCTCAAGCATCCTCAAGCCTCCTCCATCTCCAAGCTCCATCCTCCATAGCCGCGCGCGCAAGAGGAGAGAAGAGAAGAGAAGAGAAGAAGAGGAGAGGAGATGGTGAAGAGCTTCACCCTCTTGATCCCTCACTCTCACACATACTCACTCCCTCACACTCTCACACTCCCTCTCTCAAGAGCACACATAAGCAAGAAAGAGAGAAGAAGAGAGGAAGAAGAAGACTCCTTTTGCCACACACCAAAGAATGAGCTTCTCATTCACTTTTCAACTTTATATACAAAACCCTAAATCCCTTTTGGGCGGTCATCCCCTTTTCCCCTTTTTACATGGCCGGCCATGGCCTAGGCCCTTTTCCCCATTGTCCTTCTATCTTCCTAGCTTCCTTTTCACTGCCCATCTACATTTACAAATTGCACGGGTGAGAGCCCGGCGCGCTTTTACAAGATTTCAGGGTGCGCCTTTTTATTTAAAAATGCGCATTTCCCCTTTTGTATTTGCCTTGGACTTTTAAGGTTGCCCTTGCGCTTTTGGTCTTTTCTCCTTTTCTTTCTTCAATCGGGCTACCTTTTTCCGCCTTTGCCCTGCATCTTTTCCACTTCCTTTTGCTTTCTTCGTGTTGGGGTTAACACTTCTCAAGTTTTAAGAGAAACACCCATTTAAATCCATCATCAATCTATCTTTCACCCAATTAGAGTTCTTCTTCCATCAACCCTTAGGCTCTTTGACTGTCATTTGTCTAGATAGATATGCCACTTGTGTGTTATGTATCCACTTATAAGATTCATAATGGAAGCACATAGGCGGACATAGCCATCTTTTTATCAGTTCATTTGAAATTAAAGCAGTCTCTGTTCTTCTCATATTTGCTAATGTTCTTTATTCCTTGCTCAGATTTTGTCCCACTATGCCATGTATTTTCTACACTACAAGTATGCTTAGCATGCTAGGTGGATCATGCATAAGGATGCACACTAGGATGTATGATCTAGGATAGTGCAAGTGTCACTAGTACATGTGTATACTAGGGGATGCAAAGTGCACATGTGTGCACTTAGAGTGGGCTAGTGTGCATTGATATATAGTAGTGTGCTTATGTACAAGGGAATATGTATAGGATGTCTATAGTGTGCACACTATAAGGGAGTGCACAAGGATGGTGAAAGGTGGGCACCGTGTGCACTAGGGTGCAATAGGGTGTACTAAGGGGTGGGTGTAGGTATATGTTATGGTGCAAAGTGCCCTAAGGGATACACGCACTAGTTGGTGTATAGTGGCATGTAAGGAATTATACACAAGACATAGTACAAGGGTCTATACAAGTACACTAGTACATCGTGTCACATGTGGGAAATGTGCAAAGATGATGCACTCCATATGCCATAGGTAATTATAATACACATGTGCACTATGCCACACTATTACTTATGTGCATGTGCATATGTGCACTAATGTATGGAGTACTAAGATGAGGTGATTCTATGAGCCTTAATTTTCTATTATGAGAATGCACTATTGTGATAGAGTCCAAGAGCCTTATGCACAAGTTTATACCTATTAGTCTCTATGAATGAAATTTCTTGGCAAGGGTGAGTGTACAAAGCTCTAGGGATTAGAAACTATGTGCAGTGCAATGCAAGGTTCCTCGGATATGATTGAGGTAAAGATGGTCAATATGCTTGATTGAAGTAATGTGCACATTTTTTAGCCACCCTCCTAGTTAGAGAAAAGGGGCCAAAGGTTAGCCGATTTGAATAAGTTTGAAGGAATAAGATCAAATTTTAGAGATTTCTCATAGTAGGTGGGGTTATTTATCCACATGAAACCCAAGTGCTATTACGATGATGCTTCTTGAGTGGAGCTTATCAACATAATTCTCTAAAGTGCAACCATCTCTCTATTTATATCCTTACTTGAGAAATGATATCCTCTAGTTTATGATTTGAAAATTTTTTTTTTAGAATTCTTAGCTACCTTTGGAGATTTTGATAGAGCTACAGTTGTCAAGACCAAAACAAGTGTATGTCAAGGATCTAAAGTGACATTAGTATATACATCTGAATTTTCACAACTCACTTGTGATTTGACTTGGTATGAGAATTATTTTATTAGCTAATTTTTGAAGGAATAATTGATGATGTGAAATATCTTTTGTTGACAATACCAAAGGTTTACATATTAAGAGACTTCATTTCTCAACCAATAGAATATGATAACAGACTATTTGAGAGATATCAAGAGAAGTATCATGGGGACTCATTAATTCTAGATGACATGATAACAATGGCTTCCCAAAGAAAACAATAAGATAATATCAAGTCTATATAGATTGATTCAACCTAATTTAAGCCATTGTTAGAAAAATAAACCACCTATGTGTGCTCAGCCGTCTTTTGGAAGGAATCACTCAAACAATGGGTCATTTTTTGGCAACCCAATGGATTAGCCCCACTTTGGGTATATGGGATAGCACCCTAACCATGAAAGGGAGTTGAGAGAAAAAATCATTTTCTCAAAGTTCAATGGTCAGTCGTCCTCCCCGGCTAAATTAGAAGAATGGCTCTCGAAGCTTGAAGATTACTTTGACATAATGCCAAGAAATGACGATCAAAAGATACACTTTGCCACGATACACTTAGAGGGCTTTGCACACACGTGGTGGCGGTACATAAAGAGGGAAAATCAGTTGCTTGCTGACACTTGGGATGCATTCAAAACTCTTATGATTCAAGTCTTTGTATCTTTGGTTGAGAAGGAGAAGCTTGCAAGGCAATGGTATGGCTTAGAGCAACATGCGATGACGGTGCGTGACTATACAAACCAATTCCTCAATCTCACAATGTATGTTGAGTCCATTAGTGACGATGCAAAGCTTCACAAGTACATTTATGGTTTGGATCCCCAACTCTCGGCTCATGTTTCAGGCCAAAGTCCATCAGATTTATTTAAAGCGATTGAGTTGGCTGAGAGGTACTCTCGTAAGTACCGCCGAGATGCTTCATTTCAGCATGGACAACAAAGAGAGGCATCTCAGCCACTATTTGGGCAGCAAAGAGGACCTATGCAGTCACATTTTGGGTAGCAAAGAAGTGTTGTAAGGCCCAGGAAATTTGTGGCAGGTTATGGTGTTGGAAATATGCCATTCCGCACCCCGAAGATCCCCACATACCCCACCTTTAATGCCTCTAGGCAAAATAGCAATTTCAGGACTGCAAATCAAGGAAGAGCTGAAAGTAGACAAGGGGATAGCAGGGATAAAAATGCTTCAGCTTTTGGTGGTCAACGCTCTATCCCGATGGACCTCTACAAAGAGAGGAAAGAAAAAGGACTTTTCTTTAAATGCGGGGAAAAATATACAATCGAGCATGCATCTAAATGTGCTTATAGGAATGCAAAAGCAAGGGTACATAGCATGTTAGTCTTTGATGAGTCTGATGAGGATCATGAGGATGCAAGTGCCTTTGCAATCATTTCCGAAAATGATGAGATTGAAGAGGAATGTGGGCAAGAAGAAGGTCTGACCCAGTTGACACCTTCCCATTTGACCCCCGCGGTCAGGTAGATGTAAATATGGGTGATAAGAATGGTTCACATGCTGCTGCCACTATTTGTACTATCTCCATGGATGCTTGGACAAGATCTAAGAGCCAAACACTCTTCGTCTTCAAGGCAAGATTCACGGGAAAGATGTATTTGTCTTGGTAGATAGTGGTAGCACACACAGTTTCATAAATAGAGCAGTCATGGATAGGCTGAAATGTTTTGTCTCTGATTTACAACAACCAATAAAGGTGCAAGTGGCCAATGGGAGTGAGGAAATTAGTACTCATGTATGCCCAGCTGTACCTATTAATCTTGCTGAAAACTATGAGCAGAAAGTGGATTTGATTGCACTCAATATGGGGCCGATAGACATTGTGTTGGGTACGATTGGTTGAAAACTTTGGGCACCATTTCCATGGATTTTCAAATTTGTATTGGTATTTTTCGATGACATCCTCATTTATAGTCACTCAAAGGAATCTCATCTTATGCACATGAGGCAGATATTTGATGTACTTAGACAGCATAGAATCTTTGCTAAGGAGACAAAGTGTTCATTCATCCAGACTGAGGTTGAGTACTTGGGACACATTGTCAGTGAGACATGCATTAGAGCTGACCCAAAGAAAGTGAAGTGTGTCAGAGATTGGCCCACACCTGCAAATACTACCTCTTTGAGAGGATTCTTGGGTCTCTCCTCATTTTGTTGCAGATTCATTCTGCACTATGCCACTATTGCAGCCCCTCTCACAAATAGGCTGAAGAAAGAAGTATTTTTCTAGGATGCATTGGCAGACAGAAGCTTTAATCAGCTGAAAGATTTGCTTACTTCAGCCCCTATCTTGGTATGCCCTAATTTTTCTAGGGAATTCACCATTCAGTGTGATGCTAGTGGGAGAGGAATTGGTGCAGTCTTGCTGCAAGAACATGGGGTCATAGCTTTTGAGAGCCGAAAGCTGGCTAAAAATGAGAGGGTTATGAATATCTATGATCAGGAAATGCTGGCCATCCTTCATGCCATCAAGAAATGGCATCATTATTTGTATGGCAGCTGGTTTAGAGTGAAAAGCGACCATAGAGTACTCAAGTACTTCTTCTCTCAATCAAATTTGACTCCGAAGCAGAGGAGATGGATAGCCACCTTACAGAACTATGACTTTGACATCACCCACACTCGTGGGAAGGACAATGTAATGGTTGATTCCCTGTCTAGGATGTGGGCATGTAAAGTCTCTGCTATCATGGAGTTACACAGTGATTGGATACATGAGCTTCAAGAGGCTTACCTGTTAGATGCTGATTTCAGCAATGTATTTCAGAAATTACAGCAAGGACAATGTGTGGAAAACTCTTCATATCAGCTAAAAAATGGGCTTTTATGGTATAATGGCCGAATTGCCATCC
The DNA here is from genome assembly GCF_053477565.2 of Lygodium microphyllum. NCBI lineage: Eukaryota > Viridiplantae > Streptophyta > Polypodiopsida > Schizaeales > Lygodiaceae > Lygodium > Lygodium microphyllum. The sequence continues at coordinate 28,305,085 of NC_141137.1, forward strand.
CTCATGCTTCCCCATTCAAGCAAAAAATCATGCAAGAGATGCATTAAGCCCCTATAGCTAGTCATTTGGGAGTCTCCAAGACCTATGACAAAATTGCTAAAAGCTTTTACTAGAAGGGCCTTTGGAGAGATGTGAAAGACTTTTTCTTGGGCTGCATGCCTTGTCAGCAAAACAAGGATAGCACCTTAAAACCAACTGGTGTACTTTAGCCATTGCCTATGCCTGAAGGCAAGTGGACACACATCACTATGGACTTCATTACCGGCCTATCAGTGACCAAGAAAGGTTGGGATAGCATCTATGTACTTGTGGACAGACTCTCAAAGGTAGCCCATTTCATTCCCACAAAGACTCAATATAATGCTTCTCAAGTAGCCAGCCAATTCATGGAATATGTTTTCAAATTACATGGCTTACCACAGGTCATTGTGCATGACCGAGATGCTAAGTTTATGAGTAAATTTTGGCGGGCAGTTTTTAGCTCTATAGGGCACTCAGTTAGCCCATTCCACTGCTTACCATCCAGACAGATGGTCAGATAGAAAGGGTTAACAAATGGTTGGAAACTTACTTGAGGCATTTCTATCATGATGTGCAGCATGCTTGGGACTCATGGTTGCATTTGGTTGAGTTTGCCTATAATACTTCTAAAAATGCTAGCATTGGAGTTTCCCCTTTTGAGGCCCTGTATGGCTACAAGGTGCCCCTTCATGTGGTTATCTTCAATGATAAAATAAACCCACAAAGCAAGGAAGAATTGGATAGAATGCAGGCCTAACTTCAGCAGTGTAAAGCTAACTTGAAGAGAGCTCAAGATCAAATGAATTTTTATGCTAATGACAAAAGATGGGATGTGGAGTTCCAAGAAGGGGATTTGGTGCTCTTGAAAGTGCCTAAGTCTAGATATGCCTCCCTTAAAGATGGGTCCACAGCAATAAGTTGGCACACAGGTTCTATGAACCATACCGGATTATCAAGAGAGTGGGAGACTTGGCATATTGATTGGCATTACCCCCATCTACGAAGATCCATAATGTCTTCCATGTGAGTCAGTTGAAGCCCTTCATTGGCTCAGCAATGGGCTATGTTGAGGAACTCCCACCGATAGATGACGAAGGCATCATTCCGAAAAAGTCATAGGACAAAGGAAAAAGAGGCTTCGCTCTCGCTCGATCATGGAATACTTGATTAAGTGGCAAGGTTTACCACTCGACGAAGCTTCTTGGAGGCCAACTTTAGTTTTGGAAGAGTTCCCATACCTTTTAGAAGCAGTTTTGGCTGAGATCTAGCTAACTATGGCCCTATTTTCCCCTAGACTATCTGCTGCAGATAGCACTCTCTTTTAAAGAAAATTTTATTATGTACTAGAACAACAATGCATACCATATATGGGCTAAAAGTACGTCTTGAGAGCTCCGTTTTGATGTATAGGACACCCCATTCGGAGCCTCCCATAGAAAGTTATGATAGATTCACTACAGCAGGGTCCTGTAGTAAACAGCTTGTTGTCCACTATCTGTAGCCCGCATTTACTCCAGATATTTGGGTCAAAACTCATGTTTATAACTCCCCAATAAGGCCCATGTATCGTACATACCCCATGACCTATCATACACAATCATAACTCACAATCATAACTCTTCATTCATCAATATACCCTTGTAATAATGCAACAGATTAGTACTCTGATCGGCCCCTCCCAGTTACCACACATGCCCAAATTGTTTTTGAGGGCAAAAACCTTTGGGTGGGGATGGAATGTAAAAGAGGGGGACTTAATAACGGGGAAATACTAGCTACACTGTGGCTGGTATATAAGGTGAGATAGACTTAATTTTTCATCATCAAATAATTAATACAAGTCTTCTTTCTCCTTCACCTTGCTCTACCAGCTTCCATGTCTTCTCTCTCTCTATTTCTGTCTTTCTCTCTCCATTTCTAGTCTTTCTCTCTCCTCATACCTGTCTTTCTCTCTCTTCTGCTCTTCTTCTTCTTCTTCTCTACACTCTTCTCTCTCTTCTTTCTCTCTCCTAGTCCCTCTTCTTGACAGGAAGGAGAGGAGAAGGAGGAGGAAAAGGGAGAAGAAGAAGAAGAAGAAGAAGAAGGGGAAGAAGTAGGGAGAGAGGGGAGAGAGAGGAAGGGGTCGGGGAGAGAGAAGAAGAAAGAGAGAGAGAAAGAAGAGGAGAGAGAAGAGGAAGGAGAAGGGAGGGAAACCATCAAGGGGAAAGGGAAAATAATTTTTTAATAATAATAATAATTTAAAAAATAGAAAAAAACAAAAAAGAATAATAATAATAATAATAAGATTAGAAAAGATTAAATCAAGGGAACCCGCCCCCCTCATCTTGTGCATAGCGTGGGGCAAGGTAAAATAATTTGCAGTGGCAAGAAGCAACGGGGGCTGGGACGGCAGCACGGGTGCGGGAGGATGTGACAGCCACGATGTCAAGATGAAAAAAGTGAAAAAAAAAAGACGGTAACGTGCGATGCGAGAGGCACAAATTGAACGGAAAAATTCATAAAACTCAAACCGTGCACCAGAACGAAATGCTGTAAATAGAAAAACTATGCCAAAAGTTGAGGGGGAGATCGCGGAAAAGTGCAATGGGGTGTCCGGGAAGAATTCAGGGTGTTCACATGGGAAAAATGCAAAAATTAGGCCCGAAAACTCATATGAGAATTAATATCGAAAAATCTGTTCCTTGAAATGAAGCACAGGAAGAAGGAAAATTGTGCCAAAAGTCATGTCGAACAGGCCTATCGTGTCAAAACACAATTCCGACAAAGATAAGACCTATGCACATGGAAAAAACCAAAAAAGTATCCCCGAAGTAGGACGCGAAAATTAATATAAAAATATCCGAGCATCGAAACGAACGGTAGTAAAAAGTAAAAATATCTAGGGGAAGCGGATTCACAGGGCGGGCACATTAAAAGACATATCTAGGACAATGAGGAGGGGTTCACATGCAAAAAATGTAAAAATAGAACCCAAAAATGCAAATGAGAATTAATATTAAAAAATCCATTAGCCAGAATGAAGTGAGGGAAGAAGGAAAAATGTGCAAAAAAAAGTGCCTGACAATCCTATCACATCAAAACATAGTGCAGATCAAGAGAAACCCTGTTCGCTTGGGAAAAACCAAAAAATCGTATTCGAAACGGGATTCGAAAAGTAATATTGAATGATCCATGCACCGGAATGGGGGGCAGTAAAAAAGAAAAATGTCCGGACACATATGACCTTTAGGACTCTCACATCAAATCTTAGTTCGGATGGAGTTACGAGGCATTTACATGGAAAGAAAAATTAATAACAAAAAATCCAAAGGGCGAAACAGGGTGGAGGAAAAAGAAAAATTGTGCAGAAAGGGTGGCTAGACAAGGCTACTCAGTCAGAATTGAATTCCGAAGAGAAGAGGGAAGGTTCACATGAAAAATGATAGAAACATATGGGAACAACGTACGAAACCATGCAAAAATGAATTATGGACAAACTGTTTGTCAGAATGACCAGAAATTAAAAGGAAAAATATCCAAGGGAAGGCATAGGATAGGGTTGGTATGCCAGATCACTGTTCCAAAGTGATAAGGGCACCTTCACATAGAAATACATCCAATTGTGCGGGAAAAGCTTTAAAAATTAATAACTCAAAAATAAAAAGTTGGAATAGGGGGATGTAAAAAGGAAAAGTGTGTCATGTGATTGAGAGTGTGGTGAACATAGGGTGCATTCACATAGAAAATGGAAAAAAATTGTGCAAGAAAAGTAACTGCAAGGGAAATGGCCTCGACAATAGGGGATACGAGGGTAGTTGGATGGGTAAGTGACCCCATCAGGGTAGAACTAGTACGTGGTAGACACATATGATTGTGTAATGACATATGCAGGGGGTATGCACAACAGACGCGCAGGGACGCTTCCCCACACTTAAGACCTTACCAGGTAGGGTTGATTAATCAACAAGGACCTAGGACCTGACAACATAGTGGACTTGGACGTCCCCACACTTAAGACATAATCGACACTGGTAAATAGAAGGATGTAGGGTTAGAAAAACTTGGCCCATTTTGTAGATAGTTGAGAGTAATTGTCGATGGTGCATACTAGGTCACAATCGTCTGCAGGAGGTACCAAATCTTGCTGCAATAGACGCATCCAACATGGACCATGCAATAGCACCTAGGGATGTTGCATTGCTAATGAAGGTGAGGGAATCCGTCGATGACAAAGGATAGAGCATGCAAGTAACAATCACTCATGTTGGAAATGAGAGAACAGTCACTCCCCCAAGCACTCACAACACTCGATGAATACTGATTAAAACCCATATCTCAAACCTGGTATAGAAATCAGCAAGGGGGTTCTACACTAATGTTCACAATTGCTGGTGCAGTTGTGAATTCCACCCATCTCATAGGTTCAAGGAGGAAGGCTAGGGAGTCTTGTAGTGCAGTACATAGAATAGGGTGACGTGTCTTGTGATGATGGCAGAGACCCATCTCATGTGTGCATAGGGAAACGGAAATGTACCTAACTTCAATTGTCGCAACGTTCCTCAACCTCACCTCTCGGAATTGATTGAGGAGAAACACCAGTCACACTCAGCCCACCCTATATCTCACACTCTATTGAAAGATACAGAGGGCAGCTCATTCCTAAAACCCAGTGATCTAATCCTCACAATCACATATGCAAAAGTTGTATGCCTTGTGCACATTTGATGGTGCAACTATGCATCCCGCCATGTGCTGGTATATAGTGCAAGAAGGAAGGCTAGGAAGCCTTATAGTGCAGTGCATAGGAACAGATCATGCTTTGTGCATTGAGAGACCCAACCCGTGCATGCAACACTCCATTCACACATCACACCTCTCATTTGAATTGAAGGGAAAGAACTGGTCACTCACCCCACCCTCTGTCTCACGCTCACTGATAGATATAGAGGGCAGACCATACTCACATCCCCATCTGGTTAGGATGAAATCTCCCATCACTCAGGGGCTTGTCGATGAAGATCCCTTCATTTGTGAAGAGGTATACCTAGGGAGGTAGCCTATAGATCGGAACTTGATTTTATTTATAGACCATATCGTCTTTGGAAAAGGTAGTCTATTGTAGAGAACCAATCCTTCGAATGAGACTGCTGATCCAGTGCACCAAGGAAGGTGGCTCTAAAAATTTACTTTTGAAAAGGTTCAGCTAGTGATTCAATTGTTCTAGACTGTGGGGTGTTGCCACCTTTTCCACAGCCAGCTTCCCGTCCAAGGGTGTTTACAGCCTTGTCTTGGAACGAGGCCTGCTATGACAAGGAATTGCTTCATTTTCTCTCATAGCAGCTTGTTTTTTTGTTTGTTTTTCTTTTTTCTTTTTTTTGCTATTTTTTTCTTTTAATAAAGTTAATGGTAGAAATACCATGTAGCAGGACCATCCTCAGCACCACTGCTAGATCAGATGAGAGGAGAACATAGTAAGGATCGGAGGTGTCTAGGAGAGGCTAGCAAAACGAGACCGCCTCATGAGGAAGATCATAAGGGATATTAGAAGAACAAAGAGAAGGACTGTGTGACACCCAAAAGGAAAAGGGTGGATTGATTGTGATTGTCAAGATCGCCAAGGAGGGAAATACTGCATCAGGTGTGATAGCCATTGATCAGAAAGGGATCCTCAGAAGCATCGATGGCTTACACTTCGACTGAACCATTAGGATTAAATGTAAGTACCTTATAGGGACCCATGCAACATTGTTGTAGCTTGCCAGGAAACTTGCCAAATTGAGAATCATACACTAGGACAAGATCACCTTCTTTGAACTTCTTATGCTTGATGAAGTTGTCATGATAGGCCTTGTGTTGCACTTGAGTGGTTTCCATGCACTATAGGGCCATTCACCGAATCTTATCCAAACATTCCAAATGCAATAGGTGGCGTTGAAGAGACTCATAATCTCGGAGGCATTCTTTAACTGCCACTCACAAAGAGGGAAACTCCGGCTCAACATGGAAGACGACTTCTGTTCCATACACCAACTGGAAAGGAGTTTGTCCTGTAGCAGCCTTGTAAGAGGTTCTGTATGCCCACAGGGCCTCTATAAGGTGATCATCCCAATCACGGTGATGTGCAGCAATCGTCCTTGTTAGGATCAAGCAAAGGATGCGATTGGTGACTTCAACTTGGCCATTGGCTCTGGGGTAATAGAGGGTGGACTTGCGATGGTGGATCTTATACAAATCTGTCAATTCCTCCATGATCTTGTTAAGGAAATGAGTACCTTGGTCACTTACAAGATCTAGGGGACTGCCAAAACTGGTGAAGATGTTCTCATACATGAACAGGGCTACACTGTTTCCATCACCCCGCTTCAAAGCTTTAGCTTCACACCACTTGGTGACATAATCCATACATACTACGATGTATCTGTTCTGATTCCGTCTTGTGGGCGGATCAATGGGACCCACGAAATCAATCCCCCACTTCTCAAATGGCTTTAGGGGAAGGATAGGTTGCAGTGGCATGGCACGAGTCTTGGTGGGTTTTCCCATTCACTGACAAGCATTGCATCTCTTACAGTAGTCATAGGCATCCTTGTGGAAGGTCGACCACCGTATCCTACGAGCAAAGCCTTTCTGGCTGTCGCTTCTCCTGCAAAGTGTCCACCACATGGTTTGTCATGGCATGCTCTCAATACTATGCCGATCTCATTTCCTGCAACATATATTCGCAACACTTTATCTTTGGCTTTCTTGTACAATGCAGCCCCTAGCAAGGTGTAGGGGGATGATTCCAACAGAAGGTTCTTCTTCTCATGGCTCGAGATGCCAAGGGGATACTGTTGAGTTGCCAGGAGGCTGGCTATGTCTGCATACTAGGGAGTTATAGTCTCAACCAAGAATAAGAAAGCCTCAGGGAGGTTCGGATCATCCTGTTTCTCTCTGCAGTTTGAGGGATCCCTGACAAATGATTAGCTAGGACATGGAAATAGCCAGTCTTAGTGACCACTTCAAAATCAAACTCTTAGAATAGGACAAACCATCTCATCATTCGTCCTTTGACATTTGCTTTGTTCATCAGGAAGGATAGTGCTTCATGGTCCAGGTAGAACTTGAAATGCATCGACCGTAGATAGTGTTAAAACTTCTCCAATGCAAACACCATTGTTAAGTACTCAAGCTTTATCACTGTGTAGCTCCATTCTCTATCAGTGACCTTTCGACTTGTATAATATATTGGTTGATCCAACTTGGAAGAATCCTTTTGGCATAGGACAGTGCCTAGCTCTTCGACCTGTAATGTGTCCACATGTTCACTTGTAGGATACATCTTAGCAGCCCAACAGGAAGAGAGTCCAGAAAGCGCCGCCTGGCACTCCCATGGAATGTCACGGGGTTTGCGATTTAGGTCTTCCCGAGTCTGCCACGAAGTAGAAGCATTCCGGTCATTTCCACTTAGGATCGACCTGAATCAAGGTCTTCCTAGTGGTCAAATTCCTAGAACGATAGCTAGCGTCGAACCCAAGCAAACTACTTTACGCAGAAACATCAGGGTCGAAGCACATTCATGCTGCACTTGGTTCAAGGAGAACGGGAAACAAGAGGGATACAAAGCTCGACCTCTCTACTCGTAAGGCATAGTCCCATTACGTTCCCCTAACAGCATGAATCGGGACTCTAGTATCCTAGATTCTAAGTCATCATTGCTTGCTATCAATTTCCTTCGAGAAAAGTTCCTGGCCAACCGGGACCACCCTTTTGTAGGACGGACCCATGGCCACATCCACTGCACTTTCCTCAGGGTTGCTTTAGTTATCTAATTACCTACCACATTTAGTTTGACAAGCAAAAACAGCTTCCTTAATTAGGCAATTTATCACCAATTCCTTTGCGTAATCTTAGCACCGACATAGAAAAGCAATGTCAAGCAGGTTCCTTTTCAACAATTGATCTTATTTATCAATCTTTGGAATACATCATATAATCCAGCTGATAGGCTATTCCATAATCCACCCGAAGGCAATCCATAATCCACCAGAAGGCAACCGGAAGGCAATCCAGTAATCCTCAGGGATTACTAATCCAAGTTTCCACCCGTAGACTAGTATGCAAGCCTCGAGATCCAATCCCGGGCCTCTTGTGTAGGACCCGGAGGAGGCAAGGGATTTACAGCCAGAGCCCCCCTTGCACCTAAGGGTTCTCCTGCTCCAGGTAGCATCCATGGAGAGATCTTTCGTGGCGGGTTCAGTCCACGTACCCGGCGTGGCTAACAACCGCCTTGGATAGGGTCACGCAAACAGTCGGGGCTAACTGAAGCTGCCTCTCCCTCGAGGCCTTCAACCTAAAGCATTAGTTATTTTTCCAGCATTAGATTCTTTGAGCAAAGAAGAACAAACAGTGCTCCTAATTGTACAAACACAATCAATCTATGGTCGTTTTTTTGGCAAACTGCTAAGGTATATTCTTTTTCTCCGAATGCATCCAGCATTCGATCCGGGGTCAATTGCGACTTGGCAAGATCCCCAAGGGTTTCGTTGCTTGTTTACCTTTTTATCCTTGGGTTAGGTTTTATACCCTGTTAATCCAATCAACAAATACCTTAGTTTTCCTATTAGGGACAGTAAATTACTGGGCAATCTTGTCGCCCTAACTTGATTGGTCAATTGCCTATTAGGCAATGCATAACTTCCCTAACTTGGCAAATCAGCCCAAAGAAGGGTGATATAGTAGGATGACTACTCATCCTCTTGCAATTTAGTCTTGTACTTAGAATCTACCAACCTTGTTCCAAGGAGTGGAAAATCTATCTTGTGATTTAAACACAAAGCCATGCGACGTTGCAACTTGTTGCATGAGACAAGTGTCGCATCTAACTTGTGGGATCGTTTCCCCCATCGCTTGGTATTCCTTGGTCAAGGATACCTTGGTCAAGATGTAGGGTTTGGGAGTCTTCTTGACCCAACCCAACCCTAACCTTACTAGGCCGACAACATTTGGCCCTAAGGTTTCTAAATCCATAGGGAGGTCTAATCTTTGGCTAATTGATCCTTAGGGTAAAAACCCTAGATCATTCTTGCAAAAGCGTTCAGCTAACCCTAGCATTCTATGAATGTGGGTAGGATCTTTGGGATTTGAAGTCTTGACTTGGCATCCCAAGTGTAATACTAGGTAGAATTTTCAACGTACTAAACCCTACCTAGCACTTTCAAGTGTTCATCGTACCAATTAGTTATGCTTTTACGAATCCCTTGAGGGTTATGCCATTACCAACGATTTACCTAAAACGATCTAATTGTCTTATGATGAGAATGATATTTTCTTAGAAGAGATGCAAATACTTTTCCTAAGAGATGCAAATAAATAAATTCAAGATACAACATTCCGTGTAAGTATGCGAATCATAGACTTTTCCTTCTATACAACTATAGGGTTTGCAATGACCATTTCATATCCTTGCTAAAATCTATAATGATGCAACGGAACCAAGCTTTAATGATTGACAATTTAGAACTAGCTCGTATAGAAACCTACATTGAGTTTCAACGAGAACTATACCTATAAACCTTTTGTCCAATGCATTGAATTCATGATTTAATATGAAATGCATCTTTTTCTAAAACAACTTTGATAAGGAAGTTCATGCATGACGAATGTCATAACACTATTGTTGACTTAATCCGTTCAGCGGCAGTTAACCCGACTTAAAGATGCAAGCATCCTCACATGCAACAGGTCAGTTCATGGTTTCCTTTTCATGCAATGCAGCTCTTTGGATAATATTCAAGGGCGTCTAAGATTAACCTTTATACGAATCACGTTCATGGATTTTAAATCATAAGTGCAATATGCAACAAGCTCTATCCTCCTTAGCACGATCCCTCTTCTAATTTATGCATTATACATTCAAGGGGATTGCAACTACCCTTGTTGACGGGAGTGCAAGCAATTTCAATTAATCCGTAGGCACTAAACATTGTAAATCAAATGGATGAGTGCATTTAAATTTTTCTAAAAACCATCGTGCTTAAATACATTCCTTTTATGCAAGAAATACAATTGGAACCTGGGCATGAGGACTCGCAACGATGTCCAGGTGTGAGCTTGGGTTCGAGGCTCCCGCATGTGCACCTTGTGACTTTTGTTTGGGGACCATCAATGATGTAGACTCTTGACTCCGCAAACTCATTCTTGCCTTTATCCGATCTATGAACTCCCTCCCGGCTTTGGGAAATCAGCCTCAAAATCTACCTACTCCCTCCCTTGCACATAAATTATCTTTACAAGGCGTGGTTATAAAAACCTAGGAAAAGTCATGTGTACAAGGCTAATGAAAGCCTTGTTACAAGCTTCTAAAGAAGCTTCCTGTCTTCTGTGACAGCAACGTGACATGGAGAGAGAAAGTAAGATGATGATGAGGATAAGGATGAATGTAATGATGATGATGGTGATGGAGATGGGGTAGGCGGCAGCAGCACTGCAACAGGCGGCAGCAGGCAGCAGCGTGGCGAACTTCACGGCGGCAATGGTGGCAACATGGTTGCTCATGATCCTCCCTTCCTTCGTTCCTCCCCTAGCTTAAAAGGGAGGTTATATAGAGTAAGGGGGGGGAGATAGCCTCCCACGTGGTTGGCTTGCATGCTTTCTCTCTCCCCCATGCTCTCCACATAACACAAGGTTTCCTCCATACTCCCTCTCCCCGCCATGCATCGGTTGGGGAGAGAGGGTTAATAATAAAAAAAATTGCACAATATTGACCATTATCCATTTACCTTTTCTACAAGAAGGGTGTTCTCGTGCGGCCTTGCGGTCTTCAAGCCGCAGCTTCTTATGCACCATACGGGTGGAGTTTATTAACGCGCGCACGGGGTAAGCACTTTACCACCTCATTTACCAATGCGGGAGATTATGTTAATTCACTTTTTGCACGGATTACGGGTCTTCAATATTTTGAGGCGGAAATATTACATTCTCTCCCCCTTAGAGGAATCGAGATGTCCTCATCTCGAGAAAAACTAGGGGTATTGTTGGTTGAGAGTACTTTCATCCATCCAAGTGGCATCCTCTTCGGGATAATCTTTCCACTGGACGAGGTATTCTCTCAAGGTTCTGCATCTGAATTGCCTCTCCCTTGTTGAGAGAGAGACAGAGTACGAGAGAGATACACAAGACATGCTCCCAAAGAATGATTCATATTGATGTAGAGTTAGTATATATAGGTGAGACCCAAGTCAAGTAAGAGATGATATATATAGTTGTAACATCCCCACTCAAACAAAGGTCTCTGGCTGCGAGTGAAAAAAACCCCTGGGGAGAACAAGGGAAAAACCCGAGCCCCTACACATACCTACGATACAAAAATGATTTACTATAAAGTTTTCTTGAATACAATGATACATGCCTCAATCAGTGAGACAAGAACTTGGAACAATACAAAGTGCATGTCTTAATGAGCTAAAGCGAGCTTCACTAAGAGCTTTTGTGAAGATGTCTGCAACCATTTGATCACTGGGACAATGCTCCACCATAATGGAACCTTTCTTGACTTCATGTCGAACATAATGATAATGAATAGCAATATGCTTTGATTTACTATGTTGTATATAGTCTTTGGTAAGACTAATAGCACTTTGGTTATCGCATCGAAGAGGTGTACTAGATGATGAAGGATGTCCCTGTCAAGATTATGGGAGAGAAGGAAGGAGTCTCACTAGTAGCTTTCTTGCTTGCACAATGGGGGAATACACACAAAGGTGGAGGCTGAAAACAGTTTTTCTCTTCTTAGTTGTGTAAGCCAAAAATAACTCTTATACAAAGAAATAGAAGAACCCTATATATGGGTCTCAAACCAAACTCAAATAACTAAGGTGGCATACTAACTGAGCCACAAACTAGAGTAGATAAGGATAGCTGTCATCTAGCTATTATTCATGGGCGGTGTATCAACCGCATCTGCACTGACAAGTCGGTGACATAAATGCACAACGGTCACCCTGGCATATCACGAGTGGAGCTTGATCTCTCAACAGTCCCAAATCTGCAAGTAGTTGTCGAAGCCAAACTAGCTCGCGAGCTGCTAATGATGCAGCAACATATTCGGCATCAGTTGTAGAAACCGCAACACATCGTTGTTTCTTGCTGGACCAAGAAACCAAACATCCATTTACAAAGAAACAATTTCCACTTGTAGATCGCATGGATAAGTGTGAACTTGCCCAATCAGCATCTGTATATCCAATAAGGTCAAGAGAAGTTGAAGAAGATAAAGAATAATCCTCTCGATGATGATAAATAAGACCAAATTCCTTAGTACCCTTGAGGTACTTAAGAATACGTTTTGCAACACTCCAATGAATAGGGAAAGGGAAAGAAAGATACTGTCCCAAAAAGTTAGCTGCAAATAAAATATATGGTCTTGTGTTTAAACCAATAAATTGAAGACAACAAACAAGATTAGCAAAAGGTTGATGAATGGCTGATTCTTCATTACGTGTTGTAGATGTACCCTTGGTAGAGCTTGAAAGAATGGGAGTGTTGGCAAAGTGCGCATTTATCAACCCAAACTTCTTAACAATATCATTAATAAACTTTGTCTGGCGAAGAAGAAGAATGCCTTATTGTCGGTGTCGTTTAACTTGAATACCCAAACAAGAATGTATCTCACCAAGATCCACCATTTCAAATGCAGTCAATAAAAGATTCTTCATAGCATCCAAGAAAGCAATATTATTTGACACAAGAATAGTATCATCAACATATAGAGCAAGAACAATAAAATATTTGTCCTCCCTTTTGATGTAAAGATTTGGGTCAGCAAAACATGCAACAAAACCTTTAGATGTGAGGAACTGATCAATCTTAATATAGCAAACACGAGAGGCTTGCTTCAATCCATATAATGCACGATGAAGCTGGCATACAAGATGCTCCTTTCCTGCAATCATAAAACCTTCAGGTTGCTCCATATAGATTTCTTCTTCAAGATCTCCATTGAGAAAAGCCGTTTTAACATCCATTTGGTGAATTTCTAGATCAAATAGTGTTGCAAAAGCCAAAATCATACGAACAGTTATGGAGCGCACAACGGGAGAAAATGTTTTTTGATAATCTACTCCTGCAATCTGTGAGTAACCTTTTGCAACAAGTCGTGCTTTGAACTTATCAAACGAGCCATCAGCTTTGGTCTTGGTTTTATAAACCCATTTACATTTGATAGGAACACGATTTGGGGGGAGTTCAGTAAGAATCCATGTACCTTTGGAGATTAAAGAATCGTACTCAGCTTGCATAGCTTCTTGCCATTGATCCCTTTGAGACGAATTGATAGCTTCCATATACGATATTGGATCCTCTTGGACAGACATAGCATCATCAAAGACATCATATTTAATAGAATAGAATCCATGCTCTATCTCAATAGGAAGATCGACATAGATCTCCAAATTTTCATCAATCTTCTTTGGAGGTGAAGGAGGTTTATGATCATTAGAATTAGTAGAATCACAAAGCAAGTAAGGAAATGCACTAAGCAAAGTCTGTGTATCATCTGAAACATCTAATGACCATGTGCCACCCATAGTCTTCTCATCAAATATAGCATCACGACTAATGATAACCTTTTGAGAAGAAGGATCATAAAATTTGTAACCTTTGGAATGATCTGAATAACCAAGAAAAATAACCTTTAAACCTGGAGGATCCAACTTATGTCGAGTGTCCTTGGGCACATGAATATAAGCAATGCAGCCAAATGTGCGAAAGTGAGAGACTGAAGGTGTCTTCCCTGTCCAAATTGTTATAGGAATTTTACCAGCAGGTGCAGTAGTTGGAAGATGATTTTGATTAAAAACAGCTGTTAGAAGTGCTTCAGTCCAAAACTTTCAAGACAAACCAGAGTGTATAAGCATGCAACGTATAGCATTAAGAATAGTGCGATTTTTGCACTCAACAACACCATTTTGCTTAGGAGAATAAGGAACTGTAAACTCATGATGAATACCTTGATCCTTACAGAAGTCATCAAATAGATTGGATACATATTCACCGCCATTGTCACTGCGAAGCGTCTTTATAGAGAATCCAATTTGAAGCTCCACACTTATCTTGTATTGTTTAAATATAGATAAAGCCTCAGACTTATGTCGAAGAAGATAGACATGTGTGTACCGTGAGAAATCATCAATGAAAGTTATAAAATATTGATATTGAGACTTTGAGGTAGGAAAAGGACCGCAAATATCGGTATGAACCAAATCCAAGAGAGCACAGGAATGTGATGAAGTAGAAGTGTGGAAAGGCGAACGATGGTGTTTTCCAAGTGCATAGTACTCACATATTCCCATACGTGGATGAGATTTAAGATCCATACCTTGCACAAGACCATGGCGATGAAGATCAAGAATTTTGGCAAAATCGGAGTGTGTAAATCGTTGATGCCATAATTTGCAATCTGCATCTCCAGGGGCAGTAACAACATTTGCAACTGTATCGTTCAATGATAGCTCAAATAGATTACCATGTCGAGGAGCCACTGCTATAGTATGCACGTATTTCTCTATACGACATTGATTATGATCAAAGCCAACAAACAAACCAAGATCAATTAGACGAGCAATAGAAAGAAGATTTCTTTGCAAATCTGGACCATGAAGAACTCCTCTTAATATTCTAGTGGATGAAACAGTCCCCAGATATAAATCACCCACTCCTTTGATTTTACAAGTCGTATCATCTGCAAGGTAATCAAACTTCTTGACAGGAAGAGAATGATAATTGTGAAGCCACTGCGATTGGTATGTCATGTTTCCAATGGCACCTGAATCAACGATGAATAGAGAACCATCATGAACATGAAGTACCTTTTCTGGAGAGATATCATGATGGACGAAATTGAGCTCCTGATGAGTATGATCATCATCAGTTATAGTTTGTTGAATAATATAAGCTCGAGAACGTTCTTCATCATATCTTCATTTATAACAACGACGAGATGGATGATCTGTATGTGCACAATAATGACAAGGAGGAAAACTTTTGGACGAGCGAGGTTGCTTTGTAGTAACTCCATGCTCCTCATCATATTGACGTGCCCAGCAATCAAAAGCCACATGGCCTTTCTTATCACAATAAGAACAATGTTTGTTAGGATAAGTAAGATGAGAAGATTTACTACCTTGATTAGGGCATCCACCCTGCTGAAAACGTGAAGCGGGATGCTTGCGAGCAACAAAAGCAGCATCAAAATCCCTTTGTTCGCGAGTGACCAAAACAGCATCAGATTTTTCCAAATGATGCTCATGACGTTGAGAATATTCAATAAGAGATATACATGCTTTGTCAAAGTGGATATCATCCTTGTTAGACAAAATAGTGATAATATTGTCATATAAAGGATCTTTGATGGTATGAAGAAGTTGAGTAACAATCTGATTTTTAGCAACACGAGCGCCGACAGCACCAAGCTGATTGATAATGTCTTTAAAAGCCTCGATATGAGAGTGCATAGAAGTACCAACCTTATATTGAAGATTCTTCAAACAATTTTGGAGATATAAAATTTCGGTGATCGATTTCTTCTCAAACGTTGAGATAAGATACTCCCAAACAGCATGAGAGGTTTCCAGATGAAAGACATCCAACATAAGTGAGTTAGGAAGTGCAGACAATATATAATGATGAGCCCCTTTGTCACGACGAATCCAATCAGTATGATCAATTTTCCATTGTTCAAATAATGGACCATTAGTAATCACAGAATTGTTATTCATCACATCAATAGGTTGAACTGGGCAAGAGAGGTCACCCAAAACAATATCAAATAATTCGTCACCTTCAAGAATTAGCATCATCTTTGCTTTCCACCCAAGAAAGCCTTGTCCTTGGAAGAAGGGAACCGAACGTTGGCCAGACGGATATCCGTTAACAATTACGCAATTGGTCATGCCTATATGTCGAGAGAAAACAAATAAGATGAGATCGCAGAATTTGCAAACCATGATCAAGACAAGCATAGTTGAGACGCATGACAATCAAAATAGGGAGATGCACGTAAGAACAACGAAAAGTATTGAGTGACTAAAAAGAAAGCCCGAAATAGAGAGGCGTAACATGCAAGACTAGATGACGCATATAAGAAAAGTGCTATTTCAGTCTAGCAAAGAACGTGAACGATAATAAAACATCGCTAAAAATTGCAAGATGTTTGCTTGTCGTAATCAACATCATTAACGAAGACGAGTGATTAACAAACTGTAATTGGGGATTAACGAACTGTAATTAGAATTACAGTTTTAAATAAAGAATCACAGTTTCGAGCAGAATTGCTATCTTGAATCCTGAACTGTCATAATTTTTGACCCAGAACTCCGATTGACAAGCAGTTTTGATAGGATTCGAGAGCACGACAAGAGCTACGCACTATTACTTCTAATTTGAACAAGTTCATGTATCAAATCATCACTTGTGCAAATAATTCAATCAAGTATAAACAATGAAACAACTTATCTTCCTTGTTGCTACGCATCCATAGCTCTGATACCATGTTGAGAGAGAGAGAGAGAGTATGAGAGAGATACACAAGACATGCTCCCAAAGAATGATTCATATTGATGTAGAGTTAGTATATATAGGTGAGACCCAAGTCAAGTGAGAGATGATATATATAGTTGTAACATCCCTAACATCTAAGCTCCTATTAGGCCGTAGCTCAAGGACTCCTTGGCTAGGCATTACAACTTGTTGATCATCAAGCACGTGACTAGGGTTAGGTACATACTTTTTCAGTAGACTGATATGGAATACATTATGAACCTTTAGGTTCTCAGGGAGTTGAAGTCTGTAAGCATTAGGCCTTAGATACTTGAAAATCTTGTAAGGTCCACAATACCTTAGACTTAGCTTCTTGCATTCACCTAAGAATAGGGAACTCTTCTTTGGACGTACACGAATGAAGACCATATCTCCTTCAATGAAGGATCTGTCTTGACGTTTTAGGTCTGCATAAGCCTTCTGTCTCGCCTTGGCGTCTTGGATGTCATGTCTTATTGACTTGATTTGGTCATCCATATCTTCCAGCATCTGCTTTGAAGCTTCAACCCTTAAGGTTGGATATGAAAAATTCAAAGGACTACGACAGTCGTGCCCGTACAATGCTTGAAAATGAGTCATCTGAATGCTTTGTTGGTAGGAAGAATTGTAGGCAAACTCAACCAGTGGCAAATATTGAATCCACTTTTTGGGTTCACAACAGTAGTGTGCCCTTAGCATATCCTCAATAACTTGGTTGACTTACTCCATTTGACCATTGGTTTGGGGATGGTAAGCTGTACTAAAACAGAGTTGAGTCCCAATGGCTTCGAAGATAGCCCTCCAAAAATGTGATGTGAAGAGAGAGTCACGATCACTAATGATTCTTCTGGGTAACCCATGCAATTTGAATATCTCCTTGATAAACAACCTTGCGATGTCTAAGGCTTTATAGTTTGTCTTAACAAGAATAAGATGTGTAGACTTGGTAAGCATATCTACCATGACCATAATGGAGTTGTATCCTCCCTAAACTTGGGGTAGGCCAATAACAAAATCCATACTAATGAATTCCCATTTCATTTGGGGAATTTCAAGTGGTTGCAACTTCCCTAGCATTTTGACATGTTTGGCCTTAATATGTTGGCAAGACAAACACTCGCTGACATATTTGAGAACGTCACCTGTAAGCCTCTCCCAATAATAGCTCTTTCTGATTGCATTGAGGGTCTTGGCATAGCCAAGATGCCCTGAGAAAGGGGAGTCATGGGCTTCCCAAAGTATTTTTTTCTTAAGTGATTAGCTTGCCGGTATACATAATCTCGTTCTATAGTAGACAAGTCCACTATCGATAGAGAATTCTAGATACTTAGCCTGTAGCATCGGGTCTTGATTCTTGATAGGGATCTCCCTTAGCAACTTCTGATAGGTTGGATCATGGCATGCCTCTTCTCTATCTAGCTCAAGAATTGGATTGTTTAGCATGGATACCTTTGTGGCTAGAGATCTTGCTGTTGATGGATCTTGCAAAATCAGAGAATTCAGAAAATGCCTTGCGACTGAGTGAATCAACAACTACATTCTCCTTTCCAGGCCGGTATTTGATTTCAAAATCATATTCCTCCAGCACTTCAATCCATCGACGTTGCCTCATGTTGAGCTCATTCTAGGTAAAAATCCATTTGAGACTTTTATGATCCATCACTAAGGTAAACTTGTTACCCAACAAGTAGTGTCTCCAAAGCTTGAGAGTATGGATGACAGCTAACAGTTCCAGATCGTGGGTAGCATAGTTCCTCTCATGGCTCTTCAGTTTCCTTGAAGAGTATGCTACAGGATGACCTTCTTGCATAAGCACACATCCTAAGGCAAGTGTGCTAGCATCACTTATCACTTCAAACTCCTTACCAAGGTCTAGAAGTTTCAGGATAGGTGCTGATACCAAGCTTTGCTTTAGTTTATCAAAGCTATATTGTTCAGCATTTGACCATACAATTGATGTTTGCTTCTTCAGCGGCACTGCAATCAAATCATAGTTTTTTATAAAGACCCTGTACCATCCTGTCAATCCAAGAAAACTACGTATTTCTTTGACAGTTGTTGGTATTGGCCACTCCAGAATGTCTCTGACCTTGTCCGGATCCCCACTGAAATTCATTCCGCTGATACGATGAATCCCAGATATTCAATCTATCACTTGAAAAATGCACACTTCTTCTTCTTGGCGTAAAGCTTGTGTGCCCTCATTGTTTCAAGAACAATGCGAAGCTGAGGTTTATGATCTTCTTCCTGTTTGCAGTAGACTAAGGTATCGTCAAAGTAGACGAGTACGAAGCCATCAAGATAGGGCCTAAAGATATCTTGCATAAGCCTGTTGAAGGTAGCAGGAGCATTTGTCAGCCCGAATGACATGATTATGAACTCAAAGTGTCCATATCTTATGGTGAATTCCGTCTTTGGGATATCCTCTTCCTTGATCCTTATCTGATAATATCCAGACCTGAGATCAATCTTGGAGAAGATCTTTGCACCTTGAAGACGGTCAAGAAGTTCATCTATCCTTGGAATGGGATATTTGTTCTTAATGGTTGATTGATTCAACCCTTTATAGTCAATGCATAACCGAAGCGTTCCATCTTTCTTTTTATGGAATAGCACTGAAGCTCCCCATGGTGAACTGCTAGGATGGATGTAACCTTGTTCTAGCAGTTTCTTGAGTTGCTCCTTCAGCTCAATTGCTTCCGGGATGGACATTCTATATGGTCTCTTTGCAATTGGTGTAGCACCTGGCACTAGCTTGATTTCATGATCAACTTCCCTTTGAGGTGGAAGTTTTGTCAGCTCTTTAGGAAATACATCTAGTGCCACAATCAATCAAGGTTCTGAAGCCTTTACCTTGATAATCCGATGGAGTCTAAATCACCGAAAATTGGCGATTCGGGCCTTTCTTGTGAAGAGCGACATGGACTATTACCCTCTCAAAGTCTGCTTCCATGGTTGGGTCTTCTTCATCACCGAACTCCTTGTCAGCAACACTGGTGGTCCTCCCTCTGGCCCACGTGGTAGCTCCTTGGCCACGGATGGTTCCTTGGGATGGTCCTTGATGTTGTCCTCCGCCAAGATTGGGACACTGCCTTTTAAAATGATCGGGCTCATTGCAATGGAAGCAACGGAGATTGCGGCCATTTCCTTGGGTAGGAACAAAATTATTGATATTGTTGGTCCTAGCTTCTTCCTTTGTCCCTGATTTTGGCCCTGCATTCTCTTGGCCTGGGACCTATACACTCCCTTTTTTTGATCCTTATAAGACCAAGTCTTGTTATTTCTTAGCTTGGTTTGCACCTCCTGTATTATGGGTGTAGCTCAAATGAGCGCATCCTGAAGGTCTATTGGGCGCATTGATTTGAGGCCGATGTTTATGGGTGGGTTTATACACTCCCTTTTTTTGATCCTTATAAGACCAAGTCTTGTTATTTCTTAGCTTGGTTTGCACCTCCTGTATTATGGGTGTAGCTCAAATGAGCGCATCCTGAAGGTCTATTGGGCACATTGATTCGAGGCCGATGTTTATGGGTGGGTTTAATCCAGCACAAAACTTCGACACCTGTTGTGTCATATCCATTTGTGGCGCATACGTCAAAAGAGAGACAAACTTTAATAGGAAGCATCAAGGGATAGACCAAGCTGCTTCAGATCATAGAACTCGTTCATCTTTTGCTGCATGTGGTAGGCAAGTGGTAGATATCTTCCTCACACAACTCTTTTTAGTTTCTCCCAAGTAACTGACCCTTCCGATATCCCTTGGTCTCTGCACCATTTCTTCCACCAAAGTCTTGCTTCATTGGTAATCTTCAATTTGGTGAGCATCGCTTGGTTAGCGGGTGCAGTACACCTGCCGCTTAGAAATAATCCTCCATGGATTTGATCGAGATCTCGGCATCAGTTTGGACAGCCCTTCCCTTAGGCCCTTCCCTTACCATCGATTCTGGTGGCTTGATTTGCTTGAGAAGAAACTTCTTCTCCTGAATCATGGCCATACTTGTTGTAGGGGTCGGACTAGGAATCTGCACTTGAGGTTGTGCCTGGGCATTGAGATTCTTAACGTTAAAAACTTGCTAAGCATTTCTCACATTACATTTCATGCCCAATTCAAATTTTAGCCAAGTGACCTAATCACTTAACTTCTTTACCAATACTCACAGTCATAACAGACATTGATAAAAAATCTATTTCATTCATATGGGCATAGCCCTATCGAGTACAATTGGGAAGATGAAACAAGCTGATACATTAATTCGGGGAGAATATGATTGTGTTACATTCAGCTACGTGAACTGAGTAATAATATGGATTGGGGTCATGGATTTTTAGGAATCGATAGGTCATTGGAAGATTAGGGTATCCTTTCCTTTGATACCCGTTCTTCTCATAACGTCCCAACACCTTGATTCTGTCGGCAGGGATTATTCGAGTCCCTTCCTCGTACACGTATGTGTTCTGCTTGACCTTTCGACCGCCGACATGTAGGGTTGCGTTTGCGTGACCCTCAACAAAGATGAACAGCTTCATGATCCTTAAGTTCTCCATCCACTTGATTCTCTTTAAGTTGGTCCGAAGGTACGCAAGTCGGTGGGTAGCTATGTAATAGATTCCTGAATCACCCGTCCATCTCCGTTCCATGTACAGGGGTGAAGGATTGTAGATGCGATCTAGGATATTCATCATATCAATCCTCTGTCGATAATACGAAGCACACATCGCAGTCATAAACATAACCTGGAACACCAAGAATCTGTTCCATGCTTCGCGACTCTGCAAGTCAGTATTGATAAGTAAGTAAGGAAATGTTCTTAATAGAAACATTTGCTCTACTTCTCCTCATTAATGTTTCTTGTAAATATTTAAATCTTGTTGGTTTGCTCTGATACCAACTGTAACGTGTCCACTTGTTCACTTGTAGGACACGTCTTAGCAGTCCATCAGGAAGAGAGTCTAGAAAGTGCCACCCATCACTCCCACGGAATGTCACACAGTTTGCGATCTAGCTCTTCTCGAGTTTGCCATGAAGCAAAAGCATTCCGGCCGTTCCCACTTAGGATTGACCTGAATCACGATTTTCCTAGTGGTCAAGTTCCTAGAACGGTAGCTAGCGTCGAACCCCAGGCAAATTACTTTACATAGAAACATCATGGTCGGAGAATGGAAAATGAGAGGGATGCAAAGCTCTTCCTCTCTACCGGTAAGGCATAGTCCCATTCCGTTCCCCTAAAACAACATAAATTAGGACTCTAGTATCCTAGATTCTAAGTCATCGTTCCTTGCTGTCAATTTCCTTCAAGAAAAGTTCTCGGCCCACCGGGACCACCCTTCCGTAGGACGGACCCATGGTCACATCCACTGCACTTTCCTCAAAGTTGCTTTAGTTATCTAATTACCTACCACATTTAGTTTGACAAGCAAAAACAGCTTTCTTAATTAGGAAATTTATCACCAGTTCCTTTGCGTAATCTTAGCACTGACATAGAAAAGCAATGTAAAGTAAGTTCCTTTTCAACAATTTATCTTATTTATCAGTCTTTGCAATACATCATATATTCCAGCCCGTAGGCTATTCCATAATCCGCCCGAAGGCAATCCATAATCCGCCCGAAGGCAATCCAGCAATCCTCAGGGATTACTAATCCAAGCTTCCGCTCGTAGACTAGTATGCGGGCCTCGAGATCCAATCTTGGGCCTCTTGTGCAGGACCTGGAGGAGGCAAGGGATTTACGGCCAGAGTCCCCCCCTGGCACCCAAGCGTCCTCCTGCTCCAAGTAGCACCCACAGAGAGACCTCTTGCGGCGGGTTTAGTCCACGTACTCGGCATGGCTAACAACCCCCTTGGATAGGGTTAGGCAAACAGTCAGAGGTAACAGAAGCAGCCTCTCCCTCCATGCCTTCAACTTGAATCATTAGTTATTTTTCCAGCATTAGATTCTTTGAGCAAAGAAGAACAAATAGTGCTCCTAACTATATAAACACAATCAATCCAGTGGTCGTTTATTTGGCCAACTGCTAAGGTATATTCCTTTTCTCTAAATGCATCCAGCATTCGATCCGGGGTCAATTGCGACTTGGCAAGATCCCCAAGGGTTTCGTTGCTTGTTTACCCTTTTATCTTTGGGTTAGGGTTTATACCTTGTTAACCCAATCAACAAATACCTTACGTTTCCTATTAGGGACAGTAAATTCCTAGGCAATCTCATCGCCCTAACTTGATTGGTCAATTGCCTATTAGGCAATGCATAACTTTCCTAACTTGGAAAATGAGTCCAAAGAAGGGTGATATAGCAGGATGACTACTCATCCTCTTGCAATTTAGTCTTGTACTTAGAATCTACCAACCTTGTTCCAAGGAGTGGCAAATCTATCTTGTGATTTAAACACAAAGCCATGCGACATTGCAACTTGTTGCATGAGATAAGTGTCACATCTAACTTGTGGGATCCTTTTCCCCATCGCTTGGTATTCCTTGGTCAAGGATACCTTGGTCAAGATGTAGGGTTTGGGAGTCTTCTTGACCCAACCCAACCCTAACCTTACTAGGCTGACAACGTTTGGCCCTAAGGTTTCAAAATCCATATGGAGGTCTAATCTTTGGTCCTAAGGTTTCTAAATCCATATGGAGGTCTAATCTTTGGCTAATTGATCCTTAGGGTAAAAACCCTAGATCGTTCTTGCATAGGCATTCAACTAACCCTAGCATTCTATGAATATGAGTAGGATCTTTGGGATTGGAAGTCTTGACTTGGCATCCCAAGTGTGATACTAGGTAGAATTTTTAATGTACTAAACCCTACCTAGTACTTTGAAGCGTTCATCGTACCAACTAGTTATGCTTTTACGAATCCCTTGAGGGTTTTGCCACTACGAGTGATCTACCTAAAATGATCTAATTGTCTTGTGACGAGAATTATCTTTGCTTAGAAGAGATGCAAATACTTTTCCTACGAAATGCAAATAAATAAATTCAAGATACAACATTCCGTGTAAGTATGCGAATCATAGACTTTTCCTTCTATGCAACTATAGGGTTTGCAATGACCATTTCTTTTCCTTGCTAAAATCTATAATGATGCAATGGAAACAAGATTTAATGATTGACAATTTAGAACTAGTTCGTATAGAAACCTACGTTGAGTTTCAACAGGAACTATACCTATAAACCTTTTGTCCAATGCATTGAATTCATGATTTAATATGAAATGCATCTTTTTCTAAAACAACTTCGATAAAGAAGTTCATGCATGACGAATGTCATAAGACTATTGTTGACTTAATCCATTCAGCAGCACTTAATCCGACTTAAAAATGCAAGCATCCTCGTATACAACAGGTAAGTTCATGGTTTCCTTTTCATGCAATGCAATTCTTTGGATAATATTCAAGGGCGTCTAAAATTAACCTTTATACGAATCACGTTCATGGATTTTAAATCATAAGAGCAACATGCGACAAGCTCTATCCTTCTTAGCACGATCCCTGTTTTAATTTATGCATTATACATTCAAGGGGATTGTAACTACCCTTGTTGACGGGAGTGCAAGCAATTTCAATTAATCGGCAGGCACTAAACATTGTAAATCGAATAGATGAGTGCATTTAAATTTTTCTAAAAAACCATCGTGCTTAAACGCATTCCTTTCATGCAAGAAATACAATTGGAACCTAGGCATGAGGACTCACAGTGATATCCATGTGTAAACTTGGGTTGAAGGCTCCTTCGTGTGCACCTTGTGTCTTTTTTTTGGGGGCCATCGATGACATAGACTCTTGACTCCCCAAACTCGTCCTTGCCTTTATCCGATCTACAAAATCCATCTAGAATTTGGGAAATCAGCCTCAAAATCTTCCTACTCCCTCCCTTGCACAGAAATTATCTTTACAAGGCGTGGTTATAAAAACCCGAGAAAAGCCATGTGTACAAGGCTTATAAAAGCCTTGTTAGAAGCTTCTACAGAAGCTTCCTGTCTTCTATGACAGCAATGTGACGTGGAGAGAGAAAGTAAGATGATGATGAGGATAAGAATGAAGGTAATGATGATGATGGCGATGGGGGTGGGGTAGGTGGCAGTAGGCGACAGCCTGGCGGACTTCACGGTGGCGATGGCAATAGCACGGCTACTCACGATCCTCCCTTCCTTCCTTCCTCCCCCCAAACTTAAGGGGAAGGTTATATAGAGTAAGGGGGGGAGATAGCCTCCTGCATGCTTCCTCTCTCCCCCATGCTCTCCACATAACACAAGGTTTCCTCCATACTCCCTCTCCCCCACCATGCATCGACTGGGGGGAGGGGGTTAATTAGTAAAAAAAGTTGCACAAAATTGACTATAACACAAGGTTTCCTCTCCCCGCCATGCATCAGCCGGGGGGAGGGGGTTAATAGTAAAAAAATTTGCACAAAATTGACCATTATCCATTTACCTTTTCCCCCAGAAGGGTGTTCTCGTGCAACCTTGCGATCTTCAAGCCACGGCCTCTTATGCACTATACGGGTGGAGTTTATTAACGTGCGCGTGGGGTAGGAACTTAACCACCTCATTTACCAATGTGGGAGATTATGTTAATTTTCTTTTTGTGCAGATTACGGGTCTTCAATATTTCGATGCAGAAATATTACACGACCAATGCATTTGTGTGAATATGGAACTCCTTTGTCTAGTCAGGAGGTTGTAAGATGGGTGCTTTGATAAGGCACTATTTTAGGGTATTGAAGGCTTCTTTGCAGTCATCAGTCCAAAGGAAATTTGCATCTTTCCTTAGGAGGTTATGCAGAGGGGCTACCTGGGTTTCAAAATATGCAATAAATCTTCTGTAGTAGCCCAAATGGCCAAGAGTTCCTCTAATTCCTTGAGGTTTGTTGGTATTGTCAGTGCTGCAGTTGTTTCAATCTTTGCCAGGTCTGTTGCAATCCCTTTGTGTAGAGACAATATGGCCCAGAAGAACTCCTAATGAGATGCTGAAGACACATTTTTCAAGGCTAAGAGAAATCCCATACTCTCGGCATCTATCAAAACATTGCTCTAGGTGTCTCCAATGCTCCTAGATTAGGCTATAGACACAAAAGACATCGAGATACATCTCAATAAAATCATGATAATGGTGTTGAAAGGCAACCATCATCACTCACATTGGAAGGTGGCAGGAGCATTACAGAGCCCAAACGGCATCACTCTGTAAGCATAGGTTCTCCATTATGTTGTGAAGGTTGTTTTGGATTGGTCCTCTTCTAGGATTTGGACTTGGTTGTATCCACTAAATCCATCCAAGAGGGAATAGAGCTCATGGCCTGCCACTGTGTCCAACAGTTGGTCTGTGGAAGGGATACGGAAATGATCCTTCTTCCTCTTGGAGTTCAGCTTTTGAAAGTCCAAAAATATTTGAGTTTTCCCGTTTTTCTTGGGTACGACCACAATGGATGAAACTCATTCACTGTTAGCCACATGATAAATGAACTCTGCTTCAAGGAGGTTCAATAATTCAGCCTTCACCAGAGCAGAATAATTGGGATTGATATGCCTTTGTCTTTGCCTCACAAGTTTGGCATGAGGCTCTAGATCGATGTGGTGTTGACAAACTGTAGGGTCAATTCCCTTTATGTCTTTGCACGACCAAGCAAACACATCTAAGTTCTCCTTTAATAGGTCTCGCAGGACCACTAGTTCTTCTTCTGGAAGATTTAGGCCCACTTTCAGGTGACATTCAGTACTGCCAGCATCCAGGAATATCAATTTCCTTTCACCTTCCACTTCACGGATAAATGTCCCACGAATTGCTTTTGGATAGAGGTCTGGCTCCTTCAAGGGAGTAGTGTCATCGCCTAATGCTCCACTAGAACCAGTATCCTCCTTCTGAATAGATGACTCATTTGTCTGTTGAGATCTCTCAAGAGCTTTGTTTGCTTCTGTGTGAGTGGTGATTTCTTTTGGACTTGGGGATTCATCTTCAGAGGATGTGTCCAGGAATGTCACATAGCACGGACCTTCTATAAGCTATGGCTCTAATCGTTCTAGCTTTTGTTGACAAGGGGCATCATCATCATCTTTTCTCCAAAATGAATGGTCGGGGTGACAAGAGCCACTGGTGAGCTTAATTTTTATACCTTTGATCCATTGCTTATGCAGATTTTGCATGCTTTGTAATCCATTGGTTAACCCAAATGGAACCATGATTATTCCATTCAACACCCCGTGATCCTTAGCCTCTGAGGTCTCTATAGGGACATCAACAAGATCATCCACTATTAGAGAACCTTCTTCAACTTCACTTTCAAAACCTACTTCTTTTTCTTTCTCATCATTTTCATCCTCTTCCTCTGGCGGCTCTGTCTCTGCTTCTGTAGAGGCTCTGTAGGAGAAGAATAGGTCCTCCATCTCTATGTCTACTTTTGCTTTTGCCTTTGTCTTTGGTTCTGTCTCTACTCTTGACTCTACTTCTGTCTCTACGACTGCCATGTAACAGGGAGAACAATAAATCCATGCTTCTATTTTGCTGTTAGAGGTGATTTTTAGAAGTCAATTCGAGTTGAGGCAGGAGGTATTCTCCCATGGATAAAAACTTTGCTTCTCTCAGTAGTTGGCTTACAGTGCCCACTGTTAGGGACCATGCATTTGTTTTCTTGGGAAAGATCTGTTTGACAGCCTCTTCGTCTCCTGATGTACCATCTGTGACTTCATTGGAAGAGTCTGTTATGATTTTGATGGACGTAGATCCATTGTCTTTTTGCGATCAATATAATTTCAACACCACTTTATTGCGTCCTCTGCTTAGGGTTAGGGTTCCTTTGAACCAGTCCATCCTTGCTTTTACTTAAAAAAGCCAAGGTCTTCCCAACAATAGAGGGTATGAGGTCCCATAAAAATTTGGTTTGACCACCAAGTATGTCAGCCAATAGTCTCTTCCTGCAAGGGTTGTTTTTACATATGGGAGGATGTCCAATGGCTTGATTCTGCTTTGGTTTGCCAATATGATAAGCCGTTGCGTAGGGTGAATCCCTTGCTAGCCTAGATCCTTCATTGTCACATCTGTCATTATGTTTATTGATGAGCCTTCATCAATCAATGAATTTGAAATAAAGTTTCCTTCTATCCATACACTAATCTCTGGGGTTCCAGGATCTAGGAAAGCGTTAGGCACATCCACTTCCTTCACAAGTTCTGAGGCTCTATTGGACTTTGTTGTTGTTGGGGGAGAAATCCTTAGTCTTCGTCTTCTTGTCAAGATGCTTTTGAATCTTTTTCAGCAACTGGGAGATAGCATTAGCAACTGTCGGAATGTTAGGTTTGGTTTAAAGGTGTCTAGGTCTTTGACCAATTAATACTCTTTAATAGGATCCACAGGCTTTTCCAATCAACTAGGAAATGGGGCCACGCCCACTTTTATCTTCTCTTTTTCTTCCAGGAGTGGCAACATATGCGCTTCTTCTTTATGAAGAGGTACTTCTGTATCCTCTATTTCCTGGACCTCTAGTCCTATCTTTGCAACTGCCGTTGTAGCTCTTTGTGGCTCTGTAGTGCTACGTACTTCCTTATTCTGTATTGCATTATTTTGTTTTTCCCGAGGGAGGTTGAACTTCACAGGCTTGGCAGAAGGAACATTATCTTTTGGAACTATGGGTTCTTCTTTCTTTGCTCATGTTATTGTGGCCACTTCCAATTCCATCAAATTGGAAGTAGGTTCTTGGGTCTTCTATTGGGAATCAAAAGTAGATTTCACAAGGGCTGGACTTGGACAATCTTTTGTAGTATGGCCTTCTCCTTTGCATTGGTTGCATAAGGGCTTGTAATCCACAGATCTTTTAGGATTTGGATAATTCGGTGAGATATGACCCTTTTCTCCACATGTGTAACACTCCACCTCTAATCTTTGACCACCACTAGCAAATTTTCATCCTCTGTAACTTTGAGAGGGAAACGTCCTTGGACCGAAATTAGAACCAAACTCCCTAGGCTTTGATCCAATGTCCTGCGTTGTCATTTTGGATTCTAGCAAGTTGAATCTTGCATTTTCATCTTTCTGTCATCGTTTCTGTATCTCTTTCAGAGAAGATATCCTGTATATGGTTCTTCCTCAAACAATATGAACAGAAGGCTCCAGGAATGGTTGGTTTTTGGGTACATTCAGTTGCTAAATGTCCCACTTGATGGCACTTTTTGCACCATGTATTTGAACACATCACATCTCTCCCTCGTCCCACAAGAGTGAATATATTGGTGAGACAGAGACAGAAGCAGATGCAAAGGCAAAAGATCTATTCTTCTCTTACAGAGCCTCTACAGAAGCAGAGACAAAGCCTCCAGAAGAAGAGGGTGAAAATGATCACGAAGAAAATGAAGTAGGTTATGAAAGTGCAGATGAAGAATTTCCTCTGATAGGGATGATCTTGTTGATGTCCCTACAGAGACCTCAGAGGCCGAAGATCTCAAGGTGCTAGATGGAATGACCTTGGTTCCATTTGGATTGATCAATGGACCACAAAGTATGCAGAATCTATATAAGCAATGGATTAAAGGCATAAAAATTAAGTTCACCAGTGGCTCCTCTCACCCTAGTTGTTCAGTCCAAAGAAAAGACGATGATGATGTCCCCTACAAACAGAAGCCAAAGCCCTCAGAGACACGGCCTCTAGAAGGTCCATGCTATGTGAAATTCTTGGACGCATCCTCTGAAGATGAATATCTAAGTCCAGAAGAAATCACCACTCACACAGAAGTAAACAAAGCTCTGATACCTTTCCAGCAACCTCAACAAACAAATGAGTCATCTGTTCAGAAGGAGGACATTGGTTCTAGTGCAACATCAAACGAGGACACTATTCCCTTTAAAGAGTCAGACCTCTATCGAGAAGCAATCCGTGGGATATTTATCCGTGAAGTGGAAGGTCAAAGGCAAGTAACATTCTTGGATACTGACCGTACTGAACGTCACCTGAAAGTGGGTCTCAATCTTCTAGAAGAAAAACTAGTTGTCCTTCAAGACTTATTAAAGGAGAACTTAGATGTGTTTGCTTGGTCGTACAAAGACCTAAAGGGGATTTATCCCACACTATGTCAGCATCACATTGACCTAGAGCTTGATACCAAACCTGTAAGGTAAAGACAAAGACGTATGAATCCTAATTATTATGCTCTAGTGAAGGCTGAATTATTGAAACTTCTTGAAGCCGAGTTCATTTATCTCGTGGCTAACAATGAATGGGTTTCGCCCACTGTGGTAGTACCCAAGAAGAATGGAAAACTTTGAATATGTGTGGACTTTCGGAAGCTCATTTTGAAGACGAAAAAGGATCATTTCCCTATCCCTTTTACAGACCAACTCTTGGACATAGTGGCAGGTCATGAGCTCTATTCCCTCTTGGATGGATTCATCGGATATAACCAAGTCCAAATCGCAGAAGAGGACCAATCCAAAACAACCTTCACCACAGAATGGGGGACCTATGCCTATAGAGTGATGCCATTTGGGCTCTGTAATGCTCCTGCCACCTTCCAATAAGTAATGATGCCTGCCTTCCAGAATCATTTGCATGATTTCATTGAGGTGTATCTTGATGACTTCTATGTCTATATTTTGATTCGAGAGCACTGGGGACACCTAGAGCAATGTTTTGACAGATATCGAGAGTATGGGATTTCTCTCAACCCCGACAAATGTGTCATTGGCATCTCATCAGGAGTTCTTCAGGGCCATATTGCCTCTGCACAAGGGATTGCAATAGACCCGGTGAAGATTGAAAAGATTTCCTCCTTAACAGCACCAACAAACCTCAAGTAATTGAGAGGATTTCTTGGCCATGTGGGCTACTACAAAAGATTTATTGTACATTTTGCAACCAAGGCAGCCCCTCTGCACAAGCTCCTAAAGAAAGATGCAGATTTCCTTTGGACTGATGACTGTGAGGAGACCTTTAATACCCTAAAACATTGCCTTATCCAAGCACCTATCTTGCAGCCTCCTGATTGGACGAAGGAGTTCCATGTACACACAGATGCATCAGTTGAAGGGCTAGGTGTTGTTCTATGTCAAAAGGGCCCCTCTAAATTAGATCAACCAATATATTATGCAAGCCAAAAGGTCACTGATAGGGAATGGAACTACACGCTGAGAGAGCTTGAATGCTTAGCAATGGTGTTTGCACTAGAGAAGTTTCGACACTATCTATTGTCAATGCATTTCAAGTTCTACGTGGATCATGAAACCATGTCCTTCCTAATGAAAAAAGTAGATGTTAAAGGACGACTGATGAGATGGTTGCTACTATTCCAGGAGTTTGACTTCGAAGTAGTCACTAAGCATGGCCGTTCCCATGTCCTAGCTGATCATCTATCACGGATCCTTCAAACTGCAAATGGGAACATGATGATCCAGACCTTCCTGATGCTTCCTTGTTTCTAGTTGAAACAGTTACTCCCTGGTATGCAGACATATCCAATCTCCTGGCAACTCAACAGTATCCTCCTCGCATCTCAAGCCGTGAGAAGGAGAAGATTCTATTAGAATCAGACCCCTACACCTTGCTAGGTGGTGCATTGTACAAGAGAGGCCAAGATGAAGTGCTGCGAAGATCTGTTTGCAGGGGATGAAATTGGCATCATATTGAAAGCATGCCATGACGAACCATGTGGTGGACACTTCGCAGGAGAAGCGATAGCCAAGAAGGCTCTGTTAGCAAGTATTGGTGGCCGACCCTCCACAAGGATACATATGATTACTGCAAGAGATGTGATGCTTGTCAACGAATGGGAAAACCCACCAAAACAAGTGCCATGCCACTGCAACCTATTCTTCTCCTAAAGCCATTCGAGAAGTGGAGGATTGATTTTGTGTGTCCCATTGATCCACCTACCAGACAGAAGCAGAACAGATACATCTTAGTATGTACGGATTATGTCACAAAGTGGTATGAAGCTAAAGCCCTGAAGCGGGACGATGGTAACAGCGTAGCCTTGTTCATATACGAGAATATTATCACCCTTTTTGGCAGCCTCCTTGAGCTGGTAAGTGACAAAGGTACTCATTTCCTTAACAAAATTATGGAGGAGCTGACGGAACTGTATAAGATCCACCATCGCAAGTCCACTCCCTACTACCCCAAAGCCAATGGCCAAGTTGAAGTCACCAATCGCATCCTTTGGTCGATTTTGACAAGAACGATTGCCGCACATCGTTGCGACTGGGACGGTCAACTTACAGATGCCCTTTGGGCATACAGAACTTCCCATAAGGCAGCTACATGATAGACCCCTTTCCAGCTAGTGTATGGTACAGAAGCCGTCTTTCCTGTTGAACTGGAATTGCCCTCTTTGGGAGTAGCAGTCAAAGAACTCTTGGGAGATAATGAGTCATTGCAATGCTATCTCCTACACTTGGAATGTTTGGATGAGATACGGCGGATGGCCCTACAGTGCATGGAAACCACTCAAGCACGACGCAGGGCCTATCATGAAAGTTTCATCAAGCACAAGGAGTTCAAAGAAGGTGATCTTGTTCTGGCCTATGATTCAAGGTTTGACAAGTTTCCTGGCAAGCTTCAACAATGGTGGATGGGCCCGTACAAGGTACTTGCTATCAATCCTAATGGCTCTGTTCAGGTGCAGACCATTGATGCCTGTGATGATCCCTTCCTGATCAATGTCTATCGTCTAAAAAAGTACTTTTCTCCCTAGGGATCTTGACAATCATAGTCGACTTACCCTTTCCCTTTTGGGCGTCGTACTGCCCTTCTCATCGTGCTTCTGATAGCCCTTATGATTCTCCTCATGAGACGGTCTCATTCTTCTAGCCCCTCACAGAAACATCTCAACCCGACCTTGTTCTCTTCTCGTCTGATCCAACAACGGTGGTGAGATGGGAAAAAAAAGAGGAAAAGAAAATAAAAAGAAAAAAAAACAAACAAACCTGTTATGGGAGAAAAGGAAGAAATGCCTTGTCATAACAGGTCTCGTTCTAAGAAAATGTGGAAACACCCTTGGGTGGGAAGCTGACTGTGGAAAAGGTGGTAATGCCCCGTAGTTTAGGATAGCTGACTCATCAGCAACAAACCTTTTCAGCAAGAAATTTGAAGCCACCTCCCTTGGTGTGCTGTCTCTGCAATATCAGTCCGTCTATCCTTCTTAACATACAACCTTTCTTACAAATCATTGAAGTACAAGACTTATAGGCTGCCTCCCTGGGTACGCCTCGTCTTCAAGATCCTGATGAAAACAACAACCGACATGATCTTCATCACCAACCCCTTGAGTGATACGAGCTTTCATCCTAACAAGATGGGGACGTGAGCATGGGCTGCCCTTTGTATCTATCAGAGGGTGAGACAGAGGGTAGGGTGAGTGACCAGTCTTTTCCTTTAAATCAAATGAGAGGTGAGATGTGTGAACGGAGTGTTGCACGCATAGGATGGTCCTCTTAATGCACAATGCACAATTTTTTCATGTGCACTGCACCATAAGGCTCCCTAGCCTTCCTTCTTACATTGTATGCCGACACAGGGCGGGATGCACAATTGCACCATCAAAGTGCACAAGGCATACAACCTCTCCACAAGTGATAGTGAGGATTACATCAATGGGTTTTAGAATAGGTTGCCCTCTATATCTTTCAACAGAGCGTGAGACAGAGGGTGGGCTGAGTGTAACTGGTGTTTCTTTAATCAATTATCGAGAGGTGAGGATTGAGGGATGTTATGACCCTTGGAGTCAGGTATGTTTCTGTTTCACCCTCGGGATGGGTCTCTGCCACATCAGCACAGGATACTTCACTCTCTTATGTACACTGCACTGTGAGGCTCCCTGGCCTTTCTCCTTGCACTTATGCCAGATGGGTTGAATGCACTGATGCACCATCAACTGTGCACCCTAGCATACTCCCTCTGCACCATTCCTTTGTCAATTTCTAAATCGGGTGTGCGCTTCGGGTCCCATCACTATTACCTCCAGTGATGTTAGTAATGGGGCGAGTGACTGCTCTTTCATTCCATTTGAGTGATCGTGAGTTGAGTGCCATATCCCTCGTCATCCACAATTTTCCTGTGATTCCTTCAACCAGCTACCTCCCTGGGAGCTACTGCATGGTCCCTGCCATAAAGAACGTGTGTTGTGAAGACACCTGTTATCTCCTGCAACAGCCGACAATGATACAAGATGCAACCTCGATAGTCGACATTACTCCTCTGCAATATGGGCCAATTTTTTCTAATCCTACACCTTTTTTTTTTGTAATGAAAGAGACCTAACTGTCCTAACTAAGGGAGAATAGAGAGAAGGACAGCAGGAGAAGAGAGAGAGGAGAGAGAAAGATAGGAAGAAGAGAGAGAAAGAGGGGAAAGGGAAGAAGAAGAAGAAGAAGAAGAGGAAGAAGAAGCCATGGAAGCTTGAGAAGGTGAGAAGAGAGTTTTCTTGATAATTCCTGTGATGCCTCAAAATACCCTCTTACACCTTATATACCATCAGTGTAATTGGTATATTCCCATGCCATGTTCTTGTGATCCCCACTCATTACAAACCATCCCATCTCATAAAGTTTTTCTCCTAAAAAACAAGGGATGTGGTCATTCCTGTAAGGGTGTGCTGTAGGAAATCAGCCATAACTTTGTGTGATGAACTCCAAATGGGACAATTGAGGTGTCATTATGGAGCCCATGTCAAGATTGTGGGAGAGAATGAAGGAGTCTCGCTTGAAGCTTTCTTGCTTGCACAATGGGGGAAGACACACAAGGGTGGAGGCTGAAAACAGTTTTCCTCTTCTTAGTTGTGTAAGCCAAAAGAACTCAAGTACAAAGAAATAGAAGAACCCTATATATGGGTCTCAAACCAAACTCAACTAACTAAGGTGGCATACTAACTGAGCCACGAACTAGAATAGATAAGGATAGCTATCATGTAGCTATTATTCATGGGCGGTGTACCAACCGCGTCTGCAACTGACAAGTCGGTGACATAAATGCACAACGGTCACCCTGGCGTATCACGAGTGGAGCTCGATATCTCAACACTCCCCCTCGAGCTCAATCCCAATTCCTGCACACCAAGCAGGTCTCTGAACTTGCGCAGCTTCTCTGCGCCCAATGCCTTCGTGAATATGTCAGCTACTTGATCCTCTGTGCTGACATAAACTAGATCAATAAGACCTAGTAAAACCCTCTCTCGCACATAGTGATAATGCACCTCAATGTGCTTTGTTCTAGCATGATAGACTGGGTTATTTGCCAAGTGTATACTACTCATGTTGTCACAATAAATGACAACTGGCCCATCTGTAGACTGATGCATATCATAAAGTAGCTTATGCAACCAAGCTACCTCACATGCAGCCATTGCTGCACCCCTGTACTCAGCCTCTGTGCTCGACAAGGCAACTGTAGGCTGTTTCTTGCTGCTCCAAGTGACTGCAGCACTCCCAAAAGAGAAGACATATCCACTGGTAGATCGTCTATCAGAAATACTACCAGCCCAATCAGCATCAGTGTATCCATGCAACTGTATCTGAACCCCAGTCTCATAAAATAGTCCATACTGCAATGTGGACTTCACATACCTGAGTATGCGTCTAGCCGCATCCAAATGTGGTTTCCTTGGAGCCTGCATAAACTGACTTACCAATCCAACAGCATAGCTCAAATCTGGCCTGGTAATAGTCATATAAATCAAACTTCCTACTATGCGTCTGTACATAGTAGGGTCTTCTAGAAGCTCACCTGCATCTGTGCTCAGCTTCACATTTTGCTCCAAAGGAACTGAAATAGGCTTACAGCCTGTCATCCCATATTTGGACAGCATGTCCAATCCATACTGCCTCTGCAAGAGGTGTATCCCACTTGGTGATCTAATCACCTCAATGCCCAAGAAATAATGCAGCTCTCCCAAATCCTTCATCTCAAACTTCTGCTTCAATAGCATTTTCACATGAAGGATATCTTCAACACTGTCACCTGTCATAATCAAATCATCAACATAAATGACAAGTAGCATAATACCTTTCTCTGTTTTTCTCACATAAAGTGAGAAATCTGCCTTGGAAATCTGAAAGCCAATAGTGACAAGATACTGTCCTATCTTGTCAAACCATGCTCTAGGTGCTTGCTTCAAGCCATACAAGGCTTTCTTCAACCTGCAAACAAACTCAGGATGAACAGCATGCACATAACCTGGTGGCTGCTCCATATAGACCTCTTCTTGCAAATCACCATGCAAGAAGGCATTCTTTACATCCATCTGATGTAAAGACCATCCCTTTGATGCAGCCATAGCAATGACTGCTCTTACAGTTGCCATCCTTGCAACTGGACTGAATGTTTCTTCATAGTCAATGCCATATGTTTGTGCATACCCCTTGACTACTAATCTTGCCTTGTATCTGTTCACAGAACCATCTGCATTGTGCTTCACCTTATAAACCCACTTACAGCCAATTGCATTCTTACCTTTAGGCAAAGGTACTAATTCCCATGTAGCATTTGCTTCCAAGGCATCCATTTCTTCATCCATGGCTTTCTCCCATTTTTCTTCACCCATGGCTTCCTCAAAAGAAGTGGGTTCTGGTTCCTGTATCACTTTAACCATATATGCATAGTGAATGGCTGTAAATCCATCATATTTCAGCCTATCCACAGGATACCTAGCTCTCGTAGACCTGCGCAAAGTAGGTTCACTCCCAGGTGCTCTCAAAACATCCCTGGTCTTCCTTACTCCAGGTGTAACAATAGAAGGAATACCCAACTCATCATCAATGCTCTGCTCTGAGCCACTGGATTCACCATCCACATAAGAGTGACCTGCATTCACATCAAACATGGGCTGATCAACCTTCTCTTTTCCTTTTCGTGATACCTGCATACCACTATCTGTATTGCTTTGAGAAGATTCTCCTGATCTCAATCTGCCTGTCCATGGCGAAGAATGTGAACCACTGCTAGAGGACGCTCCAGGTCCACTAATATTTTGTGACTGCTGCTGTGAATTTTGTGCAGCATTACCATTTTGTGCATCTACATCATCAATCACATTTACTAGTTTATACCAGCTACTCATCTCATCAAAAACAACATCTCTGCTCACTGTAAACTTACGAGTAGAAGGGTTATAGCATCTATACCCTTTTTGCTGCAGAGAGTAACCAATAAAGATGCACTTCTCAGCTTTTGGATCCAACTTGGATCTCAGCTCATCTGGCACATGTACATAGGCAATGCAACCAAAAATTTTCAAATGAGAAATATCTGGTTTCCTACCAGTATACCTCTCCTCTGGAGTCATTCCATGTATTGCTGCAGTGGGAGTCCTGTTCATTATGTAGACTGCTGTAGCAACTGCTTCAGCCCAATAAAAATCTGGCAAGTCTTTTTCATTGAGCATGGCACGAGATACCTCTCCAATATGCCTGTTTTTTCTTTCTGCAATTCCATTTTGTTGTGGGGTATAACTGCATGAATATTGCTGCTTTATGCCATGCTCCCGCAAGAACTTTGCAAACTCATTTGAGAGGTACTCTCTCCCTCCATCTGACCTCAGGCATTTTATTTGCAGACCTGTTTCTTTTTCAACCATAGCTTTAAGGGTTTTGAAATGCCCAAAAACTTCACTTTTCTTTTTCATAAAATACACCCAAACTTTTCTGCTATAGTCATCAATAAAAGTGACAAAATAATGACAGCCTCCAAGAGATGCAGCTTTAGTAGTCCACACATCAGAGTGGATTAATTCCAATGGCTTCTCACTCTCTTGAACATGTCTAGGAAATGGTTTCCTTGCATGTTTTCCAAACTGACAGGCTTCACATACCTTATGCATTTCTGCAACCTTGAATTTGGGCAATCCTGCAACAATATTTTGGGCCTGCATTGATTTAAGTCGCTGTACATTAACATGACCAATGCGTTTATGCCAGATATCAATATCTGCAACTACACCGGTCCCATGTGCAAACATTGCTGCACTCAATTCAGACATGTCTGCATCCAATGTAAACATTCTGCCCTTCTTCTTTCCTTTTGCTATCAAGCGACCTTTATTTTTCATATCCTCAACAAAGCATCCATGAGGATTAAATCTGACCTGCAAGCCCTGTTCAACCATTTGACCAACTGAAACCAGATTCTTGGTGATATTCGGGACATGAAATACATCGGACAGGTATTTCTTTTTCCCACCCTGCATAGACAAGGGAATTTTTCCAATCTGCACAATAGGATGTGCAGTATCATCACCAGTCTCCACAAATCCTGGTTTTTCCATTTTCCTTGCATCCTCCATCCATTCTGCATGACCTGTCATGTGGTTTGATGCACCTGAGTCAACATACCATATATCATTGCTTTCTTCTGCACTTGTCATAGAATTGTTCATGTGCTGCACCATGAACAAATGCTCATTTCTGTCATCACCCTGTCTGCTAGAAGATGCATAATTCCCTTGTTGCAGTTTTCCATTCATGATGTCATTCTGCTTTTTATAGCAGTCTTTAGCCATATGACCCATTTTACCACAGTAGTAGCATTCAACATTACTGTTTGCATTTTGGCCTCTTTGCCATCCACCACGACCTCTTTGGCTCCCCCTGCCTCTAGAGTTACCACGTCCTCCTCCATAGGACTGGTTTTCTTGAGTTTGCTGCATATTCTGATTTCTGCCACGGCCTCCAAATCGGCCTCCTCTACCTCTTCCAGCATTTGAGTAGAAGACAGCTTCTTTTGAAGTTCCTCCTGAAGAAGATGCACCACCATTTCTCTGTTCCTCAGAAATTAGAAGAGCAATCAACTCCTCAAAATCAGGAAATCTTTCACGAACTGAAATGGATGTCCGAAACTGTGCATAATCCTTTCCTAGACCATTCAAGGTCACGGAAACTAAATCATCATCTTCCACTGGCGACCCAATGGAAGCAAGTGCATCTGCAATCTTCTTCACCTTCATGTGGTAGTCGTTGATGCTCATACTTTCTCTTTGCACATTATGCAACTCTTGCTTGAGCTGCATTTTCCTGGCTTGCGTATTTGTGCTATACATTTTTGACAAAGTATCCCATGCCTCCTTTGGCGTACTTGCATCCTGAATATGCACAATCATAGAGTCTGAAATGCTGATAGACAGCCAATACATAACTTTCCTGGCTCTCTCATGCCATGCTTTAAATGCCTGCATTTGTTGTTGATTGGGAACATCAGGAAGAACTGGTTCTTCTTCATTTCCTGCAACAAATTCCCAATATCCTTTTCCCATAAGGAAATTCGTCATTCTAAACTTCCATGCCTGGAAGTTATTCTTGTCAAGCTTTTCAGTGACAATCTGTGAAAGAGAATCAGACGCCATTACAGAATACTGCAAGAAATTCTGTCACTGCAAAAAACACAGCTTCACCCTCACAAGGGCAAATCTGCAAAACTGGCGAAAGTGGTATTTGACCACACAGTCACTTCCTAGTGACGATTTTGCATAAACAGGAACCAAGGATGATTCTGAAACTCCCAATGTTTCTGCGCACAAGCATACGATGCAATTTCTACAGTAACTTTTCACCAACCTGTAGAACAGTGGCTGCACAGCATAAAACTGAGCCTTTTCCTGAGTGCGTGCAGAAAACTTCCGTCTGCAAAACAGGCCCCGAAATGGCCTCAAATCAAAAAAACAAGGTCGCCAGGGGCTAAAGCCCTCTCCCGCAGCATATACTGCCCTCTTGCTTCACCGCGAAGGGCGTCTCAACCTGAGACAATGCACTCCTGGACTTTCCGGCTGTGCTACCTGCAGAGATCTACTCCCAAAACAGAAAATGAAAGCAACACTGCTCCTCTTACCAGAACAGCGCGAGCTTGGCTTGCTTTCTTGAGCTCCTTACCACGAACAAGGCTCTGATACCATGTCAAGATTGTGGGAGAGAATGAAGGAGTCTCGCTTGAAGCTTTCTTGCTTGCACAATGGGGGAAGACACACAAGGGTGGAGGCTGAAAACAGTTTTCCTCTTCTTAGTTGTGTAAGCCAAAAGAACTCAAGTACAAAGAAATAGAAGAACCCTATATATGGGTCTCAAACCAAACTCAACTAACTAAGGTGGCATACTAACTGAGCCACGAACTAGAATAGATAAGGATAGCTATCATGTAGCTATTATTCATGGGCGGTGTACCAACCGCGTCTGCAACTGACAAGTCGGTGACATAAATGCACAACGGTCACCCTGGCGTATCACGAGTGGAGCTCGATATCTCAACAGCCCATGAGATGTACTTTCAGCCCACATGGGTGGGGCGGGGCTGCAATTAGGTCTGGACCAAAACTGTTGCAAAATAGAGGGCTATCCAAGAGTTACTAGTGTGTTATCCCAGATGGTATGGCTAGAGAAAAACAGCCATAACTTCCTCTAGGAAACTCAGATCGGGGCAAATGAGGTGTTGGCGTGGAGCCCTCGAGGTGTACTTGCAGTCCATGTATGGGGGATGGGGCTAAAAATGGACTAGGACCAAAACTACTGCAAAACAAGTGGTTGTCCAGATGTAGACTACAACCCAAAACAGGTGTCATGGTGAAGTTCCAACCAATACGGCCTCCTCGAGGTGTGGAAATTCATCCAAGATAGATTCTGGGTACCAAGAAGCTTCCTCTGTTGGTAGGCCTTGCCATTTAATCATGTATTTATGTATGGAATGGGTGTGGAATTTCTTTTCACGTTGCCCAATGACTACTTCAGGAATATACTGGATAAGGCCCTCCTCATCTATGGGAGGTAGCTCCTCTACATGATCTTTGGGAGTGCCAATGAAAGGTTTCAATTAGCTCACATGGAAGACATTATGGATCTTAGTAGTGGGAGGGAGTTGGAGACGGTAAGCCAAGTCCCCGACCTTCTTAATGAATGTGTAGGGCCCATAGTAACGGTGTGCCAACTTGTTGCAAGAACCGTCCTTTAGTGTAGCATAATGAGACTTGGGGACCTTGAGGAGTACCAATTTACCCTCTTGAAAGTCTTCTTTTTGCATCAACATGGAGCTTCATGTGCTCTTGAGCCCTTTTGAGGTTTGCCTTGCATTGTTGAAGTAAAGCTTGCATGCGGTCCAACTCTTCTTTTCCAAGGGGGTTGAGCTTTTCATTGAAGATCACAGTAGAAAGGGGAACCTGATAACCATACAATGCTTCAAAGGGAGAGACTCCAATGCTCAAATGAGTGGAGTTGTTGTAAGAAAATTCAGCCAAGTGCAGCCATACATCCCAAGAATTATGCACATCATGACAAAAATATCGCAAATGAGTTTCAAGCCACTTATTGACTCACTCGGTCTGCCCATCCGTTTGGGGATGATAGGCTATAGATGGAGCCAATTTGGTCCCCATGGAGCTAAAAATTGTCTGCCAAAACTGGCTCATAAATTTGGTGTCCCGGTCATGTACTATGACATGGGGTAAGCCATGCAACTTAAAAACATGCTCCATAAGCTAAGTGGCAACTTGAGATGCTGTAAACTGAGATTTTGTAGGGATGAAATGGGCTGCTTTAGTGAGTCGATCAACTATCACATAGATGCTATCCCAACCCTTCTTGGTTGTAGGTAGACCAATGATGAAATCCATGGTAATGTGGGTCCATTTTCCTTTTGGGATAGGTAAGGGCTGCAAAAATCCACCCGGTTTAAGAGTGCTATCTTTATTTTACTGACAAGGCACACATCTAGACACAAATTCTTTAACATCCCACCATAGGCCTTTCCAATGGGAGCTTTTTGAAACGCGGCCATATGTTTTGAAGACCCCTAAGTGGCCAGCAATCGGTGAAGAATGCATCTCTTTAAGGATCCTTTGGGTGAAAGGAGAGGCATGGGGAATCACAATATAGCCATGGATCCAAATGAGGCCGTTGTGGAGCTGATATTGAGAGTTTTCATCCATGACACCTTGCTGTAATTTCTAGAAAAGAGGGCTGAATTCAACATCAAGCAAGTATGCCTCTTGGAGCTCTTCAATCCAATCATGGTGGAGTTCAGTTATGGATGAAACCTTGCATGCCCACATGTGAGAGAGTGCATCAGCCACTACATTGTCCTTGCCAC
Source organism: Lygodium microphyllum (assembly GCF_053477565.2). Lineage (NCBI taxonomy): Eukaryota > Viridiplantae > Streptophyta > Polypodiopsida > Schizaeales > Lygodiaceae > Lygodium > Lygodium microphyllum. The sequence goes on from NC_141137.1 coordinate 28,346,663, forward strand.
GAGTGTGGGTAATCTCAAAGTCATAGTTTTGTAGGGTAGCCACCCATCTACATTGTTTGGGAGTGAGGTTGGCTGAGTCAAGAAGTATTTGAGCACACGGTGGTCACTTTTCACCTTAAATCTACTGCCATATAAGTAGTGATGCCACTTTTTGATAGCATGAATGACTACCAACATCTCCTGATCATAGACATGCAACTCTCTCTCTTTATCGTCCAATTTTCAGCTCTCAAATGCTATTACCCCGTGTTCTTGCAGCAAGATTACACCAATACCCCATCCACTAGCATCACACTAGATGGTAAAATCCTTTGAAAAGTCGAGGCATACGAGGATGGGGGCTGAAGTGAGCAAGTCTTTCAGCTGCTGAAAACTGCAGTCAGCCAAATCATCCCATAGGAAAGCCTCTTTTTTCAGCCAGTCTGTTAATGTGGGGCTGCAATTGTGGCATAATGGCGGTAGTGGTAGTGGGGATGGGCCATTCCCAGACACATTGCACTTACTTAGGATAAGCTTGGATGCCTTTTTCACTAACAATGTGTCCCAAATACTCAACCTCTGTTTGCATGAAGACACACTTGCTTTCTTTCGCAAATAACGGTGCTCTCTTAGTACATCAAAAACTTGTCTGACATGCTTCAAATTCTCATGCAGTGACTTGCTGTAAATGAGTAGATCATCAAAGAATACCAACACAAACTGGAAAAGCCATGGCTGCAATATTTTTTTCATTAAGCTCTGAAACGTGGTGGTGCATTAATGAGCCCAAATGGCATGACAAGGAAATGGTACAAGCCACAATCAGTCTGAAAAGTTGTTTTGACTTCATCACCCACCCTCATTCTAATTTGGTGGTAACCGGATCGCAAATCAATCTTGGTGAAGTAGCATGCTCCCTTGAGTTCATCAAGCAAGTCATCAATTCAAGGGATGGGGTATCTATTTTTAACGGTTTTCTTATTGAGATCACGGCATTCAATGCACAATCGGAAGGATCTGTCCTTTTTCTTAACCAATAGAACCGAGGAGGCATAAGGGGAAGAGCTAGGCTCTATAAATCCCATTTCAGTGAGCTCCTTGACTTGCTTAGCTACTTCCTCTCTCTCACATTTAGAGAGCCGATATGGGGGTTTATTGATGGGCTTGGCATGGGGCTTGTAACGTGTCCGCTAGAATCATTCCGGACACGTCTTAGCAGTCCATCGGGAAGGATGTCTAGAAAGCTCCGCCCGGCACTCCCATGGAATGTTACGGGACTTGCGAACTAGGTCTTCCCGCGTCTGCCACGTAGCGGAAGTATCCTGTCCGTTCCCACTTAGGATCGACCTAAATTTGGGTTTTCCTGTTTGGTCATTAGCTAGCAGCAACTAGCGTCAGCCCCGATTGAACTACTTTACGTAGAAACGCCCGGTCTGAAGCGGATTCAAGCTGCACTTGGTTCAAGGAGAATGGGAAACGAGAGGGATGCAAGGCTCGACCTCTCTGCCACAAGGCATAGTCCCATTCCGTTCCCCTAAAACAGCGCGAATCGGGTAATAGTTAACTCCAAGTCATCGTTCTCGTTACTTGTTTCGGTGTTGACGATCCTCCTCTGTTCGTTGAAGACTTTGAGAAAAGTTCCCGGCTAACCGGGACCACCCATCCGTAGGACGGACCCATGGTCCATCCTCCGCACTTTCCTCGGCTTGTTTTAGTTATGTAATTACCTACCACACTAGTTTGACATATAACAAACAGCTTCCTTGATTAACCCTGTTAAGCACTGGTTCCTTCACGTAATCTTATCACAGGACATAAAGAAAACAATGTCAAACAACTTCTTTGTTATCATTTTATCCTTTTATCTTTGAAATACAAGGAGTTCTCGCCCGTAGGCGTATTCATAATCCTCCCGAAGGCTATCCAGTAATCCACCAGGGATCACTAATCCAAGTTTCCGCCCGTAGACTAGTATGCGGGCCTCGAGATCCAATCCCGAGTCACATTAGCCTCTTGTGCAGGGCCCGGAAGGCGAGGGATTTACAGCCAGAGCCCACCCTGGCACCCAAGCGTCCTCCTGCTCCAAGTAGAACTCAACGGAGAGACCTCTCACGGCGGGTTCGGTCCACGTTCCCGGCGCGGTTAACAACCCCCTTGGTTAGGGTCAGGCAGGCAGTCGAGGGTAACTGAAGCTGCCTCTCCCTTCAGGCACCAACCTGAAGCTTTAGATATATTCTCATCCTTTAGTTCATTGAGCAAACAATGCAAACAATCCTTTCTAAACTATTACAAGCACAATCAATTTCAGTGGTCTTTTAGCTGGCAAACTGTTAAGGAGTGATTCCTTTTCTCCGAATGCAACCCACATTCGATCCGGAATCAATTGCAACTTGGCAAGATTCCTATCATTCTTGGGTTAGGGTCATACCCTACCAATACTTTAGGTCTTGTTGTGGTAGATTCCAGCGACCATGTCGCTTTAGTTTATTGTCTAGTCATTTGCTTCAAGGCAAATACCTAACTTTTCTTTTCCTTGGCAGTTATTCCCCATGAAAAGTGAGTAACAGGATGATTACTCATCCTCTTGTACGTTAAATTCCTTCGATAACTTGCCAACCTCATTTCGAGAGATGACAACTCTCTTGTGGACAAATCTCAAGTCTATACAATGTTGCAGCTTTTTGCACATGTATTGCATCTAATTCCACGGGATCATTCTACCCATTTGCTTAGTGTTTTCCGGTCACGGGATTTACCTCCAGCCGAGTAGCAGGGTTGAGGGTATCTTCTTACCCAATCCATTCCTAATTATATTGGCCCATGGTCCTATAAATAGGCAACTCCGTCGGGGTTCCATCATTTTGAACGAATGATCCTTAGGATAAAACCTTAGATCATTTTATGCATAAGCACCCAATTGACTCGACATTCCGAATGTGTGTAAGATCTTAGGGTTTGCGTTTCTAACTTGGCAACAAATGTAAAACTAGGTCGAATTCTTGCCGCACCAAACCCTAGTTAGCACTTGGGTTACTTATCATACCGACTGAACCATGCCCAAATGAATCCCTTGTGGTTTATGTGATTTAGACAACACAATATACTTGTCTTGCGACAAGGATGAACCTTTCCCAAAGGTGATAAACTAGATCAATAGTTACAACTACACCAATACGCGTAAACATGCAATTCACTGCTTCTACGCATCACATGGTTCACAATAACCCTATCCTTTCTTGGCAAAGTAAAAATGCCTGATAATCTGGACACTAACTTTCCTAGGTCCTACTAGGATTTATGTCAAATAATCATGCCACTTGCAAGTCCATAGATCATCTTCGTGCCTCCTATTCCTTTTCGAATAACATCTTATGGGTGTTAACTTTTCCTCCTGAATCATAACAAGGAAGATCTATCTAAAAATGGGACATGCCATTAATCTTTTCATGCCTAGTAAAAAGGTGTACCTCAATAATTTCAACCTTGTAATGAGGCAACGGTTGTCCTAGGCTCGTCACTTTTGAATACACAAAAGGAAACTTACTAATAAGGTCCTGCAAATGCATAGACACCTTATGCTCTTCTCATTAACTCCATTGAACGTACCAATGATCAATTTTCATATCTTAAGCTATCTCTAATAAATGCCCAAATAGCCAATTCATTTTCCAATTGCATTTAACTTGACTAGTTGAATTCGAACATGCATGAGTGCCTCCTAATTCGTGAAGTTATCGTGATTAATTCCATACTTTTGTGTGGAATCCAAATAGATCAAACCTGGACTTGTGAATTCCGGGAAATGTCCACGTATGCTCGGGGTGAACCTTCCGCATCGCACTTTGTGATCTTTTAGAGGCCATCGCGAATTCGATCTCCAGTTAGCCTTTGTGGGTTTCAACTTTTGGCCTTGGCTTGCAGTCTTATGACCTTGGTCCGTCTCCCTTGTATGCGCAACTCTCTTTGATATATGGCTTCCTTGACCGAAGTTCCGACTTGCGGAATTTGCCTTGGGAAGGCCTTAGGGTTCTTATGAGATCCCTTGGACAATGGAGATTTGAGAGCTTTTAATCCACCTTGAAATTCCAGGTTTAGGAAGGATTTTGTGGGCCTTATGATGATGTTCGCGGAAAAGGGCTCTTGCGAATGGGCCTTGCAAGAATGGGGCTTTAGAGTTCTTCTTCTTCTTCCAAAAATCCTAGGCCCAGCCTTGTGGGTGATTGGTGGGGAGGCTCATAGGCTACTCCTTCTTCTCTTCAAAGTACGGGCTAAGGGCTTGTGGGTGTTACAAAGGGAAAGGGTTTAAAAGGAACTCATGGGGGTAATATGGACTCGTGTGGGGAAATCCATGGGAAGAAGGCCTTAAAAGTCGGGGCTAATATGATTTGCGGTGGTTCCAATAGGAAGGGGGCTTAGAGAAGCCCCCTTAGAAGCTTCCAAGAGAAGCTTCTAAGAAGCCTCAGGAATTAAGTGGCGTGGAGATAAGGATTTGGGAGGCGTTCTGGTCCTTCTCGACGGCAAGGCCCTCCTCCACGGACGGCGTTGTGACCCTCCCCTCCTTCACAGCCGCCTTCCCTCATGGCGCCCCCCTCTCCTTCACACCTCGCCCTCTCCTTCACAGTCCGGCACCCCTCACGGCCCCTTCCTTCACACGGCCTTCCACAGCCTTCTTTCCCCTTCACATGGCCCGTCCCCTCCTTCTCACAGCCCGTCCACCTCCCTCACGTCCGACACCTCTCACCACATGGCGACCTCCTCCAGCTCCTCTCACCCTCCTCCCAGCACGTCGACGGCAGTTTCTTCCAGCACCTCCAGCACATCGACCCTTCCTCACGGCCGTCTGACCCCTTCGGCCCCCTCCGTCCAGCACCTTCACGTCCGGCACCCCTGACGGCTCTTCATTACCGTGGCCTTCCACCCTTCTGTCCACGGCCGTCTGTCCTTTCCCCCCTCCCCAAGAGGGGGTTCTTATAGTCCAAGGGGGGAGAGGAGTCCTCCCCACATGTCAGTTGCATGGCTCTCTCCCTTCACCTCCCTCATGCTAGCCCATCCCTTTCCCCCCAGCCACACATCGGCTGGGGAAGATAATAAAAAAATTTGCACTAATTCCACCTTTATCCCCTTATCCTCCTCCCAAGAGGGAGTTTTCCCGCGGCTATGCCGGTTTGAATCCCCGACCCTATTTTCGTAAGGTGGAGTGTCTCCATTTCCCGCGTATGGCTATAGATTAGCTGCTGGCACTAGTGATAATCTTTGCACGAGATTTACACGACATGCGGGAAGTCAATATTTACGGCACGCAGTGTGCGGAAATATTACATTCTCTCCCCCTTAGAAGAATGGAGATGTCCTCATCTCGAGATAAACTGGGGATATTGAAGATTGAGAGAGCTTTCATCCATCCAGGTAGCATCCTCCTTAGGATAATCTTTCCACTGGACGAGGCATTCTCTCAAGGTTCTAGATCTCAACTGTCTCTCCCTAACATCTAAAATCTTTTCCGGCCTTAGTTCAGGGACTCCTTGACTAGGCATTACAAGTTGTTGGTCATCAAGTACATGATTAGGTACATACTTCATTCTTCCATAGACTGTTATGGAATACATTATGAACTTTTAGGTTTTCAGGGCATTACAGTCTATAAACATTAGGTCTTAAGCACTTGAGGATCTTGTATGGTCCACAATACCTTGGACTTAGCTTCTTGCAATCTCCTAAGGATAGAGAATTCTTCCTTGGGCATACGTGAATGAAGACCATGTCTCCTTCCTCAAATATTCTATCTTGATACTTCAAATCCGTGTATGCCTTCTGTCTATCCTTCGCAGCTTTTGATGTCCTGATAAAATGAAATCATGAGCTTCGCACAATATCTTCTTTTTTTAAATAGCTGGCTTGCTCGTATACATACTCTCATCCTATAGTAGACAAGTCCACTGCTGATAGAGAATTCATGATACTTAGCCTCTAGCTTTTGTTCCTAGTCCTTGATAGAGACTTCCCTTAGCATCCTTTGATAGGCTAGATCATGGCATCCTTCCTCTCTAGCTAGCTCAAGTATTAGGTCGTTTGGCATGGACACCTCTGTAGCTAGAGATCTGGCTATTGATAGATTTTGCAAGATTAATGAATTAAGAAATGCCTTGCGATTGAATGCATCAACAACTACATTTTCCAGGTCGGTACTTGATCTTAAAATCATATTCCTCCAATACTTCAATCCGTCGACGTTGCCTCATCTTGAACTCGTTCTGGGTAAAAATCCATTTGAGGCTCTTATGATCGGTTACTATGAATCCTAGATATTCAATCTGACGTTTGAAGAATGCACACTTCTTCATTTTTGCATACAACTTATGAGACCTCATTGTCTCCAACACAATCCGTAGTTGAGGTTCATGATCTTCTTCCTGTTTTAGAATAGACTAAAGTGTCGTCGAGAAGACAAGCACGAAGTCATCAAAATATGGTCTAAAAATATCCTGCATTAATCTATTGAAGGTGGCAGGTGTATTTGTAAGGCCGAATGACATAGCCAAGAATTCAAAGTGCCCATATCTTGTATTGAAGGCCGTTTTTGGAATATCCTCATCCTTGATCTTGATTTGATAGTAGCCTGACCTGAGATAATCTTGGAGAAGTTCTTAGCATTCTGAAGGCTATCAAGAAGCTCATCTATTCTAGGAATATGATATTTGTTCTTGACTGTTGATTAATTCGACCCACGGTAATCAATACATAGTCGAAGTGTCCCATCTTTCTTATTCTGGAATAGGACTGGAGTTCCCCATGGTGAATTGCTAGGTCGGATGTAGCCTTGGTTTAACAGTTGCTTGAGTTGTTCCTTCAACTCAATAGCTTCCAGAATGGACATCCTATAGGGTCTCTTCGCAATCGGCGCAGCTCCTATTACTGACTTGATCTCATGATCTACTTCTCTTTGAAGTGGGAGTTCTGTTAACTCTTCAGAAACTACGTCCACGTATTCCTTCAGCCAAGTGACCAAATCTCGTTACGTCAATATTCATAGTCAAGACAATCGGGAAAAAGTTTTATTCCATTCATATCAGCATAGCCCTTACAATTATTTCTTGGACCGATGGAACAAGTTAATACATTAATTCGAGGAGAATAAGATATTATTGCATTCAGCTACAGGAACTGAGTAATAGTACGGATTGGGGTCATCGATTTTCAGGAATCGATAGTTCATTCGAAGATTAGGGTATCTTTTCCTTTGATATCCCTTCTTCACATGACGTCCTAAAACCTTGATTCGGTCGGCAGGGATTCTTTGAATCACTTCCCCGTACACATACTTATTCTGGTTAACCCTTCGACCTCCGACCTGTAGGGTCGCGTTTGCGTGAGCCTCAACAAAGACGAACAGCTTCACGACCTTCAAATCCTCCATCCACTTGATTCTCTTCAAGTTAATTTGAAGGTACGCAGGTCGATAGGCAGTTATGTAATAGATCCCTGAAACACCCATCCATCTCTGTTCCATGTACACAGGCGATGGATTGTAAATGCGGTCTAAGATGTTCATCATCTCAACCCTTTGTCGATAATTTGTGGAATGCATCGCGGTCATAAACATGACTCGGAACACTAAGAACCTGTTCCATGCTTCATAATTCTGCAATACAGCATTCAAAGTAAGGAAATGTTTGGGACACAACATTTGCTTTACTTCTTCTTATTAAAATTTCCTAAAAACAAGTCCTTTGTTGGTTTGCTCTGATACCAACTGTAACGTGTCCGCTAGAATCATTCCGGACACGTCTTAGCAGTCCATCGGGAAGGATGTCTAGAAAGCTCCGCCCGGCACTCCCATGGAATGTTACGGGACTTGCGATCTAGGTCTTCCCGCGTCTGCAACGTAGCGGAAGTATCCTGGCCGTTCCCACTTAGGATCGACCTGAATTTGGGTTTTCCTATTTGGTCATTAGCTAGCAGCAACTAGCGTCAGCCCCGATCGAGCTACTTTACGTAGAAACGCCTGGTCTGAAGCGGATTCAAGCTGCACTTGGTTCAAGGAGAATGGGAAACGAGAGGGATGCAAGGCTCGACCTCTCTGCCACAAGGCATAGTCCCATTCCGTTCCCCTAAAACAGCGCGAATCGGGTAATAGTTAATTCCAAGTCATCGTTCTCGTTACTTGTTTCGGTGTTGACGATCCTCCTCTGTTCGTTGAAGACTTTGAGAAAAGTTCCCGGCTAACCGGGACCACCCATCCGTAGGACGGACCCATGGTCCATCCTCCGCACTTTCCTCGGCTTGTTTTAGTTATGTAATTACCTACCACACTAGTTTGACATATAACAAACAGCTTCCTTGATTAACCCTGTTAAGCACTGGTTCCTTCACGTAATCTTATCACAGGACATAAAGAAAACAATGTCAAACAACTTCTTTGTTATCATTTTATCCTTTTATCTTTGAAATACAAGGAGTTCCCGCCCGTAGGCGTATTCATAATCCGCCCGAAGGCTATCCAGTAATCCACCAGGGATCACTAATCCAAGTTTCCGCCCGTAGACTAGTATGCGGGCCTCGAGATCCAATCCCGAGTCACGTTAGCCTCTTGTGCAGGGCCCGGAAGGCGAGGGATTTACAGCCAGAGCCCCCCCTGGCACCCAAGCGTCCTCCTGCTCCAAGTAGAACTCAACGGAGAGACCTCTCACGGCGGGTTCGGTCCACGTTCCCGACGCGGTTAACAACCCCCTTGGTTAGGGTCAGGCAGGCAGTCGGGGGTAACTGAAGCTGCCTCTCCCTTCAGGCACCAACCTGAAGCTTTAGATATATTCTCATCCTTTAGTTCATTGAGCAAGCAATGCAAACAGTCCTTTCTAAACTGTTACAAGCACAATCAATTTCAGTGGTCTTTTAGCTGGCAAACTGTTAAGGAGTGATTCCTTTTCTCCGAATGCAACCCGCATTCGATCCGGAATCAATTGCAACTTGGCAAGATTCCTATCATTCTTGGGTTAGGGTCATACCCTACCAATACTTTAGGTCTTGTTGTGGTAGATTCCAGCGACCATGTCGCTTTAGTTTATTGTCTGGTCATTTGCTTCAAGGCAAATACCTAACTTTTCTTTTCCTTGGCAGTTATTCCCCATGAAAAGTGAGTAACAGGATGATTACTCATCCTCTTGTACGTTAAATTCCTTCGATAACTTGCCAACCTCATTTCGAGAGATGACAACTCTCTTGTGGACAAATCTCAAGTCTATACAATGTTGCAGCTTTTTGCACATGTATTGCATCTAATTCCACGGGATCATTCTACCCATTTGCTTAGCGTTTTCCGGTCACGGGATTTACCTCCAGCCGAGTAGCAGGGTTGAGGGTATCTTCTTACCCGATCCATTCCTAATTATATTGGCCCATGGTCCTATAAATAGGCAACTCCGTCGGGGTTCCATCATTTTGAACGAATGATCCTTAGGATAAAACCTTAGATCATTTTATGCATAAGCACCCAATTGACTCGACATTCCGAATGTGTGTAAGATCTTAGGGTTTGTGGTTCTAACTTGGCAACAAATGTAAAACTAGGTCGAATTCTTGCCGCACCAAACCCTAGTTAGCACTTGGGTTACTTATCATACCGACTGAACCATGCCCAAATGAATCCCTTGTGGTTTATGTGATTTAGACAACACAATATACTTGTCTTGCGACAAGGATGAACCTTTCCCAAAGGTGATAAACTAGATCAATAGTTACAACTACACCAATACGTGTAAACATGCGATTCACTGCTTCTACGCATCACATGGTTCACAATAACCCTATCCTTTCTTGGCAAAGTAAAAATGCCTGATAATCTGGACACTAACTTTCCTAGGTCCTACTAGGATTTATGTCAAATAATCATGCCACTTGCAAGTCCATAGATCATCTTCGTGCCTCCTATTCCTTTTCGAATAACATCTTATGGGTGTTAACTTTTCCTCCTGAATCATAACAAGGAAGATCTATCTAAAAATGGGACATGCCATTAATCTTTTCATGCCTAGTAAAAAGGTGTACCTCAATAATTTCAACCTTGTAATGAGGCAACGGTTGTCCTAGGCTCGTCGCTTTTGAATACACAAAAGGAAACTTACTAATAAGGTCCTGCAAATGCATAGACACCTTATGCTCTTCTCATTAACTCCATTGAACGTACCAATGATCAATTTTCCTATCTTAAGCTATCTCTAATAAATGCCCAAATAGCCAATTCATTTTCCAATTGCATTTAACTTGACTAGTTGAATTCGAACATGCATGAGTGCTTCCTAATTCGTGAAGTTATCGTGATTAATTCCATACTTTTGTGTGGAATCCAAATAGATCAAACCTGGACTTGTGAATTCCGGGAAATGTCCACGTATGCTCGGGGTGAACCTTCGCATCGCACTTTGTGATCTTTTAGAGGCCATCGCGAATTCGATCTCCAGTTAGCCTTTGTGGGTTTCAACTTTTGGCCTTGGCTTGCAGTCTTATGACCTTGGTCTGTCTCCCTTGTATGCGCAACTCTCTTTGATATATGGCTTCCTTGACCGAAGTTCCGACTTGCGGAATTTGCCTTGGGAAGGCCTTAGGGTTCTTATGAGATCCCTTGGACAATGGAGATTTGAGAGCTTTTAATCCACCTTGAAATTCCAGGTTTAGGAAGGATTTTGTGGGCCTTATGATGATGTTCGCGGAAAAGGGCTCTTGCGAATGGGCCTTGCAAGAATGGGGCTTTAGAGTTCTTCTTCTTCTTCCAAAAATCCTAGGCCCAGCCTTGTGGGTGATTGGTGGGGAGGCTCATAGGCTACTCCTTCTTCTCTTCAAAGTCCGGGCTAAGGGCTTGTGGGTGTTACAAAGGGAAAGGGTTTAAAAGGAACTCATGGGGGTAATATGGACTCATGTGGGGAAATCCATGGGAAGAAGGCCTTAAAAGTCGGGGCTAATATGATTTGCGGTGGTTCCAATAGGAAGGGGGCTTAGAGAAGCCCCCTTAGAAGCTTCCAAGAGAAGCTTCTAAGAAGCCTCAGGAATTAAGTGGCGTGGAGATAAGGATTTGGGAGGCGTTCTGGTCCTTCTCGACGGCAGGGCCCTCCTCCACGGACGGCGTTGTGACCCTCCCCTCCTTCACAGCCGCCTTCCCTCATGGCGCCCCCCTCTCCTTCACACCTCGCCCTCTCCTTCACAGTCCGGCACCCCTCACGGCCCCTTCCTTCACACGGCCTTCCACAGCCTTCTTTCCCCTTCACACGGCCCGTCCCCTCCTTCTCACAGCCCGTCCACCTCCCTCACGTCCGACACCTCTCACCACATGGCGACCTCCTCCAGCTCCTCTCACCCTCCTCCCTCTCACGCCCTTCACACGGTCCGCCCTCCTCCGCGGCAGCCTGGCGACCTCCTCCAGCATGGCGACGGCGGCTTCTTCCAGCACCTCCAGCACATCGACCCTTCCTCACGGCCGTCTGACCCCTTCGGCCCCCTCCGTCCAGCACCTTCACGTCCGGCACCCCTGACGGCTCTTCATTACCGTGGCCTTCCACCCTTCTGTCCACGGCCGTCTGTCCTTTCCCCCCTCCCCAAGAGGGGGTTCTTATAGTCCAAGGGGGGAGAGGAGTCCTCCCCACGTGTCAGTTGCATGGCTCTCTCCCTTCACCTCCCTCATGCTAGCCCATCCCTTTCCCCCCAGCCACACATCGGCTGGGGAAGATAATAAAAAAATTTGCACTAATTCCACCTTTATCCCCTTATCCTCCTCCCAAGAGGGAGTTTTCCCGCGGCTATGCCGGTTTGAATCCCCGACCCTATTTTCGTAAGGTGGAGTGTCTCCATTTCCCGCGTATGGCTATAGATTAGCTGCTGGCACTAGTGATAATCTTTGCACGAGATTTACACGACATGCGGGAAGTCAATATTTACGGCACGCAGTGTGCGGAAATATTACAGGGCTCCAAGTTAATCGGGTGATCCGCTGATCTCTGAGGAGGGAGGGTGGTGGGGGGCTGAAATAAGTCCTCATATTCAGCCAAAAGCACTTCTAGTGCTGCATTTTGCTTCCCCAAGGTGTGTTGGTCATCATTATCCTTATGCAAATGCAAGACAAAGATCTGGGAGCAGTTTTTGAATTCCTTTTTGAATTGTCTTGCTGTTATAAGCTGAAAATCTGCAATTTCTTTGATTCCCTCCAAATGTACAAGATGCCTATGCATTACAAACTCCATATACAACTGAGAGAAGTCCATAGATATTTTTCCCAACTGCTGAAGCCAATCACATCCCAAAACAACATCCACGGGGCCCATATCAAGGGTAATTAAGTCCACCTTTGTTGTATAATTTTTGGCCAGCATAAGAGACACTTGTGTGCATACATGGGAGCTCACTTCCTCATTTCCATTGGCCACTTGAACCCTAAGAGGTTGCTGCAATTCAGTAGGAACACATGTCAAATGGCCAAGAGTCGATTTATTCACAAAACAGTGAGTGCTGCCACTATCTATGAGAATGTATACACTCTTTCCATCAATGTTACCATGTACTCATAGGGTGTTCGAGCTCCTAGAGCCGGTCCATGCATCCATGGAGATCGAGCAAGCTGATATAGTGGTGAATGAGGGGTGGCAAGGGTCATTTCCCAGCATGTCATCTATGGGGCAGCCACCGCCGGGGTCAAAAGGGAACCCGTCCGGTGAGTCATAAAACTGATCGGTATCAAGTTCCTCTTCATATTCAGCTATTTCAGCAAGTGTCATAATGGGAGAGTTGTCATGCAAGTCCTCTTCCAACTTGTCACTATCTTCTAGCACATACATGCTATTAAACTTGACAATGGCGTTCTTAAAGGGGAATTTGGATGCATGATTAGTCGTGTACTTATCCCCACATTTAAAGCACAAACCTTTAGCCTTTCAATCCTTGACAACTTCAGGAGGAATGAATTTTTGACCATTAGGACTGAACCCATTTCGTGTCTTATTTTCAACATACTTTGGGTTACTTTTGGAGGGGGGTGGTGTCCCAAAACTGCCATATTTCCTTTCAGCATTGAAAGTGGGATAAGTGGGGATTTTGGGGCTACCTTTCCTTGCATTGTTGCTGCAATAATTATCAGCATGTGGGGGTTTCCTAATAGGGTATCTTTGCTGCCTTGCAATGGGTTGCATGCCCTCATTACGACGGTATTTCTGACCATAGCGTTCAACCAATTCTATGGCTATAAATAGGGTGGTTGGCTTTTGAGCTATTACATCCACTAAGAGATGCGCATCTAGCCCATAAATGTATTTATGTAATTTGGCCTCATCACTGACTGCCTCAACATACATGGATAGGTTCATAAACTGGTTGGTGTACTCCCTCACGGTGAGATTTCACTGATCAAACTAATACCATTGCCTAGCCAAGCGTTCTTTTTCTACCGGGGAGACAAAAACTTGGATCATATGCATCTTGAACTCTTCCCAATTACGAAACTGCTAATTTTCTCTTTGAACGAATCTCCACCATGTGTGGGCAAAACTTATAAATGAAGGGAGGAAAAAATAATCTTCGCCTCATCAGTACGGGGGTAGATGAGGAAATAGGCTTCCAATTTAGAGGTCCATTCCTCTAATTCAGCTGGGGATGAGGACTGGCCACCCATGCAAAATATCCTTATTTAATTAAATCTTGAAGAATCAAGCACAAGCAAGGTATTGAGCCCTAATATCAGCCATATGCATGCTGCCCATTGCCATATGCATGTTTCCCATTGCCATGTGCATGCTGCCCATGTACTCCTTGCATTCCATGCTGCCCAAGATTTGCATTGGAGCCATTCCCCTGAGTGTGCAAATAGCTTCTGTTTACGAGGGAGTTGTGGTGCCAAGGATGGGCTTGAAGGATTCGTAATGGGGGAGAGAAGCAGGGGTTCATCATGTCGGGTGGAAGGCTCACCCGTCTCATAAGTGCTATGGGGAACACCATGGGTACCACCAAGACCTTGTGGGCTATGCCCAGTCTCCAAGGGGGGAGGGCGGTTAGCCTCACGGGGAGGGACATACTCCTTGGGTTGATTCGAGGGGGGGCAATGGCAGGGATAAGGGTGCCCATCCACTCTATGAGTAAGTCCATCTTGGCCATCATCTCGGAATGATGGTGATCTTGGCAGGTTTCCATCTCCCTATGGCATTGTTCTATCTCTCAATGTCATTCAGCATGATGGGTCTCATGTTGGCATAAGGTTTGGTTGAGCATAGATAAGCGGTCCATCTCGGGGGCACCCTCTTGAAACATGTCTTCATGATCCTCCTAGGCTGAGCTAGGATCATTCATTGATGCACGGGAGTCCCTTATTTCATGTTGGAAGTCCTCTTGGGCCTTTGCTTTACCCTTGTGGTCTGCCATCCCAAGTGCAGTCCACCAGACCCCTTGTTACAGAAATGACAATATCTTGAGCTAGGAAACTCCGATCGCCAAACTTTTTGATTTAAATGAGATCCTCAATCCCCTCTACGAGGCTATGTAAAAATATCTTTGATAGTAAATGATCAGGGCTTTTTTGTAATCACTTTTTGTGGGCTGACTCTGTAGGACTATTGCCTGTCCTACAATACCTTTGAGTACAAAATTGAGATTATCTCCCAAACCATAGGGCGGAATGGGAAGATTTTTGGTTCAGATTGAAGGGGGGGATGCCCTCTTTGAATCGAGCTATGGGGCCCATACTTGGTCACACAAGAAGGCTTTGCTGTAATAGACTTTTGTGGGCTAACTTTGTAGGACTATTGCCTATCCCACAGTACCTCTGAGCACAAAACTGAGCATATCTCCCAAACCATAGGGCAAAATGGGGAGGTTTTTAGTTTAGATCAAAGGGGGGAATGCCCTCTTAGAATCATGCTATAGGGCCCACACTCAGTCACACAAGAAGGTTTTTCTGTAATCAACTTTTGCGGGCTGACTATGTGGGACTGACTGTCTGCAATACCCTGCAAAGACTCCCTCAAGGAGCATACCTTATCCCAATGGTGAGGAGATTATTGCAAACATCCAGGGCCTCAACAGTGGTTCTCAATGCCACATAGAGCTATACATCCTTTGCATCTGTAGTTCTATTGCTGAGACCATTTCCATGACTACATACCCTGCCCTTCTTGCATGCATCCACCATACATTTCCAAGTGATACATGACATTACCAATGCATGTAGAGGGTTGTAGACTCAAATGCTCAAGGCTCAGGCTATTCCATCAAATGTACCTGCATGTGCAATAATCTTTGGGCTCCGGATCACTGGGAGGTGGGCAAAGTTCCCCCCGAGCCGTGTTGACACCCCTTCAGGGTCTTTGATGGCAAGGGAGGGTCACCCCTCTTTTGTCTTGCCACCTCGCCTAGCATCAGGCTTTTCCTCACTCCGAATATACATCGCATGCATTTATTACTAAGCAACCATCATGATATGCATTTACAAATTGAGGATTGGGCTTTTCATGATATGCATGATCAATAAGGAAATGGGATGGGGAAGGGGATTACCTCCGCAATTCAGTGACTCACTGATTGCATGACTTACCCTTCTTACAATTTTTTATCAATAGGAATCAAACAAGAGCACGGTTAAGGATTAGAGTAAAATCTTGATCAATGGGAAAGAAATTGAAGATTATCCAGCTATGCATGCATTCCGAGGGTGTGGGCTGAGGGTGGTAATCCCATTGGCAATCTCAACCCAAGCATTTCTTCCATCTCTCTCATCAAGTGGCTGAGCTCAACAATTGGATGTAAAAGAGAGAGGAAGAACTGATTGACATACCTTTTTCAAGCGTGGGGAAGAGTTATTGGCTGCCTCCTTCAAGAGCTCTATGGTTGCCCCTCTTCTTGCTGCCCGTGGTTGTATGGGGGTCTTCAATGCCATATATCTTCACTTGTTGAAGCTTGTGGCTGCTCCCAAGGCTCTCGAGAAGAGTAAATTGAAGGGAATTCAGAGTGTTATGAGCTGGGCTGAAGGTTCAATGGCTGCCATGGCTGCTGCCCACAGTAGGGTTTGAGGTGCTGCCAAGAACTCATGGGGGGGGGAGGTCAATAGCCATGCCAAACTTGCCCAGGGTGTGCCAAAGCTGAGGTGTGAAGCAAGGGAGGGCTGAGGGTGAGATGGAGTAGAGGGAGTAGGCCAAGAAGACCAGCGCAAAATGAGCCGCAATTTTCGGACTTCTCCCTGGAGGCTTCAGACAAGATAGGCCATGCTCTATGCTGCTTTAGATGTTGCACAAGATGAAGGGGAAGCACTGGGACCAACCATTCCTGCTGAGGAAGAGGGGGGAGCAAGATCTCTGAGGTTCTTGGGCTGAAGGTTCAATGGCAGCTTGGAGAAAGGAGGAGAGAGAAGCTCTTCTTGAAAAGTAAATGTGCTTTTGGTCTTCTCTAACTGTGCTACACTCCTTTTTGCCCAAAACCCTCAAGAAACTTACATAAAAATTAGTGACGATCTGTCAAATTTGTCTGCCCGCCTCCAGATGTGTCCATGGTTCTTGGGAAAGCTCCAAGAAAGGCTGCCATAGTCTTCAAGAGGGCTGACATCCTGCCTGAGTACTCATGTCTACCTGTGAGAGAGATGTAACTGGGATTTTCTAACTGTGGGAAAATTGTGAGAGCCCTAAATCTATGGGAAAAGAGAAGGATCAAGGAAAAAGCTCTGATACCACTTGTAATGAAAGAGACCTAACTGTCCTAACTAAGGGAGAGAATAGAGAGAAGGACTACAGGAGAAGAGGGAGAGGAGAGAGAAAGACAGGGAGAAGAGAGAGAAAGAGGGGAAAGGGAAGAAGAAGAAGAAGAAGAGGAAGAAGAAGCCATGGAAGCTTGAGAAGGTGAAAAGAGAGTTTTCTTTATAATTTCTGTGATGCCTCAAATACCCTCTTACACCTTATATACTGTCAGTGTGACTGGTATGTTCCCATGCCATGTTCCCGTGATCCCCGCTCATTACAGTTTCTCAGTGAGACGGTCATGTCTTAAGTGTGGAAACATTTGTGGTTGGTTTGATGTGTGGTACTAGGTCCTTGATGATTGATTTACCCTTCCTGCTAAGGTTTTAAGTGTAGGGACGCGTTCGTGTGCGTCTATGTTGCATAACTCCCTTCATATACCTTGGTAAGATCATGCATTTATGCCATGACTTAATTTCACCCTGATGGGGTCCCTTCCCCACTCCTCCATTCTATTTTACTCTGTCCTCGAAGCTATTCCTTGATCGTTTGCCTTTATCCTTTGTTTTGAGATTTTTCTATAAGAACACACCCTACGTTCACTAAGACTCACATCCAACCTTACAGCCATGTTTGTCCCTTTGAACTTCCCTTTTTCCTTTTTACCAACTCCCGTTCCGACAGACGGTTCTCAAGTTATTAAATTTTAAAGCAATTCCCATAAAATGGACGGTTTTCCCATGTGAACGTATCTTTATTTCTTTGAAACCATGATCTGATGTGCCAACCTTGCCCTACCCATTCCCCCTGACATTTTTTGTTTTTACTTCATGTCATTCCGATGCACGGATGCTCGGTTATTAATTTTTGCGGGTTTTTGGGCCCTTTTCGTGCTTATTTTTTACATTTTTCCATGTGAACTTGCCCTATTTTCACCAAATTCCAATTTAATTTAACAGCCATGTCCTGTCAGCCTTTCCCCGCTTTTTCATTTTTCCTCCCCCCTCTTTCGACTGCCATATTTTTAGTTATTAATTTTTCCACGTGTTTTTGGGTATGTTTTTGTGTTTTTTCTTAAAATGAATCCCTTTTAATTTTTGCCAAACTAAGTTTTGATGCACCAGCCCTGTGAATCCCTTTCTTTTGGATATTTTTCATTTTTACTATCCTCTATTCCGATGCATGCTTCTTCCCATATTAATTTTCGAGTCCATTTTCAGGTCCGTTTTTTGGGTTTTTCCCATGTGAATGCGCCCTACTTTGATCAAACCTATGTTTTGCTATGATAGGGTTGTTGGAGACATTGTTCTAAACATTTTTCCTTCTTTTTGCACTTCATTGCGATGTGGTTATTTTCCGATATTAATACACGTAAGTGTTTTTGGGCTTGTTTTTTGTGTTTTTCCCATGTGAACACCCAGATTTTGCCCCGGAACCCATGTCGCATTTTTCTATCATCTTCCACTCGTCTCTCAATACATTTTTCCTTCTTACAATTTTTCGATCCGACACACGGTTTGGGTTTTATTAATTTTTATACATTTTTGCCGTATGACCGTGTTTCTCGTGTCGTGCATGAACGCGCCTATATTTGGTTTTATGCACCTCGGGACACCCCCATCACGTCGGTGCCTCGCAGGTCGTCGTCCCTGCCCCGTTTGATCCTGTCATTGCAATTATTTTTTTACTCCTGCCCCGCGCATGTGCGCGGGATGGGGATGCGTTCCTTTTTCACACCCCTATCCAATTTATTTTTATTTTAAACAAAAAAAAGAATAAAAACACACAAAACCACAAAAACAACACACACCATTTAGAAAAAGAAAACAACAACAACAACCACCCATACAACCAAACCAACCCACATTAAATTTTATTTAAACAACAAAACAAAAAGAAACCACCCTTTATAATTTACAAAAAAAAACTAAAACATAGAAAAAAAAATACAAACACCAACCCACATTTAAACCACAGTAAAAATTTCAAATAATAATAATAATAATACAAAACAAAAACAACAAAACAAAACATACACCATAATAATAAATTTTCACAACAAATTAAAAAAAACGAGAAAATAAATAAAATCCAAAGAAAAAAAAACAAAAAAAACAAAAAGTAAAACACTAAAAATCAAATGACACACAAAAAACAAAAAAGAGAAAAGGAAAAAAAAGGCTTACCTACCTTCTGTGTCGTGCTGCGACCTTCCCCCTCGCGTTCTCCCTCTCCCGCGTTCTCCCTCGCCTATGCATTGGCTTCCTCCAACTCCAACTCGCCTCCTCTCCCTTCCTTCTGCCACTCTACGCTGCCTCCTCTCCCTCCCTTCCAACTCCACGCCGCCTCGCCCTCCTCTCTCCACCACCTCCTCCCCTCCACCACCACCTCCTCCTCCTCTTCTTCACCCTCCTCCTCCTGCCTGGTCCCCCTCTACTTCTGGGCCCCCCTCCAAATTGAACCCCCCCCTTAACCCCACCCTGGTTACTTTTAACCCCACCACCCCAACCCTAACCCTTGTTTCTACCTTAACCCCACCTCCCCACTAACCTCAGTTACCCTTCCCCTAGGCCCCCTTCCCACCCACACCCCTCTCCCCTCGTCGCAAACCCCCCTCTCCCTGTAACGTGTCCACTTGTATCTTCAGGACACGTCTTAGCAGTCCATTGGAAAGGGTGTCTAGAAAGCTCCACCTAGCACTCCCATGGAATGTTACGGGGTTTGCAACCTAGGGCTTTCCGCGTCTGCCACGTAGCGGAAGTATTTCGGCCGTTCCCACTTAGGATCAACCTAAATTGGGGTTTTCCTTATTAGTCATTTCCTAACGGCAACTAGCGTCGGACCCAAGCGAACTACTTTACGCAGAAATGCCAGGTTCGAAGCGGATTCACGTTGCACTTGGTTCAAGGAGAATGGGAAACGAGAGGGATGCAAAGCTCAACCTCTCTGCTATAAGGCATAGTCCCATTCCATTCCCCTAAAACAACGTAAATTGGGTTCAATCATAACTCTAGGTCAACGCTTTTGTTGTTCGTGTTCTTTGAAGATTTTCCTGCTGTCCATCGTGATTTGAGAAAAGTTCCTGGCCAACTGGGACCACCCATCCGTAGGACGGACCTATGGCCCATCCTCCCGTTAGGCACTGGTTCATTCACATAATCTTATCACTTGACATAGAAAAACAATATCAGACAACTTCCTTATTAACAAGTTATCATATTTATCTTTGAAATACAAAGAGTCCAGCCCGTAGGCTTATCCACAATCTGCCCGAAAGCTATCCAGCAATCCACAGGGATCACTAATCCAAGTTTCTACTTGTAGACTAGTATGCGGGCCTCGAGATCCAATTCGGAGTCAAGTTAGCCTCTTCTGTAGGGCCCGAAAGGCGAGGGATTTATGGCCAGAGCCCCCTCTGGCACCCAAGCGTCCTCCTGCTCCAAGTAGCTCTCAACAGAGAGACCTCTCGCGGTGGGTTTGGTCCACTTGCCCGGCACGGTTAACAACCCCTTGGTTAGGGTCAGGCAGGCAGTTGGGGGTAACTGAAGTTGCCTGTCCCTTCAGGACTTCAACCTGAAGTATAGATATCCATTTATCTTTTAATTCATTGATCAAACAAAGCCAAACAGTGCTCTAAAATCTATAGCAAGCACAAACATTTCCATTGATCGTTTTTGTTGGCAAACTGCTAAGGAATGAATCCTTCCTTTCGAGTGCAACTGGCACTCGATTCGGGATGACTTGCAACTTGGCAGGATCCCCTATATCCTAGGTCAAGGCGTACCCTATTAACCCAACTTGGTCAAACCTTACGTTCATTGGTTACTTCAGTTTATCGGCTGGTCTTTAGTTTCCAATTAATCTTCCTTACTCAAGAAGGATACTAAAGTATTCATCCTCTTGCAAGATAACTTGCGTAAGGATTTGCCAACCTCATTGCGAGAATTTGGCCATTCTCTTGTGATCCAATCACAAGATCATATGACTCCGCCCTTGCTGCATGAGTGTCGCATTGAACTATGATACAATGGAGTCACAAAAGAATCAGTTTCAGGTTACTAGGCTGACGTCGTTAGACCTAGGGTTTCCAAGTTTCATCTTGTAAGATTCTTAGGGACAAACCCTAGCTCACTTTCCAATTACATTTTCATTGTCCCTACATTCAGTGAATGTGGGCAAGTATTTAAGGTATAGGCGTTTCTTGGAATTTAACTTATTCTGAATGAGTACTCCGCGACTTAGGTGTTTTAGGTTTATGCCAATTTGGTTAACTCTAGAAGATAATTTCGAGATTACTTCCACATGATTCGTTGACTATGGGTAAATTGATTTTTTGAACCTAACCTATCGGTTTGAGGTCAGGCATAGGTTAGGTTAATTTCAACTAATCTTCCCTTTTCTTTGCGAACAAAATTCATGCTAAATAAGCAACCTTTTTCTTGCTAATTTATGTATTTGACAATGATAATTTCATAGAGTTTATGCATCGTAAGAATCGTTTCATGCTTTGCACTTTCCATGATGATTCATTGCGATATGGGTTAATAGTGCGAGATGCAGTTTATACTTCTAGGCTTAACTGAAGTATACTATTTTAATGGATAATAATCTAGTCTTATAATTCATTTCAATGCATAAGCTATTTGCTAGAAATGCATTTATACTTTCTTAATTTTCATATTTCATTAAAAAGTATTGATGACTAAGTTCCTTCGTCGTGAACAACTAGGACGAAAATATATCCTATTTCTAATAATTAACCTTGCATGATTGAATTACAACAATAATGAATAAAAATTAGGAAGGAAAACCTGGGTTTGGGGTGAGATATCCACATGGATGCTGGGAGAGGACCCTCCCACGGCTGCGCCTTGGACTTTATTAGGAGGCATCGGAATTGCAGTCTTTCGGACGTGGAAGCAGCTTTACAACTCCTCTTTGGAATTCTACCGTCGCTCCCTTGCTCCGTCTATCGAAAGTAGTTTTAGAAGGCTCCCTCCTTGAAGTTAGGAATTCGAAAGGGGTGTTTCAGAATCTTTCGTGACTAAGACCCATTAATCCATGGAAAAGGCTTAATGGCCTTTGTAAACTCGCACGAACGGGGAATAGAAAGGTGTGGAAAAGAAACAAGGTGCGGGAGAGCTCCAAGGGTTATTTTTTCATGGGAAAGGAAAGGGCTAAGGTGAAATTTTCTTGGGGAGAAAATGGGCTTATAGAATCCTAAGGGAGGAACTTCCAAGGGGGGAAAAAGTAGCCTTAAAGGCTATTGGAGAAAGGGGTGGTTCCAAAGCCTAAAAAAAGGGGTTTAAGAAGGATTAAATACCTGGGGGTAATAAGACCTCTACGCCCAACTCTTATTGGGGAAAAGGGGGCTTATAGAGCTTAAACACGGGGAGGGGGATGATTCCGAGGCAAATAAGAAAGGGGCTAAATGAAAATTAAAAACACGGGGGGTAATAAGACCTTTAAGGTCTTAGTTCTTTTGGGGGGGAAAGGGCTTATAGGGGGTCAAAGCACGCGCGGGGGGGGGGGGGGGGGGGGGTGATCTCAAAGCCAAGGGATAGGGGTTTAAGGGATTAAACACGGGAAGGGGAAAGGTAATAAGACCTTTAAGGCCTTAATTCTTTTGGGGGGGGGAAGGGGGGCTTATAGAGCCCCCCCCTTAGAAGCTTGGAAGCTTCTAAAAGCATGTGGGGGGGGGGGGGGGGAAATAACTCCCAGGCAGCATTACGGCAGACCAAGAGGTGGGAGGAATAGCACAGACGGCGGCATCCCATGACTGAGGGCAACGATTCCTAGCCCACGGCAGCATTGTTGTCCGACAGCCTTCATTCCCTCCTTTTCTGATGACCACAGTGGCAGGATAGGGTCCACACTTCACTCCCTCATCAAGCTCTCATGGCAGTGCCTCCGTCTGTCTCTCTCAACCTGCACACCCTCCATTTATATAGGTGGGGGAAAGGGGGATCCTCCCTCCCCTGCGTGGCCTCACGCATGAGCCTTCTCCCTCCAAAGCATCCAACAAGGATGCTTAATCATCCACCATTCCCTCCCTCTCCCCCAGTACGACAGTCTGATGGGGGAAGGAGGGAATAATAAAAAATTTTGCCTAATTTAAAAGAAAAATATTGTCCCTACTAATTATCCCAACCTAAGAGGGTATTCATGCGAAATGTGTATTTCTACTACGGAGCTGTTACATTCTCTCCCCCTTGGAGGAATCGAGATGTCCTCATCTCGAGATAAGCTGGGGATATTGATGGTTGAGAGTGCCTTCATCTATCCAAGTGGCATCCTCTTCGGGATAATCTTTGCACTGGACGAGGCATTCTCTCAAGGTTCTGGATCTCAGTTGTCTCTCCCTAACGTCTAAGATCCTGTCAGGCCTTAGTTCAAGGACTCCTTGACTAGGCATTACAACTTGTTGGTCATCAATTACATGGTTAGGATTAGGTACATACTTTTTCAATAGGCTGATGTGGAATACATTATGAACCTTTAGGTTCTCAGGGAGTTGCAGATTATAAGCATTAGGTCCTAGGCACTTGAGGATCTTGTATAGTCCACAATACCTTGGACTTAGCTTCTTGCAATCTCCTAAGGATAGGGAACTCTTCTTAGGGCGCATGCAAATGAAGACCATGTCTCCTTCTTCAAAGACTCTATCTTGACATTTCAAATCCGCATATGCCTTCTGTCTATCCTTGGCAGCTTGGATGTCCTGTCTTATTGACTTTATTTGGTCATCCACCTCTTCCAACATCTGCCTTGAAGCTTCAACCCTTAAGGTTGGATCCGAGAAGTTTAGGGGACTTTGACAGTCATGACCATAATGCTTGGAAAGGGGTCATCTGAATGCTTTGTTGGTAAGAAGCATTGTAGGGAAATTCAACCAAGGCCAAGTATTGAATCCACCTCTTCGGCTCATGATAGCAGTATCCATGACTTGATTTACTCGCTCTATTTGGCCATCGGTTTGGGGATGGTAAGCAGTGCTAAAGCAGAGTTGAGTCCCAATAGCTTCAAAGATAGCTCTCTAGAAGTGTGACATGAAGACAGAATCATGATCACTAATGATTCTTCTGGGCAAACCATGTAGCTTGAATATGTCCTTGATAAACAATCTTGCAATGTCTGAGGCTTTATAGTTTGTCTTTACTGGAATAAGATATGCAACCTTAGTAAGCATGTCAACCACAACCATGATGGAGTTGTATCCTCCCTGGTCTTGGGGTAGGCCTACAACAAAATCCATACTGATGAATTCCCATTTCATTTGGGGAATGTCAAGTAGTTGCAGTTTCCCTGGCATCTTGACATGTTCGGCTTTGATACGTTGGCAAGACAGACACTCGGTGACATATTTAAGAACGTCACCTTTGAGCCTTTCCCAATGTAGCTCTTCCTAACTGCATTGAGAGTCTTGGTATAGCCAGGATGTCCTGCGAAAGGGGAATTATGAGCTTCCCACAATATCTTCTGCTTAAGTGACTGGCTTGCTGGTACACACAGCCTTGTTCTATAGTAGACAAGTCCACTATTAATGGAGAATTCATGATACTTGCCTGCAGCTTTTGGTTCTGATCTTTGATAGAGATCTCCCTCAACATTGTTTGGTAGGCCGGATCATGGCATGCATCCTCTCTAGCTAACTCAAGTATAGGGTTGTTTGGCATAGATACTTTTGTAGCTAGAGATCTGGTTGTTGATGGATTCTGCAAGATTAGGGAATTAAGGAATGTCTTGCGACTGAGTGCATCGGCAACTACATTCTCTTTTCCTGGTCGATACTTGATATCAAAGTCATATTCCTCCAACAGTTCAATCCACCGACGTTGCCTCATGTTGAGCTCGTTCTGGGTAAAGATCCATTTGAGACTCTTATGGTCAGTTACTAGAGTAAACTTGTTACCCAACAGGTAGTGTCTCCAAAGCTTTAGAGCATGGATGACAACTAGAAATTATAGATCATGCGTAGCATAATTCTTTTCATGACTTTTCAATTTCCTTGAAGAGAATGCTACAGGATGACCTTCCTGCATGAGTACACACCCCAAGACAAGTATGCTAGCATCAGTTACTACCTCGAACTCTTTATTGAGGTTTGAAAGTTTTAGAATAGGTGCTGATACCAAACTTTGCTTCAATCTGTCGAAACTATTTTGTTCGCGAGTTGACCATGCAATGGAAGTTTGCTTCTTCAGTAAGTCCGTCTCAGGGGTGCTGCAATCAAAGCATAGTTTTTGATGAAGACCCTATACCATCCTGTCAATCCAAGAAAGCTGCGTATTTCTTTGACAGATGTTGGTATTGGCCATTCCATCACATCTCTAACCTTGGCTGGGTCCACTGAGATTCCTTCTGCTGATACTATGAATCCCAGATATTCAATCTGATGCTTGAAGAATGCATACTTCTTCATTTTAGCATACAGCTTATGTGACATCATTGTCTCAAGGACAATCCGAAGTTGGGGTTCATGATCTTCTTCATGTTTAGAATAGACTAAAGTGTCGTCGAAGAAGACAAGCACGAAATCATCAAGATATGGCCTAAAGATATCATGCATTAACCTGTTGAAGGTGGCAGGTGCATTCGTAAGTCCGAATGACATAACTAGGAACTCAAAGTGCCCATATCTTGTATTGAAGGCAGTTTTGGGAATATCTTCTTCCTTGATCCTTATCTGATAATAACCTGACCTGAGATCAATCTTGGAGAAGATCTTTGCACCATGAAGATGATCAAGAAGCTCATCTATTCTAGGAATAGGGTACTTATTCTTGACCGTTGCTCGATTCAACCCTCGATAATCAATACATAGCCGAAGTGTCCCATCTTTCTTTTTCTGGAATAGTACAGGAGCTCCCCATAGTGAACTGCTAGGATGGATATAGCCTTGTTCTAGCAATTGCTTGAGTTGTTCCTTCAGCTCAATTGCTTCTGGTCTGGACATTTTATAAGGTCTCTTTGCAATTGGTGCAACTCCTGTACTAATTTAATCTCATGATCCACTTCTCTTTGAGACCGGAGTTCTGTCAACTCTTCAGGGAATACGTCCGTGTATTCCTTTAGCCAAGAAGGTTCTTCATTAGACTCTTGCTTTTGATCTAACTTGTTGAGTTTGATCAAGTAGACAGGTAATCCTTTTCTGACTCCTTTTATGATCCGAGATATTTTGGCCAATTGGATTCTTGGCACTCTAGCCTCACCTTGGGTTGTGCCTAATTCCCTTTCAGAGTTTTGAAAGGAAACTTGACCCTTTCCACAATGAATGTGGGAGTCATTAGGCTTAAGCCAATCCATTCTGAGTAGATACTCATGGATACCTAATTCATGACTCTGAATTTGACTGAAGTCTTCTTTTCTCCCAGAAAGAATTCCACCTTAGTAGTTTGCCTGGTACAAGTAACCTCACGCCCATTCGCCAATTCCACAAGTAGGGTAGGTGCTTCTACTGTGGCTATTCCTAATCTTTTTGCACATGCTGGTGAGATAAAGGAATGAGTACTGCCACAATCAATCAAGTCTTGAAACTTTTACCTTGATAGTCCGACGGTGTCTGAATCACCGAGAACTGGCGATTCGGCCCTTTCTTGTGTAGAGCGGCATGGACTGTCGCCCTTTCAAACTCTGCTTCCATGGTCGGATCTTCTTCTTCTTCTTCTTCGCACATTTGCCTATTGGCAACATAGGCGGTTCTTCCTCTTCCTCGGGTAGCGGCTCCTTGACCACGGCCCGTTCCTTGGAAAGGTGCTTGGCGATGTCCTCCACCAAGCTTGGGACATTTCCTCTTGAAGTGACCAGGCTCGTTGCAGTGGAAACAACGGAGATTTCGGCCATTACTTTGAGTAGGAACAAAGTTGTTGACATTGTTAGTCCTTGCTTTCTTTCTTTGTCCTTGATTATGACCCTGAACTCTCTTCATTTGAGGTCTGAATGCTCCTCTGTTCAGGTCATTATAAGACCAAGCTTTGTTACCCCTTGGTCTAGCCTGCATCTCCTGAATTATAGGCGCTACTCGGATGAGTGCGTCCTCAAGATCTGATGGATGCATAGATTCGAGACGGGTATTTACTGGTGGATTTAAACCCGCACAAAATTTGGACACCTGCTGTGTCATGTCCATCTGTGGTGCATACTTAAGAAGTGAGACAAATTTGGAATAGTATATGCATCAAGTGTGAGCCCTAGCTGTTTTAGCTCGTAGAACTCATTCATTTTCTACGTGTGATATGCAGGTGGTAAGTATCTTCCCTGCACAGCTTTCTTCAACTTCTCCCAGGTGACGGATCCCTCCGCGATCCCTTGATCCCTGCACCATTTCTTCCACCAAAGTCTGGCTTTGCCGGTGAGCTTTAGCTTGGCGAGCATAGCCTGATTGGCGGGTGTAGTACCGGTTGCTTCGAAGTAATCCTCCATGGATTCAATCCAAATTACAGTATCGGCTTGGACGAATCTGCCTCTCCCGTCAAACTCTGGTGCCTTAATCTACTTGAGAAGGAACTTCTTCTCCTGGATTATAGCAGTACTTGATATAGGAGGCAAACTAGGAACCTGTACCTAGGGTTGTGCCTGGATAAAGGTTTCTTAACGTTATTATATGATAATCATTATTGATTTATATTACATCTTCCATTCTGTATCACGTAAGCAATGTAGCTACTTAAATTTTTATCAATTCTCATGCACAATCAGTCATTGATAAAAAGAAGTCTTATTTGTATTTATATGGGCATAGCCCTTTTGAATACAACATTTCTTGTGATGATAAGCCAATTGTTACATTTAGTTTGGGGAGAACAACGTTGTATTACATATCTATAGGAACTGTATAATAGTATGGGTTCGAGTCATGGATCTTTAGGTATCATTAAGTCATTGGAAGTTCAGGATATCCTTTCTGTTGGAATCCATACTTCTCATGGTGGCCCAACACTTTAATCCTGTCGGCTGGGATTACACGGGTTACTTCCTCATATACATATGAGTTCATCTCAACCCTCCGACCTCGAATATGTAAAGTTGAGTATACGTGAGCTTCCACAAAAATGAACAGCTTTACGACTTTCAGGTCTTCCAACCACTTGATCCTCTTTAGGTTGGTTTGTATATAAGCAAACTAGTGGGTGGCTATATAGTAGATTCCTGAAGCACCCATCCATCTTCGTTCCATGTACAAAGGTGAAGGATTATAGATCTTCTCTAGGATGTTCATCATCTCAACCCTTTGTCGATAATGCGGAGAATGCATTGCAGTCATAAACATGATTCAAAATACTAAGAACTTGTTCCACGCTTCGTAATTCTGTAAGACAATATGAAGATAAGGAAATGTTTGGACAGCAACATTTGCTTTACTTCAACTTATTAAGATTTCATAAAAATAATTCCGTTGTTGGTCGGCTCTGATACCAACTGTAACGTGTCCACTTGTATCTTCAGGACATGTCTTAGCAGTCCATCGGAAAGGGTGTCTAGAAAGCTCCGCCCGGCACTCCCATGGAATGTTACGGGGTCTGCGATCTAGGGCTTTCCACGTCTACCACATAGCGGAAGTATTTCGGCCGTTCCCACTTACGATCGACTTATTAGTCATTTCCTAGCGGAAGTATTTCGGCCGTTTTCCTTATTAGTCATTTCCTAACGGCAACTAGCGTCGGACCCAAGCGAACTACTTTACGTAGAAATGCCAGGTCCAAAGCGGATTCACGCTGCACTTGGTTCAAGGAGAATGGGAAACGAGAGGGATGCAAAGCTCAACCTCTCTACCATAAGGCATAGTCCCATTCCGTTCCCCTAAAACAACATAAATCGGGTTCAATCATAACTCTAGATCAACACTTTTGTTGTTCGTGTTCTTTGACGATTTTCCTGCTCTCCATCGTGATTTGAGAAAAGTTCTCGGCCAACCGGGACCACCCATCCATAGGACGGATCTATGGCCCATCCTCCACACTTTCCTCGGGTTGTTTTAGTTATTTAATTACCTAACACATTAGTTGGACATGTGACAATCAGCTTCTTTAATTAATCCGTTAAGCACCGGTTCATTCACATAATCTTATCACTTGACATAGAAAAACAATAGCAGACAAGTTTCTTATTAACAGGTTATCATATTTATCTTTGAAATACAAAGAGTCCAGCCCGTAGGCTTATCCACAATCCGCCCAAAGGCTATCCTGCAATCCACAGGGATCACTAATCGAAGTTTCTGCCTGTAGACTAGTATGCGGGCCTCGAGATCCAATCCTGAGTCACGTTAGCCTCTTGTGCAGGGCCCGGAAGGCGAGGGATTTATGGCCAAAGCCCCCTCTAGCACGCAAGCATCCTCCTGCTCCAAGTAGCGCTCAACAGAGAGACCTCTCGCGGCTGTTTTGGTCCACTTTCCCGGTGCGGTTAACAACCCCCTTGGTTAGGGTCAGGCAGGCAGTGGGGGGTAACTCAAGCTTCCTCTCCCTTCAAGACTTCAACTTGAAGTATAGATATCCATTTATCTTCTAATTCATTGATCAAACAAAGCCAAACAGTGCTCTAAAATCTGTAGCAAGCACAAAAATTTCCATTGATCATTTTTGTTGGCAAACTGCTAAGGAATGAATCCTTTTTTCGAATGCAACTAGCACTCGATCCGGGATGACTTGCAACTTGGCAAGATCCCCCATATCCTGGGTCAAGGCGTACCCTATTAACCCAACTTGGTCAAACCTTACATTCATTGGTTACTTTAGTTTATCGGCTGGTCTTTAGTTTCCAATTAATCTTCCTTACTCAAGAAGGATACTAAAGTATTCATCCTCTTGCAAGATAACTTGCGTAAGGATCCCCCAACCTCATTGCGAGAATTTGGCCATTCTCTTGTGATCTAATCACAAGATCATATGGCTCCACACTTGCTGCGCGAGTGTCACATCGAACTATGAGACAATGGAGTCACGAAACAATCAGTTTCAGGTTACTAGGCTGACGTCGTTAGACCTAGGGTTTCCAAGTTTCATCTTGTAAGATTCTTAGGGACAAACCCTAGCTCACTTTCCAATTATATTTTCATTGTCCCTACATTCAGTGAATGTGGGCAAGTATTTAAGGTATAGGCATTTCTTGGAGTTTAACTTATTCCGAATGAGTACTCCGTGACTTAGGTGTTTTAGGTTTATATCAATTTGGTTAACTCTAGAAGATAATTTCGAGATTACTTCCACATGATTCGTTGACTATGCGTATAATAAATTTTTTAACCCTAACTTATCTGTTTGACGTCAAGTTAATTTCAACTAATCTTCCCTTTTCTTTGTGAACAAAATTCATGCTAAATAAGCAACCTTTTTCTTGCTAATTTATGCAGTTGACTATGATAATTTCATAGAGTTTATGCATTGTAAGAACCGTTTCATGCTTTGCACTTTCCATGATGATTCATTGCGATATGGGTTAATAGTGGGAGATGCAGTTTATACTTCTAGGCTTAACTGAAGTATACTATTTTTATGGATAATAATCTAGTCTTATAATTCATTTCAATGCATAAGCTATTTGCTAGAAATGCATTTATACTTTCTTAATTTGCATGTTTCATTAAAAAGTATTGATGACTAAGTTCCTTCGTCATGAACAACTAGAATGAAAATATATCCTATTTCTAATAATTAACCTTGCATGATTGAATTACAACAATAACAAATAAAAATTAGGAAGGAAAACCTGGGTTTGGGGTGAGATATCCACATGGATGTTGGGAGACGACCCTCCCACGGCTGCGCCTTGGACTTTATTAGGAGGCATCGGAATTGCAGTCTTTCGGACGTGGAAGCAGCTTTACAACTCCTCTTTGGAATTCTACCGTCGCTCCCTTGCTCCGTCTGTCGAAAGTAGTTTTAGAAGGTTCCCTCCTTGAAGTCAGGAATTGGAAAGGGGTGTTTCAGAATCTTTCGCGACTAAGACCCATTAAGCCATGGGAAAGGCTTAATGGCCTTTGTAAACTCGCACGAACAGGAAATAGAAAGGTGTGGAAAAGAAGCAAGGTGTCGGAGAGCTCCAAGGGTTATTTTTTCATGGGAAAAGAAAGGGCTGAGGTGAAATTTTCTTGGGTAGAAAATGGGCTTATAGAATCCTAAGGGAGGAACTTCCAAGGGGGGAGAAAGTAGCCTTAAAGGCTATTGGAAAAGGGGTGGTTCCAAAGCCTAAAGAAAGGGGTCTAAGAAGGATTAAATACCCGGGGGTAATAAGACCTCTACGCCCAACTCTTATTGGGGAAAAGGGGGCTTATAGAGCTTAAACACAAGGAGGGGAATGATTCCGAGGCCAATGAGAAAGGGGCTAAATGAAAATTAAAAACACGGGGGGTAATAAGACCTTTAAGGTCTTAGTTCTTTTGGGGGGGAAAGGGCTTACAAAGCCCAAGGAAAAAGGCTTATAGGGGGTTAAAGCAAATGGGGGGGGGGGGGGGGGGGGTGATCCCAAAGCCAAGGGATAGGGGTTTAAGGGATTTAAATACGGGGGGAAAAAGGTAATAAGACCTTTGAGGCCTTAAGCCCCCCCCCCTTAGAAGCTTGGAAGCTTCTAAAAGCACGTGGGGGGGGGAGGGAAATAACTCCCAGGAGGCATTACAGCAGACCAGGAGGCGGGAGGATTGGTGCAAACGGCGACATCCCATGACTGAGGGCAGCGATCCCTAGCTCACGGCAGCACTGCAGTTGGACGGCCTTCACTCCCTCCTTTTCTAATGACCACAGTGGCAGGATAGGGTCCACACTTCACTCCCTCATCAAGCTCTCACGGCAGCACCTCCGTCCGTCTCTCTCAGCCTGCACACCCTCCATTTATATAGGTGGGGGAAAGGGGGATCCTCCCTCCACTAGGTGGCTTCACGCATGAGCCTCCTCCCTTGAAAGCATCCAACAAGGATGCTTAGTCATCCACCATTCCCTCGCTCTCCCCCAGCACGACAGTCGGCTGGGGGAAGGAGGGAATAATAAAATAAATTGCCTAATTTAAAAGAAAAATATTGTCCCTACTAAGAAAAATATTGTCCCTACCAGGCATTCATGCGCAAGGACGCAATTCTGGTTTGTTCGTGCGGTGGCGTGTGATAGTCAGCCGTTCACACGCAGTCCTCCTTCGCTGTTCACACATAGCTTGGGTACCGCCTTTTAATTTCCAAACCCGAAAAATATATTTAAACACATAAAAATACACATAAAACATAAAAAAACTTCAAAATTTCATTAAATTTCTTTTAAAATCCAAAAAATTTGTGAAAAAATTCCTAAAAATTTTCAAACATTGCTGAAATCATTTAGAATATTTTTAAAGTGGGAATTCAAGAAAATATATCGCAAAAATTTGAAAAAGTTCAAAATTCCTTCAAAAATACATGCAAACTGAGTACATTTTATTAAAAATTGCAAAAATTTCAACAATATTTCCAAAAAAAATTCAAAAAAATCCACAAATCCCCTTGTCCCTTTTTCTAATGATTTCTCAATGAGTATTGCTTCCATAAATTGCCAAAGTATTATTTGAAGCCAAAATCCTAAAATTTAATACTTCACCTCATGAAAAATCATTTTGAATTCAAAAAATCAGTTGAAAAATCATGTATAAATTCAAACACATTGTTGACAGTTGAATTGCTGAAATTCCACCCTTACACTTCACAATATATTCATATGTCCTATATCCCGTTTTAATCATTTAAAAAAAAACAAGACAAAAAAAGAGAAGAAAAAAAAACCAAACCATGTACAAAATACAAACACACCTAAAATATAAATTTTCAAAAAATAACAAAAAAATAAAAAATTTAAAAATTAAAATCAAAATAATACAAAAACACTAAGGTGTTTTATTTTTTTCAGTTCAGTGGTTGTTGTTTTTTTAACTGGATTCCTTGCATTTGGGGACTACTCAGTGTGCCTTCAATCTATTGCATACACATCCCTACCAGGTATTTATTTTTGGGCTTTATTCATTTTCATCATTCCTTAACCATAGTTAATTGCTAAAATGAACTATATTCAAACACTTTTTGACGCGCGATTGTGCTAAACACACAGTTTCTAATAATTTAAAATCAGCCAGTCGTTCACTTTGTACACGCTATGTGCACTTCAGAGGCACCTTAATTTTTTAATAAAAATGAACTAACCGTCACAAAAAAAGCACGCCCTGGCAAAAAAACACTCCATATCACCATTAATTTTTAATTAATGAATTTGCATTTAGAGACCCCAGTCTGGGAATCGCAGTCCTGTTAAAGCACCGTTTCAACCTAATAAATTATAATTAAATTTTAAGAAGAAACCATCATTTTTTTATTAAGGTTTATAACCTAATAAAATGTCACCCATTGTTAATAATTTCTTAAAATGAACCCTTCATTAAAACCATTTCCCCTCACTACACTTTCTTCCCCTTTTTTAATAAACACACTTCGTGGGATGGGCGTGTAAAGTCCTCTTAGCTAAAAGTGTTGGTCAAAGTTATGGTCAGATCGTGATTAGATTTTTAAGGTATTATGGTTTGCTTATGTGCTACGATTATGGGTGCGGTTTGAATTTTTTTTTCTTTTTTCTTGCCTGATACGGGGTTTTGGGTGCCTGCTTGTTGCATCGCATGAAGTTTTCGGTCACATATGTGTAGAGGTCATGCCAAATTTTTTCTAGGATGTGGGTTGCTTGGGGTGGTAAATTGGTTAGTTACATCTATGTGTGTGTACTTCTTTTTTATCTTTTTCCTTTTTATAGCTATTTTGGTTGTTTTGCATGCATTCTTTGTGATTGTCTGTGTTTGTGGTTTGTGTGTTTTCCATCTGAATGGCGCCTCACGCTCCTCGTCCTATCCAATATGTCCCATTGATCAGCAAGGATTATTCTTCCCTACTGGCTTTTGAGCCTATAGCAAAAGCAGGACTTGTGACTTTCGTGGGGCTTCTTGACTCCCATTGATTCCAGATGATCAATCTCTGTGTGGTGAGTTTCTTGCATCATACAGTAGGAAGTTGGCCTAGTTCATGGTGCTTCCATGGTATTGACACCCTGAGGGTTAGGGAAGGCTTTGTCTCTTCCCTACAAAGGAGAGCCCTTTGTTATAGCCAGACAATTATTCTCCAATGATGAGATTTTCAAGCTGTTACAGAAGCAGAACAAAGAGATTCTGGATGTCAAGAAAGTGATTAATACTTCCGAAGTATCTTTTTCCATGATCACTGATCCTTTTTGGAAGTTAGTTTGCCAATTCCTCCAAGACAAGTTTATGTCTGCCAAAACACCATCCCATTATTTGTCCAAAGAACTCTTATAGCTTCCAAGATGGTGTTAAAAGGGGTGGCCATTGATTGGAGTACTTACTTGCTTACGAAGATGGACCAACATTTTGTCAAAGTGACCAGAGGAAATGTCACAAATGTCACTTATGGTTCCTACCTATATGCTTTCTTGACATACTCAGGCCTTAAGAAGGGTGTGCTTCCACCTCCTCCATCTGATCTAGTTCCTCCCCCACCACCTTCAAAAGAGTCAGAACCTATTGACATAGAGGATCTTGATTCCCCTTCTCCATTGGTGATTCAGCAGAAGTGCTTGAAGCGTGTGGCAGATAAAACTCCCTCAATCATTCCTTTAGTTACAATTCCTGCTACATCTGGCAGTGACCTCCCTGCTTACCTCGCATGTAACAATTTATTTAGGGTGCATAGAGAGGGTTCTTTGGAAATATCAGTCCCTTCACTGAACAATTTAGTGTAAGGAGATGCTATTCCATTCCTTTGTAATGACATCCAAAGTTCGATTGAAATTTCAGTGAGACAGCTTGTGTTTAACAGCTGTATGCTTCTTTCTATGAAGAACTGATGCAGTCCAAAGACCAATTGCATAAGGCAACCTCAGAGTTAGCCTCTGTTAAATACACACTTGCAGATCTGTTTAAGAAGATGGAGCAGCAGACTGAAATGATTGAGACCTAGAGAGAAGAAATATATTCTTTGAAGATTCAGTTAACAGAAGCTCAGTCAGAGGTCACTAGAGTCTCAAAGGAGAAAGATAAAATGTCCAAAGAAGCTCAAGAGTTTTACACTCTTTTATATGTAAAATTGTCAACTTTACAGATTGCTCATAATACAGTGGAATCACAAGCTTCCCAGATGAAGCAGTTGCAAGACCAACTAGCACAGTCACAGTCCATTTCTCCAAGCCCCAATGTTCCTATTATTCCTTCTATCTCTCAGCAAGACTTAGCAGTTCTCTAGAGACAGGACACATTGTGTCCATTGTTTCAAGATAAAGTGGAAAGATTGCAATCCAGGATGGATTTGTTATGGTCTACATTTGAGCACTTTCAGGAGTATGTTCCTCCAAACCATTCTTTCTTTGTCCACTATCAGTTGTAGAAGTTGGCCTTTTGATATGAAGCTTTCAATGATGGATCTCCCTATTCTAGAGGATGGTTGCTTGGTCTCTTGATTTGCTGATAGAAGTGGTCCGTATGGTTTTTTTAGATTCTGTGACGATGGATACCATGTTGTTATCTTACATGTATCTACAAGGTGATCTGTTGATTTGAGATGATGTAGATCTGGCCTGGTATATGGGGGATGTGGTTTTGCAAGCTGTCTTGTATGTCAACTATTTGGAGTTGTGGATAGATGACATGTTCCAGTGTTATTCCTCAAAAGTGGCTACTTGCCCTGATAATTCATGGCATTTAATGATTGATTTTGTGGTTCTAAATCAACGTTAGAATACAACTTCTACTTATGAGCAAAGCACTAACCAATTGAGGGTGAATCTCCTAGCTTATCTTTCCAAGAACCATCCATTTGATTTATACTTTTTTTACGCCTATCAAAGAAGATCTATCTTAGGTCCCTCTGTTCCTAGCCTATTATACTATCAATAAATGGCTCATTTCTATAATACTTATTTTTCTCTTTATCAATCTAATTCAGTAGCTATCTCACCTCTTCTTTTTCAACCTTAGGGTTTTTCTCAAATTCCTATCTTTACCTATTGTTCTTTCATCTAAGATCGAGTTTTTTCCCATTCTCCACCATGCCCTTCACCATCTATCCATATACCTTCTACTTTTCCAGCTTATCAATTGACACCTTTCCTAACTGATTCACTTAAATTTTCAGCCACTTCTTCTTTATCTTATTCCTCCTTTTATGATTTTTCCTATCCATCTCTTCATCCTCTTCTTCTTATTCCACTTCTATCTCCTACCACTTCTATTTCTCAACCCCCTCAGTTGGTTAGTGAGTATGATGGATTTGATCAGCAGATTTCTAGAAGAAGAGGATGGAGATCGACTGATTCTCTCACGGGACCCCAGATTAACTGGCCAATAATTCCAAGGGACTAGACAACTACTAGTCAAGCATACCAGAATTACCTTCATTTTGCTCACCAATATTCACAATCTCTAGATCCTTCAGTGAGATTGACAGCTCATTTTGCTTGTTATTTAGCATACATGCATAGGCATTTCCATAATGATCGAAAGGACATTCCAAAGCTTTGTATGAATGTCAATGTGAACATTGATTCCCAACAGTTGGACGTCCTATATTTTCATGCCCTATGTCTACCTAGCAGATACCTTGTTTTGCTAAAAAGGACGTGTTCCCTGCAGTTCTTTCAAAATCCTCCAAAGACCATTAGGACCAAAAACACTTCCAAAAATGCACTTTTGTTAATCACGAGATTAAGAAATAGGCCAAAGAGAGTTTGCCACGTGTGCAAGAATATGGTATTCTTGTCTCCTCTTTTTTAGAGATAGTGGAGTCCATTTTGTGATTCTCTCTTCTTTTTTAGCCAAAATCCCTAAAGTCTGACATGTTTTGGAGTCCCAAAGACGTTATTTACTCACAAATCTGACAAAATACGTGACAGAGATGTGATGAAATTAATAATGAGTTTTTTGAAAGTTGGGAGATCTTTAAATATTATTTTTGGCGCCCAATACATACTCATTTGTGTTCTTGGCGCTACTTTTTAGTTCATTCACCCCTCTTTGAGCTTCTTTCTCTGCGCTTTCATTCTTTTCATGGCTTCCTCTAGGCGCCCTTCTCATTTAATACACTCTTGCACAGTCTATAGGCCAAGGAGCATATGGAAATTGGGAGCCCAAAACCTTTACTATAAACGATTGGGTTACCATGCTACCATCTTGCAAGGACTCTCATAAGGTGAAAAGAAGAAAACGAGATGATATAAAACATCACTGGAAGGGGTGTATCATTGCCTTCAAAATTATGCCCGAAGGGTGGTTTGTCAAGGTGCAACATGTTTACATGGCCAAGTATATGCACTTGCCTCCAAACTAACATGTTCCCCAACAAACATGTTGTAAGTATCTTTCCATCAGCAAGTATTGAATGGCAACCTGTGGAAAGCCTAAGTGGGACTTTCCATGCCATTCATAAGGTATTGGCAGACATTATTTATGCCGATCAAACTGTGTCTTTTTTTAGTGAATGCAAGGTTTTTATATATTATGCACAGTATGTGGTTCCCTCTAAAGCGGATAGGTATGGGAATATGGAAGATTTTCTGTTGCTAAGCCTTTCATCTCTAAACTGGGAGATTCCTGACAAGGTTACGGTGCAGAGTTTCAAATTCAAAATATCTCAGGATATTCAAAAGTCCATGATAGCTGAAAGGATCTCAAGAAGAATATGTTTATCATGGTTTGTACCCCTCCATATCTTTGTGGCTTGCTTCAAAACAACAAATTTACAAAGAATGAAGGTATCTTGGCTAAGTAGAAACTTTTCGGAAGAGGATTTGGACAACACTATATGGACGCTTTGGAAATCTAGAGAGTGCAACCATAAGGGTGATATCTTGAGGTGCAGTGCATGCCCTCAATCCTTGGCTTTGGCTTACAGTATCCCTCGCCAAACTCTTGCTTTGGACTTTGATTACAGGAGATACAAACTAAGATAGGGTATTTGGGTTCCCTTGGATTCTGATACAGATTGCACACCATATAAACTTGTGGTGCATGTTTTGCCGCATGAAGAAGTAAAGAAGGTGAATCTTACTTCCAATTGGAGTCTGAAAGATGTGAAGGATACCTTGGAATTGCTAGACAATACATCCCCTAGATATAAGTTCAAAGTGAATGGCGTAACAATTGGTAAAAGAGCCGAGCGCTCTTTCTCTTGTACGAGTTTTTTGTCTCCCACAATTGTGAGTTTTGAGCCTTGAGAATGAAAACTTTGCAGGAATTTATGTTAATTGACTGTCCTTAATATATTTCTTAGTGGGAACTCATAAGCTCTCATGAAGCAAGTTGCCTTTCGAATGTATAGAAATAAATGTACATTACATTCGATTTATAAGTGAAAAAGTTCATTACATAATGAGGTACAAAAATGTCATATAAATGTACAAAGCCAAAATAATAAGGCTTGTGTATGCTTATGTTTGCTCTTTTGATTCTTTATATGTTGCCTTCTCCTTTGTTGGCTTTATGGCTTCTTTATTGATTTCTTCAAAGATGTTTTTTCTCAAATGGCCTTTCTTTGATTGTTGAAAGAATTTCACCTTTACACGTACTCTCATTTCTTGGGGTTTAAGAGGAGATGGATCAAATTTTAGAGGAGAAAGCATTGGCATTCCTTTTCTTTTAGACTTTGCAGTAGTGGTCTTTGTGGCTGACTTACCATTACCATTGCCATTGCCATTTCCCTTGCCCTTGCCCTTGCCATTGCCATTGCCCTTACCATTGCCTTTACCCTTTCCCTTGCTTGTGCCCTTGGCGATTGAAGTTTTGGGAGGAAGAGGGGAGTTAGGATCATATGGTGTGATTGCCTTGTCCAAAATCAACTCAATGCATCTCTCCCTTATCCACCAAACATACGAATCAGGATAATCTCTACACTGTAAGAATAAATGTTATAAGTTAGTGAAAAGACATCATGATAAGGGTTACACAAAAATCAAATGAAATTAACTTACATTCACTCCTTCTATTTGTAACAACTTTGAATCCACTGTTTTGCAAATATTTGATATAACTCTCCATCCACAAGAATGCATATCGCTTTGCAATGGAACTTCTTGTAGAAGAAACGTATAAGGCTTTTGAGGATCAGCAAGATCCTCGTATGTAGTATCCAAAAATGTAGA
The DNA here is from genome assembly GCF_053477565.2 of Lygodium microphyllum. Classification (NCBI taxonomy): domain Eukaryota; kingdom Viridiplantae; phylum Streptophyta; class Polypodiopsida; order Schizaeales; family Lygodiaceae; genus Lygodium; species Lygodium microphyllum. The sequence goes on from NC_141137.1 coordinate 28,385,466, forward strand.
AAGAAGTCTACCAGCATTACAAAAGGAAGCTTTGTAAGTTCAAAATATTTTTTGTAAATATAATCAAAGCAAGTAATTTTCTTTCAACATACATTCGTGCTTGGCCATGAACACCGCTGAGAGAGTTCATAAAGATAATTTCTCTAGTAAGACAGTTAATATAGATAAGACTCCAATTCTCTCTGCAAATTCAAAATAGAGGTGAGCAGAAGGCTGAAAGCAAATGAATATAAATTTTCCTCTACAAAAAAGAAAAATACCTTTCTACATAATGGAAAAAGATGTGGTAATTTGTCACACTATCAAAAGTACGAAAGAATGGTGCAATATTAGACCCAGATCTTGCAAATAGTTCCATTGAGAGAAGTGGATCAACAACATATATGGCTCTACGGATATCGAGAGTGAGAGAGGAGACGAATGCTCTACAGTCAATAGCAAAATCTATTTGAATTGATCAAAATCAATACAAATTACATATAAAATATACTTGAACCTATAAGCCTTACCTTATGCAACAAAAGACAACGGAGTCAGATAGTTGGACATCCCTTTTCTCCAACATGGGCTTGTCCTCGGGAGATATACTAAGGTAATCCTCCTTAGGTTCTGCAGAAACATTCACAACTATTTGCCCATACACTTTACCCATCCTCTCGTTGTTGATGGGAGCAAGTGATGCGGCTTTCCTCTTGTAAACTTCGTCTTCAGTTTCCAATACCTCCTAAATTTTTTCACTCAAGATAGACTCCTGCTGAGTGGTACCCCTTGTAGAGTAAAGGTGAGTTACATCCTCAACCTTTAGCTTTTTCCCTTTCCTCGACAATTTTGGGGGAATGTTAAGGATTTCAAGGGATTTTTTATCGTTGGAAGGCAAGGGCCTCAACACTTTATCGAACCTATACCTAATTCTGCTGATCATGCTAAAATCTTTATTCATAAGAGTAATTCTATGAGTATGCGCAGCAGCAATGTAAGCATCGTTCATGAAATCAATAAGAAAATCTTCTACAGCCTCTTTTAGAGCAAGAATTGCTAAGAGTTGCCACTTCTTATTTAGACCAGAGATAGTTGCCACTCTAGGAAATCTGTCAGAGATCTCTTTAACAACTCTTATGAAAGCAGCCTTTGGAATCACATTGTCGTATTGCTGCGCATTCGAGATGTGAAAACCACCCGAAAGTTGTGTGCGCGATTTAATACTTTATGCACACTTAGTTGTTGTGATTACATTTATTCTCTGCGTATGAGTATAGATGCTCACATGAAGGGCTTCACTTCAGACATTTTTGTTAATAGCACACTTACTAATATTTATGGTAAATGTGGCAGCATTTTAGAGACAGAGGCGCATTGCAGATCGTTTGAGGAGGTTTCTTAGAGTTTGGAGAGACTGGCAAACCGTTCCATCGTCAATTCGGCCTGGGACAACCATACCAAGTCAACCTTTGGTAGGAATTTTGGCAGCCAAAAACCCCCCCCAAGAAGCAAAAGTTGCACCTTTACTTGCAAGAAGTGAAATTATAGTTACACGAAATATTGAGTGGGCCAATCTTTTGGTTGGTTTTGAACAAGCAAATCGATATGTTATCATGGACCCTCGAGAAGGATTAATGATGGTTGGGTACATAATTGAATCAAGCCATTGGCTGCTTTGTCAATTTCTACACCGAAGGTGGCCATTCACTACTTCTATTATGGATGCATCAGGCAATGTCCTATTTACTGTGAGGAGACCGCCTTGGTTCATTAACAGCACGATTTATGCTGAGATAGATGGAGGAGTTGTGGGCTTTGCCAAAAGGAGATGGAATTCTGGAAACGATGTCTTCCTCACCTTCTAAAGATATGTGGATAGGGGCTTTTTCTAGAGCCGTGCTTTAAGGGAAAGGAGCCGTGCTTTGGGGGGAAAAAAGAGAAGCTTTTGTGTTTTTGAAAAGTGCTTTTGGCGGAACAGGATGAAGACAAAAATGGAGAAGGAGGAAGATGATATTCTACGACTTCAGGGGAGAAAACGACGCTAATCTGGGAGGAAAAAGTGCGCTCTGCAATCGAAGAGGTGGGGAACTAAAACAGAGGAAAAAGATCTGCAATTTGGGGGCACGGGAGAGGATTGGAAGGGAGACAGTGACGATGAAGGACAGAAGAGCATAGAGAAGTGCAGAAACAGAGGAGAGGAAGGGGAGTGCTCTGCAACTCCGTGAGCACAGTCATAAGAGTAGCAGTGTAGTCTGCTGCATTCCTGGAAATCTAATGCCTTTAACCTTAGCCTGTGAATCTTCATCAATCGTAGCCTGAAAAACAAGGAGGAGATCGACGGAATCAGGACTGCAGACCTGAACGTGGAGAGGAAAAAGCTAACTATGCTTTGTAGGGGAGTGTGGAAGCCTTGCGCTGGAGGGATGTGGAAATGCAGAAATGTCAGAAGAGATGGTCAAGGATGGTTATGCGGAAATAGTCAATATTGATTTGTCACCAGTTGTTATAGATGCAATGCAAAAGAAGTATTCTGATGTTCCTCAACTCAAATACTTGCACATGGATGCACAAGACTTATCCGTCTTTGATAATTGCTATTTTGATTCAGTCATCGATAAAGGTACGCTCGATGCTATGATGTGTGCAAGAAATGCAGGAGGATTCCATCGACTTCTCCAACTTGGACACTTACAACTTTGGTGAGCCCTCCTATTGGGACAAGAGGTATACTGTAGACCCTGACCCTGTGGATTGGTACCTGTCTTACAGCGGCTTCGCTCCTATCGTATAGAAGCATGTGCCTAAATCTGGCCGGGTGCTCATGGTTGGAATGCGGAGGAAGAGCTAAAGGCTGGGAACCTAAGTAAATTTGTTAGTGAAGCTGTTTCTGCTATTTGTGAGGCAAAACTAAAAAGCTCAGACATCAATGCAGCTTGAGAGCGGAATTTAGGAGACGGCAAGTGCTTAAAAATAGCTAAAAATTATGAATATCAAGGGAAAAATATTCACTGTCAAAGGCGGCGGCTCGATCTAGGACGATTTTAAGCGCCAAAGTGCTTTAAAGGCGCCCGAGCGACACTTGTTGATTTTTCATAATTTTTCAGACAGTTGTGCGGGTTGACACAAGCTACTGGCCAATGCGGGATGCTAAGCCGGACGCCCAGGATTTTTCAGAGCTCGATTCCGAGTCCGGACGGGGAAAAGGCCACAAACCGGTCAAGATTTGAAAAGGTGGACATGAGTTTGGCCAAGTGGGCATGACCCTTGGGAGCCCAAATTAAATGTCACATGAAACTTTGGGGGAGAGAGATGAAAAAATCGTGATGAAGATGGAGAAGTCGTGATCAGAGATGGCGCCGAAATTTGCGCCCCATGTTGATCATGGCTCCTCCCTGCCTGCAAACAACCCCCCTATCTGACATTGGCCCTTGCCTACACTCCGTATGCTGATCATATCGCCGCCCTTCACCCGTGGAATGGTGGCCTGGTTTGAAATTTCTGATTCTAGTCTTTCTCTCTCCTCCCTCTCTCTCTTCTAAAGGCAAGATCATGTGGGGAGAAGAAGGAAGAAGAAAGAATGATGGAGACTTGTCCGGCATGGACCGGATTGCTACACGGGCTGAGAATGGTGATTTGGGATGTTGCTGGACATGAAGTGTTGCTGTTTTCCAAAATCTACAGCCATGGACACAAAACCCGAAACACGCGTTTAAGCGGTAAACCAAAAAATTACAAAGAAAATTTAGTGTTTTATGCTTTTGATTGATGGAATGCCGTTCATATGGACTAAGATTTGATTATGCTGCTGATTCTTCTGAGTTCTTACTGTTTATAACCAGAAATTATGAAAAACATGCATTTCATGGCCCGAAATAATGTCAAGAAACCCGAAAATGCATGAAAAATGGGGAAAAACAAGGGTTTTGGGCATATAAATGGGGAAAACCGTCGATACACATCAACTAATCTTTCAATTTTGTTGCAAATGAACTAAGGGCCATAGCCCACAAACTGGTTTTCATTTTCAGCAATTTAAAAAATACAAGAAAATGAAGAAAATGGGGAAAAATGATAAAAACACCATGAAAAATAGGGGAAAAATACATTTGGGGCTACGTAAAAATATAGAAAAATAGGATTTATGTTTGTTGATGTATAGCAAGGCTGGGGCATGAAGTTATGCTTCAGTTCAGCCTTGTTTATATGTTTTAGTGCGTGTTTCCTTCCTTTCTCCACATAAAATGACAAGGAAACCCTAAAAGAAATGAATATAATGATGCACTATCAACGGGGAAGGGTAGAGTTGTGGAAGAAATGGTTAAATGTCATTGAGCATGAGGAATAATTTGCTGATTTTATATGCATTGCATCTAGGACGGAATAATAATGATAAAAATTAAAACCTAGTAGCACGAAGATCGCTTCGGTGCTAGGTGTTGCAGCGAAGCACAAAGCGGTTAGAAAGAAAAGCATGAAAGAGATGTTTTGCACTTGCACGCTGCTGGTTTTTAAAATGTTTGAGCACTAGACATCCACCTCTTTGCATGATCATTTAGAGGAAATTAAAAGTATCAGAGTTAGCTCCTGGACATGCATAGCAATTGTCTTCAGTAGGCCCTTGACCCACCGTTGAGAGTGTGAGGTTCCTATGCTGTAGGCTAGTCGTGGGATCCTAAAGGGGAAATTAAGTAAGGACAATGGTACATTCCTGGATACGTTTATTTGGTACCTTGAGCGACGTTTGTGCGAAATGTCTAAATGCCGAGCGACGCATCGAGGGGCCAATCCCCAAGGTGTAGGAGAGTCGCAGAGGGTTGACGGCATTCAGCCGTAGGAGGAACCCCATGTGTATGTGATTCGAGCCTTTTGGCTATGTGAAAGGGACTCCCTCTGAGGAGCAATATTGGGTTAGGATCAGTTGGACTACAACGTATTACAAACGCAATGTTTAGGAAGGCAGAGATTTTGATAGACGCTCCTGGCCGCGAGGCCGAGGGGGTTGTCTTGCGCATAGTGACGAGGTCCGGCTAGTGCATGAGCCAGTGCCGGCCCGTTTTTAGGTCCATCAGTGGTGCGTCTGCCGGGAGCTGCTTAAAAGTGGCGGTTCTCGAATCCTGGTTTTCTAGGGACCAACTAGCAGTTTATGCCAAAGTATACTGAGATCGATCCGTTATTTATTGATAAGCATCGTCTAGCAGAAATCCAAAAGCAGGAAAGAGACGAGAGAGCTAGGCGACGTGCTGAAATCTTTAGGAGATATTCCCCTAAGCGTAGCGGTGCTGAACCCTTACGAGGGAGTGGATCTAGTGGTCTTAGGACCCCAAGCAATAAGTTAGGAGAAGGTGGAAGCTCTAGTGCTCCCCTTCCTGCCATAAGCCAATCCACGTCAATTGCGGGAGGTGTAACCCCAACGTTCCCTATTCCTAGTGCAAATCCAATCCCCGTCATGGCGCAGCCTATTGCAATTCCAGCAGGAACGACGGATTTGCCGGCTCTAGGTTACCCGCTACCCATTTTTAATGGGCTAGTTGAGGAAGATGCGGAACTCCACATTAGGGAGTTTCAAAAGTTGATGTTTAACTGTCGCATTCAAGAAGAAGGACATTTAATGATGTTCTTCAACATGACTCTCAAAGGAAGAGCCGCTATATGGTATCATGGTTTAGAAGCCGGAACCATATTGAACATTGATGCATTTTATGGAGCTTTTCGAAGGGAGTTTGCCCCTGAAAGGGGTGGGCAATATTGGTTGCGTGTACTCAACGTGACCCGCCAAGATCCACACGAGGATATTCGTGCTTATGCGAAGAAGATAAAAGAGGTCTTCCGTAAGTTGGACACCTCTATCCCTATCCCCGCAGCTGCCTAATTGCAATATTTCCTACATGGTTTGGACTTTAATATCCAATTGCAGTTGAGTAGTGTCCCCTTGGGGGATATAGATACTGCCATTACACGAGCACAAGAGGTGGAATCCCGACTACAAGCGGCCTATGCTTCTCGAGGCAATTCGAATATGGGTTTAGTATTGGGAAACAATATGGCAATAGCCAATGGCAGTAGTGGCCAAGGGATAGCGATGGCTAACCCTAATGGGAGAGGGAACATGATACAGAATGTCCCTTTATTACCAGCTCCCCCTAGCATGTCGATGCCTACGGGCAGTCAAATGGCTCCAAATGGTGGAGGCCAGGCGGTCAATTCCAATACCATGCCTGTGACTCAACAGCCTGTGCCTAATCGAATTGTTAGGCCGATTGAAAGACACGGTAATGACCAAGGCTATGAGTCGAGTTCTTCCAATGTTCTTGGCGAGGTTAAGGACATGATGAAGCATTATACCGACATGATTACGGAGCAGTATCGACAAATAGCCGTTGATGTCAACTTCCTTAAAAAACAACAAAATTTGATAGGAAGTAGATACCCAGAAGAGGGTGCGCCGTCGAGGTTTAGTTGCAAATGGTGTGGCGGGCAGCACTATCCAAGAAATTGCCCCAATGTTAAGTGCGACATTTGTGGAAAATCTGGCCATTTAGCGGCTACTTGCTGGAGTAAGATCAGTTCTCTCCAGCGTGGTAGTCGGCAACCAGGGCCTGTTAATCATCGTGCCCAAGGAAATGACTCCCAGCCAGAAAACGGGCCTAAACAAATACTTCAACGACCAAAGACTACGGTGGAAGAACTACCAAGTGGTAGTGGGGTTAGTTTGATTGAGGCTGTACGCGTTAATGATGCTGAAACCTCTAATCTACGAGCTGTCCTTACAAGAGGTAAAAAGGGTAGAGAAGCCGACATGGATAAGCCTGTCGACAGAAACCCTAAACAAGGCGACAAAGGAACGCAAGTTTTGGATCCTGCCCTAGAAGGGGGACCTTTGAAGCCCGTAGAGAGTAAAGCCGATAAGGAAGCACCAAAGAAGAAGGTGAAAGTTAAGAAAGAGGCAATAAAGCCAGCTCAGCGACCTAAAGAGCGGATGATTTGGCGTGAAAAACGAGCTCTTTCGAACTATCATGAATTCGATTTGGCGGGCTCTCTTTGCGAAGTCAAGCCGGATGTGAACCTTTTGCAGCTTATTAAGCTTTCCCCAGGAGTACGTAAGGAATTTAGAAAGATCCTACGTACCGGGTATATTGTAGAACCTTTGGGTATTGCGCGAGTTGGTGATGACTGGTTCGAGCATGCTGAGAAGCATTGCCCAAGGGTTGCAGCCTATGTCGATGGGATATTAGTAGATTATGCCATTGTCGACACGGGATCATCTGTTAACATTATGAGTTCTGAACTGATGGAAAGGTTGGGTCTTGCGATTCAGAAAGATACTTCCACAATTCTCAGAATGGCAGATGACAGTTTGAGACAGCCGGAAGGTTGCATTACTAAGGTCCATGTCACTGTTGCAAATGTAGAATGCATGTTGGACTTTAGGGTGATTCGTTTTGCAGGGCGGCCAAGTTACCAAGTATTACTTGGACGACCTTGGATCTTGCAAGCGGATTGCCAAGTGGATATACCCGCCGGTCGATTAATATTCGGCAGAGGTGCTCAGCGTGTGGTGGTTGATGCTTATCCTGAGTCCCCGCAGAGTGAGAGAGATCCTCTATCTTCTACAGAATTGGAGACATTAGAAGATTTATCTGCTAGTGAGACATCATCGAGTGATGAGTCCAAAGAGGGATCCACCACAGAGGACATCTATCAGATCACTTTGAACGAGCCGATAGAGGCCCAAGATCGTATAAGAGATGCAGATGTTATCGAGCTAGACCTTGGTACGCTTGATGATTCGCGGCCAATCAAATTAGGGTCCATGCTCAGCACAGCAGAAAGGGAGGACTATGTGGCCTTGATCCAGGAATTCCGTGATATCTTTGCCTGGAGTTATGATGAGTTGAGAGGCATCCCTCCTAGTCTTGCTGTTCATACAATTCCGTTGAAAGAGGGCAGTCGTCCTGTACGGCAGAAAGTAAGGCGTATGCCTTTCGAATTGAGGGACGGGCTGTTTGAAGAGTTACAGAAGCTTCGAAAAGCGGGTTTGATTTTCCCTGTACAACACACGGAATGGTGTTCGCCAGTTGTGATTAGAAAGAAGAAGAATAATCAGATCCGTTTATGTGTAGACTTTAGGGAGCTGAATAAGCAGACAGTTAAGGACTACTACCCGTTGCCATTTATTGACCAGATTTTGGATCAATTAGCGGGTAGGGAGATATATTCGTTTATGGATTGCTTTGCAGGATACAACCAAATGGCAATTGCAGAAGAGGACAAGTTGAAAACAACTTTTATCACTGTATTTGGCACTTTTGCTTACCACGTGATGGCTTTTGGTTTATGCAATGCGCCTGGTTCGTGGCAACGAACAGCCGATAAGACATTCGGTGACATATCCCCTAAAGAGTTGAGGGTGTTTATTGATGACTTAGGGGCCGCCACCGTGAGAGAAAGGCAGTTGATCATTTTGAGAAAATGCTTTGAGCGCTGTAGACAATTTTGCATCGCCCTAAACCCACGGAAGTGTGCTTTTGGAGTACCTTATGGGCTATTGCTGGGCCATGTGGTCAGTTCGGTAGAAATTGCGACAGACCCCGAGAAGGTGAAAGTTATAGTTGCCATGGGTCCACCACGCACCCCGAAAGAGGTTCATAGCTTTCTGTCTTCGGTTGGTTACTACCGTAGATTCATTAATGCCTTAGCAGAAAGAACGTTGCCGCTTACAAATTTATTGTCCTTTAGCTGTTCGTTTGTGTGGGGTGATCCTTGTAAGGTAGCATTCGAGGATGTGAAACAGGAGCTAGCAAGAGCACCCGTTTTAAAAGCACCTAAAAGAGGTGAGGTGTTCTATATATTCTCAGCAGCCACCATGTATAGTATCAGCTGCTGTTTAGCCCAAATTTGGGAAGAGAAGTGGTACCACCCGATTGCTTTTGCTAGTCGGAAGCTGGGGGTATCCGAAATCAATTACACCTACATGGAGAAGCTGTGTCTAGCGATGGTCTTTGGGACCAAGAAATTCAGGCATTACATTCTCTATGAGAAAGTCGTACTTTATACAAAGGCGGAGGGACTTCGACTATTGATGAATAAGTTACAGCCGCCTGATCGTTTAGCGAAGTGGTTGATCACTTTGCAGGAATTTGATTATGAAATCAAGAGTAAGCCACCAAGGTTGCAAGGCATCGTGGAATGTCTAGTGGACTTTGGGGAGCCGAAAGAATCTGTGGCTGAAGGTAGTGACATGGAGATGATATTTAAAATAGATACGGCATCTATTCCCTCCTGGTATGCTGCAATAACGCATTATTTATCAACAGGAGAGGCGGGATCCGAACTATCTAAGGCTGAGAAAAGGAAAATTAAGCAGCAAGCGTTAAAGTTTGCCTTGATCGCAGGTACATTATATCGGCAAGGGGTTGATGATATCTATCGCCGATGTGTGACGCCTGACGAGGTGCCATTCATTTTGGAAGAGTGCCATGATTCTGCTTGCGGTGGCCATTTTGCTGGACGGCTTACAGCACAAAAGGCTTTAAGAGCAGGTTATTGGTGGCCTACCATCTTCCAGGATGCGTTTGCGTATGTTAAGCGATGCGATATTTGCCAACGACATGATAGTCGAGAGAATAGGAAACGACCACTCACCCCTATTATGGCGATACTTCCATTTGAGAAGTGGGGAATAGACTTTGTGGGTCCTATTACTCCGTCGTCGACTACGCAAAAGAGGTACATCATTGTCGCAACTGACTACTTCACAAAGTGGTCAGAAGCACGTGCAACAAGGAAAGATGATGCTAAAGAAACTGCTAGTTTCCTTTTAGAGCAGATAATATGCCGGTTTGGTCCGCCGAAAGAATTAGTGTCGGACCGCGGAACTCATTTCCTGAATAAGGTGATCAAAGGTTTGACAGAGTTGTGGAACATCAAGCATAACAAGACAACCCCATATAACCCGCAAGCCAATGGGCAAGTTGAAAGTACCAATAAGCAGCTTGTGGGCATCCTGTCCAAAATTGTGTCGGAAAAGAAACGGGATTGGGATAAAAAGTTATACGTGGCAGTGTGGGCCTATAATACGACTTTCAAACGAGCCACTGGCCATACCCCGTTCAAGTTAGTATATGGGGAGGAGTGTGTTTTGCCTTTAGAGATTGAGCTGCCGACTATTCGGTTTGCCATCAATCATTCTTTGAGCGATGAAGACGCTCTTTTTGAGCGCTTGACGACACTGGCACATTTAGATGAGCTTAAGTTGCAGAGCTTATTGCACCAAGAAGTGGCAAAGCGCCGAATGAAGAAGCTACACGATCTTAAAGCCAAGAAATACACCTTCAAGAAAGGACAGCTTGTTCTGTATTATGACGCACGACGTGAATTATTCCCAGGCAAGCTAGAACCCAAATGGGATGGGCCCTATAAGATCGTTAGGATAGGAAAGAATAAATCCACAGTTTTGTTAGCTGACCTTGAGGGGATAGAATTTAAAAATAAGGTTAATCTTAATAAGATTAAACCTTATTACTTCTGATTGTACTAATGCTATAACTGCCTTGCAGGTCTAGGCAAGATTGATCAAACATCTGCAAGGAAATCGTGATAGAGGTTGATGGGTCGTCTGATCCCTTATTTAGAACACCCATATTTGGAACAGAGGTATCATCAGGGAAAGCTCATTTGGTGGAGCAAAGGATACAAGGTGATTGAGCAAGAAGGCGGGACATTTATTTGGGAAATCAAGGTCTTCTGCCATCATTGCCTACAACTTTTGACGAGCATCCCTGTTGAATTCAATGATGATGGAGGGATGGAGCCTACAGTCCACCCGTTGAATATGCTGAATTTCGATTACCATAATTACGAGTAGAGTTCAGGATGGCAGGATATGTAAACCCTTTATGGACGTACACCTTGTACTTTGATGGGGCGTCCAGGGGTGCATGCAAAAAAGGAAGTGTAGGAGTTGTCATCCGAGACCCCCGACGACGCATTGTCATGAAGTTAGCTGCTTATCTCGGGGCGAATTTTACCAATAATATGGCAGAATACAAAGCCCTGATTATGGGTTTGAATATTGCAAAGAAGGGTGGTATCTGCCAGTTGTTGGTGAAAGGGGACTCTCAGTTGGTTTTAAATCAACTCAATGGGACGTACATGGTGCGGAACCCGATCCTTTGTATGTACCATCATACTGCCATAGCCCTGCTAGACGAATTCGATAGAGTGTCTTTTCAGCTGATTCCACGGAATTGGAATCAGTTTGCCGATTCTTTGGCTAATCTTGCGTATGAAGAGGACCTCTTCTTTAATTGTGGCCCTTGTTCCGATATATCTATTGATGGTGAGACAGGACCTGGTCGTTTGTGGGGTATGCTTTCTGAACATGCCCTCTTTGGTAGACGATGGTTGATTTGGGTGATGCAGAGGGTCAGCGAGACTCATCTACCTTTATTATCTCGGACCCACAGACTGATTCGACGACATGTGATGCGCACACCTCTTGCGATGTACGCAGGAGGGATAGGTCATAATTTAATGCACCTAGGTTAGGGCTACAAGCCCTGTTCCCCTGGGAATAGTATGCTTTGATGTCTATCATGGTTGTTTCCAGGTGGATGTTCTGCCTAGTATTGTTTGATTTCATTAGGCCAAGAGGGCCGATTTAGTTTTGTAGCAAAGTCATGTCTGATTTCATTAGGCCAAGAGGGCCATTTCCCTGTCTACTGCGGGTGCGTTTAATTGGGTTTTTGTTTAGTGTTGTGCTGGACAGGTTTCGTGGTTCGTGGAATTTGGTGGAGCCTTTGCTGCGATGGAAGCTTCTTGTGGCCATTCCAGGTGATATTTCTCCTTTACGAGTACCTTTCTTTCCTGTTATATGTGTATTTGTACTTGTTGAGGGGATACTTTTTGTTGGGGACCGGCAACCAAGGCATGAAGTCCCAGGTTTGGGCTAAGTATGTTTGAGGGAGGTCGGAGTAGTCATTGCCTCCTGTAAAGACATTGTTAGACATTGAAAGACCTGTTTTAGAAGGAAGTCCTAGTGGCCCTGTTCTGCCAGCCTGCTAGGCAGCCGTTCTAGGAGTTCCTGTTAGTAGTGAGGCAGTTAGAGAAGCCTGCTAGAAGATAATAATAATGATGTCAAGAAATCCTGAATATCCTAAAAGATGAATATAAATGCGAAGGTGTGTAAAAAGGGGTTCTAACCCCTATCAAAGAAGAGGAGAAAAGACATGAAAATATATAAGCAGTTGATCATTGCCTTGCGAAGGCCTGGTAGGTTCCTGGGGACGAGTCAGACTCGGGGCCAATACCTTGTCTTCCTAGGGGTGGCTTCTTGCTGGAAAGATAATATCAAAACAAGGGAGGTTGGAGCGAAAATAAAAGTGAGCGTTAGAAAAAGACTAAGTGTCGCCTTGCGAGGGCTTGGTAGGTTCTTGGGTGCCGCGACAGGTCCTGAGACCGATGCCTTGTTCTCCTTGGGTCACTACGCTCAGCTCCCTCCTTTTTACATGCCCAAGTATGTTCATCCAATCAAAACCCTCAAAGAAGAGATATACTGAAAGAAAATATCCTTTGTTCAGGCTATAGGAGTCCTCGCCTTGGAGGAGCTCCTAGTTGTGTTGTCTTTAGTTGGTAAGTAGTTCAGACTACCATTTAGGGCAACCTCTTTGATAGGTTTTTTTTTAGTTTGGCTGTGTTGGAGCAGCTGGTTAGTGACTCACTTCGGATCCTCTATTAGATGATGCTAGGCCTATTCCTTGTGGATGTCATGCCTTGGTTCTGTCCAGGGGTAGGGGGAGCATTGTGCTGAGTTTTATGATGATAATTGTTTTGTATCAGTTTGATGCTTCTTTGGTTGTTTATGTGCAGATATGTTCGTGGATTCGACGGGCTGAGTCGCCCTATCCCGTGGTCGCCAATGAGAGCGGAATTTAGGAGACGGCAAGTGCTTAAAAATAGCTAAAAATTATGAATATCAAGGGAAAAATATTCACTGTCAAAGGCGGCGGCTCGATCTAGGACGATTTTAAGCGCCAAAGTGCTTTAAAGGCGCCCGAGCGACACTTGTTGATTTTTCATAATTTTTCAGACAGTTGTGCGGGTTGACACAAGCTACTGGCCAATGCGGGATGCTAAGCCGGACGCCCAGGATTTTTCAGAGCTCGATTCCGAGTCCGGACGGGGAAAAGGCCACAAACCGGTCAAGATTTGAAAAGGTGGACATGAGTTTGGCCAAGTGGGCATGACCCTTGGGAGCCCAAATTAAATGTCACATGAAACTTTGGGGGAGAGAGATGAAAAAATCGTGATGAAGATGGAGAAGTCGTGATCAGAGATGGCGCCGAAATTTGCGCCCCATGTTGATCATGGCTCCTCCCTGCCTGCAAACAACCCCCCTATCTGACATTGGCCCTTGCCTACACTCCGTATGCTGATCATATCGCCGCCCTTCGCCCGTGGAATGGTGGCCTGGTTTGAAATTTCTGATTCTAGTCTTTCTCTCTCCTCCCTCTCTCTCTTCTAAAGGCAAGATCATGTGGGGAGAAGAAGGAAGAAGAAAGAATGATGGAGACTTGTCCGGCATGGACCGGATTGCTACACGGGCTGAGAATGGTGATTTGGGATGTTGCTGGACATGAAGTGTTGCTGTTTTCCAAAATCTACAGCCATGGACACAAAACCCGAAACACGCGTTTAAGCGGTAAACCAAAAAATTACAAAGAAAATTTAGTGTTTTATGCTTTTGATTGATGGAATGCCGTTCATATGGACTAAGATTTGATTATGCTGCTGATTCTTCTGAGTTCTTACTGTTTATAACCAGAAATTATGAAAAACATGCATTTCATGGCCCGAAATAATGTCAAGAAACCCGAAAATGCATGAAAAATGGGGAAAAACAAGGGTTTTGGGCATATAAATGGGGAAAACCGTCGATACACATCAACTAATCTTTCAATTTTGTTGCAAATGAACTAAGGGCCACAGCCCACAAACTGGTTTTCATTTTCAGCAATTTAAAAAATACAAGAAAATGAAGAAAATGGGGAAAAATGATAAAAACACCATGAAAAATAGGGGAAAAATACATTTGGGGCTACGTAAAAATATAGAAAAATAGGATTTATGTTTGTTGATGTATAGCAAGGCTGGGGCATGAAGTTATGCTTCAGTTCAGCCTTGTTTATATGTTTTAGTGCGTGTTTCCTTCCTTTCTCCACATAAAATGACAAGGAAACCCTAAAAGAAATGAATATAATGATGCACTATCAACGGGGAAGGGTAGAGTTGTGGAAGAAATGGTTAAATGTCATTGAGCATGAGGAATAATTTGCTGATTTTATATGCATTGCATCTAGGACGGAATAATAATGATAAAAATTAAAACCTAGTAGCACGAAGATCGCTTCGGTGCTAGGTGTTGCAGCGAAGCACAAAGCGGTTAGAAAGAAAAGCATGAAAGAGATGTTTTGCACTTGCACGCTGCTGGTTTTTAAAATGTTTGAGCACTAGACATCCACCTCTTTGCATGATCATTTAGAGGAAATTAAAAGTATCAGAGTTAGCTCCTGGACATGCATAGCAATTGTCTTCAGTAGGCCCTTGACCCACCGTTGAGAGTGTGAGGTTCCTATGCTGTAGGCTAGTCGTGGGATCCTAAAGGGGAAATTAAGTAAGGACAATGGTACATTCCTGGATACGTTTATTTGGTACCTTGAGCGACGTTTGTGCGAAATGTCTAAATGTCGAGCGACGCATCGAGGGGCCAATCCCCAAGGTGTAGGAGAGTCGCAGAGGGTTGACGGCATTCAGCCGTAGGAGGAACCCCATGTGTATGTGATTCGAGCCTTTTGGCTATGTGAAAGGGACTCCCTCTGAGGAGCAATATTGGGTTAGGATCAGTTGGACTACAACGTATTACAAACGCAATGTTTAGGAAGGCAGAGATTTTGATAGACGCTCCTGGCCGCGAGGCCGAGGGGGTTGTCTTGCGCATAGTGACGAGGTCCGGCTAGTGCATGAGCCAGTGCCGGCCCGTTTTTAGGTCCATCACAGCTGTACAGATGCAAATTTCTTGAGAAGTCTGGACTCTAGTATCAAGCGCAACACTGCCGTAATAAAGAGACTGAAACAAATCAATGAAGAACACAGAGAGGGGCTATAGGAAGAGCTGAAGTCGTGTGCAAGAGAGAGGATTGAGCAGGGTTGCAGAGTCTCGTCTCGATTCGACTGCGACAACTGCAAGTTCCATCTCAGCTTCCTTACATTGCTGGCTTGGTGAATTTCCCTAAGAGATCTATCATCATGCAATCCACTACTCTTGTTGAAGCCCATGTTGCAGAAAAGACTACTGCTGTGACAGAATCTATCGCGAGGCGTTTGCAATGAAGAGATCTTCGAATTAATTTTCTGGGGGAAAAAGCAGAATTCGTAATTCCATGAACGATCAGAAATAAACGATTAACATCAAGGATAAAAACCAGCTCTTGGAGAATGGGCTTCGCATTCTTCTGCAATAGCTCATAGATGCAACTGTAATAACTGGAGAGTCTATTATGCCTTATGGCAATTCAATCGATGAAGAAGATGATCGCAGGCACATAACCAGGCTCTGTTTGACAGTGCAAAAAGCAAAGAGAAGACCATACGAGTTTATAAAGGGATGATGCACTCTCTTCTGCAAAGGAAGTCTGATGACAATGTGACCATCATATTGAATGATATCTCATCGTGGTTGGATGACAGAATAAGGTCCCAGTCCGTTCATGACTGAAGATTTCCATCTTCATATGTACTAAATTATTGTTACCCGAGGGGAGACTTACCGAGTATTGATGTTTCGTATTAAGGAGTGATTTTGCTGGTTTTTCTCCTATGCCAAGAACAGATTTGTGACTTCAAATTCCTTATAGTATTGGACATTATTATGATCTGTACTAAAACTGTTTTCTAAACCTCTTGTATATACCTCTGAGGATCTTCTGTACTCGTCTTTTATTGCTGCTGTAACTATTCTGAAGAAATATAAATATGATTCTTTGTGGAGGCCGCCACTATTGATGATCTATCCTTCTATCTTGAAATTATTCAAAGTCCTCAGTGGTCGCGACTTGGCTTTCGAAAACCCTTCGACATCTTTGGTGAACCCGACGTGAAAGCATCGCAGAAATTTCAGGATGGGAGATACTTCAGCCTCTATTTCAGCTTCTTCTACAACTCCAGCTATGTCTACTTCAGCTCCATTAATGACTGCTGCGTCAAGTACTTCAACGGAGGATCTAAAACAGATCTTGCAGAATATGTCCATGTATATGCAGCTCCAAAATCAGCAAACACAAATGTATATGCAGCAGCAACAACAATTGCATCAACAGCAATTGTCTCAGCAAAGGCAACTCTATTCGGAGCAGGAGAATGCAAACAGCGCGACTAAGGCTATTGAAGCAGTTGAGAGTGAGAAGAAGCTATTTGACGGGCGTAATGTTTCAGCATATTTGAAGACATATGAGATCAAGATGGGGTTTTTTGGAGTTCCTGCTGGACTTATGAGTAAGTACTTCCTTCGTCTTGTCACACCTGCTTTGAGGACAAAGGTGACTGATCTTTTTATTCAAAACACACATTGGCAAGATCTTAAGAAGGCTCTAAAAGAAGAATACTTCCTTGAGGACTTTGGTATGGCTACTCGGCGGTCATTCCGAGAGTGGGTCTACATGCCAAACAAAGGTCTTGCTGCTTCGGAGTTGATTCGAGAATTTGAAGAGAGGTATAGTCAGCTTGATGCTATTGAACAAAGAGCATTGGATGTTGAAAAAGTTGAGCTTTTCTTGCAAGCTGCAGATCCTACTCTTCAAGAAGAATTGGGTGAGCTTCTTGAAGATCGCACGAAGCCTATGGGTCTTAAAACTGATTGGCAGGATGCTCAGGATGCAGTCTCGACTTTGACCAAGAGGAGGATATGGAAGACTCGCCTACAGAATGGTTCCATGACACCTAGACCATCATCAGCTCCTATGCCTACTTCTATTCCTGTTATTTCTTCTCCTCCTCAGGCAGTTTCTTGGCCTATGCCAGTGCCTACTGTTTCTACTCCACCTATTCCTCCTGTTCCACGACCGATGCCTACACCTTCTGCTCCAAAACCATCCGCTCCATCGATACCTACTTCTCTTGATGACATAATCAAAGGCATCACAGATTTGACACTGGAGTCAGTCAAAGCGGAGTTGGTGGGTAAGTTGAAGGAGCAGTTTGCTTCGACTGCGCCTGCTACTTCTTCTAGTGCTCCTACTGCACCTAGGAGTGCTCCTAGTGCACCTAGGAGAGATCAGAGATGTATTTGGTGTGATAGTACGGAGCATCAGCATTGCAGGGATTGTGACTCTTTCCAGGATGCAAGGAGGCAGAATTTGGTATATTGGGGGCAAGATGGTAAGATTTGGTTGACTGAATGAAGAAGTTAGTGGAGGACATGGCTGCGCGTACTTCTTATGTGACAGCTAGAGGTGATGCTTTTGCATATGGAGTACAGATTGAGAAGGGATCAGAGACTCAGTCCGCACTATGGACTTATGCTATGGAGACTGCAAACAAGGGGAAAATTCAGCAAATTGTTTTGACTAGTGCAGGCTCTAGCATCAGATCAGAGACAGGTTGGGACTCGCCTGTTGACAGGTATTCTATTTATGCTTATTTGGCTAAATCTCATGGTGCAGATGTATTTGTTGAGGAGAAGTGTAAGAGGGATGAAGAAAATCCAAGTGCAGCTAAGAAGACTAGAGGGGGTGAATTTGTTACTCCACCTACTGCAGGACCGTCTTCAAGACCAGGGCCAGATCGACAGATGGAGGATGCTCAAAAGAGAGAAAAGAGGCAAGAGCCTAGAGAGAAAAAGCAGCCAGGATTCAGATTGATGTCCGATATTGAGACATCTACAGATATGAAGAAAATCTTTAATGATAAGATACTTGGCAATGAGGTGACTTTCACTATTTCTGAGATTTTGGGCATCTCAAAAAGAGAGTTTCAGGATCAGTTTCAGGAGGTTCTGAAGAGGAAGAGACATGCATTGGCTACCACTGACACACAGGGAGTTTTGATTGGAGAGTTGGATGAGGATGATGATGAGGCTATGGTTGATAATGCTTCTGTTTTGCCGCAGGTAGAGAAGAGGGTTCAGCCTATGCATTATGCTGAAATTGATGAGCCTGTTTTGATACCGCGTAGTCACTTTTCGCAGAGCCATTGGGCTAGGGCAACTACAGAGACGATGGTAAAGATTGGAGAGAAACAGGTGCCTTATGTTGCATTGGTTGATCATGGTTCAGAGATTAATCTCATAGTTCGTGGAGTTTATGAGAGTAACAGATGGCCTATGGATGTAGAGCATGGGTGGTGTATGAGAGCCGCCAATAACACTGCAGGTGATTTGTATGCTGCCTGTCCTAGTGTCAGGGTTTCTATTGGTGATGTAGAGGAGGATTTTCATTTCTTTGTGCAGGATTCATGCTCTTATCCCATAATTCTTGGTCAGCCATTCATTACAGAGATGCGCATGGAAACAAAGGTCATGGATGATGGATCTGCTTATGCACGGATTCGCAGTAAAGATGGTATGAGAGCAGTTCAGTTTATGACTGTATGTGTGAACCATGTTAGAAACAGAGATACTCTCAGAGATGCACCCTTGCCCACTGTGAGGGATTCGGGTTTTCATTAGGTACCGTCGTTTCGCGAGACGACGGTGGTACAGAGGAGAGGAGATTGGAGTTCTCGCCTCCTGGCAGCAGTAGTGTTTTCTCCTCCGGTTATGTTGGGATTTCAGCAAACAGTTCAATGAGTTATCAGAAGACTTCTAGGTTGCCTAGAGCTGCCAGGCAGTATATATGCAGGAAGGAGAAAAATTTGAAAAATGCAGGAATTTTGGAGGATGATGAGCACATAGATGGTATGTATGACAGTGTGATTTATGCAGATACGATGACAAAGATGGGAGATATGCTGAAAACTGATATGCTGAATTGTCATGGTAATGTATTAGTGCAATCCCTGGACATGTTTCATGAAATTGCAGATTTTATGTCACAGATTGAGTCAGAGGCTGAGGTAACTCAGCAAAGAGTATTGAGTGCTGAAGAAATTCAGCAAACAGAGTTTCCAGCTGGTTATGATCAGCTTTCAGAGAGACAGAGGGCTGAAAATTTTCAGCCAACAGAGTTTACTGCTGAAATATTTCAACATTCAGAGTTTGGGGCTGTTTCTATGCAGTCCATAGAGCAGAGGGCTGAGAATATTCAGCCATTGGAGTGCAGAATTGCTGATTTACAACAAGATTTATGTAATGCAGAAGAGCATAATGAAGCCAGGGTTGACACGAAATACAAAACTGTGGATAAGAAGGTGAAGCTGGTTGCTGTACCGCTTCCATCTGACAGTGATCAACAAATAGAGAGGGCTGCTAAACAGCAAATTTTGAGAAATCCGGAGCATATTGGTCATAAATTTTCAGCAGAGACACTTGCTGAATTGAAAATTGGAAATGGTGATTTCTTGTTACCCATGGAGAAGCAATGCTTTCAGGAGATGCTTGAGCGTCATGGAAGGGGATTTGCTTTTGTCCCACATGAGATTGGATGTGTGAATCCTGATATTGTTGCTCCTATGGTCATTTTTACTATTCCCCATATCCCATGGAATCTTGGACCTATTCCAGTGCCTAAAGCACACTTGCCAAAGCTGATTGATTTATTGAATGAGAAAATCAGGATGGGAATCCTTGAGCCTTCATCTGCACCATACTCAAACAGGTGGTTTACAGTTCCAAAGAAGAATGGTACTCTCCGATTTATTCAGGACATGCAGCCAGTGAACAGAGTTACTATCAGGAATGTTGGTATAGGTCCAGTTGTGGATGAGTTTGCAGAAGCATTTGCTGGACGTGCCATCTATTCTTTGGGTGATTTGTATTCAGGATATGATCAGTTTCAGCTGGCTTTGGAAAGCACGCACATAACCACCATGAGAACTCCTATTGGGCTTGTCAGGATGTGTACCTTGCCTCAAGGTGCCACTAATTCAGTTGCGCATATGATGAATGCCATGCATAAGGTCCTTCGTGATTACATACCTCAGCTTACTATGCCTTTCTTGGATGATGTGCCCATTAAGGGGTGTGCAGAAGAAGAGAAGAATGAGAGCCTAAATGAGCAAGGATGCAGATACTTTGTGGCTGATCATATTTCAGCATGTGAGAAGATTTTGGCCAGGTTAGAAGAAGTGAACTTGACACTTTCAGGGCAAAAATCTGTTTTTGGAGTGAATGAGGTTGTCATTGTTGGGCATATGTGTGGATATTATGGCAGGAAACCCTCACCTGATAAGGTGAATGCTATAGGTAAGATTGCAGAGTATTGTTCTACTACTTCAGAGGTACGGAGATTCATTGGTGCTTGTGTGTTTTATATGATTTGGATACCTCATTTTGCACACATAGCAGATTGTTTGTATCAGCTGCTTCGAAAGGGGCAGAAATTCTATTGGGATGAGAGTCACACTAAAGCCATGCGAAAATTGAAGAAGTTATTGCAGAATGCTCCTACTCTCAGAAAAGCGGATTATAATTGTGATAGGCCTATTGTATTGACAGTTGACACTAGTCCAATTGGCATAGGTTGGGCTGTGGGTCAAGATGATGCAGATGGAAATAGGTATGCTATTCGGTTTGGGGCGAAAGTCCTAAACGAGAGACAGAGGAGATATCCGCAAATCAAGAGGGAGTTATTGGGGATTGTCACGGCTCTCAAATGTGACAAGGAGTACTTTATTGGAGCTTCAGTTGTAGTAGAGACAGATTGCTTGCCATTGATTGGTATGATTACGAGTTGCTCTACTCCGGATATAGCTATGTTGAGATGGATTGCATACATCAAGTCATTAAATCCGGAATTTAAACACATAGCAGGGAAGGATAATCCAGTGGCAGATATGTTGTCTAGAGCCAGATATGATGATGAGGAGACTCTACTTGCAGAAGAGGATGATGCAGAAATTTCAGCCACTATGGTTGATCATGTTTGTCATGTCTATGATATTGTGGCTTTCACAGAAGAGCTCTATGTTGGAGATTGGTTGCAGATTGGCAGGTACCTTAGTACACTAAGCAAAAGAGATGAATGGACAGATGAAGAGTTCAAGAAGATCAGAAGGAAAGCCTATGGTTATTTTCTCAAAGACGGATTTCTTTGGAAGCATCCGAAGAAAAGAGGTGGATTACCTTTGCGGGTTGTTTGCGATAGAGAGACACAGTTACAGGTGATGAGGGAGTTTCATGAGAGTCCTTGGGCTGGTCATAGAGGAGTATGGGCTACTTATGAGAAAATCAAGGAGAAATATTGGTGGAAAGGCATGTACAGAGATGTTTCTCACTTTGTTGAGACTTGTAGAGACTGCCAGATGTATTCAATAGTGCGTCATAGAGATGAGCTTCATCCGACCTATCCACTATGCATTCATTATAAGTGGGTAGTTGATTTGGTTACCATGCCTATGGGTCTATGGCAGATGAGATACATTGTTTTGGCTAGAGAGGATCTTACTAATCATGTTGAGGGCAGATCTTTGAGAATGAAGACCACTAGTGCAGTGTGTAAGTTCTTATTGGAGGAAATTTTCTGCAGGTATGGTTGTGTGGGTAAGATCACTGCGGATCGTGGTGAATTGGATGCAGATGAAGCTAGGGAGTTTTTCTCTCAGCTAGGAATCAAATTGGCTCTAACCACAGCATACAATCCAGAGGGAAATGGAAAGAGTGAAAGAGGGCATCCGCCGATAGTGAAAGCATTAGCCAAAGCATGCAGAGGACGGATTGGAGAATGGCCAAGACTTCTACCATTTGCTTTATGGGCTGATCATACGACTCATAGTGTTACCACAGGATATATGCCTGCAGAGTTGATGTATGGTCAGAAACCTGTTATGCCGATTGAGACTTGTGCTTTGACTTGATCAGTTTTACCTTGGCAGGAGGATTTGACGAGAGAGGAGCTCTTAGCTCTTCGGATTCGACAGTTGGAGAGGAGACCTGAGGATATTCAGCTAGCTATTGGCAGGTTGAAAGTTGCTAGACTAAGGAACAAGGACAGGTTTGACAGCAGGCATCGCTTACGGCCAAGAGCAATAGAAGAGGGAGATTGGGTATTGGTCTTTGATAGCAGCCTTGAAAATCAACATACTGCACTTCGGAAGATGGTGAAAAGATGGTTTGGGCCGTACATAGTCAGACATGTCTTTGATAATGCAACATATGAGCTGACAGAATTGGATGGAACAGTGCTTAGAGTGCCTATTGCTGGAAAAAGAATCAAGATTTTCAAGAAAAGAAATGATGAGGATTATGCTTTGGAAGAATTTTCAAGAGAAGAGCAACGACAAGAAACTCCAATGGAAGAGACAGATGATATGACAGATAATCTTGTTGATTTACCGGAAATGCATAATGAAGAGATTGATCTGTTTGTGGAACTTGATGATAACGATCATGGGTAGTTGGCCCATCCGGAGGATGCGCAGGATTAGAGGGGGTGGATGTCGTATTGCTGCGCATTCGAGATGTGAAAACCACCCGAAAGTTGTGTGCGCGATTTAATACTTTATGCACACTTAGTTGTTGTGATTACATTTATTCTCTGCGTATGAGTATAGATGCTCACATGAAGGGCTTCACTTCAGACATTTTTGTTAATAGCACACTTACTAATATTTATGGTAAATGTGGCAGCATTTTAGAGACAGAGGCGCATTGCAGATCGTTTGAGGAGGTTTCTTAGAGTTTGGAGAGACTGGCAAACCGTTCCATCGTCAATTCGGCCTGGGACAACCATACCAAGTCAACCTTTGGTAGGAATTTTGGCAGCCAAAACCCCCCCCCCAAGAAGCAAAAGCTGCACCTTTACTTGCAAGAAGTGAAATTATAGTTACACGAAATATTGAGTGGGCCAATCTTTTGGTTGGTTTTGAACAAGCAAATCGATATGTTATCATGGACCCTCGAGAAGGATTAATGATGGTTGGGTACATAATTGAATCAAGCCATTGGCTGCTTTGTCAATTTCTACACCGAAGGTGGCCATTCACTGCTTCTATTATGGATGCATCAGGCAATGTCCTATTTACTGTGAGGAGACCGCCTTGGTTCATTAACAGCACGATTTATGCTGAGATAGATGGAGGAGTTGTGGGCTTTGCCAAAAGGAGATGGAATTCCGGAAACGATGTCTTCCTCACCTTCTAAAGATATGTGGATAGGGGCTTTTTCTAGAGCCGTGCTTTAAGGGAAAGGAGCCGTGCTTTGGGGGGGAAAAAGAGAAGCTTTTGTGTTTTTGAAAAGTGCTTTTGGCGGAACAGGATGAAGACAAAAATGGAGAAGGAGGAAGATGATATTCTACGACTTCAGGGGAGAAAACAACGCTAATCTGGGAGGAAAAAGTGCGCTCTGCAATCGAAGAGGTGGGGAACTAAAACAGAGGAAAAAGCTCTGCAATTTGGGGGCACGGGAGAGGATTGGAAGGGAGACAGTGACGATGAAGGACAGAAGAGCATAGAGAAGTGCAGAAACAGAGGAGAGGAAGGGGAGTGCTCTGCAACTCCGTGAGCACAGTCATAAGAGTAGCAGTGTAGTCTGTTGCATTCCTGGAAATCTAATGCCTTTAACCTTAGCCTGTGAATCTTCATCAATCGTAGCCTGAAAAACAAGGAGGAGATCGACGGAATCAGGACTGCAGACCTGAACGTGGAGAGGAAAAAGCTAACTATGCTTTGTAGGGGAGTGTGGAAGCCTTGCGCTGGAGGGATGTGGAAATGCAGAAATGTCAGAAGAGATGGTCAAGGATGGTTATGCGGAAATAGTCAATATTGATTTGTCACCAGTTGTTATAGATGCAATGCAAAAGAAGTATTCTGATGTTCCTCAACTCAAATACTTGCAGATGGATGCACAAGACTTATCCGTCTTTGATAATTGCTATTTTGATTCAGTCATCGATAAAGGTACGCTCGATGCTATGATGTGTGCAAGAAATGCAGGAGGATTCCATCGACTTCTCCAACTTGGACACTTACAACTTTGGCGAGCCCTCCTATTGGGACAAGAGGTATACTGTAGACCCTGACCCTGTGGATTGGTACCTGTCTTACAGCGGCTTCGCTCCTATCGTACAGAAGCATGTGCCTAAATCTGGCCGGGTGCTCATGGTTGGAATGCGGAGGAAGAGCTAAAGGCTGGGAACCTAAGTAAATTTGTTAGTGAAGCTGTTTCTGCTATTTGTGAGGCAAAACTAAAAAGCTCAGACATCAATGCAGCTATACAGATGCAAATTTCTTGAGAAGTCTGGACTCTAGTATCAAGCGCAACACTGCCGTAATAAAGAGACTGAAACAAATCAATGAAGAACACAGAGAGGGGCTATAGGAAGAGCTGAAGTCGTGTGCAAGAGAGAGGATTGAGCAGGGTTGCAGAGTCTCGTCTCGATTCGACTGCGACAACTGCAAGTTCCATCTCAGCTTCCTTACATTGCTGGCTTGGTGAATTTCCCTAAGAGATATATCATCATGCAATCCACTACTCTTGTTGAAGCCCATGTTGCAGAAAAGACTACTGCTGTGACAGAATCTATCGCGAGGTGTTTGCAATGAAGAGATCTTCGAATTAATTTTCTGGGGGAAAAAGCAGAATTCGTAATTCCATGAACGATCAGAAATAAATGATTAACATCAAGGATAAAAACCAGCTCTTGGAGAATGGGCTTCGCATTCTTCTGCAATAGCTCATAGATGCAACTGTAATAACTGGAGAGTCTGTTATGCCTTATGGCAATTCAATCGATGAAGAAGATGATCGCAGGCACATAACCAGGCTCTGTTTGACAGTGCAAAAAGCAAAGAGAAGACCATACGAGTTTATAAAGGGATGATGCACTCTCTTCTGCAAGGGAAGTCTGATGACAATGTGACCATCATATTGAATGATATCTCATCGTGGTTGGATGACAGAATAATGTCCCAGTCCGTTCATGACTGAAGATTTCCATCTTCATATGTAGTAAATTATTGTTACCCGAGGGGAGACTTACCGAGTATTGATGTTTCGTATTAATGAGTGATTTTGCTGGTTTTTCTCCTATGCCAAGAACAGATTTGTGACTTCAAATTCCTTATAGTATTGGACATTATTATGATCTGTACTAAAACTGTTTTCTAAACCTCTTGTATATACCTCTGAGGATCTTCTGTACTCGTCTTTTATTGCTGCTGTAACTATTCTGAAGAAATATAAATATGATTCTTTGTGGAGGCCGCCACTATTGATGATCTATCCTTCTATCCTGAAATTATTCAAAGTCCTCAGTGGTCGCGACTTGGCTTTCGAAAACCCTTCGACAACGTGCTCTATAGCTCTCTAGGCTTTTCTAATCTCACTGAAACACCTCTGCATGTAGAAGAAACGGGGTTTCCTCTTTTTCTTTTGTGGCTTGGGAGGCTCACTGGCTCTAGCAGAAGTAGGCTCAAGTGCAATTGGAGGGGATGAATCCTTCACAGGGCAAGTCTCACCCTTTGCTTCTTCAACTTCAGGAGAAGAAACATTCTCTGCACTGAAATGCTTTAACTCCATGGAAGATGCTAGGCCAACACCTGGTGTAGGGGGGATCTCTGTGGCAAAATGCTCTGGGGCCTCTGATGGCCCAGCCTCAGCAATATTTGAAGAGGGTTCCTCCTCAGATTCATCCAATTGTAACTTCCTTCTACCCCCACTGTCCTTCCTATCCACATAAACTTTTCTTACAGTTTGCTTTGTCCTTGCCATACAGAGGAGAAAATAGAAGTGCCAGAAAGAGAAAAATGATATACGAATTTTCTCAAAAATTTGACAAGAATGCAGGAGGCACGATACGGCGCGAGAAGGAACAAATAAACAAGATGGATGGTCACGTTCGCGCCGTATCGGAGATGAGGATAAAGAGATAAAAAAGCCCGATATGACGCGAGATGGCAATTAGGAAGACCACCGAACGACGCCCTCGCTCGATATCGGGCCACTGAGGGAAGATCATGGAAATGAGAAAATCGAAATGAGGAAATCGGAAAATGAGGAAATCGGGAAATTGGGAAATTGGAAAATCGGGAATCGATATGATGCGAGAGGACAGTTATGCAGTAGACGCAACACTCGGATCGCTCTGTATCGGGCAAGCAAGGCGCGAGAGCTCGAGAGAATGTAAAGTGTACACGTAAGCAAAATAATCACTTATATACCCTCGTCAACCATGCCACC
Source organism: Lygodium microphyllum (assembly GCF_053477565.2). Taxonomy (NCBI): domain Eukaryota; kingdom Viridiplantae; phylum Streptophyta; class Polypodiopsida; order Schizaeales; family Lygodiaceae; genus Lygodium; species Lygodium microphyllum. The sequence goes on from NC_141137.1 coordinate 28,411,768, forward strand.
TGTCAAACACGTGTCTCGCATTAATTGTGCCACGTGTTCGTCTAATGTCCATAAGCCATGTGCCGACTAACGATCAGTCTACGTGTTTGCCACGTGATTGTCAACCACGTGTCGGCCAATGGCTAGTGCCACATGTCAAAGCCCAATGGCTAGTGCCATGTGGCATTATTGGAAGCCCTACATAAGGGGGTGTCCCTCATTGGTACGGATTTTTCGGTTTTCTTTGTGGACTTCTCATTCTTCTCCCGATACGGCGCGAGAGCGAGTGTTCCTGTTTTGCGCTTTTGCCTGTTCGCGTTGTTTCGGGCTTACCTATTCTTATTTTCCTTCGGCGTGAAGTTCGTTTCCAGACTCCTAACCCAATACTGCACGAGGGCACATGATCACTGATTTTGGTTTTGCCTTATTGTGTCATTTCGATTGCGGCCCTTTGCTTTGAGTTGTTCTGGTTTGCACTACCGATACGGCACGAGTACGAACATCCGTGTCTAGCGTTTGAGTCTCATCGCACAGTATCAAGCAAAATTTGGAAACATGTCTGAACCTACAGATTTTTTGGGCTCCAAGGTTTTGCCAGGAACTGGGAAAAGGAGAAGGCTTTCAAAAGGCTCAAGGGCTTCAACATGTGATGAGCCTGTGCATTCTGTTTCTTCCCCATGCTCTGCCACCAATGTCAAAATGCCAAGCATATCTCTAGGGAAGTGAAAGTCAGCAATGAGAGGTCTTGGAGTATCAGAGCTTACTGATGTCACTCCATCAGAGAGGCTTCTTGACTTTATCCTTCAGAATGGCATGAATCTCTCTTTCTATGGAGTTGTTAAGAATGTCTTTAGTCTTGATTGGGACCTTGATAGTGTTTTGAAATATTGTAAAAAATATTTTTTGGAGGACTTTTTGGAGTTTGAAAATCTAGCCGGTCCTTCTATTGAAGTTGGTACAAAGGAATATATCCATGTTCCCATTGGGTCAACAGGAAATGAAAAGTCAGTGTTTACTAAGAGGTGTGGTGCCCACTCTCTGGACAGGTTTTATGCAAGAGACATATTGTGCTCCATTCATTCCAAGAACTGCAAGATTATGTCAAAGTATGCTGCTTTTATTGTTTTCACCCTTGTCAAATATCCTCTGAAAGCTGATGAGCAACAGTTGGAAGGAGCAAAGTCTGCTAGCTTTTGTATGTTAGATGATTTGGCAGATGAAAAGGAAACAGAGGAGGTTGTAGATGCAGATTTTGAGGCTTCTATTGCTGAGAAGTTGGATGTTGCTCACTTCAAAGCTGAGACCATCATTGAGGAGAGCCAAGGAGATGCAAACCCTGAAAGTGATGAGAGTTCTCACCATATTGTTCCTTCTCTACCATCTATACCTTTCAAGGAGAAGGAGTACATTTCATTGTCAAATATTCAAAAACTTTTCAATCTTAGGGAAGATTATTATCTAGCCATTATTGCAGAGGCTTCTGATGCTGCAAATGGGATAGTTGACATAGAGAATGAATCAAAGGAAGAGATACTCAAACTTGATAAAGAAACTCTAGACGATAAGTTTATTGATGTTGATGAGGCCCTCTCTCTTTGTTTTGAAAAGGCAAAAGAAGCTGAGAAAGAGTTGAGTATTACTGATGAGGAGTTCAATCGCATGCAAAGCCAACTTGGGATTTCCAATTTTGGAAGAGAGGAGTCTGAATACGTTAAAGAATTGATTAACATCAATGAGACATCATCATCAATAAATTTATGGAATCTAGTTAAATTGGAGTACGATGAAAACCAAGTGGTAAGATAATTTTGAATTTGCTTTTACACATTGGTAGGTTTGAGTTTCACGCTCATTCAGTATGGGTTTTATTTGCCGTTGGAGATTGCTGATTCAGATAACTTCTTGGGACGTGTCAAACGATCGAGAGCTAGTGGTAGTACATTGAAAGACATTGCACTCAGCCACTACTTCGCTAGGATTGACCCTAATTCCTTTTTAGTACTTCATAGTAGTTTCTCAGAGGATGCAGCATGGCCCATACTTTGTATTAAAGCTCTTACAAGGCTTCTAGGTTTCTCAGGATTACAATATAATGCCCACAAAGTAATGTTTTTGGAAAAGACTGCAGCAATTAGGATTTTTGGCTACAGTCCAGGTTACTTTGCTTCTAGAGCAGGATACTTTTTGGCATTCACATCCTACGCCTTGGCTGCAAACCGAACTGATGTAAAATCTATAGCTGGCTATAAGAGAAGAAAATTTCTACGTTATAGAGGAAAGATTCCTGAGGAGGAAGAGAATGTGAGAGTTTTGGAAAGCTAGCTTTGTATATATTCTTTCTTGTATATAAAAGTGCGACTGCTCATGTGTCATTGCCGTCTTTTATCTACATTCTTTGAAGTTGTCATCGAAAAAACCAATTGAATAGCTCCTCCAAAGCATTGCTTTTTGTAACTCCTCCCCCATGCCTTGTGCTTCGAAAATAACTTGTGTGTGCTTGATTGTGGGATTTTTCCATGCCTTGGTTACTATAAGTTGCTAAGGGGCCATGCTCCTCCACAAAGTAAGGCCCATGAATATGAAGAATATGCTGCAATACAAAGTAACACTTATTTTATACCAATTGAAAAACCTGTCAAAATAAACCCATATGAAATAATTATTACTTTACCAGATAAAAAGTGATATATTTTTCTCCCCATGCCTCTTTTATCGCCTGAACAAGATTTGTGATTGATCTTTTGAACTCTTCTACATATGTATATGTTGTCTTATGTTGCCTGAGGAGTTTCAGAAAAACATCAAGGTGTATCCAAACCTCCATTCTAAGAAACACAAGCCTTGGCGTGCTTGCAACATTTGTTGTGATCTCACATAGCTCTCTCCAACACTCCCAAGCCGGAAACACCTACTTTCCTGAATGGTTTCCTAAAAATCGTCTAGCTTTTGAGCCTCCAATAGAGACATCGGCCAGGATATCTTTTGTTTTTCCTGAAAGTATTGGATCCTTTCTCAAGTGAACTTGGCCTCCATGAAATCCCATTTTTGATAGTAATGCCTTGCATTTATCAATACACTCATCTGATAAAGATAATGGCTTAATGGAATATGCATAGTCAAGATGCAACCTGAGAAGCTTATCGATTATTCTTATCTCTACATGCAAAGTACAAATATGAACATTCTTAAGAGAGATTGAAAGAATGGGATCCCAGATGTCTTCTATGTTTTTAAATTTACTCAAATCTATAGAGTCTCTATTTGAGGCTCTTTACTGGTTGCAAACTACTCCAATCTTTGGATCCAATACTTTCCATGCAATAAATGCAAGGATATTTTGCATTTGCACCATTACATATTCCAAGCATATTTTTGATAGTTTTAAAATCAGCACTCATATGCCATTTCACATTAAAATTACCATCCCCATCAACTACCAACATTTTGCCTTCACTTTGAGACTTAATGATATTTGGAATACCTGTATGGTTGAACAACCATTTCAACGTTTGATGATTTTCAATTAGTACCTGGGCTGCACCAATCCACCAAATCTCCATCTCGGATTGGATCTTATGCAATGGAGCTTGGCCCTCACCATTGCTATGGTCCAATGCCATGTTCATGAGGCAAATGCTAATTCTTTCCATCTTCTGTCCCTTTTGAATCTGTGCTTCATCCAACTTCAAGGCAAACTTTAGAACACTATAACTTTCTTCTACTGTGATTTTATACATGTGAACCATTGCAATTTGCACCTTTTTTAGATCAACCCATATATTGTTAAACGCATTGTAATAAAAAATTGCCTTTTTTTTTTTCATACGACATAGACCTTTTGATGTGAATGTAATCTCCAAAAACATGTGGAATCTTGCGATTCATGGCAATTCTTGCAGTTGAAATTGCAAGGGCTCAGGGCAATCCAAATATAGTTACCCTATTGTGTTTAAGATTTTTAAACCATAATCCAGAGATAGCACGATAACCTTTTCGACTTATACCCACACTATCACACGTCTCTACAATTTCATTTGCTTTCACCGTGCCTTTTAAGTCCTTCACTAACTCTTTGAGAGTTGGATCTCTCAAATCCGCATTTTCGGGTGACTTAAGAATCCTCAAAATATCTTTTTTATTCATGGTTTCCTTCAAAAGTTCAATTCTTTCCTCATTCTCTCAGATATTGATGCCTAATATGTTAGAGACATATTTCTTTGTAAGATTTAGTCTCCTTTTCTTTGCTCTCTCACACAAGTTGGTTATATTTTTTAATGGTCTCTTCCTCTCTCTAAATCATACTAGAGTTTCTCTCAAGTGTGTTAGCTTATCTTGCAATGACTTATTAACAGTTTTCAAAACATCAATCTGACTTGTCAACTCTAAAATATTTGTTTGTGTAGTTTCTAGTGCTTTTTTCATTTCGTGTGATGGGACCTGAAATGGGCCGGCACTGGCTATAGCACTAGCCGGACCTCATGCTCATGACACAGAAACACTCTCACGGCCTCGCGGACCAGGAGCGTCAATCTAATGCTAAAGGACAAACTGTCCTAAAGCTTAATTTCTGTGTTTATAGTTTATAGTCCAATGTTTCCCTTAAACTCCTTAGAGGGATATCCCAAAGTACTTAGGCATAATGCCTCGTCACTCACACATAGGAGGCACTCCACCGACTAATAGTCGGAGCCCCAGTGCAGCTCTCCTACATCGCAGGGATTGGCCCTTTGATGCGCTGCTAAACATATAACACATACAAACACAAACTACTCTCTTTTATATTTCTCGTATTTCCAAGAGGTATACCATGCTTTCTCACTTCACAGTCCCTTAGGAACCCGACCCTCTACCCTACGGCAAGGGATAACCACACACTCTCAATCGTGGGTCAAAGTCCTAAGAAAACAATTGCTATGCAGTCCACGAGATTTTTCCTTTGATACCATGAACCATGCATAGTGCATAATGTGAATGGTTTAGTGCACAAACAGTAGAAAATCAGCATTGTGTATCGTTCGTAACCAATCTTTTCATGATTTCCATGCTAATGTTTATGTATTGAAACGATGAGAGATACCGAGCCTTACGCTCATGCTGCCTTTTCCTTTATTTTAAAACAACTTCCTATAGCCATGATGCAACACATAAATCAGATTTAGGATTGTACTTTGACGCTCAAACTCCCCTCTCACCCTACCGTTTAATGTTTTGCAATCGTTGATAGGTGTAAGAGTCGTTTTATGTGTATTTCTTTGTAGAGAAAGCAATAAATACAAACAAAAACATAGAAATGAGGGTAAACTGAGGATAACCTCGTGCTCTACCTTCATTATACATTGCACAAACACTTATGTAATTTTTTGGAATTTTTCTTTTATCGTTTCCTAATTTTCTCCCATTTAAAACCAATTTTCCACCATTTTTTGGTATTTTTCCTCTATTTTCTTCAATAAAAAATGACTAGAAATTGAAATTGATTGTGGGCTGTGGCCCTTAGGTTCTTTGATAGCAAAATTTTAGGTTTTATTGATGTTATATCTCATGTTTCCCCTTTATTTTGCAAAAAAAACCCCATTTTGCCCCTTAAACGTATGTTTTATGGGTTTTATACCATTAATTTCAGTCATAACACTTATGATTTTCTAATTTTCTGAGCATAAACTGATCAAAATCATAGCAAACAACAACATAATGCATAATCAGCCCATGGGAACAATATTTCATCACCCAAATAGCATAAAAACTCATTTTTTCTTCATAAAAATTGAATTACCGCTTAGGCTTTGTGTCTCGGGATCTCGGTTTTGCTATGGGACTGCGTGTGAGCCCCCATTCAATGTCTAGCATCTTCAAAATCAGCACTCTTCATCCACCCGGAAGCAATCCGATCTCATCCGGACAAGCTTTCCTCCATCATTCTTCATTGTCTTCTTCCACACAAGAATAGCCCCTTAAGGGAGAGAGAGGGAGAAGAGAGAAAGACTGAAATCAGAGATCTCCATTGAGGCCACCATTTGACGGGCGAAGCACGGCGATAAGATCAGCAGAGGCAGAGGGTAGACCGAGGGTAATGTCAATTGCAGTGGTTGCTTTGAGGCTGGCATCTCCATCCCCAAGGATGGAGCGCAAAAATCGGCGTCTGTCTGGCCATACCTTCTTCTTCCTCATCACGATTTTTTTCTTGCCCACATTTCATGTGGCATAAAATTTTGGGCCCCAAGGGTCACTTACCCATTTGGCCAAACTTTTGTCCACCTCTTCGCATCTTGACCGTTTCCTTGGCCATTTCCCCGTCCGGACTCCGAATCGAGCTCTGAAAAATCCTGGGCATCCGGCTTGACATCCCGCATTAGCCAGAAAATCTTGACAACTTGCACGGTAGTCTGAAAAATTATCAAAAATCAACAAGTGTTACTCGGGCGCCTTTAAAGCACTTTGACGCTTAAAATCGTCCTAGGTCGAGCCGTTGCCTTCAACGTTGAATATTTTTTCCTTGATATTCGTAATTTTTAGCTATTTTTAAGCACTTATCAGCAGCAAAACTCCTCTCTCATTGGCGACCACGGGATAGGGCGACTCAGCCCGTCGAATCCCACAATAAATCTGCACAAAACAACCAAAGGAAGCATTAAGCTGATACAAAATAGATACATACTAGACACAGTACAACGAGCACCTTACCCCGTGACAAAACCAAGGCATGACATCCACAAGGAGTAGACCTAGCATAATCTGATAAAAGGTCCGAAGCTAGTCACTAACCAATTGCTCCAAGACGGCCAACCTAAAAAGAACTGTCAAAGAGGTTGCCCTAAGTAGTGGTCTGAACTACCTACCTAACTAAGGATAACACAACTAGGAGCTCCTATTAGGCGAGGACTCCTATAGCCTGATCAAGAAGTATTTTCTTTTAGCACATTTCTTCTTTTAGGGTTTTTATTTTATTGACATACTCGGGCATGTAAAAAGGAGGGAGCTAAGCGTAGTGACCGAAGGAGAACTGGGCATCGGCCTCAGGTCCTGTCTCGGTACCCAAGAACCTACCAAGCCCTCGCAAGGCGACACTTAATCCTTTTCTGATGCTCACTTTTATTTTTGCTCCAACCTTCCTTACTTTCTTCTTTTCTAGCAAGATGCCACCCCTACGAAGACAAGGCATCAGCCCCGAGTCTGTGACTCGTCCCTAGGAACCTACCAGGCCTTCACAAGGCGATGATCAACTACTCATAAATTTTCCTTTCTTTTCTTTTCTATTTTTATAGGGGGTTAGAGCCCCTTTTTACACACCTCAGTATATATTTATTGTCTTTTCAGATATTCAGGGTTTTATTTCCTCTTTATCATCATCATTTTTCTTCTGGCAGGCTTCTCTAACTGCCTCACAACTAACAAGAACTCCTGGAACGACTGCCTAGCAAGCTAGCAAAACAAGGTCACTAGGACTCCCGTCTAAAATAGGTCTTTCAATGCTTGACAATGTCTTTACAGGAGCCAACGACCACTCAGACCTCCCTCAAACATACTGAATCGAAACCTCAGGACTTCATGCCTTGGACTCCGGTCCCCAATAAGAAATGGACAATCCCCTACAAGCACACAAACACATATAGCACAACAACCACAATACTCACAAAGGAGAGATATCACCTGGATAGGGCCACGAGAAGCTTCTACGCAACAAAGGCTCCTTCCAAGCTCTTCTTCCGAACTTGTCTAGCACAAAACTCAAACAAGAAACCATTAATCGCACCTGCACTAAACAGACAACTGGCCCTCTTGGCCTAATGAAATAAAACACTTCACCACAAAAAAGGATCGGCCCTCTTGGCCTAACGAAATAAAGTAATAACACCTCGCAACAGTGGCCCTCTTGGCCTAACGAAATCAAACAGAATAACACCTACACATCCCTCTCTGAAAGAATCCAGATATACAATAATAGGCTCCTTTCTAAGGAAAAAATCACAGGGCTCGTAGCCCTAAACTAAATGCATAAGGTTATGACCCATCCCTCCTACATAGATAGCAAGAGGCGTACGCATAACATGTTGTCTAATTAACCTATGGTTTCCAGGATAATAACGGTAGATTGGTCTCGGCTACTCTTTGCATCACCCTTATCAACCATCGTCTGCCATATATTGCATGCTCTGATAACATTCCCCACAAGCGACCGGGTCCTGTTTCATCATTGATTACAATATCCAAACTAGGACCACAATTGAAGAAGAGGTCTTCCTCATAAGCAAGATTTGCCAATGAATCCGTAAACTGATTCCAGTAACGTGGAATCAGCTGAAAAGACACTCTCTCAAACTCTTTAAGTAGGGTCATTGCAGTCCGATGATACATACAGAAAATGGGATTCCGCACTGTGTATGTCCCATCTAGCTGATTCAGGATCAACTGGGAATCTCCTTTTACTAACAACCGACGAATACCACCTTGTTTGGCAATATGCAATCCCATAATCAAGGCTTTATACTCCGCCATATTGTTAGTGAATCCTACCCCGAGATAAACAACTAACTTCATCGTAACTCTACGTCGGGGATCTCGGATTACTACTCCAACACTCCCTTTTTTATTAGGGCCCCTGGACGCTCCGTCAAAATATAATATATACGTCCACAATGGGTTTACACAGCCGGCCATCACGAACTCCTCTATTCGTAATTATGGTAATCAAAGTTTAGCATGTTGAGAGGATGAACTGACGGCTCCATCCCACCTTCTTCATTGAACTCAATAGGGATACTCGTCAACAGTCGTAAACAGTGATGGCAGAAGACTGTAATCTCCCACACAAAGGTTCCGTCTTCTTGCTCAATCACTTTGTATCCTCTACTCCACCAGATAATTTTCCCCTGATGGTATCTCTGCTCCAGATATGGGTGCTCCAAATAAGGGATTAACCGACCCATCAACTAACTTTAAGCTCTTTTGCAGGTCTCAAATTATCCCCAGCATGGACCTGCAATGCATTTTCTTTGTATTAGCATACTTGGAAATAATAAGGTTTAATATTATTAAGATTAACCTTATTTTTAAACTCTACTCCCTGTAAATCAGCTAGTAGAGCCGTAGACCTATTTTTCCCTAACCTGACAATCTTGTAGGGGCCATCCCATTTAGGTTCTAACTTCCCTGGAAACAACTCCCTACACGCATCATAGTAGAGGACTAATTGCCCTTTTTTAAAGGTATATTTCTTTGCTCTAAGGTCATGCAACTGCTTCATCCGACGTTTAGCTACCTCCTGGTGTAGTAAGCTCTGCAACTTCAGCTCATCCAGGTGGACTATAGTCGTGAAACATTCAAAAAGGGAATCCTCATCTCCCAAAGAGTGGTTAATTGCAAACCGTATGGTTAGCAACTCAATATCAAGGGGTAACACACACTCTTCTCCATAAACCGATTTAAATGGAGTATGATCGGTAGCTCGCTTGAATGTGGTATTGTACGCCCATACTGCCACATACAACTTGTCCCAGTCTCGTTTCTTCTCAAAGACTATCTTAGACAAGATACCCACAAGCTGCTTATTAGTACTTTCCACCTGCCCAATTGCTTGCGGATTATAAGGAGTCGTTTTATTGTGCTTGATTTGCCAAGCTTCTGTGAGGCTTTTGATCACTTTGTTCAAAAAATGGGTTCCACAATCCGACACTAATTCCTTCGGTGGACCAAAACGGCATATAATCTGCTCTAAAAGGAAACTTGCGGTCTCTTTTGCATTGTCCTATCTCATTGCCTGCGCTTCTGACCATTTTGTAAAATAATCAGTGGCTACTATAATATACCTCTTTTGGGTAGTAGACGACGGGGTGATAGGACCCACAAAATCAATGCCCCACTTCTCAAATGGAAGGATAGCCATGATAAGCGTAAGTGGACGTTTCCTATTCTCTCTACTGTCATGTATTTGACAGGTATCACATCTCTTAACATACTCAAAGGAATCTTGGAAGATGGACGGCCACCAATATCCAGCTCTTAAAGCTTTCTGCACCGTCAACCGTCTCGCAAAGTGCCCTCCACATGCAGAGTCATGACATTCCTCCAAGATAAAAGGAACCTCGTCAGGCATCACACATCGGCGATAGATATCATCAACACCTTGCCGATATAGCGTCCCTGCAATCAAGGAAAACTTCAATGCCTGTTGTTTGATCTTCCTCTTTTTAGACTTTGACAAACCATCTCACGTCTCTCCTGTTGATAGATAGTGTGTAATAGCAGCATACCAAGATGGAATAGAAGCTGTATCAATTTTAAACATCTCCTCAATATCACTTCCTTCAGCCAAAGTCTCTTTCGGCTCCACGAAATCCACAAGGCATTCCACAATACCCTGCAACCTCGGTGGCTTACTCTTGATATCATAATGGAACTCGTGCAAAGTGATTAACCACTTTTCCAAACGATCAGGCGGCTGCAGCTTGTTCATAAGCAAACTAAGCCCTTCTGCCTTTGTATAAAACACTACCTTTTCATAGAGGATGTAGTGCCTGAATTTCTTAGTCCCAAAGACCATTGCAAGACACAACTTCTCCATGTAGGTATAATTGATCTCTGAAATGCCCAATTTTTGACTAGCAAAAGCTATCGCATGATACCACTTGTCCTCCCAGATTTGGGCTAAACAGCAGTTGATACTATGCATGGTGGCTCTGCTGAAAATATATAGAACACCTCGCCTCTTTTAGGTGCTTTTAAAACGGGTGCTTTTACTAGCTCCTATTTCACATCCTCGAAAGCTACCTTACAAGGGTCGCTCCACTCAAATAAACAGCTAAAGGATAATAAATTCGTTAATGGCAACGTTCTTTCTGCCAAGGCATTTATAAACCTCTGATAGTATCCTATCGATGACAGAAAGCTATGTACCTCTTTCGGAGTGCATGGTGGACTCATAGCGACTATGACCTTGATCTTTTCAGGGTCAGTTGCTATTCCTACTAAACTGACCACATGGCCTAGCAATAGCCCATAAGGCACTCCAAAGAAACACTTCCATGGGTTAAGAGCGATACAAAATTGTCTGCAATGCTCAAAGCACTTTCTTAAGATGACCAACATCCTTTCCCTTACAGTGGGGGCTGCCCCTAGGTCATCAATAAATACTTTCAACTCATCTGGGGAGATGTCACCAAAGGTCTTGTCTGCTGTTTGTTGCCACGATCTAGGTGCATTGCATAAACCAAAGGCCATCACATGGTATGCAAAAGTACCAAAGACAATAATAAAAGTCGTTTTCAACTTGTCCTCTTCTGCAATTGCCATCTGGTTATATCTTGTAAAGCAATCCATGAACGAATATATCTCCCTACCCGCTAATTGATCCAAAATCTGGTCAATAAATGGCAACGGGTAGTAATCCTTAACTGTCTGCTTATTCAGCTCTCTAAAATCTACACATAATTGGATCTGGTTGTTTTTCTTCTTCCTGATAACAACTGGTGAACACCATTCTGTGTACTGAATAGGGAAGATCAAACGAGCTTTCGTTAGCTTCTATAACTCCTCAAACAGCCCGTCCCTCAATTCAAAAGGCATACGCCTTACCTTCTGATGCACAGGACGACTGCCTTCTTTTACAGGAATAGTATGAACAGCCAGGCTGGGAGGAATGCCTCTCAGCTCATCATAACTCCAAGCAAAGATATCGCGAAATTCTTGAATCAAGGACACATAGTCCTCCCTTTCTGCTGAACTGAGCATGGATCCTAATTTAATTGGCCACGAATCATTCGGCGTGCCAAGGTCTAACTCAATCACATCCGCGTCTCTTATCCTATCTTGAGGCTCTATCGGCTCATTTAGAGTTATCTGATAGATATCCTCTGTAGTGGACCCCTCTTTAGATTCATCACTGGATGATGTCTCACTACTAGATGGATTGTCTGTTGTTTCTAATTTAGTAGAAGATAAAGGAGCTCTCTCACTTTGAGGAGACTCACGATAAGCATCGACTATTACTCAATTAGTACCTCGACCTAGAACCACTCGACCAGCGGGTATATCGACTTGACAGTCTGTTTCTAAGATCCAAGGCCTACCTAGCAAAACCTGATAGCTAGGAAGTCCTGCAAATCTTATCACCCTAAAGTCCAAGAAGCATTCTACACTTGCAACTATAACATGGACCTTGGTAACGCAACCTTCTGGTTGTCTTAAACTATCATCAGCCATTCTAAGAAGGGTGGAGCTGTCCTTTTGGATGCCTAGACCCAACCTCTCCATCAACTCTGAACTCATGATATCTACAAAGGATCGAGTGTCTACAATGGCATGTTCCACTAATATTCCATCCACATAAGCTGGAACCCTAGGGCAGTTCTTTTCAGCATAGTCAAACCAATCTTCTTCTACTCGTGCTATGCCCAAGGGTTCTACAATATACCCAATACGCAAGATCTTCTTGAATTCCTTGCGTATTCCTGGAGATAATTTGATCAATTGCAAGAGATTCACATCTCGTTTGACTTCACAAAGAGAACTTGCTAAATCAAAGTCATGATAAGTAGCCAAAGCTCGCTTTTCTCGCCAAACCATTCTCTTTTTTGGTCTTTGGATCGGTTTGGGTGCTTGTTTCTTAGCTCTTCCCTTCTTTCTTGGCACTGCCTCATCCTTCTTAGGGTCAACTTTCTTGTCAACCGGCCTTAGCGGTCCCCCTTCTATGCTAGAATTCTGGACTTGCGTCCCCTTATCCCCTTGTTTAGGGTTTGCCTCAACCGGTTTTGCATTATCTTTGCCAACCTCTTTAGCCTTTTTGCCTCTTGTCATGGCTCTTAAGTTAGAGGTTTCAGCATCATTAACTCGTACGGCCTCAATAAGGCTAACTCCATTGCCTTGTGGAAACTCTTCTATATTTGTTTTTCCCCTCTGCAATATTTGTCTTGGTGCATCATTATGCTGCAAGTTATTTCCTTGTGCTCTATGATTCACTGGGCCCGGTTTTTTACTCCCTTGTTGGAGAGAACTAATCTTACTCCAACAGGTAGCAGCTAAATGGCCTGACTTCCCACAAATGTCACATTTCACATTTGGACAGTTTCTAGGGAAGTGCTATCCACCACACCATTTACAACTAAATCTAGAGGGTCCACCCTCTTCAGGGCGTCGACTCCCTATTAGATTTTGTTGCTTCTTCAAGAAATTAACGTCGACGGCTATTTGTCAATATTGTTCAGAAATCATATCGGTATAATGCTTCATCATATCCTTGACTTCGCCAAGGACATTAGATGCACTCGACTCGTAGCCTCGATCATCAACTCTCGTTCCATTGGCCTAACAATCTGATTTGGCATTGACTGTTGACCCATAGGAACAACATTAGAACTCGAAACTTGGCCACCAATATTTGATGGAGCCAACTGACTTGCCATAGGCATAGTCACATTAGGAGGAGCCAGTAGTAAAGGTACATTCGAAACCACACTCCCTCTCCCAATAGGGTTAGTCATAGGCATCCCTTGACCTCCATTCGTCAATGATGGATTGCCGCTAGGTACTAAACCCCCATTAATATTCATTCGAGAGGAGTAGGCCATTTGTAATCATACTTCTACTCCCTCTGCCCGCATAATAGCGATGTATATATCTGCCAAGGCCACACTGCTCAATTGTACTTGGATATTAAAATCCAACCCATGCAAAAAGTATTGCAATTGGGAAGCTGGTGGAATGGGAATGTAAGTTTGCAACTTACGAAATACTTCCTTCAACTTCTTAGCATATGCTTTCACATTCTCGTGAGGATCTTGACGTGTTACATTCAAGACCCGCAACCAATATTGGCCACCTCTTTCAGGGGCATATTTTGCTCAGAAAGCTGCATAGAATTGATCAATGGTGGTTATGGTTCCAAACTCTATGCTGTGATACCATACCGCAGCCCTTCCTTTTAACGTCATATTGAAGAACATCATGAGATGTCCCTCATCTTGGATGCGATAATTGAACATCAATTTCTGAAATTCACAAATGTGAAATTCAGCATCCTCTTCCGCTAACCCATTAAAAATGGGTAAGGGAACTTCTAAGGCTGGTAAATCCGGCGTCCCTGCAGGAATTGCAATAGGCTGTGCCATGGTGACAATCAGATTAGTAGTAGGAGCTTGAACTGACGAATTCACACCCCCACTTGAAGTGGGTAGACTTGGTGGAGGAGAAGAAGATCTTACACTTCCTCCTGCACCTAATGGAATAGGTGGAGTAGGTAAATGACTAAGACTACTGCTTCATATACGTACTGGGCTACTCCTTTGAGGAGAATAACGGCTTACGATCTCTAACCGCCGTCTAGCCCTCTCAGCACGTTCTACTTTCTGGATTTCGGCTTGACGGTCCTTGTCAGAGGACATAAACCAACTTCCTTTTAGTCCCTAGAAACCCTAGATTCAAAAACCACCACTTATAAGTGGCTCCCGGCAGACGCACCACTGATGGGACCTGAAATGGGCCGGCACTGGCTATAGCACTATAGCCGGACCTCATGCTCATGACACACAAACACTCTCACGGCCTCCGGACTAGGAGCGTCAATCTAATGCTAAAAGACAAACTGCCCTAAAGCTTAATTTCTACGTTTATAGTTTATAGTCCAACGTTTCCCTTAAACTCCTCAGAGGGAGACCCCAAAGTACTTAGGCATAACGCCTCGTCACTCACACATAGGAGGCACTCCACCGACTAATAGTCGGAGCCCCACTGCAGCTCTCCTACATCGCAGGGATTGGCCCTTTGATGTGCTGCTAAACATATAACACATACGAACAAAAACTCCTCTCTTTTATATTTCTCGTATTTCTAGGAGGTATACCATGTTTCCTCACTTCACAGTCCCTTAGGAACCCGACCCTCTACCCTACGGCAAGGGATAACCTCACACTCTCAATCGTGGTGCTATGCAATCCAGGAGATTTTTCCTTTGATACCATAAACCATGCATAGTGCATAATGTGAATGGTTTAGTGCACAAACAATAGAAAATCAGCATTGTGTATCGTGCGCAACCAATCTTTTCATGATTTCCATGCTAACGTTTATGTATTGAAACGAGGAGAGACATCGAGCCTTACGCTCATGCTGCCTTTTCCTTTATTTTAAAACAACGTCCTATAGCCATGATGCAACACATAAATAAGATTTAGGATTGTACTTTGATGCTCAAACTCCCCTCTCACCCTACCGTTTAATGTTTTGCAATCGTTGATAGGTGTAAGAGTCGTTTTATGTGTATTTCTTTGTAGAGAAAGTAATAAATACGGACAAAAACATAGAAATGAGGGTAAACCGAGGCTAACCTCGTGCTCTACCTTCATTATACATTGCACAAACACTTATGTAATTTTTTGGAATTTTTCTTTTATCGTTTCCTAATTTTCTCCCATTTAAAACCAATTTTCTACCATTTTTTGGTATTTTTCCTCTATTTTCTTCAATTAAAAAATGACTAGAAATTGAGATTGATTATGGGCTGTGGCCCTTAGGTTCTTTGACAGTAAAATTTCAGGTTTTATTGATGTTATATCTCATGTTTTCCCCTTATTTTGCAAAAAAAAATCCCATTTTGCCCCTTAAACGCGTGTTTTACGGGTTTTATACCATTAATTTCAGACATAACACTTATGATTTTTTGATTTTCTGAGCAGCATAAACTGATCAAACTCATAGCAAACAACATAATGCATAATCAGCCCATGGGAACAATATTTCATCACCCAAATAGCATAAAAACTCATTTTTTCTTCATAAAAATTGAATTACCGCTTAGGCTTTGTGTCTCGGGATCTCGGTTTTGCTATGGGACTATGTGTCAGCCCTCATTCAATGTCCAGCATCTTCAAAATCAACACTCTTCATCCACCCGGAAGCAATCCGGTCTCATCCGGACAAGCTTTCCTCCAGCATTCTTCATTGTCTTCTTCCACACAAGAACAGCCCCTTAAGGGAGAGAGAGGGAGGAGAGAAAAAGACTGAAATCAAAGATCTCGATTGAGGCCACCATTTGACAAGTGAAGCACGGCGATAAGATCAGCAGGCAGAGGGTAGACCAGGGGTAATGTCAATTGCAATGGTTGCTTTGAGGCTGGCATCTCCATCCCCAAGGATGGAGCGCAAAAATCGGCGCCTGTCTGGCCACGCCTTCTTCTTCCTCATCACGATTTTTTTCTTACCCACATTTCATGTGGCATAAAATTTGGGCCCCAACGGTCACTTACCCATTTGGCCAAACTTTTGTCCACCTCTTCGCATCTTGACCGTTTCCTTGGGCATTTCCCCGCCCGGACTCCGAATCGAGCTCTGAAAAATCTTGGGCGTCTGGCTTGACATCTCCATTGGCCGGCAACTCCTAACAACCCGCACGGAAATCTGAAAAATTATCAAAAATCAACAAATGTCGCTCGAAGCACTTTGACGCTTAAAATCGTCCTAGGTTGAGCCGCCGCCTTCGACGTTGAATATTTTTCCCTTGATATTCGTAATTTTTAGCTATTTTTAAGCACTTATCGGTAGCAAAACTCCGCTCTCATCGTGCATTTCAGATATATATTTGTAAGATGCAGAGTATAACATCATACAGTAGCCAAGCATCCCATTGTAACCTTCTCCAACATATCTTATATAGTCATGGACATTGAAAAAAGGAGGTGGTTTACCTGTAGAAGGATCCCTGGGATAAATATTTTCGTCCACCCACAAATGTATATGCTTCATTCCTTGTGTTTGCAACCTGTTGGCTTTGATCTCATCTATCAATACTCGATGATGTACACTTCTCCAAGATGTGTAAATCGGATCTAGCTGAACAGTTAGCTTGTATTTACGTGTGCTTGCGCCTGTGTTATTTGAAGAGATATTGCTAGACATTTTAGCAAATGAATCGAACAAGAATCTCATAGTGATAGGAAGCAAATGCAACAAAAAGAATGGCAAAAGAGAATAGTGTGTAGAAAGAAAATGCTAGAGCAAACAAATGCGAATTTCGTACAAAAATCTCAAAAATACAAAATCTCTCGAGTTCCAAGACAAAAACGGCCGAAAAGGTGACCCCTGACTTGGATTAAAAGATGAGGGTAATTAATGGCCAACCTCTTCAATTAACCAAATATTCTCTCATTAATCACATCTGGACGGCCAAATTTAGAGGTTTTATTCTTCCTAAACCTCAGCTAATTAGCAACTTAATTACTTTCTTACAAGTGCCGTTTTTGAAGCGTTTTTTGCCCTAATGATTTGTGGATGAGTCCTTCTCCATGGATCATTTTCGAAACCACCAAGCCTTCAAAAGGGATCACCTTCATTGATGTCTTTGCAATGTATTTTGGATGATTTTTAATGATATATCTCTCTTTTTGGAAGTGCCATTCAGATGGTTGTGTTAGTGTTTTGAGCTTGTGTTGTAATAATTGCATGTGATGAGTTTGTGCTCGTTGAATAATTTGTTCAAGAGCTCTTTTCAAACTATTGCTGATGGATGGAAAGCCTATGATGGAAAGCTGAAGAATAACCTTTTATATCCTTTAAAGATTTGTTATGACTTTTAAATGATTATCTGATGAGTTAATGAATAGCGAAAGTTTTCCTTTAGAAGTATTTTTCTATCAGATACAGGTGATAAGTTGGGATTGTGGTTTGGCGAGATTATTCAAGTTCCTATGAAAGATAAAATTGATCTCTTTAGTGAGCTTATATTCTTCTTTTCCTTAGGTCGTGAGGACATTTCCTTTCTAAGTGTGGGGATATGTTGAGAGTGGAAAAAGACCGAATTTTTGATTGATTTTTGTTGTTTTTGAGGACTGAATGATTGATTTTTGATGGATTTAGAGTGATGTATGGTTGATAATGGAAGTGTTTGAGAGTTTTTTGGATGATATTGATTATGTTTTGGAGTTCATGATGATTTTTAGTGGAGATATGAAGCTCTCTGATGTTCTGATAGGTTCTGTTGAGATTCTGATTGGTTCTGTATACCTTCTGTATAGCTTCTGTTTTGTTTTGATTTTCTTCTGTATGAAGCATGGATTGATGATTGATGAAGATTGAAATCTTTTGGAAGCTTATTGAATAGTTTTTGATAGTTTGGAATGGTTTTAGTATGAGTTATGAGGTTTTGATGACCTTCTGTAACCCTCTGTAAACCTTCTGTAGAGCCTCAGTCTTTGCTCTGTAACTGTTCTGTATCTGTTCTGGTACTGTACTGTACTGTTTTATAGATCTTTTGTAAGTGTTCTGTAGAATGTATGTGTGACTTTGAAATTTTTTTATAACTTTTGGAAAGGATGAATCTAAGTTCAAAAGAGCTAAAACAAATGGAAGAAGCTGCTGAAGACTGAAGAGAAGACTAGAGTGACAGTGACAGTAGTGAGCTATGCAGAGACATTGTAGTGGCTGATTTGGTGCCTCTTCACATCAGACATACCTCTTGGGAGGTGCATCCACGACTTAAGAAGGATTATTAAGAGTCATTAGGAGGGTATTGTAGTGAAGAGATGATGTACTATTGAGAGAGAGAGAGAGAAACAATGTCAAACAAGTTCCTTTTCAACAGGTTATCTTATTTATCTTTGAAATACATCTATATAATCTAGCCCATAGGCTAATCCATAATCTGCCCGAAGGCTATCCATAATCCGCCCAAAGGCTATCCAACAATCCACAGGGATTACTAATCCAAGATTTCGCCCATAGACTAGTATGCGGGCCTCGAGATCCAATCCCGAGTCATGTTGGCCTCTTGTGCAGGGCTTGGAAGGCAAGGGATTTACAGCCAGCCCCCCCTGGCACCCAAGTGTCCTCCTGCTCCAAGTAGTGCCCAATGGAGAGACCTCTCAGGGCGGGTTCGATTCACGTTCCCGACGAGGCTAACAACCCCCTTGGTTAGGGTCAAGCAGACAGTCGGAGGTAACTGATGATGCCTCTCCCTTCAGGCCTTCAACCTGAAGCATTAATTATTTTTCCACTTTTAGTTCCTTGAGCAAACAATGCAAACAGTGCTCCTAAATTGTTACAAGCACAATCAATCCAGTGGTCGTTTATTTGGCCAACTGCTAAGGAGTGAATCCTTCTCTCCACAGCATTCGATTCGGGATCAATTGCAACTTGGCAAGATCCCCAAGGGTTTGTTTGTTCACCCTTTTGTCCTTGGGTTAAGGCCATACCCTGTTAACCCAAATTAACCACACCTTAGGTTTCATAAATTAATACTAAATCCTGGTGACCATGTTGCTCTAACTTGATTGATCCTTTGCTTACCAAGCAAATACATAACTTCCCTTAACTTGGAAAATCAGCCCAAGAAAGGTGATGTAACAGGATGTCTATTCATCCTCTTGCAAGTTAGACTTACGCTGGAACCTGCCAACCTCATTCCAAGGAACGGAAAATCTATCTTGTGGTTAAACCACAAGGTCATGCGACGTTGCAACTTGTTGCACAAGTGTCACATCTATCTCATGGGATCATTTCACCCAATGAACGGTGTTTCCTGGTCAAGGACTTTTGTTTAGACAATATGCAGGGTTTGGGGTATCTTCTTATCCAACCCTAATGGTACTAGGCTGACAACGTTCGGTCCTAGGGTACTAGGGCGACAATGTTCGGTCCTAGGGTTTCTAAACTCAATCCGAGTTTTAGCATTGGGTCAAACTATCCTTAGGGTAGAAACCCTAGGTCGTTGTTTGCATGAGCGTCCAATTGACCCAAACATTCCGTGAATGTGGGTGGGACCTTTGGGTTTGAGGGCTTCAACTTGTCGTCCAAGTACAATACTAGGCTAAATTTCTGATGTGCCAAGCCCTAGCTAGCACTTGAGGTGTTTATCATGTCGACTAGTTATAATATCATAAGTGATTTGGGTAGATTGACCTACTTGTCTTGTGTCAAGGATGATTCTTTCCTAGAGATGCTAAACTAGTTTGCAAGACGTCACAATACATGTAAACATGCGAATCATTGCTTCTACGCACTGCAAGGTTCGCAATAACCCTATCTTTCCTTGGTAAAGTCAAAACACATGATAATTTGATTACGTAGGACCTACTAGGATTTACATCAAAGAATCATGCCTACAACCCTTTTATCTACGCTTTAGAATCTCATGCTTTGATAAACCATGCAACCTTTCCTAAATGCAACTCTTGATGAATGATTTTTTCGCATGACGAATATGCAACAAGCAACCCTCTCCTAGCTACAATGTAGTTAATGAAGTTCATGCAAAACTAAGGCTAGTGTTGACTTAATTCATTTCCAAGCATCTTTTGCATGCAACTTACAAGTCCGTGGTTCCATTCCCAAGCTAAGCAATTGTCCAGGGTTTCATTTTACGAGCATATGCCACATGCAAATCCATAGATTCATTTTCATGCTCTGCAATTCCCTTTTGGATAACATCCTATGGTGTTAATGACTTTTCCTCATGCGAATCATTACAAGGAAGATATTGCCTAAAATGCGACATATGCTTATTCCTTCCATGTCCAGACAAAAATGCACTTAACAATTTCATCCCTTTGCCCTAAGCAATACGTGTTTAGACTCATTACCTTGGAAATGCACCAAATTAGCAACATGCAGCTAATCTCCTAAGACGAAAAACTTTGGAAATGCAAACGATCCAATTGCATGACATGCACCACTCCTTATCTATCATTCAAAAAGATAATTTATCAAATGTACTTTTATCGCTACCACATGCATTAACGATAAGCGTAAAATGCATTCTCCCTTATGGAATTAAGCATGCTTAAAACATTTCTTTATGTGGGAATAAACTCAAAAAAATCTAGACTTGTGGATCCGTGGTGATGTCCACGTGTAAGTTCGGGGAAGAACCTCCCGTGGGTGCGCCTTGCGTCTTCTTGGGAGCCATCATTGATGATTTGACTCCGCAATCTCTTACTCGATCTCTGAATTTCCTCCGCTTGGCAAAACGGCCTCCAAGCCCACCTACTCTCTCCCTTGCGCAAGAATTGGGGTCTTATGAGTCCTGGTTTTAAAATCGGGGAAAGCACGTGGGAACAAGGCTTATGGGCCTTATCCCTTTAGAAGCTTCTAATCTTTGAGTAGGGCCGACATGGAAGAAAGGTAATGATTGAGGGGTTAATAAAAAGGTGGAAAGATGACGACGAATGGGGGAATATTGACTTGCTGTGGCAAACGTGAGCCACGGGCGACAAAAATGTTGTGATGGCGGCTGCAGGCGAGAGGTGGCGGTGGAATAGCGTTGGCAGCGGTAGCAATCCCTTCTCTCCATGATCGTGCATAGTGCGATAGTATCCTCCTCTTCCTTTCTTATCTCCTCTGGTCATTAGCACAGCCTCTCCCTTATGCTCCCTCCCCTCAAGGCCTAAGGGGTGTTTATATAGGCCAAAGGGGGGGGAGAGAGAAACTCCACCATGTGGTGCCCCCCCATGCTTCCCTCCTCACCCATGTATCTCCACCTCTCTTACTTCATCTCACACTCCCTCTCCTCCAGCCATGCATCGGTTGGGGGAAAGGGATAATTAAAAAAAAATTTGGCCTATTTTTTAAACCACTATCCATTTTTGCCCCTTCCAAAAGGGTGTTTCCCCGTGGCTTTTTACGGTCTTCAAACCCGAGCTCGATTTCACAATGTGGAGGTGTTGAGTGTTGAAATGACTTGTTTTTTGGCTGATTTTTGTTGTTTTTGAGAGCTGAATGGTTGATTTTATGAGATGATTGATTGGTTTGGAAGTGGTTTGAGAGTGTTTTGGATGGGTTGGAATGGTTTTATTTAGCTCATGATGTTTATTAGTAGAGATATGAGGTTTTGTGATGTTCTGATAGATTCTGATTGGTTCTGTATACCTTCTGTTTTGTTCTGATTGTCTTCTGTATGAAGCATGGATTGATGACTGATGAAGATTGAGATTGTTTGAAAGCTTATTGAGTAGTTTTTGAGAGTTTGGAATGGTTTGAGTATGAGTTATGAGGTTTTGATGACCTTCTGTAACCTTCTGTACATCTTCTGTAGAGCTTCTGTAGCTGTTCTGGTGTTGTACTGTGACTGTTCTGTATGCTTCTGTATGTGTTCTGTTGGATGAGAGTGTAGCTTGGAAAAGTTTTCTAGCTTTGGAAAGAGGTGAATACAAGTGCAAAAGAGCTAAAAGAAGTGAAAGAAGTAGCTGCTGAAGACTCAAGTAAAGACTGAAGTGAAGTGACAGTAGTGAGCTATGAAAGGACACTGTAGTGGTTCTGGTGACTCTTCATATCAGACATACCTCTTGGGAGGGGTATCCACGACCTAAGAAGGATTATTGTGAGTGATTATGAGAGATTGTAGTGAGGATATGACGTATTATTGATGGAGAGAGAGAGAGAGAGAGAGTTAGAGATAGCCAATTCTACTAAAACAGAGTGATTGTATATGAGAGATTGAGAGAGAAGACTATGAAGAGATTGAAGATGAATACTATGTGATATATTTCCATTTAAAGATGGTGTATTCCTTTTCTTTATTTGTTCTATTGATGAATTTTATGAAGATGTTGAAGAATATGGTTGATTCTATCAAATCCGTGGGAGATCTACATGATGCTGCATGAAGATTTGTTGTGCCTGGTGTTCTTTTCTTCATTGTGATCATATAAAACCTAATAAAAAAGCTTGTTGGTGTTACAAGATAGATTTTTTTGCAAGAGAATTCCCTTTTCCTTGGTGTTCCTCTTGGGGCTCCATATTTTTGGTGCGCAGCCGGGGAATCTTGCCATCAACAAGCACCAGAAGAGGCTGAAAATGAAGGAAATGGCATTGCCAAGAAGAGAAGAATTCAATGGATATTTGTAAAGTTCCTTCTTCCACTGAAGAGTTGGAATTTCTCATAATCAAAGCCAATTTTCACAAGAAGTTCATCCCACAATGGCGGAAACACATCACCATCATGATGCATGCTCTATGTAGTGGACAGTTTCCTCTTCTTGATGAAGCAGCAGAAACTTGCATCTTGGTGGCAAACTGTTTGGGAACAAACTGAAGAGTAGAAACAGAGAGAATGACCATCCATGGAAGATTTGGAATTCATTGAGAAGTTTCCAGACATCATCAAGTGGGAGATTGTGAAGAAGCTTCAAGAGTCTTGGTCTGTAGAGGTTCACAAAGACAAGAAGGAAAAGAGTTGGATCTTGTTCGTGGATGCTCAACAGCAAGATACATGGGATGCTTGGTGCACTGACAATCTTTTGTTTGTTCAATTAGCAACCCACTGGAAGTTCGCAGACAGAGTGTTTTTCACAACATACACTGTTGAAACCATCAAAAGCTAGCATTACTATGATAATGGCACCACCACAATGCTTAGACGTATGCATTTTGACACCTTCAGAACCGAATACCTTCCTCTGTGCAGCGGCATGAAAGAAGAATTCAGGGATGTTGAAAAGGAAGAAGTGGAAGAAATGTTGGTAAGAGAGTCCTCCAGAGACTGAAGCCTTCTATTAACCCTCTGTGGAGCACTAACAACAGAGTGGAGCCAACCCCCTGATGAATGACGCAATAAAGAGGCAAGCGTTAGAACGAGTCCGGAGGTACGTGAGAAGAGAGAAAGCAAAAATCAAAGCTAAGAATGAGCTCGCAGCAGAAGCCGCCTTTGACGCCCTTTCGGAACTCTTTAGCGAAGTCCCAATGGCACATCAAGCCCTTCCTCCTCCTGCTGGAGGTCCACTTCCAAGCCAAATCCATCTTGGAAATATTGAAGACAGGCCAATGAATGTAGTTCCATTGCCAATTTTTAAGGGAGAGTACAATGAAAACCCTGATCTTCATGTAGCAGAGTTTATGGTAGCATGTGTGGCTAACAATGCCAGAACCCCTGAGCATTGGCTAGCAATATTCCCCGCCACTTTCAAGGGCGTGGCGTTTCAGTGGTATGAGAGATAAGCAGCAGGAACTTTTGGCACATGGGACGACTTGAATTTGGCATTCCTCACTAAATTCAGGCGTGAAGGTTTTGAAGAGCGGATGCGAGAGGAATTTATGAATTTAAGTCGGTCCTCTGGAGAAAGAGTAGAAGCTTATGTCTCACGAATGGAATCCATCCTGAAGAGATGGACTAACCATAATCTAGATGATGGCATTCAGAAGGGGATGTTTCTCCTAGGATTACAACCAGAAGTCCGTAAGTTTGTGGAGCTGCAGAGACCAGCCACACTGCAAGCTACAACAGAAGGTGCAAGACTGTACGATGAAGTGGAAGCTAGATTGGCGATGAATCCAAGAAGAGGAGTCCTACCTCCTCTGATGCCAGGAATGATGTACCCACCAAATGCAGTCCCAGGGACTATCCCCTACCCCTACCAACGGATGCCCCCAGTATCACAATACAGTGCACCAAATCCACAGTGGCCACAATCAATGCCTCAAATGATGGTTCAACCACAACAACAATGGTCCCAACCAATTTCCCCAATGCCAAATCAACAGCAACAGTGGAACCCTACCAACTGGAGCCAACAGCCAAGAGTTCAAACAGGAGCTCTGAATCAGAATTAGAACAGAGATTCCTCTGTACCAGCCCAACCTGTTTATGCAGTGATTACAAAGACTCCTCAAAACCCTACTGCCAGTACCTCAAGAGGAGAAAGCTTGAAGGATTACTTATCCAACTTAGTTGCAAATATAAAAAAGGAGTTGATGCATGTGATTATAGAGCAGCTACAGACGCTGAAAGTGAATACCGCCAGCATATTCAATGTGGCAGGAGCAAGAAGAGATGTGATGCGGTCAAATACTTGGTGTGGAAAGTGTCATCAAGCAAGCCATTTAGCCACTGAATGTACACGAAAACCAACCATTCCTGGAGCCTTCTGTTCTTACTGTTTGTGGAAGAACCATACAGAGGATATTTGCTCTCTGAAGGAGATGCATGATAGGAGAAGGAAGGAAGAAGACGCAAGATTCAACCTACTGGAATTCAAAATGACAACACAGGATATTGGACCCAAGCCTAGAGAGTTTGGTCCTAATTTCAGTCCAAGAAGGTTTCCATCCCAAAGTTACAGAGGATGACAGTCTGGCGGTGGTCAGAGATCAGAAGTGGAGTGTCACAAATGAGGAGAAAAGGGACACATTTCACCAAATTGTCCAAGCAGGCCATTTAGCCACTGAATGTACACGAAAACCAACCATTCCTGGAGCCTTCTGTTGTTATTGTTTGCGGAAGAACCATACAGAGGATATTTGCTCTCTGAAGGAGATGCATGATAGGAGAAGGAAGGAAGAAGACGCAAGATTCAACTTGCTGGAATCCAAAATGACAACACAGGATATTGGACCCAAGCCTAGAGAGTTTGGTCCTAATTTCGGTCCAAGAAGGTTTCCATCCCAAAGTTACAGAGGAAGACAGTCTGGCGGTGGTCAGAGATCAGAAGTGGAGTGTTATAGATGTGGAGAAAAGGGACACATTTCACCAAATTGTCCAAATCCCAGAAGGTCAGTGGATTACAAGCCCTTATGCAGTCGATGCAAAGGAGAAGGCCACACTGCAAAAGACTGTCCAAGCCCAGCCCCAGTGAAAAACAGTACTACTGATAATTCGACCAAGGCCCAAGAGCCTACCTCCAATTTAGTGGAATTGGAAGTTGCTGCCATTACGTGGACAAAGAAGAAGGAACCACCTATCCAGAAAGAAAATAATCCTCCTCCCAAAACAGTGAAGTTCAATCTTCCACTAGAAGAACAAAACAGAACAAAGCCTGATAGTGCCATACAGAGCACCACAGTGCCACAGAGAGTCACAAAGACAGTTCCAGAGACAGGACCAGAGGTCCAGGAGATAGAAGAGGAGGAAGCGCCACAAGTGGCAGAAGAAGTTCCCATGATGCCCCTATTGGAAGAAACAAGGAAAATGAAAATGGGTATTGCCCCATTTCCTAACCGGTTAGAGAAGCCGGTGGATCCTATTAAGGAATACGATCTGGTCAGAGATCTAGATACCTTTAAACCAAACCTCACATTCTGATAATTATTGATGTTGTCTCCCAGTTGCCGAAAAATATTCAAAAGTATACTGACAAGAAGACGTGGATTAAGGATTGCTCCCTCAACAGCAACAAAGTCTAACAAAGCTCCAGAGCCTATAAAAGAAGTGGACGTGGCTAACGCCTTCCTAGATCCGGGTACCCCAGAGACTGGCGTGTGGATAGAAGGCTGCTTTATTGTAAATGCACTAATTGATGGAGGCTCATCAGTAAACATAATGACGGATGTGACAATGAAGGATCTAGGCCTACAAGGTGTGCAACCAACCCAATGGCTCATCAGACTGGCGGATCAGAGCAGAATCAAGCCTTTGGGAATTCTCCCATATGTGAAGACGACAGTGGCTGGAAGAGATTATTGGCTAACCTATCTGGTGGTGAAGCCAAACTCTTATGGTACATCCTACCCCCTATTATTGGGCAGACCATGGCTTTTTGAAGCCAGAGTAAGGACGGATTGGTTCAAAGGAACCTTGACCTTGGGTAGAGGACCTAATAAAGTGGTGCTGAAGCTATATGGTGCTCAACAAGGACATGGATCCACCTCCTTGGAATTATCTTTTAACTCCCCCAATGAGGCTACAGATGGAACATCCACAGACGAAGATGCTGTCAAACAGATCCTTCCCAAGAAAACAGTAGCACGTTCCTTAACAATGGATACTGTAAGCCGACTCCCAAACGATGCAAAGTCCCTATCAATGGGAGAATACTTCCTGCCTGAACCAGGAATGATTTCCGAAATCACTTCTGACAGTGAGATAGAAGCATGGATGTACTGCTCTCCTTGTTACATAGCCATGACAGAGCCAGAGACAGAGGCAGAAGATGAAACAGAGAACCTGTTCTTCTCTTACAGAGCTCCTACAGAGACAGAGACGGAGACAGAGACAGAGCCAGAGAGAGAGAGAGAGAAAGAGACAGAGACAGAGACAGAGACAGAGACAGAAGAGGATGGAGATGATATTGAAGAATAAGGTTATGAAAGCAAGACGGAAGAGTCTATCCCACCTGAAGAGGATACATATGAAGAAGAAGTTCCAGAAGCCTCAGAAGCAGACGAGCTCATGCTATGGGACAGAATGGTGATGGTACCATTTGGTCTGGCAAATGGATCTTCTCATATGCAAAATCTTTATAAGAAATGGTTAAAGAAGAACAAGCCGTCTTTCAGCACTGGCTCTTGCCGTCGTCAACCATCCTTGCCAAAGAAAGATGATGATGATGCACCGTGCCAACAAGCACTAGTCTCACAAACCCAACAGGCATCAGAGGGTCCCTGTTATGTGACGTTCCTGGATGCGTCATCAGAAGATGAGTCTTCAAGCCAAGAGGTAACTAATCTTGAAACCAAACCCAAAACGGCTCTAATCCCATTTCAACATCTTAAGGAGCAACCTAAGTCTCCACCAAAAGAAGAAGTTGGTTCTAGTGGGACATCAGAAGAGGACACCACTCCCTTGAAGGAGTCGGATCTGTACCCAGAAGCAGTCCGTGGGACCTTCATCCGTGAAGTAGAAGGTGAAAGGAAGTTAACTTTTGTGGATGCAGATGGCACTGAATGCCATTTGAAGGTGGGTAGCAGCCTCCCAGAAGAGGAGTTGTCAACTTTGTACAACTTGTTGAAAGAAAATTTGGATGTGTTTGCATGGTCCTACAAAGACCTAAAAGGGATTTATCCCACAATATGTCAGCATCATATTGACTTGGAGCCTGATGCCAAGCCAGTACGGCAACGACATAGGTGAATGAACCCGAATTATTCCACATTGGTGAAAGCTGAGCTGCTGAAGCTTCTGGAAGCCGAGTTCATCTATCCAGTGGCAAATAGTGAATGGGTTT
Organism: Lygodium microphyllum; assembly: GCF_053477565.2. Lineage (NCBI taxonomy): Eukaryota > Viridiplantae > Streptophyta > Polypodiopsida > Schizaeales > Lygodiaceae > Lygodium > Lygodium microphyllum. The sequence continues at coordinate 28,439,598 of NC_141137.1, forward strand.
CACCCATCGTGGTTGTACCCAAGAAGAATGGCAAGCTTCCTATATGTGTGGATTTCCGCAAGTTGAATTCCAAGATGAAAAAGGATCATTTTCCTATCCCTTTCACAGTCCAACTGTTGGACACAGTGGCAGGACATGAGCTTTATTTCCTTCTAGATGGATTTAGTGGATACAACCAAGTCCAAATCGCAGAAGAGGACCAGTCCAAAACAACCTTCACCACAGAATGGGGGACCTATGCTTACCGAGTGATGCCATTTGGGCTCTGCAATGCCCCTGCTACCTTCTAGCAAGTCATGATGGCCACATTCCAAAATCATCTGCATGACTTTATTGAGGTATATTTGGATGACTTCTGTGTCTATAGTTTGATCCGTGAACACTGGGGACACCTGGAACAATGCTTTGATCGATGTCGGGAGTATGGGATTTCCCTCAACCCCGACAAATGCGTCTTTGGGGTCTCTTCTGGAGTTCTGTTGGGCCACATTGTCTCTGCACAAGGATATCAACAGACCCTGCAAAGATCGAAAAGATCGCAGCTCTGACAGCACCCACCAACCTCAAACAGTTGAGGGGATTTCTAGGCCATGTGGTTTACTACAGAAGGTTCATCGCTCATTTTGCAACAAAGGCAACCTCCTTGCACAAGCTTCTAAGGAAAGATGCAGAGTTTGTTTGGACAGAACAATGTGACACAGCCTTCAACACTCTGAAGCAGTGTCTGATTGAGGCACCCATTCTGCAGCCTTCTGACTGGACGAAGGAGTTCCATGTACACACTGATGCATCAATTGAAGGCTTAGGCACTGTCCTATGCCAGAAGGGCTCCTCGAAGCTGGATCAACCCATCTATTATGCAAGCCGAACAGTCACTGATAGGGAACGGAACTATACACTGTTAGAGCTTGAGTGCTTGGCAATAGTGTTTGCCCTAGAGAAGTTTCGCCACTATCTGTTGTCCTTTAAATTTTATGTGGATCATGAGGCCTTGTCCTTCCTGATGAACAAAGCAGACGTGAAAGGACGAATGATGAGATGGCTCCTTCTATTTCAGGAGTTTGACTTTGAGGTGATTACTAAGCCTGGTCGTTCCCATGTTCTGGATGATCATCTGTCGTGTATCCCACAAACTGCAGACGAGGAGCAAGATGATACAGACCTCCCTAATGCTTCCCTATTCCTGGTAGAAACTATAACCCCCTGGTATGCAAACATTGCCAATCTGCTGGCAACCCAACAGTACCCTCCTGGTATTTCTAGTCGGGAAAGGAAGAAGCTTATGTTAGAATCAGCCCCCTACACCCTGCTAGGCAGTGCACTGTACAAGAAAGGTAAAGATGAAGTGCTCAGAAGATGTGTTGCCGGTGATGAGATTGGGATTGTTCTGAAGGCTTGCCATGATGAGCCATGTGGAGGCCACTTTGCAGGAGAAGCCACAGCCACAGGAAGGCTCTGCTAGCAGGATACTGGTGGCCTACCATTCATAAGGATGCCTATGATTACTATAAAAGATGTGATGCTTGTCAGAGAATGGGGAAACCTACCAAGACAAGTGCCATGCCACTGCAACCCATTCTTTCCTTGAAGCCGTTTGAGAAGTGGGGCATCGAATTCGTAGGCCCGATCGATCCTCCCACCCGAAGGAAACAGAACAGATACATCCTCGTATGTACGGATTATGTCACAAAGTGGTGTGAAGCTAAAGCCCTCAAGTGGGATGATGGTAACAACGTGGCCCTGTTCATGTACGAGAATATCATCACCCATTTTGGCAGTCCCCTAGAGCTGGTAAGTGACAGAGGCACTCATTTCATTAATAAAGTCATGGAAGAGTTGAGGGAGCTGTATAAGATCTACCATCGCAAGTCCACTCCTTATTACCCCAGAGCCAACAGCCAAGTCGAAGTCACCAATTGCATCCTCTGCTCGATCCTGACAAGAACAATTGCCGCACATCGTCGTGATTGGGATGATCGACTTACAGAGGCCCTCTGGGCGCACAAAACCTCCCATAAAGCAACAACGAGACAGACACCCTTCCAGCTGGTGTATGGTACAGAAGTTGTTGCCCTCTTTGAGAGTGGCTATCAAAGAGCATTTGGGGGATGATGATTCACTGCAACGCCGTCTCTTGCACCTGGAATGTTTGGACGAAACCCGTAGGATGGCTCTACAGTGCATGGAAGCCACGCAAGCTCGACGTAAGGCTTACCATGACAGCTTCATCAAGCACAAGGAGTTCAAAGAAGGTGATTTGGTCCTAGCCTATGATTCACAATTTGGCAAGTTTCTTGGCAAGCTTCAATAGCGGTGGATGGGCCCATATAAGGTACTTGCCGTCAACCCTAATGGTTTTGTCCAAGTTCAGATTGTTGATGCCTCTGATGATCCCTTCCTGATCAATGGATATCGCCTGAAAAAGTACTTCCCTCCTTGGGGATCTTGACAATCATGGTCACCTGATCCTTTCCCTCGTTGGCATGGCACTATCACTCTTATGATGCTACTTCTAATAGCCATTCTTCAGCCATTCCTAATGAGGTGGACGCAACCCTCTGTCCCCTCAACCCCACCTTCCAACCTTGATCTCTTATCCTCTATTTTACACTAGCGACAGTGGCGAGGTGGGTTCTGACAAATGGTATTTCTACCATTCCCTTGCTTAATTCGAAAAAAAAAAGAAAAGAAAAAAATATACATATCGGTCATGGGAGAAAAGGACTTAGGTCCTTGTCATGGCGACCTATTCTTCGAGAAAAGGTGGAAACACCCTCGGGAGTAGGAGAAAACGAAAAGAGAAAAAAGAAAAGAAAAAAAAAACAAATCTGTTATGGGAGAAAATGAAGAAATTCCATGTCATAGCAGGCCTCACTCCAAGAAAAGGTGGCACACACCCTTGGGCGAGAAGCTAGTTGTGAAAAAGGTGGCAACACCCAGCAGTCCAGAAAGTGGATTCATCAGTTGACATCCTCAGGATCCAGTTCCGAAGCTGCCTCCCTTGATACGCTGTGTCATGTATCCCTTTGCAGAGTGTCTAACTGTCCTCTAGCAGACGCCATGTCCTATCCAGCACAACGTTCGATTTGATGGCTACCTCCCTGGGTACGCCTCTTCAACAACTGAGGATGCGATCTTCATCGACAAACAATCGAGTGACGCGATCTTTTATCCTAACCGGATGGGGAAGTGAGTATGGTTGCCCTCTGTATCTATCAACAGAGTGTGAGACAGAGGGTGGGGCGAGTGACCAGTTTTTCCCTTCAAATCAAATGAGAGGTGAGAAGTGTGAATGAAGTGTTGCACGCACAGGATGGGCGTGTCAATACATGCACTGCATCATAAGGCTCCCTGGCCTTTCTTCTCGCACCGTATGCCAGCATGGGGCGGGATGCACAGTTGCACCATCAAATGCGCACAAGGCATACAACCTTTGCACAAGTGACTGTGAGGATTACATCAATGGGTTTTAGGACATGGTGGCCCTCCTATATCTATCAGCAGCACGTGAGACAGAGGGTGGGCTGAGTGTGACTGGAGTTTCTTCAATCAATTACCGAGAGGTGAGATTGAGGGACATTATGATACTTGGAGTCAGGTATGTTCCCGTTTCCCTATGCACCCATGGGATGGGTCTCTACCGTCATCACAAGACACGTCACCCTGTTCTGTACACTGCACTGTAAGGCTCCCTTGCCTTCCTCTTTGCACTTATGCCAGCCGGGTTGGATGCACTGATGCACCATCAACTGTGCACCCTGGCATACTCCCTCTGCACCGTCCCCTTGTCGATTTCTAAATCGGGTACGAGATATGGGTTTCAATCATTATTCCTCAAGTGATATTAGTCAGGGGGCGAGTGAAAGTTCTTTCATTCCATACGAGTGACTGTGAGTTGAGTGTAACATCCCTCGCCATCGACGAATTTCCTGCGATTTCTTCAACCAGCTACCTCCCTAGGTGCTGCCACGTGGTCCCTGCCATGAAGGACAAGTGCTGTGAAGATGCCTTGGTACCTCCTGCAGCCAACTACGACAGTGGAAGTGCCATCGACAATCAACCTTGATTCTCGACAACATGGGTCTAGTTTTTCTAACCCTATACCTTCTGTTTCTCAGTGACGTTCATGTTTTAAGTGTGGGGACATTAGCGGATAGTCTGCTGTGTGGTCCTAGGTCCTTGTTGCTCGGTTAACCCTGTCCGTTAAGGTCTTAAGTGTGGGGACGTGTCCCTGCGCATCTACATTGCATACCCCTCTGCATATGCCTCAACCTACTCATGAATGTATGCCATGACTTGCTTTTACCCTGATGGGGTCCCTTCCCACCCACCCGTCTGTGTTCCATCCACCCTTGGGGCTGTTCCCTTGCAGTTTTCCTTCATTCCCTGATTTTGCAGTCCTGCACTGTGAACATACCCTACGTTCACCGAAATCCACATCCCACCTTACAACATTGTTCCTCCCTTTGAACTGACCATTTTTCCTTTTTACCTACCCCTGTTCCAGTGCACGGTTTTTGAGTTATTAATTTTTGAAGCATTTTGCGCACATTAGCTGGTTTTCCATGTGAACGCGCTTTGCTTGCTTCGGAACAGTGATCTGACATCATAGCCCTGACAAAAACTTTCTCCTTGACAATTTTCCTTTTTACTCCGTGTCATTTTGCTGCACGGTTTGTCCAATATTAATTTTGCGGTTTTTTTCGACTTTTTCGTGCGTATTTTTGACACTTTTCCATGTGAACCTGCCTTGTTTGCATCGGAATTCCAATTTGATTTGACAGCTATGTCCCCCATGCCTTCCCCACCTTTTTCCTTTTTCCTCCACCCTATTTTGCCTTCCAGATTTATTATTATTAATTTTTCAATGAGTTTTTGGATGTATTTTTGGTGTTTTTCTCATGTGAACCCCTCCTACTTCAACCGGAACTGCGTTCTGATGTGACAACCCTGTACCCCCCCTTCCTGCAGACATTTTTCCTTTTTCCTGCATGTCATTCTGGCAAGCGGTTCATCTACTATTAATTTTCGATCCCATTTTCGGGTTTGCTTTTTGGGTTTTTTCCACGTGAATGCATCTTATCTTAGTCGGAACTCTGTTTTGACGAGATAGAGTTGTCCGGCACATCCTTTTGCACATTTTTCCTTTTTCCTACCCCTCGTTCCGATGCACGGATCTTTCGATATTAATTTTTAATTGCGTTTTTTGACCCGTTTTTTGCGTTTTTGGCATGTGAACGCCCTGTCTTTCCCCCGGAACTCCCATTGCGTGTTTCCCCTGTCTTCCCCCTGCCGTAGTGCCCACTTTTTGTTTTTACGACATTTCATTTTGATGATCGGATTGGGAGATATTAATTTTTCTTTATTTTTATGTGTTTTCGCGCGACTTGTCTCGCGCGTAAACGCACCCGTTTTCGATTTTACGCGTCTCAACACGCCCCGGTCGCATCGTGCCTCGTACCGCCATCCCGGCGCTATTTTGATCCCGTCATGGAAAATTTTTTTACCCCGCCCCACGCACGCGCGCGGGATGGGGGTACGCCTCTCTTTTATGGGTCCCCCCCGCCCATTCTTTCCCATGGGCACCCCCTATGGGCCCCCCTACCATTCCCCTCTAGCCACCCCTTCCCTGGGCACCCTTTCCCCCGGGCACCCCCCATGGGCCCCAGCCCATCCCCCTATGCCCACCCCCCATCCCATGGGCTCCCCTACCCAACCCTCCCACCCTTTCCACCCCCCCCACACCCTTCCCTATCCCCCCCCCCTTCTCTCTCCCGGACCCCTCCCCACCCCAACTGCCTCTCTCTCTCTCTTTTCCCTTCTCCCTGCCTGTCCTGCCCTCCTTCACCTCCATCTTCACCTCCTCTTCTCCTCCTCCTCCTGCTCCTCTCATGCCTGCTCTCCTCCTCCCCTCCTTCTCCCTCTCATCCTCCTCTCCTTTCCCTTCTCCTTCTCTTCTCCCTCCTCTCCCATCCTCCCTGCAGCCTCCCGCCTCGTGGGCCACCTGCCACCTAGGCGCCCAACACCTCTGACATCGCCCTCTGCGCCGCCCCGACTGACGCCTGTGCGCGCGCCTTCCGCCCTGTGACGCCACGTGCCTTGTGGCCTCCCGCCCTATGATGACGCCTGCACGCCCGCCTCCCTCCTCGCTGAGCGCCCCTGTGGCTCCTCCCCGCCGTGTGGACGCCCTGTACGCCGCCGTGGTCGCCTGGCGTGCTGTCGACGTCCCGCCCTCTGGCTGTCGCCCTGTGCCCGTGTCCCACGCCGTCGACGCCCTCCTGCACGGTGCCCGTGGGCACCCCGCTCCCCGCCTCCAACGCCATCGCGCCGCCCCTCGTGGCCTGCCTGGCCGCCCCTCTAGCCCGTGAAGCCTGCGTGATGCCTGTGGCCGCTGTCGTCCTCTCTGCGCTCCCGCCGCCCTGCGCCCGTTGACTCCTTCCCTGCCACGTGCCCTGCACTAACCCCATCTACACCCCACCTAAGCCCCCCTTCCCCCCAAACACCCAAACCTACACAACCCCCACCCACACCCCTGTTCCCCCCCTGCAGAAACCCCACCAGCCGAACCCACCCTTCTTAAACCCCTGTTCCCCCCGTGCAGAAACCCCACCAGCCGAACCCACCCTTCTTAAACCCCTGTTCCCCCCCAGCAGAACCGCAGCTCCCCTCCATACGCACTATTCCCCCTCAGAACCCTTCCCAAGCCCCGGTTCATACCCTGCAGACATCCGCCGAAAACCCTTCATAAGCCCTTGTCACCCGTCGACACCCGCAGAAACCTGCAGCCCCATTTTCAGTCCACGATCACCCACAAAGGGTGCGTATGCGCGCGTGGCTGTTCATGATTGTTCGTGTGTGGATGCGGGAGCTTGTTAGCTGGCTGTTCACAGGTAGCTGCCACGCAACCTATTTCTGGGTATATTCCCAGCTTTTTAATTTGAAAGCCCGCAAACCTTTAAAAAAAAAACATTGAAATTTAAAAAATCATTAAAAAACACTTAACACTCAAAAAAAAAAACTACAAAAAAATCTAGAAAAATTCCCAATATTTCTGCAGCAAATAGCCCTATTTTTTCTAACCTGCAAATTTCAGAAAAAAAAATCCATACCATTTTTCAAATTAAAAATTCTTTTAAAAATACCCAAAAATGAAAAAAAATCATTAAAAATACTTAAAAATTCCAAATTAATTGTAAAAAAATTCCTAAAAATTCTATTCACATTTTTACTTATTGTTGGCTTATTTTCTAAGTTGTCAAAATACTTCATTAAACACCTAAATTCATCCAAAAAAAATTCTCTTTCATTCAAAATACCAACTGAAAATTCTTAAAAAAATCCAGATACCCTTTTGGATTGAGAAGAGCGCATTCTTTGCATTCACATACACCCATTACCAGGTATTTTTCGTTTTTTATTTTTATTTTTTTTCCCACTACCCCAAAACTCACGGTTAATTATTAAAATGAACCCTAAACACCACCATGGCATACGTGCTCGCGCTAAACACACCATTTTTTAAAATAAAAATTAACCCGCCATTCACTTAGCACGCGCTAAGTGCGCTTAAGAAGCACTTTAATATTTTTAATTAAAATGAACCAGCCGTCACAAAGGCACGCGCTGGCAAAAAAGCGCTCCACATCACCTTAATTTTTAATAAATGAACTTGCATTTAGAGACCCAGTCTGGGTATCGAAGTCCGGGATTCGGATTAAAGCACCGTTTTAACCTAATAATTGGTAATTAAAATTTTAAGAAGGAACCGCCGTTTTCTTGATAAGGTTTATCACTTAATAAAAATTCACCCATTTCTTAATAATTTATTAAAATGAACATTTCATTTAAATTAATTTCCCCTTCACTGCACTTATTTCCCCTTTTTAATGAACCCGTTTCGTGGGATGGGTACGCGAAGTCTTCGAAGTTGTCTCCATGGTCAAACCTGTTTATCAAATTTGTGGTCCTGATATGTGTGGGTTGTTGTTATGTTTTGGTTCTGTTTCTTTGTTACGGTTAAGGGTACAGTGTGTAGTTTTTTTTCCTTTAGTGCTTGATACGGGGATGTGGGTGTTTGCATATTGCATAGCATGAATCTTTCGGTCGCATATGTCTAGAGGTCATGTCGAATTTTTTCTAGGCTGTGGTTTGCTTGGGGATAGTTGGTCGAGTCACGTTTTATCATTTTGGTTGATCTCTTATCCTTGGTTTTTGTCTGTTGCTTTGCACGCATTCTCCCTGATTGTCTGTGTTTGTGGTGTGTGTGTAACCATCTGAATGGCGCCTCATGCTCCTCCCCCTATCCAGTATGTTCCACTAGTCAGTAGGGATTACTCTTCCCTACTCACTTTTGAGCCTCTCACGAAGGCGGGACTTGCTGCTTTTGTGGGTGCCTCCTTTCCATTGCTTCTAGAGGATCCATCGATGTGTGACGAGTTTCTGGCCTCCTACAGCAAGAAGTCGGGACTGGTCCAGGGTACTTCCATGACTTTGATACCTCGAGGCCTTGGGAAGGCTCTGTCTCTTCCCTCCAAAGGTTAACCCTTTGTTACCACTCGCCAGCTTTTCTCTAACGAAGAGATTTTGAAGCTGTTACAAAAATAGACAAGGGAAATTCTGGATGTTAAGAAGGCGATCAACTCTTCAGGAGTTTCCTTTTCCATGATCACTGATCCTGTGTGGAAGTTGGTCTACCAGTTTCTCCAAGACAGGTTTATGCTTGCAAAAACGCCATCCCATTACTTGTCCAAAGAGCTCTTTACAGCTTCAAGGATGGTGTTAAAAGGAGTAGCTATTGATTGGAGCACTTACCTACTCACTAAGATGGATCAACATTTCCTCAAAGTCACCCGGGGCAATGTTACCAATGTCACCTATGGATCGTACTTGTCTGCCTTCTTGACCTACTCAGGTTTACAGAAGAGTGTGCCTCCACCTCCTCCATCTGATCCAGTACCTCCTCCTCCACCTTCAGATGAGTCAGAACCAATTGATATAGAGGATTTGGATTCTCCGCCTTCCCTGGTCATACAGCGCAAACGCTTGAAGCAGGTAGCGGATAAAGCTTCTTCAGTTCTTCCTTCAGTGCCCATTCCTGCTACCTCTGGCAGTGATCTCCCTGGTTATGTCACATGTAATAACCTATTCAAAGCACATAGAGAAGGTTCGTTGGACATATCAGTCCCCTCACTAAACAGTCTAGTATCAGGAGATGCCATTCCTTTCCTATGTAAAGACATTCAGAGTTCCATTGAACTGTCAGTGACAACTTGTGTTCAACAGCTGTACGCTTTCTTTTATGAAGAGCTGATGCAGTCTAAGGACCAGTTGCATAAGGCAACATCCGAGTTAGCCTCTGCTAAGGATACCCTAGCAGATTTGTTTAAGAAGATGGAGCAACAAACCCAGCTGATTCAAACCCAAAGAGATGAGATATCTTCTTTGAAGATTCAATTAATAGAGGCTCAATCAGAGGTTACTAGAATCTCAGAGGAGAAGGAGATGATGTCCAAAGAAGCGCAAGAGTTCCAAACTCTTTTAGATGTCAAACTTTCAGCCTTACAGACTGTTAATGACACAGTGGAATCACAAGCTTCCCAAATCAAGCAGTTGCAAGATCAATTGGCAAAGTCACGATCTGTTCCTCCAAGTCCTCATGTTCCCTTGATCCCTTCTCTCTCACAGCAGGACTTGGCAGCTCTTCAGAGACAGGCTACCTTGTGTCCTCTCTTCCAAGATAAAGTGGAAAGATTGCAGTCTAGAATGGATCTGCTATGGTCTACATTTGAGCAGTATCAGGAATCTGTTCCTCCGGACCATTCTTTCTTTGTCCACTATCAATTACAGAAGTTGGCCTTCTACATGAAGCTTTCCACGATGGATTTACCTCTTCTAGAGGATGGTTGGAGTGGGGCTTGGTCTCCTGAGTTGCTGACAGAGGTGGTAAGGATGGTGTTTGAAGATTCTGTCACGACGGATACCATGTTGATGTCATATATGTATCTACGAGGAGACTTGTTGATTCCAGATGAAGTGGATTTGGCTTGGTATGTGGGAGACATGGTTTTACAAGCTGTTTTGTATGTCAACCATTTGGAGTTGCGAATAGATGACATGTTTCAGAGTTACTCCTCCAAAGTGGCTACTTGCCTTGATAATTCCTGGCATACCATGATTGATTCTGTGGTCCTGAATCAAAGACAGAACACAGCCCCTACCTATGTCCAGAGCACTAACCAACTGAGGGTGGATCTCTTAGCCTATCTTTCCAAATATAATCCCTTTGATTCTACCTTTTTTTATGCCTATCAGAGAAGATCTATCTTAGAACCTTCTGTTCCTATCCTACTGTATTACCAACAAATGGCTCACCGTTATGATATATATCTTTCCCTCTATCAAACCAATTCCACAACCATCTTACCCCTTCTTTTCCAACCTCAATCTTTTCCTCAAATTCCCATATTTACATACTGTTCTTTTATCGAGGATAGAGTATTTCCCCCTTCTCCACCATGTCCTTCTCCATCCATTCATGTACCTTCTACCTTTCCTATTTATGAGTTTTAATACCCTTCTTAAGTGATTCCCTAAAATTTTCAGCCACTCCTTCTTTAAATTATTCTTCCTTTTATGATTTTGCCTACCCATCTCTTCATCCACTTTTCCTTATTCCACTTCCATCTCTTGTCACTTCTATATCTCAACCACCTCAGTTGGTTATTGACTATGACGGGTTTGATCATCAGATTTCCAGAAGAAGAGGCTGGAGTTCAAATGATTCTCTTACAGGACCTCAGATAAACTGGCCAATAATTCCAGGAGATTGGACAGCTACCAGTCAAGCATACCAGAACTATATTCATTTTGCTCAGTAGTATTCACAGTCTCTGGATTCTTCGGTGAGATTGACTGCTCATTTTACTTGGTACCTGGCGTATATGCATAGGGATTCTCATAATGATTCCAAGCCTATTCCAAAGTTGTGTATGAATGTCAATGTGAGCATTGATTCCCAGCAGTTGGATATATTGTACTTTCATGCCCTTTGTTTGCCTAGCATATACCTTGTCCTGTTGGAAAGGATGTGCTGCCTTCAGTTTTTTCAGAATCCTCCCAAGACATTTGTAGATGAATCTTTGTCTATGGATCATTTTCGAAATCACCAATCTTACAAGAGGGATCATCTTCATTGACACCTTTTCCAATGTATGGTGGATGATTTTTAATGATAAAATCTCTCTTTTTGGAGGAGTCATTCAGATGGTTGTGTTGTGTGTAGTGTTTGTATTGTGGGTTAATTTATGTAATAAGATCGTGGTGATTGCCTATTGGATTGGCTTTCGTGCCGAGCTACATTTTGAAGAATTGTGGTGATGGGGTCGTGGTTGGAGAGTTGAAGATGCTGATGCAGAAGAAGAAGAAACCTCTTATATCCTTTACAAGTTTGTTGTGATTTTCAGTTTGATAAGAAGTGTTAATGTATAAAGGGTTTTCCTTTCATTGTATTTTTATATCAGATACACGTTATAAGTTGGGATCGTGGTTGGATGGATTGTTTTTGAAGATTTATTGAAGGTCAAAGTTGAGCTTTTGAATGAACTTGTATTCCCTTTTTCCTGGGTCGCGAGGACGCTTCCTTATTAAGTGTAGGGATATGTTGAGTGTTGAAATGACTTGTTTTTTTGGCTGATTTTTGTTGTTTTTGAGAGCTGAATGGTTGATTTTATGAGATGATTGATTGGTTTGGAAGTGGTTTGAGAGTGTTTTGGATGGGTTGGAATGGTTTTATTAAGCTCATGATGTTTATTAGTAGAGATGTGAGGTTCTGTGATGTTCTGATAGGTTCTGATTGGTTCTATATACCTTCTGTTTTGTTCTGTTTTGTTCTGATTGTCTTCTGTATGAAGCATGGATTGATGACTGATGAAGATTGAGATTGTTTGAAAGCTTATTGAGTAGTTTTTGAGAGTTTGGAATGGTTTGAGTATGAGTTATGAGGTTTTGATGACCTTCTGTAACCTTCTGTAGATCTTTTGTAGAGCTTCTGTAGCTGTTTTGGTGATGTACTGTGACTGTTCTGTATGCTTCTGTATGTGTTCTGTTGGATGAGAGTGTAGCTTGGAAAAGTTTTCTAGCCTTGGAAAGAGGTGAATACAAGTGCAAAAGAGCTAAAAGAAGTGAAAGAAGTAGCTGCTGAAGACTCAAGTAAAGACTGAAGTGAAGTGACAGTAGTGAGCTATGAAAGGACACTGTAGTGGTTCTGGTGACTCTTCATATCAGACATACCTCTTGGGAGGGGTATCCACGACCTAAGAAGGATTATTGTGAGTGATTATGAGAGATTGTAGTGAGGATATGATGGATTATTGATGGAGCAAGAGGGAGAGAGAGTCAGAGATAGCCAATTCTACTAAAATAGAGTGATTGTATATGAGAGATTGAGAGAGAAGACTATGAAGAGATTGAAGTTGAATACTATGTGATGCATTTTCATTTAAAGATGGGGTATTCCTTTGCTTTATTTGTTCTATTGATGGATTTTATGAAGATATTGAAGAATATGGTTGATTCTATCAAATCCGTGGGAGATCTACATGATGCTGCATGAAGATTTGTTGTGCCTGGTGTTCTTTTCTTCATTGTGATCATATAAAACCTAATAAAAAAGCTTGTTGGTGTTACAAGATAGATTTTCTTGCAAGAGAATTTCATTTTCCTTGGTGTTGCTCTTGAGGCTCCAAGAATCCTCTAACATTGTTGACAACTAGAAAGAATGATTGATTCAAGTTAAGGAATTGAAGTAGAGGAGCATGTTTAAGTAAGTAGCTCAATAAATCAAATGAGGTATTGAGTAGAAAAAAACATTTTTATGTAATAAAACTATTATGGAAGAGCCATCAAGGAGAAAATTTGCTCAAAATTGCAATAAAAATAAGGACTAAGAGTGGAACTCTCAAATTTCTCAACATCAATACATAAATCATACAAGCTTTACTTTGTTTTCTAAGTGCACATTTAGCCTATGTATGAGCGATCAAAGGAAGCATTTCAAGTTTTGAGTATGATAGTCAATATTAGGATTATATTAATGATACAAAGGCATACCCAAAATAAAATCTATTCTTTGTATAGAATCATAGTTATTTTGGTTTCTTTATCTAATAGATATCATTATATCCAATTCCTTGGAAAGTAGACATTACATTCTAGAAAGAAGGATTTGTTTCTAACTGCACCAACTTTTCATGAATAAAATTGTGTGAGCTATCATCACCACACAAAACTTCATATCATGGGCATAAGAAAAAGCTTCATATAATGACAAAGGTTGAAGAGCATTGAAATCTACTTGAATGCTTGGTTGCGAACCATCTTCATATTATTTTGGTAAAGTTTCCTTACAAGCTTCTTTTAGCATGTGCAGGAGAAATAGACACTACTAGAACCTTTGACTATATGTGGCTATGGTGTCTCATTCTACCTTGTCCAATCTCGAGTAAGTTACTTATGAATATATGTGTGCATCACATGGGTTCCAAATAAGGTATTTTTAAAATACCATTTTTATATATTTTTTACATATAAAAGGGTGTAATATAAAGGGGTTAGTTAGAGATTGAATAGAAAAGGGTTATGTCTTATTTAGGAAGAACTCACAGATAATGATATTTATAAATAGCTCTTGAATGCACATGATGCAGATGATATACATATAATAACTTCCCCAAGTGTCCAATTTCACCTAGCCTTTTGTAGATGGATTCTTGGTGTGCGAGGAATGATTATTTTACCTTTGACATGAAGTTGTCCCAAGTAGTAGGTCAACTAGAGCTATGTCAAAGAAGATTCTATCGTAAGGAATCTTTTTTAGATGGCAATTAGTGGAAAAATCAGTCTTATCCTTCTCCATGAAGGATTATTTAGTAAAGTAGTCTAAACCATGACAAAATAATTTTTCTATATATTTAGCCAACCATCAAATTTTGTGGATTGATATGACTTATGACTGGTTCTTTTCTCCTTTTGTACTTATCACACATTCAAGACACAACAAAGGATGCATGCTATGTGGTTGTCTTCATCTTATAAGGTTTGGTATTGTTGTTGTTTGCACTTTTAAAGAGTACATGTGATATATAAGCTAAATTGTGTTGGAGAATTTCTACTTGCTCTTGAAGTTTAATTTTGGGTGGGGAAGAATTTCTACTTGTTGCTATGAACCACATCTTCCTTATAATAATAGGGGTATCCCCCTCCTCTAGGATAATGTGAAATAGGGGCAATTGTTGGCCAATCACACTATAATGAAACATAAATACTAGAGCCTATTGGATTAAGAAACATGCCTAGATTTAAAGGCTTATGTTGGGACGGTTGTATAGGCTGATTTTTAAGCCTTAAGGACTTAGTAATAGCATCTATTTTTGTTGATAATGAATTGGGGGAAATCAATTGGTGATTCCTTCCCTTGTCTAATTGTGTGCTCTTGCTTATCTTAGCCTAATAGGGGATGTAGCCAATCTATTAGGAAATGGTAAGAATATGTATAAAGTTAAATCCCTATTGAAGTAAACTAGATTCTCCTTTCTTTTGTAAACCTCATGATTGATTATGAAAAAAGTAGTAGCAATTTCAACTATTTTTGGCTTTGAGAAGGGATATAATAGTCCAAATGAAGAGTGCAAAGCTTGGATCCTCAAAAGAGTGAATAAAGGGATTTTCTTGTAGATAGAAGGATAGCTCCTTGATGATGAGGATGTTGAAGATAGTGATAGTTGAACCAAGCAAAACCTCAACTTTGATCCTAATTTTGAAATAATCTAACCAAGAACTGACAACAAGATTCCAAAAAATGAAATTAAGCATATAAAAAATATAAGACATAACACTATATCAGCTAGGTACAATCTCTCACCATGCATTGAGAGGGATTTTTTCAATGCCTAGCATGATGCATCTAAACTATTTGCTCCTTTCATGAATGACATCTCTTTTTCTAATATCTAAATTTTTAAATAGTATCTTTGGGATTAAATAAAGCTAAGATCACAAAAGAGAAGCATGTGAGATATAAAATGTATGACATATTAAGTGCATAAATAATACATCTCAAAATGTCAAGAATAGTATTTGCATTGGATCTCACACTCACTTGGTGAAATATAAAAATTTTAATTTTCTCCAATCCTCCAATCTTATAATCTACCCATCAAAAACAAAAAATAAATTAATCTTTGTCAACCCCCTAGCACAATGTGATGGGTGCTACACATTCACATGTGCAAAAAGTCACGATCATGCATCAAATGACCATTAAAAAAATCCACATAAAATATCATAATCAAGTCACTTGTTTAGATCAAATAATTCAATAACCACAATATTTGAAGGCTTCCAAATCCATGCTTTCTAGGAGGGGACTAAATTCCATGCAATATTGTTAGGAGGCACCTTAGGAGACACAACCCAATGGGGGATTGTCAACATTGAAGTAGGGTGGGAGTGTTTTGAGTCACGCAGTCTTGCAAACATGGATTAGTCCTTTTGTAGAGATTTCTTGCTTCAACATAACATTTGAGGATGGAAACAATGTGAGACCTTTTGGACTATTGTAGAATTGGCCAATTAAATTTACAAGTGTCTAATTCTCCATAAAATTCATTATCATAAAGGAAATGGAACATGATATCTTGCTATGTAGAGCATGAATGTAGAGTGCTTAAGCTATTGAGATTAGATTGATACTTTGTGAAAATCAAACCAAGATAGTTTACATATAGATGGATACTTTGAAGTCTTCATTAATTGATCTAGATGCCATTTCTAGAATATGGAAAGGAGATTCACAAAGCACACCTAAATAATGATCTCTTGTCAATTGTATTCCTTATTTAGAGAATGCATATGGCTAGATACATATAGTTGCAGCCATTTACTTTACACACTCAAATAATGAGGATGATTATAATAAAATGGTTGAGAAAATAATGAAATAAGAAAGGCAAGATCCCTCGATGAAGCCTTGGATAAAATCCTATCACGCATCTTTGCATAATGGCATGTGGTACAATTAAGGAACACACTTCTAGAATAAAATTTCAAGTACCTATACAAATAAGAATGTAATATTTCCATGCAACTGCAAGTTAGTTTGTTAGTTTGAAAGTTCTTAGACAATTAATAAGTTAGTAAGGTTACTAACTAAAGACTAACTAAGGTAAAAACAAACTAACATTAATAACTAACAATTTTTATTTAATTAAAATTATTTTATTTTAAAAATCGAGAGTCATAAATTTGATATTTTTCTCGGATTAACAAGGACCATAGCCACCCTTCACGGAAGTTACAATGTGAACAAAGTTATGGCCATATTAATCACTAATGTTAATGTGTATAATAGGGATGGTCCAAAAATATTAGTTTTTTAGGCAAAAACTAGAATAGTTTAGATATTTTGGATATTACTTATTGTAAATATCCTAAAGAGATATGGAAATTTCTAGAACTGGATGTCATGAAAAAAAGCAAGTGATTTTCTAGCTAGTTTTGGAGATTTAATACAAAAAAAAGAGGGATTTGTGAAATCGTGTGTGCCACGATCATAGTCTACAGGTAGTGAATATCACTTCAAACAGGGAGAAAAATGAGTGATCAGAAAGATTTCTAACCAAGTGTCTTAGGGTTTTACCCCCCTTTTGGAGCCAATGGAACCATGAGATTTATGATTTGAGCATTACACACATTCTCTCTTTTCCTTTTCCCCAAGCTCATCCCCTAACCCACAAGCCAATTTTTCCCAATTTTCCTCCTCTAGAGCAAGTGGCTGCTGCTAAAGTCTTGTGCGAGTCGTGTTTAAAAGAGAAGAAGATCATGGCCCCCAAGCAGAAAATGTCATGCGAAAATGGCCATCCCTCAACAAGCAAAGGGAGCCTTGGGCGAGGGCATCACTACCAATCCAACAGCGGTTCCCGTCGTAAGTAATGTATTTCTAAATTGATAGATGCTTGCTTTAATTCTTGCATGAGATACATTAGGCCCCATACTATGATGTACGAGAATAGGTCATGGGAAGGGATAGGCCTTTTCTCACATATTCGAAAGATGGAGTTTGCAAAGTGCATGTATCAAGGAAAGTTAATTGCACGTAGTTGCGTACAGCTTATTCGTTGATAGAGAAATTGGTCAGGGGTTATGAATAGCATAATTGTAAAAATAATAACATTAAGAATTGTGCACACAAGTATTAAGTGTGTTTTCCATAGAATCGCTCTTTGATCCCAAGGGGGAGAGTGAATATGCGATGGAATTATTATCGCATCTATTCTTGTATTGTTTGGGAAAAATACAATTAGTTTTGTTGGTTGATTGCACAACACCATAAATGCTCTTTAAATCAACTAATTGTTGCATTGTGATTTGGATAAATATTCCAAGTGCTTGTGTTTGATGGTAAAAGCATGGCAAGGGTCAGTAATGACAAGTAGCCATGGGAAATAAAGGAATGTTTCACTAGAAGATGATATTAGGCTGATTGCCTTGATCATGCTTGATTCATAAATGGATTAATTAAGGAAGGATATTTTGCACGGGTGGATCATCTCCAAGATCACACCACGAATTACCCCAAAAGGGCACTACTCAATTCATGGGCCGAAGGTCGAGTGGTGAAAAGGCCAACCACAAAAATTGTATTTCACTCCTAGGCTGCTTAGGGTCAGCTGGAGCTCTGGACACCTCTTGCCTAGTCCGGAAGGGAGGTGAAGACTACCGTAAGCCCAACGTCTGAAGGCATTGGAAGATCCTGTTCTAGATAATTGATGGAAATTATGGTGCCATGTGAATTGGACCAAGTACTTCTATTGGATAGAATGGATACATAATTTCTCTTATATGGGCAAGAGACAAAGATTAACTTGAAGATAAGTTAAGAAACTTGTTTGTCAAAAGGACTGCTTGTTTTTTTTTCGTGTCAGTATTGTAAATTATGCAAATGAATCCTTTTCCCTAAAAGGCCTAATTAAGGAAGCTGATTGTGAATATCATACATAAATGTGATAGGACCTAATTAGAAAACTAAAGCTATCAAGGGAAGTGATTGGGCAGAACCCCGGTCTTTTGTCCTATGGCAAGGTGGTCCCAGAGAACTTGAAGGCTTCTTACAAGGTTTTACGTCATTTGACCTTTAGGTACGGTTAGGTTAGAACCCGATTCATGTCATTTTAGGGGACCAGAATGGGACTATGCCCTACGGGCAGAGAGGTTGAGCAACGCATCCCTCTTGTTTCCCATTCTCTTTGAACCAAGTGTTGAATGGATCTACTTTGGCTTGTGCATCTCTACATAAAGTAGAATGTCTAGGATCCGATGCTAGAATGATGTCAGGAGACCTTGACCACCAGGGACCCAGATTTCAGGTCGATCCTAATGGGTTCTGCTGAAAACATTCCGTTGCGAGGCAGATTGGAAAACCCTAAGCGACAAACCTATAACATTCCATGGGAGTGCCAGGCAGCAATGCTTAGATTCACTTCTCGATGGACCGCTAAAACATGCTTGGATAGCCGATAGGCAGGCACGCTACAAAGAAAGAAGTAATTAGAGTCCTTAACATTGTGGGAGGAGCCTTCAATAATAAGCTAGTAGAAAATTTGAAGTATAGAACTTTTAGAATCTTACAAATCAAAGTTGACAAGGGTGTCCATAACAATGATGCTCTTCTACAGAAAGACAAAGCTTTAATTGACCATGATGAATAAATCAAAAGAGATTTTTTAAAGAGAGGGACTGAAACGATGAGCATGCCAATCACAAATTTAAGGATGAAGCCTCAAATACTAAAAAGAAAATGATAGACTATATCATCAATGGGTGCATAATACAACAAATTATCATGGATCCTAAGCTACATAGGCTTACTATATTGTCCATTCATGCATGATCGATTCAGGTGGTGGAATGAGTTTGGACTTGGCTTCAATATTTTAAGGTATTCTACTATGAATAGACAAAAATTAATTAAGCCAAGTCACAAATCTTATACAAAGTAGCAATCTGATCCAAGCTAAGATATCTAGCTAAAACACCATTGTCTAGCAAAGGATATAAGTAAAACTTTGAATCTGAGATTTGTTTAGATAGTGATATAGAGATCCCTAAATCTTCAAAGCATGATGCACCAAAAGGGACCTTCCATTCCACTTAATATACATAGAAAAAAAATAGGATACAAAAAATAAAGGCTAGGATTCGAAGGTAGAAGGCAAAGAAGATCTCAAATTCTCCTAAGATGTTTCACAAAACTTAAGAAGGAGATCATTTTATGATGTGAGTAAGAGGATAATGGCAAGGATTAGCCACTGAACCAACCAAAGGACCAATCAACATAAGAGAATTCAATTTCGCTGATGAAGGGAAAAATCACCAATGTGTATTTATACTTGATAATCTAATCAAGGAGGAGGAGACTACGCTTTTTAATTTAGTAAGATAGTTCTCTATTGTACTTGTCTAATCAATAGAAAAAATTAAGGAAATTGACCATGGTATCATTGTGAACAACATTTCAATCATCCTTGATGTTGCACTATGCATCATGTTAGAGAAGAGATTAATAAGCTCCTAAATACTAAACTCATTTATTAGATTGAACATAGGGATTTAGTATCTCAAGTTGTCATTGTATTTAAGAAGAGTGCAAAAATTTGAGTGTGTTTCAGCTATAAGAAAGTCCAAGCCACTAAAGAGAGAAAACTATCCTCAATGGATTTCCAAGATATAATCAAGTACAAGTTTATTTAAACCATGCACACAAGATGGCATTTTCCATAGAGTGGGGAGTATTTTCTTGCAAGGTTATGCCATTTTTCTTGATGACTTCTCACGCCATCTTTCAAAGGCTCATGTGTGCAATACTTAAGGATATATTGAAGAATCTTGAAGTATTTGTAGCTGACCTTTATGTCTAGATAGATTGGGAAGAGCATTTAGAGAAACTATATCTAGTCTATAAATGTTTCAAATAATGCGCTATCTTATTGAACCCCTTAAAATATTAGTTCTTGGTTAAGCATGGATGCACTTTAGGAGATATTGTGTCAAAGAATGGAATTGTCATAGAATTCAAAAAGATGAAGGTTATTTTTGAACTTGTAACTTACTAACTTCAAGGGTTTCCATTGTTTTCTTCCTCATATAGGATACAAGTGGTTTGTGTTGAACTACTATTACTCTCTAGAATTGTATATAAATGACTTATTATCTTCAAATAAATTAAGAAATGCACAATTCTCTTATGAGACTTTAAATAAGAATCTTGGAAAACACCTATCTTATGAACTCAAGATTGGACAATCATGCTTTATATCTATATTGATTCTTCGGCTGAGGTTGCAAGTGGAAAACTTGATTGTATCATGTCTCTCAAGATGAACATCAATAGCACATATTTTAGTAGCCCGTCAAAAATTAATCAAGACTATTGTCACCCAAAACTGTTTAGAATAACCAAATATTTGTAATCATGAGTTACTTGAGTCTACCTCATAGGAAAATCTTTGGCTCAATCCCATAATAGCTCTCTTTCAAAATCCACACACAAGGCAAGTAGCCTTTTCTCAACTAGAAAACCATCTCTTTTCCAAGCAACAAGCATATTTTAAAAGATTTCATTTAATGTTTTTTTTCCTTTGAATATCCCATAAGAAAAGGTACAATCCACAACATATTTCTCCTTAGAGTGTAATCATCTAAAGCAATGCATGATAATGCCCCTAGTATTTAGGGTACGATACCTCTCAAACCCTCCATATTTTTCAAAGGTCATAAGCTGTCCTCTGTATTAGCATATAACACATTAACATGCATGAGCAAGGGATCTATCTTTACTCCTAGTAGTTGGCATCTATATTTACTCTTAGTAGTTCAGTCCTTTAAGGGATAATCAAGATTAGTTCATAACGGACAATTTTTTTTCTTATTCTAAGAACATTGTTGTAATTCCCTCCTAAATGCACAGTTATTTAAGGATATTCAAGGATCTTGACTACATGGATACAAACCACTATTTAACCTTCATTGTTATTAGTAAGAATCACCAACTTCGATCAATCATTTTACTTAGTCGAAATTCCTTTAAATTTTTCCAAGGCACTTGAGTAGAAGTTGGTGCAATATCTTGTCCCACTCTAACTCAATATTACTTTGAAGCCATCATAGCAAGCAAACTTCCTCTAATACATTCTTTGCTCTATTCCTTCATGCACCCTTGTAATATCTCCAAACCTATATGTCTTTGAATTAAATCTTTCCAAGGTAATATAGAATAATTAGAATCTAGTAAATCAAGGGAGTATCCAGGCTACAAGAAGAGGATAATCCAAGTGTTATCTATCTTTCACACTATCTTTCTCTCTATTTCCCTCTCTATAATATATTCCCTATTTGATTATATAAAGGTAATGTTTGGTAGTTATCCAAATCAAGGGGCTAGTCCTAGATATAATTATGTATCATGTGGGTTCAATATAAGGAATTTTTAAAATGCCATTTTTACATTTTTTAACATATAGAAGGGTGCCATATAAAGGGTTACTAATAAATTAAATAGAAAAGAGTTATGTTCTACTAAGGAGAAACTCACAGATAAGGATATTTATAAATAAGCCTTGAAAATACATGATATAGAGGGTATACATATAGTTAGCCCTCGAGTGATCCAACTATCCTAGTTATTGCCATTTGCACTCCACATGAATAATTGGACTTTGGTTTTGACTAGGTGGCCCTGGTCTATCTCATTTTGCAAAGTGGTTGGCCTTAACCCATGAGGATCGATCTAAAGGTTCTATAAGACTTAAAAGTCTCTAATAGCATTCTATTACTCAATCTAGGTGATTGCATTATGACCCTACAAGATTGAGAGTAGATCAATGACCACCCTTGGTTCATAGTGGGTGAGAGACAAGGTGAAGTTTAGCTCTAGCTCTCCTACCCTATAAGTCAAAATCTCATCTTTATCTCGCTAAAATGGTGATGATTAGGATCTAATACCGAACCTAGGAAAAATTTTCATAGAGATCTTTATCCTAAATTTTCCATATGAGGAAAGCACCTGACTTGTCGAGTCTACTTAGCCATCGATCATTTCTCATCGAGAAAAGAGGACTGTTTGCTTTCCATTTAAGTGTGGTTTTTCTTTAGTTTTCTATACAAAGCATGATAATACATTGTTCCACCACATATACAAGTTCTCTTACAGTGATAAACTAGCCCATAAATTCTTGAGCTAAATATGGCAAGGTGCAACAATTCTATTTAAATTTGTAGATATCCATTCATCTTTTGAAATGTATTCTCCTAACTATGGGATAAATAATCTATAATCTCTTTTAATAATTTTATGTCAAATAGATTAGGTGTTCTATGAGATTTTTAAAGAATGAAAATAGTTCAAGTTATGAATTAAAGAATTTAACTCATTGTCTATGTATTCATTTTTCTATCAGACTCATGTTTCATGCAAAATTGCTAGTATCTTAACTTCTCTCTAAGTTATTGATGTGCTTCCATGAATGCCATAATGATATTTTAATAATAAAAAGTAGTATAAAAATGCAACTTATTTTTGGGTAAATCTTATGGTTTTGTTATAAACATCAATTAACATAGCTACAAATAAAAAACAATTAAAATATCTATTAATTCATTAATAATAAATTAATTGAAGCTTATATTTATGGATACTTTAGAAACTTGGTAATTAGTCAATTAAATAGGTAAATAATATATAATTATTTCATAAAAATAATAAATTTTATTTTAGAATACTTGATTTTATATGTTGGAATGGATAATATCATTCGCCACCATTTCCATTGTGCTAAATATCACTAAAGATAAACCCACCATGTAGGAGTTCCATGTCTCATTTGACATATTGACCTTGTTGCGTGAGGGCATGATGTATGGAGAAGAAGAAAGCAAGTAGAACGGGGAAAAGGAAGCGGTTAGCATGAGATCAAAGAAGATGATATGATGAGATAATCGATGATGGATGAGGAGAAAAAAATGTGGGTAGGAATTACGATTAAGAAATTTGGACTCTACCTTATCACACTCTCTCAAATATACAAATATTTTATCACTCCTCTCATCACTCTACTTTCACTTGTCTTCCACTTGCTATTTACTCTCTATCGGGCTTCCTTTTTGAGGTGAAGAGAAGTGGGAGGGGGTGGGATTCTATTGACATCATGGGATCTTGATGTTTTCAAACCTAAAATGGGCCTAACATTGGCTCTAAGGCACTAGCTAAGCCTCTACTACACACGCAAACCACCCCACAAGGCCTTGTGGATAAGAGTGTCTAAGGGATATACTACCCTAACCTCGAATATAGAACTTTGCATTTGTATGGATTGTTATCCAATAGATAAACTTTCCCACACTCCTCAAAGAATGGAGTCCCTATATATATTGATGTTATACACCATGTAAATACAAATAAAGGGAGCATCCCTCAGCTGATTGTCGTGGCCCCACTACAACTCTCCTACACCTCGAGGATTGGCCCCAAGATGTGCCATGAACACATAAAAAAAATTTGATACATAATCCATTGTTTTAATCAATCCGTCTAGGAGATAATAGGTAATCCTCACTGAATATTTGCAAACGAGATCAAACTATTAACCCTACAGTAGCTTAGGGTACCTCATCTCCTCAAGGTAGGTCACCATTCATGAAAACAATTACTGTGCATCCAAGATGATACCATATGGCGCATGCAATGCAATTGTGTATGATTTATAGTGCTTAAACATTTTTTCTTATTGAAAGCCAGCATTTTGAAGGTGCAAAAACATGTCTTTTCATGCCTTTCTTCTAACCAAGATTATTGCCTTGCTGCTTAGGGCCAACATCGAGCATATTCATGCTACTAGACCCTCTTAATTTTAAATCACATGTATTCTATATGCCATTCATCACAAAAACATCAGAATTTAGCATATTATTAGAACTTAACACTCCCTTTTCCCTACCAATTAAGATTGTGCATTTAGTGGTGGTAAGTTTAGAGCACTTTTTATGTATTTTTCCTTCATAAAAGTAATAAAAATCCACTTTAACATAGAGATAGGGCTGAAATGAGGCTAAACCTCATGCCTTAGCCTTACCATACATTCAAAAATACAAATATTATTTTTCTCTATTTTTTAGATCAATTTTTTAAAATTTTTACTATTTATTTATGGATAAATATCAATATTTTTAATTTACTAATTGAAAATGATTGTTGTTACTAAGAATTATTTTTCTATCATATTTCATCCCATACAAACACTATACGCATGACAAAAACCCCAAAAAACACATGAGCATCCCTCAGTTGATTGTCGTGGCCCCACTATAACTCTCCTACACCTCAAGGATTGGCCCCAAGATGCGCCATGAACACATAAAGAAAATTCGATACATAATCCATTGTTTTAATCAATCCGTCCATGAGATAATAGGTAATCCTCACTGAATATTTGCAAACGAGATCAAACTACTAACCCTATAGTAGCTTAGGGTACCTCATCTCCTCAAGGTAGGTCACCATTCATGAAAACAATTACTGTGCATCCAAGGTGATACCATATGGTGCGTGCAATGCAATTGTGTATGATTTATAGTGCTCAAACAATTTTTCTCATTGGAATCCAGCATTGTGAAGGTGCAAAAACATGTCTTTTCATGCCTTTCTTCTAACCAAGATTGTTGTGTTGCTGCTTAGGGCCAGCATCGAGCATATTCATGCTACTAGACCCTCTTAATTTTAAATCATATGTATTTTATATGCCATTCATCACAAAAATATCAGAATTTAGCATATTATCAGAACTTAAAACTCCCTTTTTCC
Source organism: Lygodium microphyllum (assembly GCF_053477565.2). Taxonomy (NCBI): domain Eukaryota; kingdom Viridiplantae; phylum Streptophyta; class Polypodiopsida; order Schizaeales; family Lygodiaceae; genus Lygodium; species Lygodium microphyllum. Next base: position 28,464,505 of record NC_141137.1, read on the forward strand.
TACTAGTTAAGATTGCGCATTCAGTGGTGGTAAGTTTAGAGCACTTTTTACGTATTTTTCCTTCATAAAAGCAATAAAAATCCACTTTATCATAGAGATAGGCTGAAATGAGGCTAAACCTCATGCCTTAGCCTTACCATACATTCAAAAATACAAATATTATTTTCTCCATTTTTCGGATACATTTTTTAATTTTTACTATTTATTTATGGATAAATATCAATATTTTTAATTTACAAATTGGAAATGATTGATGTTACTGAGAATTATTTTTCTATCATATTTCATCCCATACAAACACTATACGCATGACAAAAACCCCAAAAAATACATCCCTTAAAACCACAATGTTGTGGGTTCTGCATGTTTACAAAGAAATGTTTAGATGACTTATTTTTCTTGATTTCTTTAATATTTCTAATTAGTCAAAGTGTTGACAATCAAGTGCAACCATTTCCAACAATTTCCAATCAAAATCTATCATAAAACAATAAAATCTATTGTACATGTCTCGTGATTGCAGGCCCGCTAATGCTTCCCAACAATTACTCACAATCCTTCCAACCTTGATCTATGCTCTTGTATGCTGCAACATCATCCCACGATCAAACTGTCTCATCTCAGTCCACCCCCTCTCTCATAGAATCAAGTATGGAAACACACAACAAGCGGAGAGAGGAGAGAGGAGAGAGGAGAGAGGAGAAAGAAAGACTAAAATTAATCTCTTGAGTCCAAAATCTTTATCTTGCTACCTTATTCTCTTTGCCAAAAATGATTTTTTTATTCAAGGAGGGGATGTCGAAAAAAATGGTGTCCCTCCTCTTCCCCCCACAATTCATGTTTGTTGGTTTTTAAGCCTTTAAACAACGCTTAAGGATTGAAGCCTTAAAAAGATTGGTTTAAGTCGAGAGTTTTCACACTATTCGAAGTGGATTTTTGCCAAACTAAGGCCCAAAGGATATTCGATTCATGAACAAACTGGATGGCCGACTCTATGGCATTGAAATATATAAAATTGGCCTCTGCCACACAATTTTTAGCTCTCGGATCATAGCTATTTTATAATGCCAAACCTTGTGGAGATTAAATGGGGGGTCAAATAGACTCCAATCGATGAATTGAGACTTGCATTACTTTCTTGGTATCCAACTCTATCTAGAATAACCCCAACACATTAATCTGCAACCATTTCATTTCACATGATTTGGCCTTTTACGCCTCCTGAGCACTTTTCCTCTTTAAAAATAAGTGCCAAATTCTAGCTCTCATTGGCGACGTCGATAGGGCTACCTAGCTAGTCAAAGCCCACAAACTGATCTACACAAAAAATAACAAAAAAAAAAGCATTAAGGTGCCACAAAACAGAGTACTCAACAAAGCACAACAACAGCTCTCACCCTATCCGCCCTAGACAAAATCAAGGCATGAAAATCCTCAATACATAGGCCCAACATAATCTGACAGAGATCCAGAGTGAGTCGCTAACCATCTACTCAAATATAGGCTAGCTAAAAAGAACCATCAAGGAAGTTATCCTAGGGGGTGACCTGAAATCCAGACCTGACTAGGACAATTGGAATGGGAACTCCTACTAGGTGATAATCAACTGCTCTTGAAGTTTTTTTTCTTTCTTTTCTTTTCTATTTTAGGGGGTTAGAACCCCTTTTTATACACCTCTATATTTTATATTTCAGATATATATCTAATTTTTCTCTTGTTTTTACTATGGCAGGCTTCTCTAATTGCCTCACAGTAGTAGCAAGGACTTGTAGAACAGTTGCCTAGCATGCTAGCAGAATAGAGTCACTAGGATTATCTTTTGAAACAGGTCTTTTAATGCTTGACAATGTATTGACATGAGGTAGAAAAATACTCAAACCTCCCCCAAAAATACCTATCCCAACCCTAGGACTTTATGCCTTAATTGTTGGTCTCCAACAAAAGAACAATTCTCCCTAAGTACATAAACACATATATAATAAAAGGAAAGTACTCATAAAGGAAGAACATCACTTGGACTGGGCCATAAGAAGCTTCCACACAATAAGAGGCTCCCTCTAGGTTTCACTAAATCTGACTAGCACATCATTGAAACAAAACCCATTAACTGCACCCGCACTAAACAGACACATGGCTCTCTTGGCCTAATGAAATTTGATATTTCACTTCAAAATGACTAGACCACTTGGCCTAATGAGATAATTCACAAAAAAACCATTCATTAGTGTATTTTTGAAACAAACCCTTGGTCTTGACATAACTCTACTGAAGCATAAGGCTAACCAAGGATGAGGGCTCCTCATGCTCTATGCTAAATGCATCAAGTTATTGGCTGACCCCCTTACATAAATAGCAAGGGGTGCTTGATGAATACAACGATAAATGATCCTATGCATCCATGGCTAAAGTGGCAGGTCATCATCAAATTTCATGCAAAATTGGAGGTAGCTAGGAGAGTTAACCGGGCTTAGTTTGGGATTAAACTATGGTTACTTTTCAAAATAGGTCTTCCTTTCCTCTTTCTCTAAGCTTTGGCCAAGCTTCCATGGAGTTTTCTAGCTGAGATCTTCTCCTTATTCACTGATCATTGCTCTCCTTCAACAATGGCTTGTATAATGGCATTCTAGGCAACAAATGCAACAACACCATATTGGCGAATATGGGAATTTTCCATAAGTTTGGGACACGTGGTCAAATCTTTGGATTTGTCATAACTTGAACACTAAAACTCCAAATTGAGTGCTCTATAGCTCAATAGATTCCATTTTTCAAGTGCTTTCCAATGATAGGTCATATCGTATGGTTTTGAGAAACTTATGGGCATGTTATCCGGGTGCCACCTTTTTAGTATTCAAAAAATGGGAATTGGGAGATTCCCAAACTCACTAATATTGTATTCAACAGATTGCATACCATTTTATGCTTTGGAAGATCAGCCACGTGTGTAGGACAACATCTCAAAATTTGTGATGATTTTTCCAGCCCTATTCTTCACCAATCTTTAGCAAATATTCAGCATTGATGCTTCTAAATAATCTTTGGCATGGTCTAGTTCAATTGTCTGATGTGTAAACTCTCAAAAGAGGCTATATTCTTCATCCTTTCACTCTCTTGAAACCCTACATGAACAGTCCATGAGCAGCCATGAAAGCTTCAGCTTTGAAGCTTTCATTTCTCAACAAATTCTTGAAGATTCTTCATCTTTTTAGCCTGTGGGATCATTTCAGTAAGGATTCTTCAACAAATTGCAAGGATTAAGCACAAATGGTCAAAAATTGAAGCTCAAGAGCTTCCATGGAACTTTGCCCACCTCCCGGTGATTCGGAGCTTGTGTAGGGAACCTGTCATGCCATTTTATCCCTCACATAGGTACATCGACTAAAGAATTGAATATTGAAGACTTTCCAAAGGCTCAAGTATCTTTAGGATCAAAAAAGGGTAAAACAGGGATTTTACAAGGCACTACACGGCATTTAGATGTTTTTACAGGTACACTCTTCATTACTAAAGTATAGGTGCAGGTACTACAGGGTACCCACAGATCCTATTCAACCTTCTATAGGGTTTGGTAACCATTTGGGGTTACTATCTTACCTTACAGGGTCAAAATAGGGCACTTACAGGTTAAAACAGGGTGCAGGCCTTGACAGATCAGACTCAGAAATCAAGTTGCAGAATTTTCTGTCCTAAATCTGTTATAGCGTGCTATAGCTCATCTCGAAGAGGGCATTCTTGGCTTTGATTTGAACCAAAATTTTTTGAAATCAAAGTTCCCTAGAAAAATTTATAGCCATTTCTCTGACAGGGGGTACTGCAGGACTACACTATTATTGCAGGACATAAGGGTAAAAATAAGGTCCAAGAAGATTATGCTCAGCAAATTAGAGACTCCATGTTGGATAATACACCTCAAGAGAGCCGTGAAGAGCCTCAACAACAAGGGGAAGTTAGTATATTCAATAATACCTTGTGCGTACATGAACAAAGACATAGGGAACGTCATGAGGCCATATTATCAAGAATGGAGCAAATACTTTTATCTACTGATCAAACGAAGTCTTCCATTAAGAAGTTAGTAAATTCGACGACTCAAACAAAGGCTTCTATTGATAATTTGGTGGAATCTAATGCTCAAATTATGGCACAATTCTCCCAATGGATGCAAATGCAAATGGAATCTAAAGAAGCTAAGGAGAAAGCTTATTCAAACAATGAGCCTTTAGTCGCACTTCAGCCATCTAACCAAAATGGTCATGGTCATGGGATTATTGGAAGAAGAGACATCCCAAATAGCCAATATGAAGTAGATGAGGCTTCACAAAGGCATGATGACTATTTGGGCAGTTTGAATGGAGCTAACTCTCAAGCTTTTGGGCTGAATACTCAAATTCCTAGGGGTCCTCTACCAACAGGAAGATTGCATAGTGGTCCTCAGCCACCTATTGGGAGATTTGCGTCTCAATTTGGGGGTTCCATATATGGTACTCATGATTAGCCTATTTTGAGACAATAGTCATTCCATGAAAGAGAGCTAAAGGACAAGATTGTTCTATCCAAATTTAATGGTCAGTCATCTTCACCATCTGATTTAGAGGAGTGGACCTCTAAGATGGAATCCTACTTTGACATATTCCCTAAAACTGATGACATGAAGATTCACTTATTTTTTCCTTGCATTTGGAGGGATTTTCCCATACTTGGTGGAGATATATAAAAAAAGAAAACATACTTGTAGAGAATTGGGAAGCTTTCAAGGCACTTATGGCTAAAGTATTTGTCTCCCCTCTTGAAAAAGAGAAATTGGCACAGAGATGGTATGGTTTGGAACAAAGAGGCCTAAGTGTAAGAGAGTACACTAACCAATTTCTCAACCTAACCATGCATGTAGAAAGCATCAATGATGAGGCTAAGCTCCACAAGTACATGTATGGTTTAGAGCCATCTTTATCAGCTGATGTCATGGCACAAAACCCTACTTCCCTCTTTAAGGCTATTGAGGTTGCGGAGCACTATGGAAGAAAACATAGTAGAGAATATTCATTTCAACCTGGTTTTGGACAGCCAAGGACTGTTTTCAAACAGGGGTAAGTTGGTAACACTTACTGTAGCAATCATGTGCCAAATGGGATCTTCCTGGTACCAACTTATCCACCATTCAATGCTTCTAGACCTCAAAGTAATTCCAGGAAAACAAACAGTCCTAGAGTTGACTTCAAACAAGGGGACAGCAAGCCTAAATCCATTTCAGCCAACATGAATCCTAAGTCTATTTCTATGGATCTTTACAAAGAAAGAAAGGAGAAAGGCTTATGTTTCAAGTGTGGGGAAAAGTATATACCTGATCATGCCTCAAAGTGTGTATACAAAAATGTCAAACCCAAGCTTTAGAGTGTGTTAGTCTTTTAGGATTTTGAAGCTAAGATGGATGAAGCTAATGCAATTGCACTTAATGTTGAAAATGAAGATATTGAGGAAGAAGTTGGGCAAGATTATTTCTATGATCCAATCGAATCTTTTACTTTTGATCCAGGTGAAAGTGTTCCTTTTGATCTGGGGGTGGGACTTGTCATGAGCCACTTGCTGCCACTAATTGTTCTATTTCCATGGATGCTTGGACAGGATCTAAGAGCCTTAATACACTCCATATGAAGGGTAACATTCATGGAAAGTCAATGTTCATTTTGATAGATAGTGGCACTACCCATAGTTTTGTGAATAAGTCCATCATGGATCAGCTGAATTGACTTCCCACAGATTTACAGCAGCCCATTAGAGTTCAAGTGGCCAATGGTGAAGAGGAAATCAACACATAGATATGCCCATAGGTTTCTTTACAGCTGGCTGAAAATTTTGAAGCAAAAGTAAACCTGATCACTTTTGAAATGGGGCCTATAGACATTGTACTCGGTTGTGATTGGTTGATAATATTAGGCAAGATCACAATGGATTTCTTAGAGCTGCATATGGAGTTTATCTTCAATGGACAGTTTATCCATTTACAGGGAATTCCTAGTAGATCAGATTTTTAGCTTATTACCATTCAACAACTCAAAAGGGAGTACAAGAGGCACTCACAAATATTTGTTTTGCATTTAAATAAAGAGATGCAAGATCAGCCCAATAATTCAGCAAACCATCCAGCCTTGACAGCTCTTCTTGAGGAGTATAGGGATTTGTTTGAGATACCTACTTCCTTGCCTTCCAAGAGAGCAGTAGATCACCCCATTGATTTGGAGCCCAACTCAAAGACAATCAATAAGCCACCTTACAGATTATCAAAGTGTGAATAAGAGGAAGTAGCCAAGCAAATCAAGGAACTTCTTGAGATGGGATTCATTGAACTAAGTTCTTCACCTTATGCATCTCTAGTTCTATTAATAAAAAAGAAAGATTGATCTTTTCAGAATGTGCATTGACTACAGGGATCTTAATAAGATCACAGTGAAAGAATGGATATTCGATACCTAGGATTGATGATTTTCTTGATGGGCTCAAAGGGGCTTGATTCTTTACAAAGATTGATTTGAGGTCAGGGTATCATCTGATTCACATGCGAGAGGGTGATGAAGTCAAGACTTCTTTCAGGACTGATTGAGGGATCTATCATTTCTTAGTGATGCCATTTGGGCTTACAAATGCTCCAGCTACCTTCAACCTGTCTGATGAATAAGATTTTACAACCTTTCCTCTTTCAGTTTGTCTTGGTGTTCCTTGATGACATTTTGATCTACAGTAAGACTTTACAGGATCACTTGGCACATATGAGGAAGGTTTTTGATGTATTGAGACATCACAGGCTTTTTGCTAAGGAGAAGAATTGTTCTTTCATGCAGACTGAAGTGGAATACTTGGGACATATTGTTAGTGAAAAAGGAATACAGGCTGATCCCAAGAAGGTATAATGTATAAAAGATTGGCCAACACCTACTACTACTACTTCTCTTAGAGGATTCCTTGGTTTATCTTCATTTTATCGCTGATTCATCAAGCATTATGCGGCCATTGCAGCTCCTTTGACTGATAGGTTAAAGAAGGAGGCTTTATTTTGGGATGCTCTTGCAGATATCAGCTTCAACCAGTTCAAGGGACTCCTCACCTCTTCTAATATCTTAGTATGCCCCGACTTCTCCAAAGAATTTACTATACAGTGTGATGCTAGTGGCCGTGGCATTGGGGCTATTTTGTTATAGGAGCATAGAGTGATTGCCTTTGAGAGCCGTAAGCTTACAGATAAAGAAATGGCCATGAATGTTTATGACCAGGAGATGTTGGCTATCTTACATGCAATTAAGAAATGGCACCATTACTTGTATGGCAGCCGATTCAGAGTACACAGTGACCACAGGGTTCTTGAGTATTTTCTTACTCAGTCCAATCTTACTCTTAAGCCGCGTCGGTGGGTTGCTACACCACAGAATTATGATTTTGACATCACTCATACGAGGGGCAAAGACAATATAGTGGCTGATTCTCTTTCTCGTATGTGGGCTTGCAAAGTTTTAGCTATGACAGAATTGCATAATGATTGGATTGAAGAATTACAAGAGGCTTATCTTTTGGATGAAGAATCCAGCCATATTTTTCAGAAATTACTGCAAGGTCTTATGGAAAAAAACTCGCATTATCAGTTCAAAAATGGCCTTATTTGGTTGAAAGGCAAGATTGTTATTCCTTCTACCTCTTCCTTTACACGGAAAATTATGGAGGAACTACATTCTTCACCTTTAGCTGGACATTTAGGAGTTTTCAAGACCTATGATATGATCAGAAAAATTTTCCATTGAAAAGGACTGTGGAAAGATGTCAAGAACTTTGTCATGAAGTGTATGCCTTGTTAGCAAAATAAGGATAGCACCCATAAGCCAGGAGGTTTGTTACAACCATTACCTATTCCTACAGGTAAATGGACTCATATTACTATGGATTTCATTACTGGCTTGCCTACTACCAAGAAGGGATGGAATAGTATATATGTGGTGGTAGATAGACTCACCAAGGCAGCCCATTTTATTCCAACCAAGATTTAGTTTACTGCCTCTCAAGTGGCCAGTCAGTTTATGAAGTAAATTTTTAGACTACATGGATTATCGCAGGTGATTGTTCATGATAGAGACTCAAAGTTTATGAGTAACTTTTGGCAAGCGGTATTGAGACTCAAAGTTTATGAGTAACTTTTGGCAGGCGGTATTTACACCTATGGGCACTAAATTGGCTCCATCTACGGCCTATCATTCACAAATTGATGGACAGATAGAAAGAGTCAATAAATGGTTGGAGACTTATCTTCGCCATTTCTTCCACCACGACAAAAAGGCCTCATAGATGCACATTTAGACGTGATTTTTGAATATAGAGAAATTCTTACGGGTGCCTCTATCCGCCTGTCTATTTGTGCGTCTACCATTTCATGTCTATAATCGCATGTATCAATGAATTTAGACTCACAAATAGACGCACAATAGATGCACATATACACGCGCATATAGACACGTCGGTAGACGCGCTTTTACAATCATTGATAGACGCAAACGGAAAACAAAAAATGTCCTTTAAAAAAATATATATTTAATTTCTTTTTTTAATTTGAATTATGAAGCACGTGTAGTCTGCATTATAGAGGTGCGAATAAACACGAATTATCTACAATTTAGACGCGCTGATAGACGCGCAAAACAGAACTGGAAAAAAAAAACCAGAGAGCATGTGGTTGCACATGCTCTCTGGTTTTTTTTCCCCCCTCCCATACATCAGATTGTGTATTTGGGAAAAAGACAATGTATCTTACGGGCACGAGAATTGAAAATAAAAGTCCATGTATTCATTATATATCAAAGCATTTACAAGGGAAGTTTAAGTGCTTGCGACCTAAAGCGTGGCCGCAAGCAGTAGGCTCAAAGAGATATCATACATATACAAGAAAAGAAGGCCTCATGAGGAGGTATGGTGCTTCTCTACGAATCTGAAGAGGAAACATCCTCGCTAGTACCACAATGGCTACTAGCGTCGCTATCCCCCTCCTCGCTATGCTTCACATCCGGGTTCGCCTACACACATAAAAGATCAGGGTTGCTTACATAGACAAGGTGGAGAAAAAGTTATAATTAGTTATACTTTTAATAGGAAAGTAAGAAAAACATACCTCCTCTGGCTGTCGAATCCTCATGGCCCGGTTGTATTGGTCCTCAGTGATGAGACCCTCCTCATAAAAGTGAAGCCATGTCGCTGCACGATTATGGCCTCAATGGTAACCTACCTCTCTAGGAGTAGGTGTCCTACCAACGATGGTAGTCTGCAAAACATTTAGAGATATACAAACAATTATGAGTCACAATATATTAGACTAAAATATATAAAGAATTGAAAGAAACATAAATTAAAAAAAACTAGAAATCAAAATATACTTACAAACTCTGCCTCCCATGACTCTCTGCCGCCCGATCTGTAATGCGACGATCCCATTGTTTCCATTTGGATCCGTCGCACCTCTGTGTGCTGGCGACTCTTCACTTTCTCAACTGATTTCTTCTTGGCTTTCTTCCACTCTATGCGATGGCACATAGGTGGTTGGCTATAGGCTCCACGCCCCTCCTCCACCCTCCGCAGTGAGTCCGTGGCCTCTGTCATGAGGTGGGATCTTTTGTTGTGAAGCATATCCCTCACTTTTGTACATCCCCAATCATCCGAGAATCGCTGACCCTCAGGATTTGGGTACCTCCTATGGACTGCCCTCAACACCTCTTGCCACAAGCCGCTTTTCTGATTTTTGAAGGCAATGAAACAATCTTTATACGTCGCATGCACGACACTCCTCATGTACGCCATTACATCCCTTCCCTCATCATCATGAAAGATGCCACCAGCATCTGTAACTCTATAGTACTGGCGTACAACCTCCTCTACGTGTTCTACTGGTGAGGATGATCGCTCGCCACCTCCTAGGCAACCCCCACACAAGCCTCGTCCTCCCCCTCAACTCTCCCTCCTCCCTCTCTGTCGACTACCCTCTGCCTCGTTGGACGCATGAGCTTCTGCAAATGCGCGTGCTTCTGCAGATGCTTGTGCTTTAGCCGATGCACGTGGAGCACGTGGAGTACCTGCAAATGGAGTACCTGCATATAGAGTACCTACATATGGAGTACCTGTATGTGGAGTACTTGCATATGGAGTACTTGTATGTGGAGTACCTGCATGTGGAGTCTGGGAAGGAGTGTCAGGCAAAGATGCCAGAGGCGTCCCAGACATGACACTAAACACCTCGTCCGCTGTGGGAGAGCGGCTAAGGTGTCTGGTCATCTCTCCCATGAAGTCTTCCCTACTAGGAAAACCTTCCAAAAATGCACTGACCTCCCTGCCAAAGGAGGCCAATGTATCATTCATGCGATCCATATCTTGGTCATTGCTAGATGAACCATGATACGACATCTACAAAAAAAACACAGGAAAAAGACAAATTTATTTGCATACAAAAAATCATATATTACCTACATTTTCAAAGAGCTTTCTTTAGACATTGAGCATAACACTTAAGTGCTAATGCTTCTCTTAAACAAGAAAACTGATAAACAGAAACATGGGATTGGTCACATTCATCATTGCAAAAATATATTGTTTACTATCAGAACTGGGAGACCTGGTGCGTGTATCCCCGCGTCTAAATTGCAGGTTAGACACGCCCTCAGACGCGCTCCAGAGTGAACCTTCTGTCCAGCGCGTTGTCGTATTGCTGCGCATTCGAGGTGTGTAAACCACCCAAAAGTCGTGTGTGTGATTTGATACTTTGTACATATTTAGTTGTTATGTTTGCTCTTTTATTCTATGCTGAAGACGAAGAAGAACAAGGAGTTTTGGTAGACTGGTAACTCGAGATGCAATCTCATGGGCTACACTTATTTCAAGATATGTCGATTATGGGCTTCGTGAGGATGTTTCTAACAACTACAACTGGATGTTCTATGTGTGAAATGGCAGTAGTATGGGCACAGAACCATGAGCCTGGAGAGCTTATCAAAGCGTATCTTAGCAAGATGTGCGAATGCCTTCCGAATCTGAATGGAGAGAGTGTTGTGGAGTGTGATCAAGTTTCTTCCATACTCACAGTGACCTTTATGATAGGAGGGAACATTTTGATCTTATGCTTGAGTAGTATATCTTGAAAGTTGGAGAGGGTAATGAAATGTAATGTGTTAGTGGGTTTATGGGTCTGGATGTTTCTTCAAGGCCTCTATGGATTCTTGGAGATGTTTTCATGGGCCTTTTTGGGAGGTTTTGAAATGCTTTTGTGCAATGCAGTTGGAGGAATTCTCTCCAGATAATTGCACATTCTCTTGCATCTTGAAAAGTTGCAGCCATCTAAGAGCAAAAGACCAGGGCAAAGAAATGCACGTAGAAGTTGTCTCCTGTACCAACAGAAGCAGAACAAGCATGCTGAGTTTTCCAGAATTGTGTCTAACTTTCTGCAAATGTTGATCTATGAAGATATGTTTACTACGACAAAGACTTGATACCTATGTTGAGAATGCTCAGATGTTCGGGTCGTATGACATTTTTGGTTACAAACAGTCTGTGGGATTACACACATGTGGTAATGAACTTTCTTTGTGGCAAGTGTGGAACCGATGGTGGCATAGCTCGAGATGTTGAATGGCTGCAATTCTTTGACCTTGTTCTGACTGGCAGTGCCAAGCCTGTTTTTTTTTTGCTGATGGCAATTGAGCTCCTTTTTTTTGAAGTAGACATCCGATCTGGAATGCTTAAAAATAGTGATAATGGAAATCCATTGGCACAGTCTGTTTTTTTTTATATACCAGTTCAGGAAGCTTTTCGGGGGGGCTGCTTGATTAGGCGGAAGGCGAATTTAGGAGGCGACTGGTATTTGGGGGGAATGGAATCTGACAGAGGAAGAAAAAAAACTCCTTGGCGGATCACGAATCGGATCTGGGGGGTTCCTCTCTCGGCAATTCCTTTTTGGGGGACTATTGGACAACGATGATTGAAGCGAAAAGTGGAGGCTAATGTGACGGAGAAGATCAAGATGACGGACTGGGGGGGAAAGATTTCATTCTAGTTGGAGATGGAGCCCATCACATCGCAGCCATGATAAACCTGCAATTCTACATCCTCTGACAGGGTGTTTTCTCCCTCGCGCAGAGGTCACAGTGGCAATAGTAGTTTGATCGAAAGAGGAGGCTGTAGAACTTCGCTGGAGTATGGAAGAATTATAAGTTGCAATTAAAGAGCGTGAGGTATCCGACAAGCTATGGAAATACAAGAAGAATGTCATACATGCTCAAGCCTTTCATCCAACTCTACGAAAGCAATCCTTCGATTCTTCAGGATCCTTCTCTGCGCTTCTTCCGGAACTACCTCGAGAAGCTTGATGCAAAAGTACTACCAGCTGCTTACTCCAAATCGAGTTCTGCTCTGCACAACGATTTAAAGCTCACAGGTTGCTAAATCACAGCAATAAGGATGGATTCAGCTCTCCTTTGGAGTTCAGTACCGCCGCTTGTGCCAATCTTTCCTTTGTTGATGGTGTTGCTTCAAAGGGCATACACAATATAGCTTCCCTCTCCCTCAGAATTTTCTTGCCCGAGTATGCTCTTCCACAGGAATATGGACACACAGGCTTATTTGGAAACCTGCCCAAGGTTTTCAAGACTGTGAACTAAATATAATGCAGGGATTCAGCACAAGAGCTCACCTGAATGCACGTCATAGTAGCTATGGTGGTGCAGCTCAGGATATGGATGCACTGAGTGGCACGTAAAGAATAGGGCTTACTTCAACTCTTCAGTTTTTGCTTCATGCCAGGCTAATAGGCTTTTTGAGATTCATTATCTGAACAGATTGAAAGCTCACAATGTTTCCACCATGTGGTACATAATAAACAATTTTTTTTAAATCACTGACGGGGATCAGATTGCAATATTGTCCTAACAACTGCAACTGTGAGCATGTATAGTAACCGTAGTTGCATCATTGAAGCTCATCTAGAATTCCAAAACTTTACTAGTGCGAGATGCCATCTCATGGAATGCTATGATTTCTGCTTACACATAGTGTGGTAAGGACGGGATGCCTTTGTTTGTATGTTATGATGCTGCAAGAAGGAGTTTTACCCAACAAAGCCACCTTCAAACATGGAATATGCAGAGAGTACTACAGAGAGTTTAAGTTATGTGTAGGATTCTTTCCTTGTTATGCATCCAGAGACTACGGTTTCTATGAGAGATGAGTAGATAGCTGAGATCACTCAGCAAGAGACAGAGTTTGCTATTGTATGTTAGCATATTGAGACATAGGCTATGATTTTATGGTTTCCAAAGTTATTGAGGCTGATATCTATCAGCGAAAGAGTTGAGGACTGATATATATTGGTCAAGAGTTTCAGAGATTGTCCAAATATTTAGCTGATTGAATAGTGGATTCTGCAGATTTTTCTGGCACAATATTAGTGCTTTTGCTGCTCACAAATCCTCTCATCTTGCTTATTTGTATGATTGATCTTCTATCCTGAAATTAATCAAGGTCCTTTGTGGTCGCGACTTTGCTTTCAAAAACCCTTCGACATCTTTGGTGAACACGACGTGAAAGCGTCGCAGAAAATTTCAGGATGGGAGATACTTCAGCCTCTATTTCACCTTCGTCTACAATTCCAGCTGCCTCTACTTCAGCTCCATCAATGACTGCTGCGTCAAGTACTTCAACGGAGGATCTAAAGCAGATTTTGCAGAATATGTCCATGTATATGCAGCTCCAAAATCAGCAAACACAATTGTATATGCAGCAGCAACAACAATTACATCAACAGCAGTTGTCTCAGCAAAGGCAACTCTATTCGGAGCAAGAGAATGCAAACAGCGCGACTAAGGCTATTGAAGCAGTTGAGAATGAGAAGAAGCTATTTGATGGGCATAATGTTTCAGCATATTTAAAGACATATGAGATCAAGATGGGGTTTTTTGGAGTTCCTGCTGGACTTATGAGTAAGTACTTCCTTCGTCTTGTCACACCTGCTTTGAGGACAAAAGTGAATGATCTTTTTATTCAAAATACACATTGGCAAGATTTTAAGAAGGCCTTGAAAGAAGAATACTTCCTTGAGGACTTTGGTATGGCTACTCGGCGGTCATTCCGAGAGTGGGTCTACATGCCAAACAAAGGTCTCGCTGCTTCGGAGTTGATTCGAGAATTCGAAGAGAGGTATAGTCAGCTTGATGACATTGAACAAAGAGCATTGGATGTTGAAAAAGTTGAGCTTTTCTTGCAAGCTGCAAATCCTGCTCTTCAAGAAGAATTGGGTGAGCTTCTTGAAGATCGCACGAAGCCTATGGGTCTTAAAACTGATTGGCAGGATGCTCAGGATGCAGTCTCGACTTTGACCAAGAGAAGGATATGGAAGACTCGCCTACAGAATGGTTCCATGACACCTACACCATCATCAGCTCCTATGCCTGCTTCTATCCTTGTTATTTCTTCTCCTCCTCAGTCAGTTTCTTGGCCTATGCCAGTGCCTACTGTTTCCACTCCACCTATTCCTCCTATTCCACGACCGATGCCTACACCTTCTGCTCCAAAACCATCCGCTCCATCTACCTCTCTTGATGACATAATCAAAGGCATCACAGATTTGACACTGGAGTCAGTCAAAGCGGAGTTGGTGGGAAAGTTGAAGGAGCAGTTTGCTTCGACTGCACCTACTGCTTCTTCTAGCGCTCCTACTACACCTAGGAGTGCTCCTAGTGTACCTAGGAGAGATCGGAGATGTATTTGGTGTGATAGTACGGAGCATCAACATTGCAGGGATTGTGACTCTTTTCAGGATGCAAGGAGGAAGAATGTGGTATATTGGGGACAAGATGGTAAGATTTGGTTGACTGAGACAGGAGCTCCACTTGCTACCAACTTTGGTAAAGGTGGAATGAAGAAGTTAGTGGATGACATGGCTGCGCATACTTCATATGTGACAGCTAGAGGTGATGCTTCTGCATATGGAGTCCAGATTGAGAAGGGATCAGAGACTCAGTCAGCGCTATGGACTTATGCTATGGAGACTGCAAACAAGGGGAAAATTCAGCAAACTGTTTTGACTAGTGCAGGCTCTAGCATCAGATCAGAGACAGGATGGGACTCGCCTGTTGACAGGTACTCTATTTATGCTTATTTGGCTAAGTCTCATGGTGCAGATGTATTTGTTGAGGAGAAGCGTAAGAGGAATGAAGAAAATCCAAGTGCAGCTAAGAAGACTAGAGGGCGTGAGTTTGTTACTCCACCTACTACAGGACCGTCTTCAAGACCAGGGCCAGATCGACAGATGGAGGATGCTCAAAAGAGAGAAAAGAGGCAAGAGCCTAGAGAGAGAAAGCAGCCAGGATTCAGATTGATGTTCGATATTGAGACATCTACAGATATGAAGAAAATCTTTAATGATAAGATACTTGGCAGTGAGGTGACTTTCACTATTTTTGAGATTTTGGGCATCTCGAAAAGAGAGTTTCAGGATCAGTTTCAGGAGGTTTTGAAGAGGAAAAGGAATGCATTGTCTACCACTGATACACAGGGAGTTTTGATTGGAGAGTTGGATGAGGATGAGAATGAGGTTATGGTTGATAATGCTTCTGTTTTTCCGCAGGTAGAGAAGAGGGTTCAGCCTATGCATTATGCTGAAATTGATGAGCCTATCATGATACTGCGTAGTCACTTTTCATGGAGCCATTGGGCTAGGGCAACTACAGAGACGATGGTAAAGATTGGAGAGAAACAGGTGCCTTATGTTGCATTGGTGGATCATGGTTCAGAGATTAATCTCATAGTTCGTGGAGTTTATGAGAGTAACAGATGGCCTATGGATGTAGAGCATGGGTGGCATATGAGAGCCGCCAATAACACTGCAGGTGATTTATATGCTGCTTGTCCTAGTGTTAGGGTTTCTATTGGTGATGTAGAGGAGTATTTTCATTTCTTTGTGCAGGATTCATGCTCTTATCCCATAATTCTTGGTCAGCCATTCATTACAGAGATGCGCATGGAAACAAAGGTCATGGATGATGGATCTGCTTATGCACGGATTCGCAGTAAAGATGGTATGAGAGCAGTTCAGTTTATGACTGTATGTGTGAACCATGTTAGAAACAGGGATACTCTTAGAGATGCACCCTTGCCCACTGTGAGGGATTCGGGTTTTCATTAGGTACCACCATTTCACGAGACGACGGTGGTACAGAGGAGAGGAGATTGGAGTTCTCGCCTCCTGGCAGCAGTGTTTTCTCCTCCGGTTTTGTTGGGATTTCAGCAAACAGTTCGATGAGTTATCAGAAGACTTCTAGGTTTCCTAGAGCTGCCAGGCAGTATATATGCAGGAAGGAGAAAAATTTTAAAAATGCAGGAATTTTGGAGGATGATGAGCACATAGATGGGATGTATGACAGTGTGATTTGTGCAGATACGATGACAGAGATGGGAGATATGCTGAAAATTGATATGCTGAATTGTCACGGTAATGTATTAGTGCAGTCCCTGGACATGTTTCATGAAATTGCAGATTTTATGTCACAGATTGAGTCAAAGGCTGAGGTAACTCAGCAAAGAGTGTTGAGTGCTGAAGAAATTCAGCAAACAGATTTTTCAGCTGGTTATGATCAGCTTTCAGAGAGACAGAGGGCTGAAAACTTTCAGCCAACAGAGTTTATTGCTGAAATATTTCAGCATTCAGAATTTGGGGCTGTTCCTATGCAGTCCATAGAGCAGAGGGCTGAGAATATTCAGCCATTGGAGTGCAGAATTGCTGATTTACAGCAAGGTTTATGTAATGCAGAAGAGCATAATGAAGCCAGGGTTGACACGAAATACAAAACTGTGGATAAGAAGGTGAAGCCGGTTGCTGTACCGCTTCCACCTGATAGTGATCAGCAAATAGAGAGGGCTGCTAAACAGCAAATTTTGAGGAATCCAGAGCACATTGGTCATAAATTTTCAGCAGAGACTCTTGCTGAATTGAAAATTGGAAATGGTGATTTCTTGTTACCCATAGAGAAGCAATGCTTTTAGGACATGCTTGAGCGTCATGGAAGGGGATTTGCTTTTTTCCCGCATGAGATTGGATGTGTGAATCTTGATATTTTTGCTCCTATGGTCATTTTTACTATTCCTCATATCCCATGGAATCTCCGACCTATTCCAGTGCCTAAAGCACACTTGCCAAAGCTGATTGATTTATTGAATGAGAAAATCAGGATGGGAATTCTTGAGCCTTCATCTGCACCATACTCAAACAGGTGGTTTACAGTTCCAAAGAAGAATGGTACTCTCCGATTTATTCAAGACATGCAGCCAGTGAACAGAGTTACTATCAGGAATGTTGATATAGGTCCAGTTGTGGATGAGTTTGTAGAGGCATTTGCTGGACGTGCCATCTATTCTTTGGGTGATTTGTATTCAGGATATGATCAGTTTCAGCTGGCTTTGGAAAGCAGGGACATAACCACCATGAGAACTCCTATTGGGCTTGTCAGGATGTGTACCTTGCCTCAAGGTGCCACTAATTCTGTTGCGCATATGATGAATGCTATGCATAAGGTCCTTCGTGATTACATACCTCAGCTTACTATGCCTTTCTTGGATGATGTGCCCATTAAGGGGCGTGCAGAAGAAGAGAAGAATGAGAGTCTAAATGAGCAGGGATGCAGATACTTTGTGGCTGATCATATTTCAGCATGTGAGAAGATTTTGGCCAGGTTCGAAGAAGTGAACTTGACACTTTCAGGGCAAAAATCTGTTTTTGGAGTGAATGAGGTTGTCATTGTTGGGCATATGTGTGGATATTATGGCAGGAAACCCTCACCTGATAAGGTGAATGCTATAGGCAAGATTGCAGAGTATTGTTCTACTACTTCAGAGGTACGGAGATTCATTGGTGCTTGTGTGTTTTATATGATTTGGATACCTCATTTTGCACACATAGCAGATTGTTTGTATCAGCTACTTCGAAAGGGGCAGAAATTTTATTGGGATGAGAGTCACACTAGAGCCATGCGGAAATTGAAGAAGTTATTGCAGAATGCTCCTACTCTCAGGAAAGCGGATTATAATTGTGATAGGCCTATTGTATTGACAGTTGACACTAGTCCAATTGGCATAGGTTGGGCTGTGGGTCAAGATGATGCAGATGGAAATAGGTATGCTATTCGATTTGGGGCGAAAGTCCTAAACGAGAGACAGAGGAGATATCCGCAAATCAAGAGGGAGTTATTGGGGATTGTCACGGCTCTCAAATGTGACAAGGAGTACTTTATTGGAGCTTCAGTTGTGGTAGAGACAGATTGCTTGCCATTGATTGGTATGATTACGAGTTGCTCTACTCCGGATATAGCTATGCTGAGATGGATTGCATACATTAAGTCATTAAATCCGAAATTTAAACACATAGCAGGGAAGGATAATCTAGTGGCAGATATGTTGTCTAGAGTCAGATATGATGAAGAGGAGACTCTACTTGCAGAAGAGGATGATGAGAAATTTCAGCCACTATGGTTGATCATGTTTGTCATGTCTATGATATTGTGGCTTTCACAGAAGAACTCTATGTTGGAGATTGGTTGCAGATTGGCAGGTACCTTAGTACACTAAACAAAAGAGATGAATGGATGGATGAAGAGTTGAAGAAGATTAGAAGGAAAGCCTATGGTTATTTTCTCAAGGACGGATTTCTTTGGAAGCATTCGAAGAAAAGAGGCGGATTACCTTTGCGGGTTGTCTGCGATAGAGAGACACAGTTACAGGTGATGAGGGAGTTTCATGAGAGTCCTTGGGCTGGTCATAGAGGAGTATGGGCTACTTATGAGAAAATCAAGGAGAAATATTGGTGGAAAGGCATGTATAGAGATGTTTCTCACTTTGTTGAGACTTGCAGAGACTGCCAGATGTATTCAGTAGTGCGTCATCGAGATGAGCTTCATCCGACCTATCCGCTATGCATTCATTATAAGTGGGTAATTGATTTGGTTACCATGCCTATGGGTCTATGGCAGATGAGGTACATTGTTTTGGCTAGAGAGGATCTTACCAATCATGTTGAGGGTAGATCTTTGAGAACGAAGACCACTAGTGCAGTGTGTAAGTTCTTATTGGAGGAAATTTTCTGTAGGTATGGTTGTGTGGGTAAGATCACTGCGGATTGTGGTGAATTGGATGCAGATGAAGCTAGGGAGTTTTTCTCTCAGCTAGGAATCAAATTGGCTCTAACTACAGCATATAATCCAGAGGGAAATGGGAAGAGTGAAAGAGGGCATCCGCCGATAGTGAAAGCATTAGCCAAAGCATGCAGAGGACGGATTGGAGAATGGCCAAGACTTCTATCATTTGCTTTGTGGGCTGATCGTACAACTCATAGTGTTACCAAAGGATATATGCGTGCAGAGTTGATGTATGGTCAGAAACCTATTATGCCGATTGAGACTTGTGCTTTGACTTGGTCAGTTTTACCTTGGCAGGAGGATTTGACGAGAAAAGAGCTCTTAGCTCTTCAGATTCGACAGTTGGAGAGGAGACCAGAGGATATTCAGCTAGCTATTGACAGGTTGAAAGTTGCTAGACTAAGGAATAAGGACAGGTTTGACAGCAGGCATCGCTTGTGGCCTAGAGTAATAAAAGAGGGAGATTGGGTATTGGTCTTTGATAGTAGCTTTGAAAATCAGCATACTGCACTTTGGAAGATGGTGAAAAGATGGTTTGGACCGTACATAGTCAGACATGTCTTTGATAATGCAACATATGAGCTGACAGAATTGGATGGGACAGTGGTTAGAGTGCCTATTGCTGGAAAAAGAATCAAGATTTTCAAGAAAAGAGATGATGAGGATTATGCATTGGAAGAATTTTCAAGAGAAGAGCAACGAGAATAAACTCCAATGGAAGAAACAGATGATATGACAGATAATCTTGTTGATCTACCGGAAATGCATAACGAAGAGATTGATCTGTTTGTGGATCTTGATGACAACGATCATGGGTAGTTGGCCCATCCGGAGGATGCGCAGGATTAGAGGGGGTGGATGTCGTATTGCTGCGCATTCGAGGTGTGTAAACCACCCAAAAGTCGTGTGTGTGATTTGATACTTTGTACATATTTAGTTATTATGTTTGCTCTTTTATTCTATGCTGAAGACGAAGAAGAACAAGGAGTTTTGGTAGATTGGTAACTCGAGATGCAATCTCATGGGCTACACTTATTTCAAGATATGTCGATTATGGGCTTCGTGAGGATGTTTCTGACATCTACAACTGGATGTTCTATGTGTGAAATGGTAGTAGTATGGGCACAGAACCAATTGATCATGATGAGTCTGGAGAGCTTATCAAAGCGTATCTTAGCAAGATGTGCGAATGCCTTCCGAATCTGAATGGAGAGAGTGTTGTGGAGTGTGATCAAGTTTCTTCCATGCTCACAGTGACCTTTATGATAGGAGGGAACATTTTGATCTCACGCTTGAGTAGTATATCTTGAAAGTTGGAGAGGGTAATGAAATGTAATGTGTTAGTGGGTTTATGGGTCTGGATGTTTCTTCAAGGCCTCTATGGATTCTTGGAGATGTTTTCATGGGCCTTTTTGGGAGGCTTTGAAATGCTTTTGTGCAATGCAATTGGAGGAATTCTCTCCAGATAATTGCACATTCTCTTGCATCTTGAAAAGTTGCAGCCATCTAAGAGCAAAAGACCAGGGCAAAGAAATGCACGTAGAAGTTGTCTCTTGTACCAACAGAAGCAGAACAAGCATGCTGAGTTTTCTAGAATTGTGTCTAACTTTCTGCAAATGTTGATCTGTGAAGATATGTTTACTACGACAAAGACTTGATACCTATGTTGAGAATGCTCAGATGTTCGGGTCGTATGACATTTTTGGTTACAAACAGTCTGTGGGATTACACGCATGTGGTAATGAACTTTCTTTGTGGCAAGTGTGGAACCGATGGTGGCATAGCTCGAGATGTTGAATGACTGCAATTCTTTGACCTTGTTCTGACTGGTAATGCCAAGCCTTTTTTTGCTGATGGCAATCGAGCTCCTTTTTTTTGAAGTAGACATCCGATCTGGAATGCTTAAAAATAGTGATAATGGAAATCCGTTGGCACAGTCTGTTTTTTTTATATACCAGTTCAGGAAGCTTTTCGGGGGGGCTGCTTGATTAGGTGGAAGGCGAATTTAGGAGGCGACTGCTATTTGGGGGGAATGGAATCTGACAGAGGAAGAAAAAAAAACTCCTTGGCGGATCACGAATCGGATCTGGGGGGTTCCTCTCTCGGCAATTCCTTTTTGGGGGACTATTGGACAACGATGATTGAAGCGGAAAGTGGAGGCTAATGTGACGGAGAAGATCAAGACGACGGACTGGGGGGGAAAGATTTCATTCTAGTTGGAGATGGAGCCCATCACATCGCAGCCATGATAAACCTGCAATTCTACATCCTCTGACAGGGTGTTTTCTCCCTCGCGCAGAGGTCACAGTGGCAATAGTAGTTTGATCGAAAGAGGAGGCTGTAGAACTTCGCTGGAGTATGGAAGAATTATAAGTTGCAATTAAAGAGCGTGAGGTATCCGACAAGCTATGGAAATACAAGAAGAATGTCATACATGCTCAAGCCTTTCATCCAACTCTACGAAAGCAATCCTTCGATTCTTCAAGATCCTTCTCTGCGCTTCTTCCGGAACTACCTCGAGAAGCTTGATGCAAAAGTACTACCAGCTGCTTACTCCAAATCGAGTTCTGCTCTGCACAATGATTTAAAGCTCACATGTTGCTAAATCACAGCAATAAGGATGGATTCAGCTCTCCTTTGGAGTTCAGTACCGCCGCTTGTGCCAATCCTTCCTTTGTTGATGGTGTTGCTTCAAAGGGCATACACAATATAGCTTCCCTCTCCCTCAGAATTTTCTTGCCCGAGTATGCTCTTCCACAGGAATATGGACACACAGGCTTATTTGGACACCTGCCCAAGGTTTTCAAGACTGTGAACTAAATATAATGCAGGGATTCAGCACAAGAGCTCACCTGAATGCACGTCATAGCAGCTATGGTGGTGCAGCTCAGGATATGGATGCACTGAGTGGCACGTAAAGAATAGGGCTTACTTCAACTCTTCAGTTTTTGCTTCATGCCAGGGTAATAGGCTTTTTGAGATTCATTATCTGAACAGATTGAAAGCTCACAATGTTTCCACCATGTGGTACATAATAAACAATTTTTTTAAAATCACTGATGGGGATCAGATTGCAATATTGTCCTAACAACTGCAACTGTGAGCATGTATAGTAACCGTAGTTGCATCATTGAAGCTCATCTAGAATTCCAAAACTTTACTAGTGCGAGATGCCATCTCATGGAATGCTATGATTTCTGCTTACACATAGTGTGGTAAGGACGGGATGCCTTTGTTTGTATGTTATGATGCTGCAAGAAGGAGTTTTACCCAACAAAGCCACCTTCAAACATGGAATATGCAGAGAGTACTACAGAGAGTTTAAGTTATGTGCAGGATTCTTTCCTTGTTATGCATCCAGAGACTACAGTATCTATGAGAGATGAGTAGATAGCTGAGATCACTCAGCAAGAGACAGAGTTTGCTATTGTATGTTAGCATATTGAGACATAGGCTGCGATTTTATGGTTTCCAAAGTTATTGAGGCTGATATCTATCAGCGAAAGAGTTGAGGACTGATATATATTGGTCAAGAGTTTCAGAGATTGTCGAAATATTTAGCTGATTGAATAGTGGATTCTGCAGATTTTTCTGGCACAATATTAGTGCTTTTGTTGCTCACAAATCCTCTCATCTTGCTTATTTGTATGATTGATCTTCTATCCTGAAATTAATCAAGGTCCTTTGTGGTCGCGACTTTGCTTTCAAAAACCCTTCGACAACGTCTATCTGTGCATCTAAGATGTAGCACAGACGCACTGTCAAACGCGAATCCCAGGTCAATGTGCATGTATAAACGCGTTTAGACTGCAGGTCAACAGCGCGTCTATCATCGCGTGTACACTGCAGAGCACACGCGCTCTAAGATGCGCCCTCAGACGCTCTATGAGGAAACATTTTTCGCATCTATGTCTACGTCTACACTGAGATATAGACACGCTATCAGACGCGCCCGGTCGGCCGATTTTAGGCCGATGACCGCCATTGATGATTTACAAAATGCAATACATAATGGAATCACAAATCCTAAATAAACAGACATAGCAAAGAGAGGAAGAGAGAAACAAAGAGAGAGAGAGAGAGAGAGAGAGAGAGAGAGAGAGAGAGAGAGAGAGAGAGAGAGAGAGAGAGATAGAGAGAGAGACTCACCTTGGTTGTTTGGTGTGGCGGGTGGTGGCGCTTCTTCCTTCTCCTTCTTCCTCTCCTTGGTAAGTTACCCTCCCTTGATGCTTGCTTGCTGCTTCTTCTTGTTCTCTCTTTCTTCCTCTCCTTGTCTTCCCTTTTTCCCTTCTTGTGTGTTTGAAATGAAAGAAGAGGTGAGTGATGAGGAGGTAAGGCATGAAGAGACTAGGTGAGGCATGAAGAGACTGCATGTCGGCTAAACTCAAGCTTCAGAACCGCAAAAAACGTAGGAAAGGAAAGGCACAGTTTGAAAAGAAATGATTTAAGTATGGTTTGAATTTTGACGTGTGCGTTTATTTTCGTGTGTATATGTGCGTCTATTGTTCAGATAGACACGAGTATAGACGCGAATATAGACGCGTAGTTAAACGCGGATATAGATGCGCATTTGGGATTTATCATAATTTTTTGTTTTTAAGATAAGTTTTGATAGTGAATTCTTATCATAAGTTTTAATGTATTTATGATGATTTTTGTGTATTTAAAATTAAGATCTTATGTAAACATATGAATGACAAATATTTTGATGTTGTCATGAATTAGGTTTAATCATGTCGACATCGTCATCACCTAGTGCGGTGCAAGCTGGTGAGTCAATGAGCACATCCTCAAGTGAGGATGAAACATTGCATCTTCATAATCGAGATGCATGGCTACGACGAAAAATTAAATGCATGTGTGATCGTTGTCGAGGATGTATTTTTCGAGCACGTCGAATTGCAATGTCACACCTCAGCTTGTATGGAGAATGGGACCGAAATCACCGGTATTCATTGTTTTTTTTTACCACTAAGATTGCATGTCTATGTTACGGGAATTATATATCAATGTACATGAAACTCCCTTTTGTGGTTGAGCAGGATGCGGTGCCACATCCTCAGATGCTCCCTCCCGAGCGTCGAGAGGCTGCAAAACGTCGACGCAAGGAGGCAGAGTCTTCAAGAAGAGTAGAGACTGACGACCATGATAGTAGCCCTCATGAAATGCCCCATCAAGTCGTAGAGGATGAGATTTTGGACAACATGGTACACCATCTATTTTCGCAACCAATTTAGGGAGAAGGTCACTCTACGAAGCCAGATGATCCACTATATGTAGCATCATCTACTCCATTGTATGAAGGTTGTACGTACTTCGTTCTTCATGCGTCCCTCGAGATACTTAACTTGCAAACAATTTATGGATGGAGTAATGTCAGTTTGGATGCGTTATTGAAGTAGGTATCAATTCAGTTTGGCTTATATATGAATCATAATATTAATTGTTAATTCTATTTTGAAATCAGACAGAAATATATATTGGTAGTTTTTTAACTCACTTTTAAAAATATATGTAGGTCATTATCACAAATGCTTCCAAAAGGAAACAAATTGCCAACTAAGAGAGAGCAAGCAAGACATTACTTGACATCTCTGGGAGGCCTCGATTATGTCAAGATCCATGCATGTGTCAATGATTGTGTCTTATTTCGTGGGATTCATGAGTTCGCACGAGAGTGTCCTGTTTGTGGCGAATCAAGATACGAAGTGGAGATGAAGTCAATGGATGTGCCTCGTAAGGTTTTGCGACATTTTTCGATTGTTCCACGTATAAAACTTATGTTCAAGTGTAAGTCTATTGGGAAGCTCATGTCATGGCATGCTAGTCATCGTTCAAGTGATGGAAAATGGAGGATCCCTGCAGACACACCCGCATGGCAACATATAGATAATTTGTGGTCCGTTTTCAAAGAAGAGCCAAGAAATTTGAGATTTGGTTTAGGTATGGATGGAATCAATCCATTTGGCATCAAAAGCCCATCATATAGTGTATAGCCAGTGGTATTGGTGAACTGTAATATTCCTCCATCCATGGCAATTAAAAAGGGACATGCATGACTTTCCAGGATACAGAGAGTGTTCAGGTACATGTATATAACTCTATATTTGAAATTCAAGACTTGAATCAATTGCATTTTATTAATTCACTTGTTTTTTCAGGTTTAACCACGTCAGGATATCATGCATGTCCTATTTGCGGTCCCTCTCTAGTTTCCTCTAGGCCGGCACGTTTAAAGAAGGTTATCTACGACAATCATTATCGATTTCTTCCTATTGACCATCCCAAATATGTTCTCCCTACTAATGGAATGACTCCACAATCTCTAACCATTCGAGATTGGAAGGAGAGATGGATTAATGCCGACAGCCACCCTCCACTCGGCATGAGTCGGTAAGAAGTGCATTTCTCTCGATTGACTTTAAAGTATTTAGCATGATGAATTGTTTACATAATATATTGTTTGTTTGTTAGGTTCTCTATATTTTTTTGTCTTCCGTACTGGACTGAACTCAAGATCAATCACTTGTTGGACCCCATGCACATATTCAAAAATATTGTATCTACATTATGGGATCACTTGATAGGGGCTCATGATTCAGTTAATGTAAGGGAGGATTTATGTAACATTGGTCGCATGAGACGAGTCTGGCCACGCATTGGGAAAGATTGAGCTACCCCATGCACCTTGGATGTTGTCAAAGAACGAGGAAAAAATAGTGAAGGAACAAATATATAGCTTTCGAACACCCACAGGATGTATGAGATGTCTCAAGGGAGCCTTCATAAAGAAAAAGAAAAGAGGTGTGTGGAGCAACTATCTGGTTTGAAGTCCCACGATTGGCACAAAATGATTCAAGTAAGGGTATCTCTAACCATGAATATAGTAATTAGTGGAGTAACTATGTGTAAACTTTGGGGTATGATGACTTTTTCCTCAACTAATCATTTGATCTATGAATATTGTTTACATTCAGTTCGTACTTCCTACTAGCATATCCCATTGTGCCTCCAAAGATGTACATGATATCATTTACAAGATGGGAGAGCTTGTGAGATGTGTATACATTGTATTTTTTCATTATATATCTTTGAATTTCTACACAAAAATAAACAATTCTCAAATACATCTTGACAGATACGTGAGCTCGAAGAAAATTGATCCAAACACATTGCAAGATGCTCGAGTATTATCTGTTGAGGTGGCTTGTTTGGTGGAGGAAATTTTTCCTCGATCCATTTTGACTACTCAATTACATTTACTCGTACATTTGATTGATGAGATCGCACTTTGTGGGGCAGTTCATGTAAGGTGGATATTTTTTCTTGAGTGCTTCATGAAAACCTTGAAAAATTTTGTGAGGCAAAAAGCACGGCCTGAGGGAAGCATGGCTGAGGGTTGGTTAGTGCAATCATCCCTTGCTATATCTCTGAATATCTCGCTGAAGTGGATCCCTCTCAACCACGACTATGGAAAGATGATGAAGACTTGAGGATGACCTCTATAGTACCTCAAGGAAAAGGAATGAGTAAAGTGCTAACAAAAGAAGAACTTCGTAAGTTAAATAGTTTTTGTGTGCTCAATAGTGATGTAATGAGCAAATGGGTGACACTATATAATGAAGCAAGGGCAAGAAGAAAAAGCGAAAGACAAGAATTTCGCACTAGATATGGACGTAATGTCTCATTTCCAGATCATCTAAATGTGCTCCCACGTCATATTGATATAGATTGGTTACATGAGGAAATGGAGAGAATGGAAAAAGAGGAGGAAATTAATATATCTCAAGAAGAGTAGGAATACGCACGAGGTTGCTTATCAAAGGTGAGACATACTATCAATTAATTTTTCTCTATAAGTTTTATTTTAAATAAAAAATTGACATGTTTGATCTTTTATATTTTACTACTAGTGCACATTATTCAATGCACTTTGGTGTGAGGGTAAACATCTTCGAACTCAATGTATAGATGAAAAGAGAAATACCCAAGATTGTGGTGTCCTTGCTCACTTTGAGGCTGCCAATGGTACCATGGAAGGTTATTGTGGCTTGATCCAAGATATTCTGAAGCTTGACTTCATACGATTCTTTATATATGTACTAGATGTGAAGTGATTTAAAGAAGTGGTAACAAATGGTGAGCATTGCACAATCAGACGTCATCCAAGTGGTTTTGTAATCATTGACTCTACAAAATTTCACCAAAACAAGAATGACACATTAGTACTACCTCAACAATGCGAGCAGGTATATATGCAAAGGCTAAATTTTTTATATGTATACATGTGATACATATACACAATATAATAAGTACTTAAGTTTTTTGCTTTTGTTTTTCAAATACAGGTTGTGTATCATCCAATGGTAAACAATAACCGATGGTGGTATGTCATCCCTATATCTAATCGTTCAAAACCAATATATGGTAATATTACTGACATGGAGATAGTAGATGACAATCCAACAATTAATGATGATGTGCATGATGACACCATAATGGATGATATGCGTGATATATTACAAGATGAACCTCACGAGGATGTTCAAGGAAATGCAGAAGAAGACAATAATGTGATTGTCGATGATATTGATGAAGTTATTGAGCAATATAGCAACACATCTGATAGTGGGATAGACTTATTTGTTTCGTTACCTCTTGGTAACATAGACCTAAAAGTAGATAGTTTAGCAAGGACTGATCTCATTGAAGATGAGATGGATCATTCACTGTAACATACTTAATTTTCTTATTGATTCAATGTGTATTCCCAATTCTATGCTTTTTATTATGTGCACACGTGCATACTCAAGAATCAATAGTCAATTTTAAAGCTAAATTGAATTTTCCATAATAAAAAAGAAGTATCTTTTATCATCTTCAAGTACGTAGAGAAATTACGAGATACATATTACAATGCTTGCTACTAATTGTAAGGTTTCTATTGCTTGCTGCTAATTACTTATGTCAGGCTTGTCAACTAGAGGAACTGCCATTCATTAGAGAGAAATGAAAAAGTAATTATTAACTCTATTTTTTTAATTCAATGATTCAATGTGTATTCTTAATTCTATGGTTTTTATCATGCGCACATGTGCATGCTCAAGAATCAATTTCAGGTGGTTAAATAATTATTAACTTTGGTTTTTTAATTATGTGAATTGCTAATTTTAGGTGGTTAAATAATTGTGCGTCTGCTGGCGTGTCTATATTAGCGTCTATTTGCGCGGATATATAGACACAAAATTTGCGTCTATTTACAAGCACGTTTACACGCACTTATAGACGCTCTGGTAGACGCGCCCGACTTTGCATGTCTAACATGCGCGTCTATGCCTCGTTTCTGTTGTAGTGTTCTATGAAGTCCAAACCTCATGGGATTCTTGGTTACACTTGGCTGAGTTTGCTTATAGCAATTCTACCCATGCTAGTATTGGAGTTTCACCCTTTCAGACTTTGTATGGTTACAAGGTGCTCTTACCCACAATCATCTTTAATGAAAGGACCAATCCTCATGGGAAGAAAGAGTTAGAAAGAATGCAAACCCTTCTTCAGCAATGGAAGATGAATCTTAGGAAAGCTCAAGACCAAATGAAAATGTATGCTGATGAGAAGAGGCGGCCTTTAGAGTTCCAAGAAGGAGAGTTGGTCTTATTGAAGGTGCCCAAGTCCAGGTACTCTACATTAAAAGATAGATCTAGTAATAAGCTTGCCCATAGGTTTTATGGCCCTTACCGGATCCTTAAGAAAATTGGAGACTTGGCGTACAAATTAGAGCTTTCCTCTTCCAAAAAGATTCACAATGTCTTCCATGTTAGTCAGCTCAAGCCTTTTTATGGTGATCCAATGGATATAGTTGATGAGCTGCCACCTATTGATAAAGAAGGTCTTATTCAGTACATCCTAGAGACTATTATAGTTCAGTGTGAGAAGAAGCTTTGATCTTGTTCTATCGTGGAATATCTGATCAAATGGAGAGGTTTACCACCTGAGGAAGCTTCTTGGAGGCCTAATTCTATATTGGATGAGTTTCCTTTCTTAAGGGATACATCAGTGGTGGCTGAAGCCTATTGATTATGGAGCTAGTGATGATGCAGACAGGATCAAGACAGCATGTTATTTTAGAACAGTTTTTATTGTGCCTAATTTTTAGAATTAAGCTATCTACATGGGCTTAAAGTACTCTTCAAGATCTCCGTTTTGATATATGGTACACTATCCGAGGGGTTTTTGTCGAAAGGTCGAATCCTCCGGAGATCACAAGTAGAAGGAAGTAGGGATATGAGATGAAAGAGAAGATAGAGAATACCCAAGTGGTAAACACTACAAAGAAAAATCACAATGAATTGAATCAATATGTATTGAAAGAACCTGGAATCTTTGCACTACTCAGAAGCAATCTCCAGGCATTAGATATCCTGGAGCTTCTTCATAGAACAAAATGTGCATAAAAATTATAGCTCCTTCTCTACTGCTCGGAACCCAAATTTGATGGCTCCGTTGGCTCCAAAAGGGGGGTAAAACTCCAGGACATCTGATCACGGATCTCGCAGATCACTTCTTCTTCTTCTTTCAGTTCAATTTGCAGTTTTCAACCTGTTTTTAACAATTGCGACGCGCGCGATTTTGTCAATCTGTCCCTCTTGTGAAAATCCCATAATTGGCTGAAAAAGCAACTAGCTTTTTTCATGCCATCCTAATCTAGAAGCTTTTTCTAACTTTTTTAGATTTTTACAATAAATAATATAAAAAATAGGCTAAAATTATCCAAAAATCTGGTATTTTTGGATAATCCATGCAACTCACATTAGTACTAATGGCTCAGATCACATTGACTCTCTAGATCAATAAAGAAGTCAGATGATGATGCATTCCATACTTTTTCACACTGTGTCCTCATAACATCACGACATCCACCCCCTCTGAACCTTCACATCCTCTGGTATGTGCCAAAGTCCTAGTTGTCACCGGATTCTGAGTCCTCATCCTTTGTAACCGTATCCTTTACTTCTTCATCTTCCATATCTTCCTAGCTAGCCCCTGTATTAGGACCATTATTTTCTTCCAATTCTGGCAACTCATAGGTAGTAGATTCCTACCTTTTAAATAATTTGATTCTTTTTCCTACTATCGAAAGTTTGATGACTGTCCCATCCAGCTCATTTAATGCATAAGTAGCATTATCAAACACCCGTCTTACCATGTCATAGGGTCCAAACCATCTTTTGGAAACTTTACACATGGCACTATGCTGGTTTTTTAAACTGCTATCGTAAAACAATACCCAATCCCCTTCTTGTATGGTTCTTGGTCTCAATCTATGTCTTTTTTCAAACCGTTTCTTGTTCTGTATCCTTGTTGCCCTTAACTTTGCAGTTGCTGCCTCTATGTCTTCTGACTTTCCTTCCAACTGTCTAATGTGTAAGGCCAACAACTCCTCTCCATTCAACTCCTCCTCCCAAGGTAACACACTCATTGTGATTTCCATCTCTTCTATCGGCATGATAGGTTTTTGACCATACATCAATTCTGCAGGCATATATCCTGTAACAGCACTATGAGTTGTTCTGTCGGCCCACAAAGCATAAGGGAGCAATTGTGGCCACTCTTTTACCTTCTCTCCATATGCTTTTGCCAATGCCTTCACAATAGGTGGGTGACCTCTTTCACTTTTTCCATTTACTTCAGGGTTATAGGCTGAAGTTAAAGCAAGCTTTATCCCCAACCGTGCAAGGAAATCATGAGCTTCATTTGCATCCAACTCATCCCTATCTGTTATAATTTTTCCCACACAGCCATATCGACAAAACATCTCTTCTAAGAGAAAAGTACACGCAGCATTTGTTGTCTTAGTATGTAAAGCTTTCCCTTCCACTTGATTAGTCAAGTCTTCACGAGCAAGCACAAGATACCTCATCTACCAAAGACCTGTAGGCATTGTGACCAAATCCACCACCAACTTAAAATGAAGAGACAATGGATATGTGGGTTGCAATCCATCCCGATGTCTCACAGATGAATACATTTGACTGTTGTACATGTTTCCACAAAGTGAGCAACATCCTTATACATACCTTGCCACCAATATCTTTCTTTGATCTTTGTAAAAGTACCCCAAAAACCTCTATGACGAGCCCACAAACTTTCATAAAAGTCTTGCATTACTTTTAATTGTGAAGCTCTGTCACCCAAAACTCGCAATGGCATACCCTGTTTCTTTTTAGCATGTTTCCATAAGTATCCATCTTTTAAAAAAAACCCATACACTTTCTTCTTGATTTTCTTAAACTCCTGATCTAACCATTCATCTCTCTTTGTTAATGTACTGAGGTATTGACCAATTCTGAGCCACTCTCCTGTATATTTGTCTTCCAGAAACACTTCTACACAAGATACAAAACATCTAAAGTGTCTTCTCTTTGTTGTCCAAGCTTCTGTTAATGTTGTAGCAACACCTTGCATTGCTAAATTCACTCTTGCAACATCATTTTCAACCATAAGAAAGTCATCTTTTTCCTCCTCATCTATCATCCCATCTTCATTCTCATAACATGCTCGAGATAACGTGTCTGCCACCACTGGGTTATCTATTCCTGCAATATGCTGAAATTCAGGGTTCAAAGATTTGATGTATGCAATCCATCGGAGCATAGCAATGTCCAGAGTAGCACAACTAGTAATCATACCCAATACCGGCAAACAATCGGTCTCAATGACTACATGAGCACCCATAAAATACTCCTTATCACATTTAAGGGCTGTCACAATTCCCCATAATTCTCTTTTAACCTGTGGATATCTTCTGTGTCGTTCAGTCAATACTTTAGCACCAAAAGCAAATTGCATATCTTTGTTCTTCCTCATCATCTTGCCCAATTGCCCATCCAATCCCCATTGGGCTTGTATAAAAAATAATAATGATAGGCTTTCCATGTGAATAGTTAGCCTTTCTAAATGTAGGAGCAGATTTTAAGAGTTGCTTCAATTTCTTCATTGCTTTTTGATGCTTCCTTTCCCAATGAAATTTCTGATCTTTCCTTAGAAGCTGATAAAGAGCATCGGCTGCATGTGCAAAGTGAGGAATCCATATCAAATAGAACACACATGCACCCAAGAATCTACCACCTCTAATACATTCGTGCATACATCTTGCATTCTATCAATCCCATCTATTTTTGCTGGTGATGGCCTTCGCCCATAAGGCCCACACATATGCCCAACAATCAAAACCTCTTCATTCATCTCTTCATTCTTTTTATCCATTGAGCATCCATCTCTTCATTCTTTTTATCCACTGCACACCATTTGATTGGAACATCATCCAAGAAGGGCATAGTCAATTGTGGTATAAAATTCGTGAGTACCCTATTCATAGCATTTGTCATGTGTGCCACTGAGTTTGTTGCACATTGTGGGAGAATACACATCTGTACTAACCCCATAGGAGTCTTCATGGTTGTGATATCCCTACTTTCAATTGCAAGCTGAAACTGATCATAACCCAATTAAAGGTCACCCAAAGAATAGATTGCTCTGCCTGCAAAAGCCTTTGCAAATTCATCAACCACAGGACCTGCACCCACATTTCTTATGGTCACTTTATTGACCGGTTGCATGTCTTGAATAAATCTCAAAGCCCCATTCTTTTTGGGCACAGTAAGCCAACGATTTGAGTACGGGGCTGAAGAAGGCTCCAAGATCTTCATGCAAATCTTTTCATTTAGCAAATCCATCAAATTTGGCAAGTAAGCTTTAGGCACTGGAATAGGCCTCAAGTTCCATGGTACATGTGGCACACTAAATATGACCATATGAGAGATAACATTTGGATCCACACAACCTATTTCCCTTGGCTGAAATGCAAATTCCTTCCCATGTCTAGCCAATATCCACATAAAATAGTCTCTCTCAGCAGGAAAAAGAAACCCTTCTGTACCAACTTTCAATTCCTGTAATGTTTCAGATGTAAACTGATGAGAACTATATCTTTAGGATCCTGTAAGCTAGGCTGCCTTGACACTTTTTCATACATACCCTCACTCTCTGCTGGAAGTGGCAAAGCAATTGGTTTCACATTTTTGTCAATTGTCTTATAATTTGTCTCCACAAGTGCTTCAGCCCATTGTAATCCTTCCTGCTGAGCAAACAATGCTATAACATCATACATATCCAAAGAATATAGTGACAACACTCTATTTCCAGCCTCATTTTCTGCATGTATAGTTGCTGAAATTTCAGCCATAGTGTCAGTAATATTCAGCCCATAAAAGATGCTTGAAAGGCCATTATTTTCAACTAACAACCCTAATGCTCTCAATTTCTTAGTAGCCCGTTTCATAGATATGCGTTCAGCCCTACACATAGCTTCCATAGGCTTAAACCAACATGAACTGTTTGTTGTAAACTGAGAATTACCAATATTAAATACATTATTCATTTCATCAAGAGGCTATTACACCCACTAAAGAGCACTACTGTAGCCCTGCATTACAATAGTGCTTAATGAAAATCAAGGTCTTTGAATTCCCTTGCATTTGGAACCAAAGGAGACTCTTGAAGCGTATTCTCATTTCTAGGATGATTAATAGAAACATTAAGAAATTGGATTGCTTTTCTCCAATCCTTGCTTCCGACTCTTGCATAAGCAAAACCATCATCAAGCACCTTTGTTTCCATATGCAGACCTGTAATATAGGGCTGTCCTAAAATCACTACATATGAGGAATTATCTTGCACAAAGAAGTGTTGCTCTTCCTGTACATCACCAATCGTCACTTTTACATTAGGACATGCAGGAAAGAGCTCCACTGAAGAATTATTTGCAACCCTCATTCGCCAACCATGATCAGTGTCTACAGGCCATGCACCATTTTCATACAATCCCTGCTCAATGACATTTATCTCAGACTCATGGTCAAGTAAAGCAACACAAGGAGTTTCACGTTCCCCTATTTTCACTACCATTTCAATGGTATCTCTAGCCCAATGATTTCTTGTGTAATGACTTTCAGGAATAAATCCCAGAGTCCCTTCTCCATATTGTTGCATTTGCCTTACTCCACCATGCATATTGCTACAAGACAATGCATTTTCAGCCACTTTCTTCTCTTTTCCACATGCTGTCCATTGATTAGTAGCATCCTGCATAGAAAATCTTGTACTTCATGCTCATATTCAGCCTAAATACCGAGCAAACCAGTTTGCTCGTTAAATTGCAGCAATGCACTAGTGGTATCACCAAGAAATTGACGTTTCCTTTTAATTATGTCAATGATCTCATCATGAAATTCTCGCTTGGCATTGCCAAGCACCTCTCCCAAGGTAAATTCCACCTGACTGTTTAAGATCAGTTCTTCAAGAATCTTCTTAAGATATGTGGCTATCTCAATGTCAAATTGCAACTTATATCTTGGCTGCTTGCCCTTCTTTTTGCCCTCTTGTTTCTTATCATGTTTTTGCTCCTGATTAACCTCTTCCATAACATGCCAGGGAGGTGGCTGATTTGCAGTTTTAGGTTGATCCACACTTCTGCTTGTCATTCTTTTAGATGTCCCTGCAATATCTTAATCTCTTTTTCATTTTTCTTCCACAAGTACATCCGTGTTTTGTACCTTTGCTAAATATTCATACACTGAATATGCATCTACCGGTGATTCCCAACCAGTAATGCCACGAATGTCTTGCCCTGCATGCGACATTTCACTATCAGTGACCTTTCTCTTTTCAGTTGCATGTAAAGCATGTGTCCATATTTCAGCCTTTTGACCAACTATCACTTGGCCATGCATTCTATCCAACTGTAGACCAAAAATAGAAGCATGTACTGCCGCATAAGCATTTCAGACAGCCAATTAGTCTTCCAACAACTTCTGCATACCTCCCTTTCCAAAATTCAAAGAAAGAGGCAATCACTTTTCTTGTGCATGGATCTTTCCATCTTTCCAAAAGATAAGCTTTCATGCCAAGGCCTTGTAAAGATAGTGGGAGAGAAGGAAGGAGTCTCACTTGTAGCTTTCTCACTTACACAATGGGGGAATACACACAAAGGTGGAGGCTGAAAATAGTTTTCCTCTTCTCTATTGTGTAAGCCAAAAGAACTCAAGTACAAAAGAAATAGAAGAACCATATATGTGGGTCTCAAACCAAACTCAACTAACTAAGGTGGCATACTAACTGAGCCACGAACTAGAGTACTTAAGGACAGCTATCATCCAGCTATTATTCATGGGTGGTGTACCAACCTCATCTGCAGCTAACAAGTCGGTGATATAAATGCACAACGATCACCCTGGCATATCACGAGTGGAGCTCGATATCTCAACACTCCCCCTCGAGCTCAATCTCAATTCTTGCACACCAAGCAAGTCTCTGAACATGCGCAGCTTCTCTGTGCCCAATACCTTCGTGAATATGTCAGCTACCCGATCCTCTGTGCTGACATAAACTAGATCAATAAGACCTAGTAAAACCCTCTCCCGCACATAGTGATAATGCACCTCAATGTGCTTTGTTCTAGCATGATAGACTGGGTTATTTGCCAAGTGTATATTGCTCATGTTGTCACAATAAATGATAAGTGGCCCATCTGTAGGCTGATGCATATCATAAAGTAGCTTATGCAACCAAGCTACCTCACATGCAGCCATTGCTGCACCCCTGTACTCAGTCTCTGTGCTCAACAAGGCAACTGTAGGCTGTTTCTTGCTGCTCCAAGTGACTGTAGCACTCCCAAAAGAGAACACATATCCACTGGTAGATCGTCTATTAGAAATACTACCAGCCCAATCAGCATCATTGTATCGATGCAACTGTATCTGAACCCTAGTCTCATAAAATAGTCCATACTGCAATGTGGACTTCACATACCTGAGTATGCATCTAGCCGCATCCAAATGCGGTTTCCTTGGAGCCTGCATAAACCGACTTACCAATCCAATAGCATAGCTCAAATCTGGCCTGGTAATAGTCATATAAATCAAACTTCCTACTATGCGTTTGTACATAGTAGGGTCTTCGAGAAGTTTACCTATATCTGCGCTCAACTTCACATTCTGCTCCAAAGGAACTAAAATAGGCTTACAGCCTGTCATCCCATATTTGGACAACATGTCCAATCCATATTGCCTCTGCAAGAGCCGTATCCCACTTGGTGATCTAATCACCTCAATGCCCAAGAAATAACGCAGCTCTCCCAAATCCTTCATCTCAAACTTCTGCTTCAGTAGCATTTTCACATGAAGGATATCTTCATTACTATCACCTGTGATAATCAAATCATCAACATAAATGACAAGCAGCATAATACCTTTCTCTGTTTTTCTCACATAAAGTGAGAAATCTACCTTGGAAATCTGAAAGCCAATAGTGACAAGATACTGTCCTATCTTGTCAGACCATGCTCTAGGTGCTTGCTTCAAGCCATACAAGGCTTTTCTCAACCTGCAAACAAACTCAGGATGAACAGCATGCACATAACTTGGTGGTTGCTCCATATAGACCTCTTCTTGCAAATCACCATGCAAGAAGGCATTCTTTACATCCATCTGATGTAAAGACCATCCCTTTGATGCAGCCATAGCAATGGCTGCTCTTACGGTTGCCATCCTTGCAACCAAACTAAATGTTTCTTCATAATCAATGCCATATGTTTGTGCATACCCCTTGACTACTAATCTTGCCTTGTATTTGTTCATAGAACCATCTGCATTGTGCTTCACCTTATAAACCCACTTATAACCAATCGCATTCTTATCTTTAGGCAAAGGTACCAATTCCCATGTAGCATTTGCTTCCAAGGCATCCATTTCTTCATCCATGGCTTTCTCCCATTTTTCTTTTCCCATGGCTTGCTCAAAAGAAGTGGGTTCTGGTTCCTATATCACTTTGACTATATAGGCATAGTGAATGGCTGTAAATCCATCATATTTCAGCCTATCCACAGGATACCTAACTCTGGTAGACCTACACAAAGTAGGCTCACTTCTAGGTGCTCTCAAAACATCCCTGGTCTTCCTTACTCCAGGTGTAACAACAGAAGGAATACCCAACTCATCATCAATGCTCTATTCTGAGCCAATGGATTCACCATCCACTTAAGAGTGGCATGCATTCACATCAAACATGGGCTGATCTACCTTCTCTTTTCCTTTTCATGATACCTGCATACCACTATTTGCATTGCTTTGAGGAGATTCTCCTGATCTCAATCTGCCTGTCCATGGCAAAAAATGTGAACCACTGCTAGAGGACACTCCATGTCCACTAATATCTTGTGACTGTTGCTGTGAATTCTTTGCAGCATTACCATTTTGTGCATCTACATTATCAATCACATTTAATGGCTTATACCAGCTACTCATCTCATCAAAAACAACATCTTTGCTCACTGTAAACTTACGAGTAGAAGGCTAAATTGGGTCATATGGCTAAAGACTGCTATAAAAAGCAGAATGACATCATGAATGGAAAATTGCACTTCTCAGCTTTTGGATCCAACTTGGATCTCAACTCATCTGGCACATGAACATAGGCAATGCAACCAAAAATTTTGAAATGAGAAATATCTGGTTTCCTACCAGTATACCTCTCCTCTGGAGTCATGCCATGTATTGCTGCAGTGGAAGTCCTATTCATTATGTAGACTGCTGTAGCAACTGCTTCAGCCCAGTAAAAATCTAACAGGTCTTTTTCATTAAGCATGGAACGAGATACCTCTCCAATATGCCTGTTTTTTCTTTCTGCAATTCCATTTTGCTGTGGGGTATGACTACATGAATATTGTTGCTTTATGCCATGCTCCTGTAAGAACCTTGCAAACTCATTTGAGAGGTACTCTTCCTCTCCATTTGATCTTAGGCATTTTATTTGCAGGCCTGTTTCTTTTTCAACCATAGCTTTAAGAGTTTTGAAATGCCCAAAAACTTCACTCTGTAGTCTGATCCTCTAGCAAATCATCAAGCTTCTCTTGAAGCTCAGGATCAACTACTTGTGGAAATAATTCAATTTTCTGACCTGCAAGAGCTTGTTGTTCTGCAAGATCCAACTGCTCAAATCAACTTTCAAATTCTCTTAACAATTCCGTAGCCACAAGACCCTTATTGGGTTGTAAAACCCACTCTTGAAAAGTCTTGCGCGTAATCAAACTGGTGTCCTCAATGTAAAATTCTTCACTGAGTGTCTTCTTGAAGGCTACCTAGTCTGCATCCTGCAAGTATAAATCAGTAAACCGTGCTTTCAGTTCATGAACAGTAACATGTACAAAATACCAGCTCCATGCAGATTGAGCCACCCCGAAGAATTCCATCTTCTGAGCATAGGTATATACTTATGCAGATACATTCCTGCCATTGAATAACTTCACCTCACACTCAACTGCTTGCAAAGCATTCATCACAACACTTTCTGTTTGAGCTGAAGCTTGCATCACCTGTTGTTAATGTTGTATCTGCATAAGCATATTCATATTTTGCACCAACTATTGCAAAACATAACTGGAGAATGTATTTGAAGATTCTCCCATCTTATCTTTCCTTCTTCTGATGACCTTTCGCATCGAGTACACCAATGTCGGAGGGGTTTTTGTCAAAACGTCAAATCCTTCGGGGATTAGAAGTAGAAGGAAGTAGAGATAGGAGATGGAAGAGAAGATAGAGAATATCCAAGTGGTAAACACTACAAAGACAAATCACAATGAATTGAATCAATATGTATTGAAAGAATCTGGAATCTTTGCACTACTCAGAAGCAATCTCCAATAGGCATTAGATCTCCTAGAGCTTCTTCATAGAACAAAACATGCATAAAAATTACAGCTCCTTCTCTGTTACTTGGAACCCAAATCTGATGGCTCCGTTGGCTTCAAAAGGGGGGTAAAACCCTATAACACCTCACAGATCTCCGAGACCACTCCTTCTTTCAATTCAATCTGCAGTTTTCAACCTGTTTTCAGCGATTACGACGTGCGTGATTTCGTCAATCTATCCATCTTGTGAAAATCCCATAATTGGTTAAAAAAGCAACTAGATTTTTTCATGCCATCCTAATCTAGAAGCTTTTTCTAAAATTTTCAAAATTTTACAATAAATAATATCAAAAATAGGCTAAAATTATCCAAAAATCTAGTATTTTCAGATAATCCATGCAACTCACACTAGTACTAATGGCTCAGATCACATTGACTCTCTAGATCAATAAAGAAGTCGGATGATGATGCATTCCATACTTTTTCACACTGTGTCCTCATAACATCACGACAACGCCTCATTTGGACACTTCTACTAGAAGTTATGGTAGATTTGGTCCAGCAGGGTCTGATTACATAGAAGATGTCTACTTCATTTTGAGATTATCTGTTGAAGATTTTATGGCTCCATATACTTTCGAAGTATTCCAAATCATGTATATAACTGAGGCCTACTCTTGTTCTTCAATTTTAGTCCATATGGTTAGTCATACTTCAATCATTTTTCCATTTGTAAAGCTGTAAAAACAGAGTAGTACTTTGTTCTATCCATCCTTTTCTAGTCTTTTAGGTTTGTTTTTTAGGACAAAAACTTTTGGGAAGGGATGGATTGTAAGAGGCTGGGAATAAGGACTTAGTGTAAATAATATTGATATTATGCCATGTCACACTAACATTGGTATAAAAGGACAGGACACGTAACTTTTCATATCTTTTTGACACATTAATACAATTATTGTCCTTTTCTCCCATCTTGCTCACATCTTCCACGGCTTCTCTCTGTTTCTTGTATTTCTCTCTCCAAATCTAGTCTTTCTCTCTCCTCATCACTCTTCTTCTCTCTCTTCATGCAGTCTTTTTCTCTC
This sequence comes from Lygodium microphyllum, assembly GCF_053477565.2. Taxonomy (NCBI): domain Eukaryota; kingdom Viridiplantae; phylum Streptophyta; class Polypodiopsida; order Schizaeales; family Lygodiaceae; genus Lygodium; species Lygodium microphyllum. The sequence goes on from NC_141137.1 coordinate 28,504,521, forward strand.
TTCTACAGTCTTCTCTCTCCTCTTTCTCTCTCCCTAGTTCACTCTCTGAGAGAATCTACAAAGGAATCCACTATCAAGGAACTAGCTAACAAGTCATGATCTCAAAGATATACAACATATTCAAGGCTGCACGACGGTTAGTAGTTTGATTGACCAGAAGATGCACGTATTTGATGCACTCATTGAAAAGGAAGCTAACTATAACATCTTGACGCATGATCATTGGACTCTCATTGGTGAACCTCAAGTGCAACCTACCAACACTAAGCTCAATCCATTTGGAGCACGGTCCTACTCAGTGCAAGGAAAATGCAAAATAATAGTTTCCATCGAGACTGAAAGCCTACATGTTATCTTCTATGTGATTCCTAACACTAAGACCATCGGTAAGGAATTGTTGCTGGGACGTGCATTCAAGAAACAAGCACACGGCAAGGTAGACTATGACTCGTAGCACATTCACCTTGACATTGGCAATGTTAGGATAGTAATGGCTTTCAGCAAGGGCAGCTCAACTCCATCATAGCCTACCAAGCTAGCGATAGAGCAACCCACTATGGAGCCTAAGAAGGGAGATCGCGACTCATCATAATCTGCCACATGTGAATCCTAGCAAACCAAAAAAATCAAAGCCAAGCTCCAAGAACCATAGATCAGTTAGATGCCTAAGCACAAAGGCCCACCTCTTAGAAGTAGGAACACATGACCTTGCAACGGAAAACAATCACACTCAACAGCTATAAGGCCACTAAATAGGCGATGCAGGCAAAGACGAATGGTCAAGTAGTGATGGGTTTCAAAAATTGTATAGGAAGCGCAACGCTACTACGAGGGTAACACTTGAAGGGAATAACAAAGAAGCCATTTCCTAGCACCCTCGGAAGGTGTGAGGAGGCATCTATCCAACACCATTTTCAATTTCAAAAACAAAGCCCTCCATCCGCCATTATCCAAGAAGAAACCATCCAACTTTATCCTTAATTTCAAAGGATAGATCCCCCTACCATCCAGCATTAGCAAAGGACCATGCCCAACACCATATTCAATTTCAAAGGCTGATCCACCCAACACCATCCCCTACAAGGGCTTGTATCTCGCTCATATACAAACTCAAAGAAGCCAAGCTACACCCATCTCACCTTCCAACTACTACCCATAAGTGCCATGGGACTGGCACTATGCTAGGAGGGGAGTAATGTTAGCCTTAGCACAAGAAGAAAGCAAAAAAAGTGGAAAAGCACAAGTCGGGAGCTAAAAGAGATGGCCCAGGGAAATTAGACACAATGGAAGAAGCAGGAAGGGAAATGACGGAAAGAGCAAGGGCAACCTCAAAAGCTAAGTCAAAAGGAAAAATCACATTTTTAAATGCAAGTCGTCCCTAAAACTTTTTGTAAAAGAGCTCTAGGCTCCCTCTTGTGTAAATTGTAAAGGTAGAAAGGCGATATAAAGAAAGCTAGGAAGAGAGGAGGACAATGGGAAAAAGGGCGCTGGCCATGTATAAAGGGGATAAGAGGATGACCGCCCAAAAGGAATCTAGGGTTTTGTATATAAAGTTGAAAAGTGAATGAGGAGCTCCTTCTTTGACATGTAGCAAAGTGGACTCATCTTCTGTTGTCCTTCTTGCTTACTTGTGTGTGCTTGAGAGAGGGAGTATGAGAGTGTGAGGGAGTGAGTGTGTGAGGGTGAGGGATCAAGGAGAAGCTCTCCACCATCTCCTTTCTTCTTCTCTTCTCTTCTCTTCTCTCATCTCATGCGCGGCTATGGAGGATGGAGCTTGAAGGTGGAGGCTTTAGGTTGCTTGAGCTACATCAGCAATTTTGGAGCTATCGGTGTGCTTCAGGGAGGAGGCAACTCATTTGGGCATCAAGGTAAGCTCACTGCACCCCGATAGGATTAAAGGGATCATGGAGCTATCAATGTGCTCGAGGGAGGAGGAAACTCATTTGGGCATCAAGGTAAGCTCACTGCACCTTGATAGGATCAAAGGTGTGTCAACTAAGTGAGAGATAGCCATAGGTGTTCGCTTGAAACGCTTGAAAGAATAAGCGGTTTGTGGGTCTTGGTGGTTGAGTGAGATCGAGCTCGCCTCTACACAAACAATTGCAATTTATGATAGTAGGTTGTCAATCTGTCCAAGCTTACCAATAATGGCTTTGAAAGCTATCTCCAAGATGATTGGATCCCAAAATTTTAATAGAGGTTCATACAATATAATTTTTGTGGAGAAGGAAGAAGTTGTAAGAGTTATTAGCTTCATGCTTGGATATAATGGATATAGGGCATGTTACTTTGGAGTTCTTGGCTCTTATTTTCTCTCCCATGTAGGAGATGCCAAGAATTTAAAGCTGCTTCTAGGCTACAGGAAACAATAGTTCTTGAAATGTAGAGGTCTCATCGAGTGGGATGAAACAAAAGATTCCTTTAGAGGACCTGATGAATTCCTTGAAACTAAAGACTCTTCTGCAATAAAGTCAGACTAAAATATGCAATAAAGGCATACATATACAAACTTCTTACCATATAGTGAGTGGTGTTGATTAGCCCAAGCTTCTCTCATTTCCTTTTTAAAAAGGTTCAATTGGTTTTTGAAGTCCTTGAGATCATCATCATTCCACTCAGTTTTATCATAATTGAAGTCCTTAAAAAGGTTCAATTGGTTTTTAAAGTCCTTGAGATCATCATCATTCCACTCAGTTTTATCATAATAAAAGAATACTTTGTCTATTGTTTTCCAAACATTGACTTTCTTATTTTGAGCTTGTCCATTATCATCATGATCCTTAATTGCATTATGTAGGCACTTCTAGTGATTATATCTGATAGTTGAGCAACCATTCCTAGAGTTTATCCTACCAAGTCTCCCCTCAAAGTCTAGGAACCTTCTAGCCTTCATTAAATCAATAGATAGCTTTTTAGGGACACAATTGCCATCCTTAGACTTTTGAAGATCTTGCTCAATAACAACATTACCATCATGCAAACCAATTGCAGATAACACTTTTTCAATCTTTGTTATAGTATCTATTATAACTGATAATGGCTTTAGTTTCCATGAAAATCGTACATAAAGATGAACAAGATTTTTAATTATCCTACAAAGCACATGAAGTATAAAAATATGGGCATTCACTAAAGAAATATCTACGATTGGCTTAAATTTTGGATTCTTATTATGCCTAAAGGGAGCTCTATTTCAATTACTTGAGTTCAACTCTATGGCTGGGGACATGCAATATAGGCAAGGAGATCTACAGTTGTCTCCCTTTGATACATTTACATACATTTAAGTGTCTTTAAGTCACTAGCTACGTGCCACTTAATCTTATAGTTCCCAAATACTTCAACAAATAGCTCTTCTCCTACTTGTTGTCTCATAGGTATTGGTGTTCGATGAAAAAACCAATGCAATATATCAAAATTCTCTATATCTACTTCGAATGCTCCTAGTCACTAGATGTTGTGTTTCAATTGAACACTAAATGAAATTGAGTGCTTGCAATGATCTGATCAAAGTGCTCTATTCATCAAGGTAATAGAGATCCTCTTTAGTTTTGTACATTTTAGAATCTCTCTTTCATCAAGTTTAGCCACAAATCTAACCACTCCTTATGCCTCTTCTAGTGATAAGTCATAGAATTTAATCATTAAACATTGTAGGGTGGGCAAGTCAAGGAAAATACTTTTAAATTCATTGAATACAACTTCATTTTTCTTGCCCTTGAAGCTAGCCTTGATATAGAAAGGCTCACCCAAAATCTCCATTCCTTTATTATTTACTCTTTGTCTAATAGTTCTAACCACAGATGGCCCTGGAAGTATGCAATTATGTACTTGTCCTTGCTTTATATTTGACTATAAAAGCTGTAAAAGTTGTATATAAACATCTGGACTAATACCAATATTACCTACTGTCTTCTGTACTAACTCAGTATTATCCAGAGAATGATCCTTTACAAATGACTCCATGCAGTGTCTCTTTGCCTTCTTAAATTTATTCTTCTCCAAAATATCTTTAAACTACTGACACTACAAGATATAGGCCTTATACCGACGTTAAAAGCAATGAAAATGCAAATAAAAAAATTTACCCCTGTCGTTGCAAAAAGTGTCGTTATTGGCGACGCCATAGAACAGTCAGTATTAGCGTCGTTACTAGTGTCGGCATCAACGTTGCAAAATGCGACGCTGATACCGACGGTTTGCGACGAAAGTAACGACGCCAATAACGACACAAGCAATAAATTTGTGATGCTAATAGCGACGCTAACAGTGATTTTTTTTTTTGTGGTAGGGCAGCAAGCTACCCAGCCACATATAGCACTGTGTGCTTTATTTGAGCCATACAAAATAGTTTCTGCACTGTGTACAATGATCGTGCAAACAAAAACAAAGTATATAGAAATCATAACATTGATACATAAAATAAATACATGATCGCATAATGAAAGGGATTGGTACAATCATGACAAGATATCACTAATACATAGAAAATGTCTACATAGATTAGGCGACCAAAAAATAAAAGTGTGTGAGCTCCAGGGATCCAAGGGCGAGCTACATATCCTTGCCATCTGAAAGCTCGTCTCGTCGTAAAGGATCATCGAACGGACTCTGCAAAAAAAAGAAACAACAATACATCAGTCCACCATACAATAATGCATTCTAATTAAACATGGTAACTACGGACAAGAAAGATGATTGACTTACAGGGCCGTCGCGTCTATACAATCAGTCGATCAATGAAGTGAGACCATGCCTCTTTGCATATCGAGCCTTAAGGCCCGTCGGATTGCAATTTGTGATGGAGTGCTGCAAAGAAAACAAAATACTAACTGTTAGAAACATGATTGTTAGAACAAAGGATACTACAAAAAAATAAACAAGCAAAACAAAAGAAAAACTTACAAAGTCCTCCAAATATGTCCTATGGCCGTCACTCCCAAGATGATGGACCACTCCAGCCTCGAGTCGTGCCCTCGCCGCCTCGCGTTGCTGACTCCAACGTCCTGGAGAATCTGTAGCCTACTCCCTCAGTCAGTGCCAGTCATCTATGTCTAACCATTCGGGCTTTGCAGCCCCACTCTTGAGTGCCTTGCGTGTGTCTGATCATCTGTGTGACATATATGCATTCATGCAATCCATCATCTAGCCTGTAGAAAATCTATCTAGTGAGGCTGGAACTGGAAACTCCTCATGTAAGGATGCTACTATGTAGTCCTTGCTCCCCTCCGGTATGTTCTTCCAATGATCTAAGACGTTGTGCTGAAAAACTTGTTGGCACAACTCTCTCATGCGAGCCATCACCCTCCCCTCATCATTCATGATGATGGCTCCTGACCTATCATCGACTAGATATCCATATCCCCCTGGGGTATGCCTATGGGTCCTCTCCCATTTGTGTCCACGCTCCTGGGCATATCCCAAAGACCCCTGTGCATCCCGTGTAGTATCGACTGGGGTAATATCTGTCGGAGTGGCACCCATAGGGGTGCCACCTGCAGACGGCTGAGAAAAAGCCAGAGTAACTGGAGTAGACATCCCCACAGGTGTGAAAAATCTTGGAGGTGACACAACTCCAGCTAAACGACGAGACGGAGACACGACATCCGTGCCTCCACAGTATCCACTTGAGCCATGCTTCCTGGAACCGCCACAAGAGTGAGGAGTGGCACATGTATCCCGTTCCGACTGTGGACTCACTACCTCTGTATCTCTGCAGCATCCCCCTGACCTTGAAGTACTCCCTCCCTCTGGCCCAAGTCTGGAGTGTCGACCTCGTCTGCTCAAAGCTGAAGCATTCGATCGCGCTGAAGTAGATCTAATAGAGCAGCCTAACGATGTCCGAGACAGCTCTTGGTCTACCATGTCTCTGAAACTCACGATCTGGTCTGGAGACATGCGTGTGAAGATATCGTTAACTCCTCATCGCTCATCCCTTGACTCATCCTGAAAATGTCACCTGCATACAGACAAAAAATGATGTTAGAATAATCAATTTAAATCATACAAAGCACAATAAAATAAATCCTTAAAAAAAACATCTCACTTAAAATGCATATCTTATGTTCCCTTATAAGCGATTGGTCAGCGAATTGAGTAAGTGGATGCTCCAAGTATGAAGTATCCTATGGTCCCATGTCAATCTCCTGACACAACTTCGCATACACTGGAAGGTCGATAGACATGTCACTACAAAAGGATGAGTCCACCTCATTCTCAAAGAATTCTTAGACTCCTATATTTCCATCATTGTTAGCCGATGCTGGCTCCAAGCATTTCGCTGGCTTCCACCCCTTGCAATATCGACCCCTCTATTTGCATATTGTCTTCATCTATGCTTGGAACATCACTTTGATCATATACTCTCGCACTTCGGGGAGCTGAAGGTATAACATACCACCATCGAGGTTGTCGAGGGTTTGGATAGAAGATTACCTCTTCACAAACACGCACAAGAGAGTTTAAACTATTGTGACATGTACCATGTCGTAATACAATTAACAAACAAATGAGTCCATACACCTGTTCACAATGGGCCGGCAATACAAAGGTGTCGCACAAATCTGTTCATTTTTTTTCGGAATCTATTTCAAGAAATCCAGATGGACCTCGTTGAATTGTTGCTCCAGCTTCTCCAAGTACCACTTTGAACCACTACACATCGAATAGTATCATGGAGAAGCTACGATAATCCACCGTAACAATACTTTGCAAGTTTCCAAAATACTCCATCTCATCTATAACCATGTTTGGATCCGTTGCTCGTCACCGGCTCTCTTGCTCGAACCTTGCCATGATACCATAGTCCATTGTGGAGTGCATTTTGTCAATATGCTCCATGCAAAAATGCCATCCACGCGACCACCCTGCACTATATATTTTGTATTGTACATTGAAACACTCAAATTAGATGTCGCATATAAAATATAGATACGACAAATCCTAAACACCTCATCAACTTTGGACTACATCCCCTCGAGAAATTTCACTCCTTCATTAAGACCTCTGTCCCTTCTCAAGACGATGCAGTCAAAGCTCCATGCAACCATCGTGTTGACATGAACCATGGCATCTCCTCCATGCCCTTGAGATATCGAAGCGGTCAATGGCGCGTACTACGTCGGAATTCAGATCGCACTTTCTCTCGATCTTGCCTAGTGATCTGGTACTTGGCGAGCCACGTCTCCATAGAGGCATGGTGCAACATACAAAAGCGATTCACCTTCTCCTCCATTGTAGGATCCATTCTTTTTTCTATCCCATTTCCAACCACCACATCTCCAGTCAGTCTATCATCATCCTTTAGCGACCATAGCATTTTGTTTTCTGGATCCACAATTGGTAGCCATTGTAAAATATGCACTAGCGCCTTAGACACCAACAAACCTTTAGCCATGCTACCTTTTGACTGAGCTCGTTGTTGCACAAAGCCTTTCAAGGTTTTCATGAAGTGCTCCAAGAAGAACATCCATTGCATATGGATAGGTCCAACAATCTCCACTTCATCTACAAGATGCACAAGAAGGTGGATTTGTATCGTGAGCATGCTAGTGGGTAGGTATTTCTCAAAGAGACAGATCGTCTCCACTGCTCCTCGCCTCGCGGATTCAATAGAGGACGTCTTAATCTCCTTTTGTGAGATCCATTGCACCAAAGCCGACAACCTGTAAATGGCCCCACGTATTTCTGGAGTAAGACATCTTGCGATCGCGATCGGTAGTACAAACTATCACAATTGAGAAAGCATTATGAATAATGGCTACACTCCAAGTAGCAAAATGTGCACGCCAATTATAATCGATTTGTAGTACAAACCTGACATATATTATGCCAGTCATGGGATTTTAGCCTTGATAATTGGTCTTCTTTAGAAAATGCAGACTTGAGAGAACGCATCATACCCGTCGGAGTATGGATAGACTTGACTACTTGCTTCACAATGCGATCTTCTTTAGTGGATGAAACCCAAGGAGCGCGAGGTAGCTACACGCGACCATCAGCACTCGACTGCAGCCAAAGCGCCTCCATCTTACCTACCTCCTTCAAATCCATTCGTACCCCTATAGTGTCTCTCTTTCCTGTGATGTGGTCTCATAGCAAGCTGCCCATATTCTTGAAAATATGCATGGGATCCAACAAGTGGTTGACCTGTAAGTGGGTCCAATATGGCAACTCGTAGAAAATTGAGAACTGCCACATTTCGTTTGGATGTGACTTCACGTGGACCGTTTTCAGCTCGTACCAGCTTGTGGTGTTCATACCTGTTGGAGGTCATCCAAGAAAACCTTCCCTGAGTTCATGATCCTCTGACAGGAAAGCGGCGTGTCCTTGATATACCATCTTCTTCATGGTTTGTGACCTTTGGGAGTCTAACTATGGCGTGCACAATGGACATGCATGATAACCTGAGGTAACCAGACCTGTTCCAACACCACGACCCAGTGAATACAATCTTGAACAAGATAAAATATAGATATTACCAATGAGAACAAATGCCTATTCACCTGAGCACTCATTGAATCCTGGAAAGTCATGCATCGTCCACATGAGAATGGCTCGAATATTGGCAGACTGCCGACCATCGCGCTTGCTCATATCTTGCACGGTGACCCCCTTCTCCCACAAAATCTTAAGCTCATCGACTAATGGACAAAGATACATGTCCATATTTTTGACTTTGTAGCAGCCGGGGATGAGTAAGCTAAGGATGAGATGTCCTTTCTTCATAGAAAGCCATGGAGGGATATTGTAGTTGACAAAGACTATAGGCCACACACTATAAGAAGTTGACCGCAAACCGAATGGGTTCACACCATCCATTGCAAGACCGAGCTGAAGATTCCTTGGCTCTTGGGCAAAGCCTGGAAAGGTAGAGTGAATGTGGCTCCATGCATATGAGTCCGCTGATATTCGTTGAACTCCATCCGTGGACCTATTCTGCGCATGCCACGTTGTCAAGCTTGCCATGCCCGACATACGAAACATGTGATTTATGTGGAGGATAAGCGAAAAGTGTCTGAGAACTTTTTGAGGGATGGTTTGCCCTTGCAAGTCTTGTCGATACCTGTGAGCACCACACTTTGGACATGTCTCCATAGTCTCGTATTCTCCTCGAAACAGTATGCAATCGTTGATACATGCATGGATGTTGTAGTCCATGCCAAGCTTTTGTAAAACATGTCGTGCATAATCACGAGACTTAGGCATGTTATTTGTAGGTGATAATATATGATATTTCAATAACTTGAAAAAATCATAAACACCTTGAAAAAGCACACTTTTTTTAATAATAGTGTCGAAAAAAAAATCAGCGGTGTATGTACAAGGTACCTGAACAACTCGGTCACACTCGCATCACTCCACCCGTATTTTGCTTGCACACTTAAGAGTGCAAGCAGTGTCTTTAGGTGAAATACTCGGCACCCATCATATAATGGTATGGATGCTTCCTCTCTAAGCAGATAAGAAGTCTCGACATCCATGGGAATCAATGCATCGATCATTGACTCCATCTCAGGCTCCAAGATTGTAGGTAGGTCTGGAAGGTTGCATGTCTTCTCTAGCATTGACGATATAGATTGGCCTTGCAAGTGGTGGATTGGCTCATGCACTCCATCCATCGCACGCCCACAAAATCTTCTAATTGGCTGCAAAGGGTGCACTCCTCCTTGGGACGAGACATCACCTCCGTGGATAGAAAATTTACCAGCCAGACCCAATCTTATTGTATATGGTATTCAATTAGCTTGTGAGTACAATGCATGATTGATATTAACTTTTCTTACCGTTTGCTGAAAATCCGCAATCGCTTGATCAATGATCTCAGATTGAAACTCGCCAAATCGTCGTACGTGTTCTATAGACAATCGACGCTTTCGTCTAATTACCAGCTTGCATTGAGAGCAAGGACATCGGACACGCTGATTAAGATATGCCTCGTGATCTTGAACAACAGGACCCTTATTGTTTTCCATTTTGTCTACGTTATGACAAACAATTTGTTCTTGTTATCATTCTTTTTTTTTCCTAAATTGTTATCCTCTCCTTCCATCTCTCTCTTTTTTTTCTTTCTTAAATTGTTATTCTCTCCTTCCATCTCTCTCTCTCTCTTTCTATGTTACGACTACAACCACGACCACGACTACAATTACGACCACGATCACGACTACGACCACGACCACGACCACGACCACGACCACGACCACGACCACGACCACGACCACGACCACGACCACGACGATGACTATGACCACGGCTACGACTATGACTACGACCACGACCACGACCACGACGACTACGACCACAACCACGACCACGGCTACGACTATGACCACAACCACGATCACGACCATGACCATGACCATGACCATGACCATGACCATGACCACGACCACGACCACCACGACCACGACTACGATTATGACTATGACTACGACTATGACTATGACTACGACTACGACTATGACTATGACCACGACTACGACTACGACTATGACCACGGCCATGACCACAACCACAACCATGACTATGACTACGAGGACCACAACCATGACGCATGACCAAACCATGACTACGACTATGACCACGACTACGACCAGACCACCATGATCATAGTCATGGTCATGGTCATGACTACAACCAGACCACCAGACTATGACTACGACGACCACAACCACGACCCACGACCAGACCACGACTATGACGACCACGACCACGACTAAGACCATGACCATGACTACGACCACGACTACGACCATGACCATGACCACGACCATGACCACCATGACCATGACTACGACTATGAATACGACTACAACCATGACCACGATCACGACCATGACCACGACCACGACCACGAGTACGAGTACGAGCACGAGCACGAGCACGAGCACAAGAATGACTACGAGCACGAGCACGAGCACGAGCACGAGCACGAGCACGAGCACGAGCACGAGCACAAGCACGAGCATGAGCATAAGCACGAGCACGACTACGACGACCACAACGACCACGACTGTGGGTAGGTTGCACTCACTAAGAATAGGATTGGAGATTCACCTCATCCTCTCCATCATCAATAGAATTCTCCTTTACCATTTACAGCTCACCCATCTTCTCTCCACATTATTGCACACTACAATCTCAATGAGGGCATGAGATTTGGATCTCCACAGATACCAAAGCATGATCTCTAGCTCGATGGTTGCATATGTACTACTACTACTCATGGAATAAACCTTAAAATAGTTATTATGCTCAAATATATGCTTGTTAGAGCAGACATTTATTCCTAAGACTATTCTAAGGAAGAAAGAGGGTTAATGATAAAAGAGTGTCCTTCCTTGCAAGTGATTTTATATTATATTTATTAATTAAAATTGATAGTTGAAGATGAGTTTCCTAAGAGATCTTGTGGTGATGCTGATTTAGTTTTGCGAAGCATATGAATGATGCTGTTTTAGTTTTTTGTATTTGTCTTTTTAAGAAGAGATTGATTTCTTTCAAAGAATATTTTTCACTTGCATTCACTTGAAGAAAAGAGACCTTAAAAAAATCAACATCACAAATTAATACAATTAATTATGAACAATGTCATATTTTATATTTTTAAAGTGGAAAAAAATGTACCTTGCTGCTTGGATTCTTTTACTACAACCACCTCCTTCTCATCTGAGATTCTCATTATTTCTAAGAGCCTTTTTTCGATTTCAAAGACCTAAAATAGTTTGCTTTTTCTAACAAGATTTGATGTGTTTCTCCAATGAATGCATCTTATCAGTAAAAGCAAACTCATTGTTATCTAGCTTGTTGATAAGATTTTACTACAAGAGCTAGAGGGCTCTTGTAGTAACTCGTTGTTATGTTTTGATAAAAGATGGTTCTCCAATTTGAGGACATCCTTTTTTGTAACCAAGTTACGTGTATAACCTAGAAACCCATTATATCCATCACCAATGAACCTCAACAACAAAGAGCTATTATAGAAAGGCGCAATGCTATTTTTGTTAGGATCTTTGGGATATACCTACCATCTAACCAAAGATCAAGCTTCTTCTTTCCTTCAAACCTGAGTATATGTTTCGTAGACTCTTGTAATAGTAATGGGTTTTGTTCTCTTCCTTATTGGTTCATACTTACTATCCAACTCAATATGAAAATAATAGAGAGGACTTTTACTAGAGCTACAAAGATCATTTGATAGCTGATCCATAGTTAAGGATGTGATTACCCTGTAAGAAATCTTAGAGAGAGAAAATATTTAGGAAATAAAATTATTTTTAATATTTTTAAAAACTTTTATATTTTTGCAAGTAAATATATCAAAAATTATTAATAAGTTATAGTCATGATATTCTCGTGGTCACATTAAACCTAGAAATCTAGGCCGCCATAAAGGTGGCAAAGATCTTACTTATCCTCATTAAAGTGAGAACTAATGTTCAATTTGATTTTTTTTCGATGTTTGATTAATTTCCTTCATTCTCACTTCTTTCTTTCCCATCCTCAGTAGTTTCTTCTTCGTCTTCCTTCTTGTTTCTAATTCGCATAGTTTTTTAATCCAAACTCCCCTAATGAACTTTTTTTATGCAACGCAATAGATGCATTACTTGAGATGGATAGAAAACTTCTTGTGGATAATTTATAAGGCATATCTAATATTATTAAAGTTTATTTTAACTAAATTTTGATTGCAAATCATAAATAATACACACTTTTCTCATCATTAACTAAAAGTCTCAGACCACTAGATCAATGATTTTCAATTGAAACTCATCGAAGTGTCGCACATGGTCTATACACAAGCAATGCTTTTGTTGAATTGCAAGCTCGTATTGAGTGCTCAAATACGGGACACATCGATTGAGATATGCCTCTTGATCTCAAACATTGTATCCCTCATCATTGTCCACTTTATCTATGTTATGGTGGACAAATATTTCTCTTTCTCCTTCTCTCTCACCCCCTCTCTCTGTCCCTCTTTCTTTCTCTACCCCTCTATGTATTCATGTTTTTTTCTCCTCTCTCTCTCATTCTCCCTCTCTTCTTCCTCTCTTTATTTTTCTCTGTCCCCATCTCTCTCTCCCTTTGTATATTTATTTCTCCCCCACCCTATTTTTTTGTTTCTGACCATCCCCTCCCTCTGTTTATCTCTCTCTTCCCTTCACGTTCTTTGCATCTTTATTTCTTTCTCCCCCCATCTCTCTTTGTTTCTCTATCCTTCCCTCCCTCTCTTTCCCCCGCTTTCTTTATTTCTCTTTATTTTTTATTTTCTATCTTATTTTTATGTTTAGTTTTTATTTTTTATGTCACTATTTATTTTATTTGTCTTTATTTTTATTTCTTTTACTCTCTCCCTCCATTTTTATTTTTCTCTCTCGCCTCCTTTCTTCCCCTCTACATCTTTATTTATCTCCCCCTTATCTCTTTGATTCTACACCCTCTCCATTTTTCACTCACTCACTCACTCTCTTTCTTTGTTTCTCTCTCCCTCTCTATTTTTCTCTCTCCCCCCTGTCCCTCCCTTCACATCGTTATTTCTCTCCCCTCTCCTTGTTTCTCTCCCCTATCCCTCTATATTTTTATTTCTCGCCCCAATCTCTTTGTTTCTATTTCTTTCTCTCCATCCCTCCATCTCTCTTTTTTTCTATCTTTCCCCTCTCCCTACCTCTTTGTTTCTCTACCCTCCCATCCCCTTAAAGGCCCTTGGCTTTTCTCATTCTCTCTCTCTCTCTCCTCTCTCGCTGTCTCTCTCTTTCCCTCTCTCCCTCTATTTCATTTATTTACTCTCTCCTCTTTATTTTTTTCCTCTCTCCCCTCTCTCTTTGTTTCTATTTCTTTCTCTTCCACCTCTTTTTACCTCTTTGTTTCTCTATCCCCATCCTTTTCTCTTAGTTTGTCTTCCCTTTTCTCATTGTCTCTCTTCTCATCTCTTTCTTTGTTTTTGTCTTTCTCTCTCTATATCTCCTTGTTTCTCTCTCTCCTCCTCTCTCTATTTTTCTCCCTCCATCCCTCTCTCTCTTTGTCTCCCTCCCTCCCTCTCTCCTTTTTTTAATTTCCCTCTTACTCTCTTTGTTTCTCTCTCCACCATATACCCCCTCTTTGTTCACTCCCACACACTCTCTTTGTTTTTCTCTCTCCCTCTCTAGTTTTTCTCTCTCTTCCTCCCTCTCCCTTTTCCTTCCCTCTCTTTCTTTCCCTCCCTCTCTATACATTTCTATCTTCCTCACTCTTTGTTTCCCTTCCTTCTTTCTTTCTCTCCCTATATTCCTCTCTCTCCCTCTCTCTCAATGCATCTCTTCACAAACAAAAAGATAAAGAGAAGAGAAGAAAATACAATAACAAAGGGAGGAGAAACAATACAGCTATCTCAAGGGCTCGAATAAGAAACCCTTAGCTTTTGTTACTTCTCTCCCTTTTCTCCTTCACCCTCCTCTCATCTTGCCTTGCGAATGGCAGTGGTGGCAGCGGCAATGGTGGTTGCTCTCTCTCTCTCTCTCTCTCTCAAAACTTCCAACTTTCTCCCTCCCTCTTTTACTCGTTTTTGTTTTGTTATACTAAAAATATCACACTTGGGATATCAAGAAAAGATGGACGGATTTGCGTGACATATTTGTCTTGTCGAGTCATTGTGAACATGTGCATGACCTATTTTTAAAAATTTCCATGACACAAAATAGTCACTGATGTTGATTCACTCTTATATGTGATATTGAATATGTAATAATCGTCTATCCAAATCCCCAACAATCTTAATGATGGTGGTATATTGTGCCATCAACTCCTCAGAGTGTGCAAGTGTATAATGAAAGCAATGTTCCGAGGGTAGACGAGGAGAGTATGTAGGTGGAGGGGTTGATATTGCGAAGGGTGAAGGGCAAAGAGGGCTTACAGCATGCAGAGGAGACATGCATGGGTAAAGTAAACAGAGAGACAAGAGACCAAGAATATTTGAGAATGAAGTGGACTTCTCTTTTTGTGGTGACCTATCTATAGACATTCCATTGTACATCGAGATGTGCCAAGAGATTGATAGGGGCCATAGGCCGAGTCGTATTTGCATTTGCTTGCTCAATTTGTTGATGATTCACTTTTAAGGATACTTTAGTATATGTGTTTGAATTAGCATTAGTTTTTTCAAAGTTATATTGTCATGCTTTATCTAAATCCTTATATTGGTTATTCTAACATAATTTTTTATGTGTGCAAGTTACCTTTGACAATATCTAGAGAGCATGATGAGTCAAGGGATGACCGATGAGGAGTTACAGGAGATATTCACATATATGTTTCCAGATTAGATAGCCCGATTTAGAGATATAGCGGATGAGGAGCTCTCATGGATATCATTAGACTGTTTTATGAGGTCTACTTCGACACACTCTGATACTTTGATTTCTAGTAGACGAGGTGGTCAATACTCTAGATTGGCCCCAAATGGAGTTAGTAGTTTTGGAGGTATTGTAGAAATGTGGATGATGTGATAATATGATTGATTCTAGATAAAGTTGCTAGTCCTCACTCTCATATTAGTTCTAGAGAGGTGGCTCAGGTGGGTGTTATGGAGGCAGTGATGCAGTGTCTCCCTCTCATCGATGAGGTGGATACTTGTCACCTCTAGGATTTATCCCACTTGTAGAGACATCTACTCCTGTGAGTTTGGGTTTTGCTCACTGCTTTATAGGTGGCACCCCTATGGGTGCTACTTCAAGAGATACTACCCCTCCAATTACGCCAGACGTACAGGGATCTCTTGGTTATGCCTAGGAGCATGGTCACAGATGGGAGAGGAGACACCTTAGACATACCCCAATGGATATCTCATAGCTGATAAGACAGATGATATAATCATGAATGACTAGGGGATGAGGGTGATGTCTTGCATGAGAGATTTGTGCCAATAAATATTTAGGCACAATGTTCTAGACCATTGAAAGAATATACCCAAGAACACCATATTGGAGAATATGGGAATTTCTCATAAGCTTGGGAGATGTGGTCAAATCTTTGGATTTGTCATAACTTGAACACTATAACTCTAAATCCAGTGTTTTATAGCTTAATAGATTCCATTTTTCAAGCACTTTTCAATCATAGATCACATCATATGGTTTTGAGAAACTTATGGATATGTTATTCGGGTGCCACCTTTTTAGTATTCAAATAATGGGAATTGGGAGATTCCCAAACTCACTAATATTATGTTCAAGGAGAGAAAGGACTCTATATATTGTCATCATTGCATGAGGAGTTTTTGATACCTACAATGGCAGAGGTTTTCCACTAAATGGATGATTGAGTGTATGCATGAAAGCTGTGGGTATATTTTATGAAGGAAAGGAGTGAAGCGTTTGATCACTTTAGAACTTTCAAGGCTGCAGTTGAAAGAGCAACAGGCTTGAAAGTAAAGTGCTTGAGGTCAGATGGAGGGGGAGAGTACCTCTCAAATGAGTTCAGTGATTTTCTCATGTCTCATGGGATAAAGAGACAGTTCACATGCAGGTATACCCCACAGCAAAATGGGGTTGCAGAAAGGAAAAACAGGCATATTGCAGAAGTTGCATGCGCCTTGATGGCTGAAAAGAATATGCCTAAGCATTTTTTGTCTGAGGCTGTTCATATTGTTGTTTATATTTATGAACAGAACTCCCACAGCTGCAGTTCATGGGACGACTCCGGAAGAATGCTTTATTGGCAAGAAGCCTGATGTATCGCACTTGAAGGTATTTGGCTGTGTTGCATATATTCATGTGCCGAATGAGCTATGGAAGAAGCTTGATCCAAAGGCAGAAAAATGTGTCTTTATTGGATACTCTTTAGAGCAGAAAGGGTATCGTTGTTATAACCCTGTCACATGTAAGTTCAGAGTGAGCAGGGATGTCATCTTTGATGAAATGAGCAGTTGGTATGCATCTAGTGGTGATGCATTGGATGATGATGATGATCATGACACTCATGTGCAGGCTAAAAAACAAGAATCACGGACTCTTAGTGGACCAGAGGCATCATTTGGTAGTCCATGGTCTGGGAGACTAAGGAGTAGCTCTATATCTTCAAGTGCATCTAGTAGCACTACAGGTAAAGACAAAGGAAATAATAAAGTGTCAGATGGCGTTGATGCAGTTCTTGATGGAGACTCTAGTGGCTCAGAGAGCTTGGATGATGAGCTTGGCATTCCTTCTGTCAGGACACCAGGTGTACAAAGGGCTAATAGTAATGTAAAGGCTCCATTGAGTGATCCGGTGGTACGCAGATCTAGCAGGGTCAGATACCCTGTTAAAAGATTTGGTTTTGAAGGTTATGCAGCTCACCATTTTGCTTATATGGTGAAACTAGTTAAGGATGTTGAGCCCACTTGTTTTGAAGATGCTGTTGGTCATACTCATTGGGATGCAACAATGGATGAGGAGATGGCTGCATAGAGGCCAATAAGATTTGGGATCTAGTATTATTCTTTCTTGCCGAAGGGCAAGAAAGCTATTGGATGTAAGTGGGTTTATAAGATTAAGCACAATGTAGATGGTTCTATTCGTAGGTACAAAGCTAGGCTGGTTGCAAAAGGCTATCCCTAGACATATGGCATAGATTATGATGAAACCTTCAGTCCAGTTGCTAGGATGGCAACTGTCAGATGTGTGATTTCTTTGGAAGCAGCCAAAGGTTGGAGCTTGTAGCAAATGAATGTGAAGAATGCCTTCTTGCATGGTGATTTGTAGAAAAAAGTGTATATGGATCAGCCACAGCACGCTATGAAGATTTAGAGCATCCCACGTATGTGTGTAGGTTGAAAAAGACGCTCTATGGGCTCAAGCAAGCACCTAGAGCATGGTCTGACAAGATCAGAGAGTATCTTGTCAATATTGGCTTTTATGTTTCCGATGTTGATCACTAACTTTATGTGAGGAAGGGAGATGTAGGTTTGGTCATCATAGTCATCTATGTGGATGACTTGATTATTATAGGTGATAGTGATAGTGGGATTGCTGAAGTCAATGACTTTTTGAAGAAGAAGTTTGAGATGAAGGATTTAGGTGAGCTAAGGTACTTCCCTTGGCATTGAGGTGATCAGATGTGATGATGGTATATGGTTGTCCCAAAGACAGTTTTGCTTGGATATGTTATCCAAGTATGGTATGACAACATGCAAACCACTTTCAGTCCCGTTGGAGTAGAATATAAAGTTGAGTGCTGATGTTGGGGATGAGATAGAAGAACCTACTATGTTCACGAGGATAGTGGGGAGTTTGATCTACATGACCATTACAAGGCCAGACTTGAGCTACGTTGTTGGTCTTGTGAGTTAGTTTATGCAAGTACCTAGAAAGCCACATTTGGATGCAGTCAGACGCATATTGAGATATGTAAGTCCACATTACATTATGGACTTTTCTATGAGGCAGGTACAGATGTACAGGTATTTGGATACACAGATGTAGATTGGGCTGGTAGTATGTCTGATAGAAGATCTACCAACGGATAAATGTTCTCTCTTGGTAGTGCAGCAGTTACTTGGAGCAGCAAAAAGCAATCTACAGTTGCTTTGTCGAGTACAGAAGCTGAGTATAGAGGTGCTGCTGTTGCAGCATGTGAGGTAATATGGCTGCAAAAGTTATTGGCTGATTTAGATGTGCAGGTGGAAGGTCCAGTTTGTCATTTATTGTGACAACATGAGCAGTATACAGTTGGCTAGGAACCCTGTGTTCCATGCCAGGACAAAACATATTGAGGCACACTACCACTTTGTGAGAGAGAAGGTACTAGTAGGTGAGATTGACTTGGTGTATGTCAGCCGCACAGGATCAGATAGCTGACATCTTCACAAAGGCATTGGGTACAAAGAAGCTTCAAAAGTTTTGAAGCTTACTTGGAGTTGCAGAGATGCAGTTGAGCTTGAGGGGGAGTGTTGAGATGACAAGCTCAACACATGCAGACATTAATGATGGACCGCCTGGTTAGATGGGTCCACATGTCTACACTTAGCACGTCGGTGGTCATTATGACTCTCACATGGACATTGACTCATTACTTATTATATTCAGGTTGTTACACCTATTTACAGCTGGCATAGTTATAGCGCCAGTCGACTAGTGTAGTCGGTTATGCATTGTTTGACTTAGTAGGCCACTTTCCTTTATGTTATATCTTATCTATACTTTGTGTACATTGTAAAGAGTATGGAAGAAAAAGAAAAAACCACCAAGAAAACGTTTTGGCATCCATTTCTCTTCTTGTCTCTTGAGTGAGCTTCTCCTTGTGCATTTTGTGTGTGTTCGACGCGGCATCTTGAGCAACTCCCCCCACCGTGCGATTCTTGACAATGACAACCAATCCACACAATTTAGCATGAGCCAAGATCTGCTAATGGCTGGAGGCCAAATGAACATTATCATGGGGGCCATCCCTCTACAATAAACACTACATGCCTCACCTCTCCCCTTCTCGTCATGTGCACTTGATAACCCACTGTATAATCCCTTCCATGCGAACAGTTTTATCCTACCTTAAGGCCTAATCCTCGGTTCGCATATTGCAAGCCCCCCTATGGTAGCCGACATGGAGCACCCAATGCAGCTGGCTTGCAAGGACGCTATTCGCCATCGAAGGGAGCATGTAGCACAAGCACCCCCACCAAAACACTACGTGCCTACTCTAAAGAGGTATGTATCGAAAAGAGGCCCTAAACAACACCGCCCAGGACGCAGGCCAAAAACCCCCCAATCCAAGAGGACGAGGGCTCAAGGGAGCACATGGGGTGTGGCAACACCAGCCGTGCAGGCTCCAACCAGGCAGTCAGGCACTAGGTGCTCGAAAGAGGAGAGGGCAGCTTGGGACAAGTAGAAATTTGACGCATTGTTTAAAAGCATCTTGGAAATAGTTGCGGCCAAGGACTATACCATCCGAGTCCAGTCGACATCTTCCCAGACCAGCCTCACAGGAGCCCCTCACTAGTAGAGCCTCAGTCGCTCAACCACTCGGACTTGCCTCGCCTCGTACAAATAGAGTAGCCCCATGTTATGTAAAAGGCTTATCAAATGCTACCTGGCCATGATTTTTTGTCTCTAAAGGGTTACATACTGACATGTTTTTCGATTGTACAAACTTTTTATATTTGCGTTTACTATGTTTCACGTCTTTAGCAAAAGAAAAATATAATCAAGCGTATGTGATAAGTATCTAAGTCAACATCATGGAATTCAGATAAGTGATGTCTCCTTGTGCTGCACTGGTTTATTATAGTTGTGGCATGAGCCGTGCTTGTACTCTCATGAAGTGACAAGTGGATGCATGATGACGCAGGTCTTTGTGCAAAAGTGTTCAATACCCAAGAAACCAGAAGACCGCCAACCCCACGAGGAGCTGCGACAAAGCCACACTACCGAAAGCAAAAATCACCCTTACAAGTGCCCACGTCATATGGCCCAAAGCATGAGCTTAACCGCTTCCTCTTTCTGGGTTACACTCTACGTTGGGCACTCACGGCAGATGTTACCCTAGTTGTACCAATATCACATGTTCCAAAGAGGGTTGCAATATCTCATGTGTATCTCCCCATCTCAACAACTACTTCTCTAACATTGAGGCTAGGACACACTCATCACTGTAATATCCATTTCCTAAGCCTTCGAACCTTGACATTTCCCAACCCACTGAAAGGGTGATAGCCTCAACATATTGCAATGGTTGTACTCATCCAAGTCCACAGAAAAAAAAAGAAAAAGAAAAAAGAAGAAAAGAATGAAAAATAAGAAGCATACATGATCACAACACAGCACCTAGGGGTCCTCAAATTAGGTACGACCAATGACCTTGGTTAGTTGACTCCATCCCTAGTCCCCTAGCCCTTTAGTATCACCCACAATTGTTCAGGACACATCAAGGGCAGGACATACCTAGGGAACTTGTTTCACCTATGGTTACACCTGTCACCCTAACCCAGTCACACAATTCTCTCTTGCACTCTGCCTTAATACCATTGCAATCAATTGTGGTAAGCACTGCACGAATGGCCATGAAAAGTACATTGTCCTCATCACGTAGGTCCAATAGCTACCAGCTATCGATAGTGCAATGTCCTTGTGTTCAATTATGTTACGTCGTGCAGTCATAATGCAAAGGATGTCTCCTACACATTTACATGTACTTCTTCTCAACATGGACAACTTTGCTTCATCCACACATTGTTATGAGAAACCGGCTGTGGTATTCTAACTACGTAATATCTAAGTATGCACGAGCACTCACATAATATCTGCACCAAAATATATATAGAGCTTGGGACCTTAAGTGCAGGACAATACTCTCAGCTTGCTTAGAGTTTGACCTGTCTCCCAAACTGAATGAACTATGTCTTGTGCACGATAGAGAAGACTAGCACTACCCCTAGGGAGAGACCACCTATGAGAGGTTTTCAATTGCAGGTATTGAATACTCCAACAAAAGTGTCGTTCGCTCTTCATCGACACCCAACTCTGAACTCTTATTCCTTATCATCCTGCAAGCCCGCCAACAATTGGCATGTGCAGAATCCCCAATAACCCAACACTTGTGCTGGCCATCAGTGCAATCCCCAACAAAGAATAGCCCTACCACCAACTCCAACAACCCTACCAACAGCCACCTAGGCCACCAACGTGACCCCAACAACCTTCCTCCACACCACCATCAACACTCCTCCATGGAAACCATCAATGCCCCTTTCATCCACATCTTCAGTGCATGCCAAAGTCTACTACCTATGACGGTGAGTGCCATGGGACTGGCACTCGTCTAGGAGGGGGGTAATGTTAACCCTCAAACGAACAAATGTGAAAAATAATGTTAATCCTCAAATGAACAAAGGTGAAAAATCTGGAAAAGCTGAAGCAGAAGACAAGTCCAAGGCAAAAGTGAAACGGAAGATGAAGGCGTGCCAAGAAAAATCTACAAACATAAGAAGCGCAGAAAAGCCCTAAATAAGGGAAAAATGTGCACAAGGAAAAGCGCAAGTCAATAATTTTGTAAAAGAGTGCAAGCGCATCATGATTTAATTTAAGGAGCGCCGCGCTCTCACCTGTGCAATTTATAAATGTAGACAGGCGGTGGAAAGGAAGCTAGGAAGATAGAAGGACAATGGGGAAAAGGGCGCCCATTAGGCCATGATCGGCCATGTAAAAAAGGGGATAAGGGGATGACCGCCCAAAAGGGATTTAGGGTTTTGTATATAAAGTTGAAAAGTGAATGAGAAGCTTATTCTTGTGTGTGGGCAAAAGTGTCTCTCTTCTTCTTCTTCTTCTTCTTCTTGCTTTCTTGCTTGAGCTTGTGCTTGAGAAAGGGAGTGTGAGAGTGTGAGGGAGTGAGTGTGTGAGTGTGTGAGGGTGAGGGACCGAGGAGGAGAAGCTCTCCTCCTCTCTTCTTCTCATCTCATCTCTTCTCTTGTCTTCATCGTGGCTATGGAGCTTGGATCTTGGAGCTTGAGGATGGAGCTAGCATGAAGCTTGCACTTGGATCGTGGAGCTACAGGAGTGCGCGAGAGAGGAGGTAACTCGATCGGCATGGATGTAAGCTCACTACACCCGTAGATATGGATGGCGCGTCTGCTATGTGAGAGGTAGCCATTATTGCTCGGCTTGGAACTCTTGAAGCAATGAGCGGTCCGTGGGTCTTGGCGATTGAGCGAACGCTCCCACAAAAAGACACTACAATGTACACCTGTACAACAAGATGAGGAAAAATGTCATCTCATCCAATGCCCCATCAATCTCCTGAGGAACACAAAGTGCTCAATAGTGGAGATCTTGACAAGGTCAATAGACTTGTCCTCCACAACCCCATGTATGAAGTGACACCTCACCTCAATGTGTTTCATCTTCGCATGGAAGACCAAATTCTTGGCTAATTGAATAGCACTCATAAAATCTGAATGTAGCATAGGTATAGTATCAATCCCAAGTTCATGAACCAAATGGCCCAACCATATGGCCTCCTTGCAAGCCTCAATAGCTGCAACATACTCGGCCTCAGTGGTAGAGAGAGCTGTACATTTCTAAACCGTGGACATCCAAGAGATAGCACCTCCAGCATAGGTGAATACATAGCTAGAAGTGGACTTCCTACTATCTGCATGTCCTACATAATCGGAGTCTATGTACCTCACAACTCTTGTATCCTAGCTGTCATAGCAAGTACATATATTTGATGTGCCCTTAAGGTATGTCATGATACCCTTTACGGCATCCTAATGTTTCTTGCCAGGTGTAGCCATATAATGTGCCACAACACCAACCGCAAAGGCAATATTTGGTCGAGTGGCTATCATGGCATACATCAAACTTCCCATGGCTGATGCATAAGGGAACTTGGCCATCTCGGCCCTCTACTCATCTATCTATGAAAAATCAACCTGTGAGACCTTCACATAAGAAGGTGTTGGATAGGATGTTGGACATGCAGTAGAGCCTGTAGTGAGACGGTCTATTAGAGATAGATATCCACTTGATATATTTGAGCCCTCAATGCATTATGACTTGGTTACTAATGTAGGAGAGTCTCTCACCTATGATGAAGCTATGCGCAAGGGTGACAGTCACTTCTAGGAGAGGGCTATGAAGTCTAAGATGGACTCCTTGCATAACAATATGACTTGGTATTTGGTTGCATTTCATAAGGCCAAGAACGCTTTGCCATGCAAATGGGTATACAAGTTGAAAAGTACCCTTGGAAACCCAAGCTGGCTTATAAGGCAAGACTTGTTGCTAAGGGTTTTAAGCATGAGCATGGAGTTGACTTTGATGAAGTCTTTTCTCCTATGGTCAAGATGACCACCCTATGCTTGGTTTTGGCCTTAGTCGCGCAACTTGACTAATGGATGTCAAGACTGCATTCTTGCATGGGGATTTGCATTATGAGATATACATGGAGCAACCTAAGGGCTTTGCAGAACATGGCAGGGAGCACCTAGCGTGTAAGTTGAAGAAAAGTCTTTATGTCTTGAAGCAGGCACCTAGGGAGTGGTATCATAAGTTTGATGCATTTATGCAATCATAGGGCTATAACAGAAGTGTTAGGGATTCGTGTCTTTTACATGAAGAAAGCCCATGATGGCTCATTGCTTATTTTGGTACTTTATGTGAATGATATGCTAATAGCAAGGAAATCTCATGATGAGCTACATGCTCTTAGATCTTAGCTGAACAAGAGCTTTGAGATGAAGGATTTGGGACATGCCTCTCACAGTTGAAAGGTGAGAAGGATCGAAGCTTGCTTGGAAGAGCTATGGCAAGAGAGCAAGAGTAAGAAAGAGAGAGACACAAAATGGGAACTCCAATAGTCACAATATCTGACCGGGCCTTCCTTTATTCAAATTATCACTAAAAGAATAAAGAATAAAGTGACGGTGATGGGCGCCTGCCACCTACAGTGTGTAGTGGTGGGAACTGTTAGTGTAGTAATACACAAGCGGCTAGGCGAAGGCGCCTTTACCCCCAACATATATGCCACTTTTTATATAGCTTAAGCTATTTATCCTAGTTTTGAGCATTACTCGGGGATCATAAAGATAATGTGTCTACTCAACCAATGCAATACTAATAGCCCACTCGATGCTCTTGTATCTTGTAAAAGAGCTAGTTACTCAGACTCAAGAAAAATAATAAAATGAACAAGAAATATGAGTAGTCATAGCAAACTTAGCTGTAGTCTTTGATTTCATGGAAGGTAAAAATGTAACAAAAAGCAAGGCAGATACCCCTTGCAATGGTGATGCAAGGTACACACCCCTTACAATGGTGGGAGGTCCAAGAGAAGGAATCCTCAACAAGATGATTTTGATTAATGGCAAAAAGATCATAACCATGTAACTCCCAAAACTTTATATACTCTCCCTCTGTAGCACACTAACATATCCAAATCCATCAAATGATGTATCATTCAAAAATAAACACCAAGTAAAAGCTAATCCATAAAAGTCTCATTTTGACCAAGTTAGGCCAGTCAATTTCATTGTAGAAGTTTAATACAAAAAGCTATCCTACTTAGAGATTCACTACTTTTCATACAAAAGCCATGGAAAAGAGTCAAGATCGGGAGATGGCTGCCAAATAGACTCTTCTAGAGGTAAGCCTTGCCATTTAATAATATATTCCAATAATGGTTGGTTCCTCAAAACTTTCTTTCTCTTACTAATGACTTTTTTAGGCTCATAAATGATAAGACCATCTTCAGCCATCATATATAACTTTTTCAAAACTATAATAATGAATGGACCCATATACTTCTTTAATTGAGAGACATGAAAGACAACATGAATGTATGTGGAAGAATGAAATTTAAGCTTATAATCAAGCTTGCCCACTTTCTTTAGGATTTGGTAAGGACCATAAAATTGATGAGCAAGCTTATTTTCACCTCTCTTCAAAGAAGCATACTTAGACTTCTCAACTTTGAGAAAAATCCAATCCTCTTCATCAAATTCCAATGGCCTTTGTTTCTTATTAGCATAAGCCTTCATGACATCTTGAAGTTTGTGAATATCTTCCTTGCATTAACTTATCAAAGCCAGTTCCATCTTCTCAAGTTTATCCTTAATTAGCTTGTGGATTAACATCATCATGGAAAAAAGTAAAAGGAATTTGTATTTGTACTTTATATACATAGAGCACTTCAAAGGGTAACATGCCAATACTCATATGATGAGTGTTGTTCTAGAAAAAATTGACCAAATGCAACCATTGGTCCCAAGAAGTTTGAGTATTATGGCAAAAATGGCAAAGAAAAGCTTCCAACCATTTATTGACACACTCTATTTTTCCATCCATTTTGGGATAATAGGAAATTAAGACTCAACAAAGTACCCATAAAAGAAAATATACTCCTTCAAAAATTACCCATAAATTTTGTATCAGGATCAAATACTATCTTTACTAGCACTACATGAAGCTTGAACATACTCTCCATAAACTGATCAACCACTTGTTTGGTTGTAAATTGGACTTTAGTAGGGATGAAATGGGTAGATTTTGTCAAATGACCAAAAACTAAATAAAAGTCATTCCAACCATGCTTCATTGTTAGAAATTTTGTGATGAAATCCATGCTAATATTAGTCCACTTTGCTTGAGGAATAGGTAATAGCTAAAGCAATCCTCTTTACCTACTGTGTAGGAGACATGAAAGTCATAACCTTGAAGTGTTGACAACCATAATCTTTGTTTAAGGGATAAAGTGGACTAAGATAGAAAATGTTTCAACACTCTATGATTAATCTTGACCTTAATATGATACAATGATGTCACATTTTGACTACATGTAAAACATGGACTTGGGATTCCTTTTCATCTAATTTTCTACTCTCAAAAGCAAATACTTCCATGATATTTATATAGAACAATCCCAATATCTCTTCCACTAGCATTCCCACGTATAGTGCATTTTGATCTGAACACACTAAAATGGGTGTTAAAACTAGCGTAGACTTCAATTTATTGAATCTTTTGTCCGCTGTCAAATCCCAAAAGAAATATTCTTTCTTTAGTCTATTAGTTAATGGAGTTTCAATATGAGCATAAATCTTAATGAACCATTAATAGAAAGAAGATAATCCTAGGAAACCTCTCAAAGCTATAGGAGTCATAGGGTAGGCCAAATTTTGACATAATGTATCTTTTTTGGGTCCACTCTAATCCCACACTCACTGAAAATCACTTGGATTCATTGACAAAGATGTTGTGCTTCCTCAATGTGTCAACCATACATGCCAAAAATGAGGCTGAAAATAGAGTGTTATTAGTATGTTCTCTAGATATGTATGATATTATAGCATTGTTTGCTTAGCAAGAAGGATTACAATGGGCTAAAGCAATTGTGGAGACAAAATATAAGATGGTTGACAAAAAGGTGAAACCAATTGCTTTTCTGCTTCCACTAGATAGTGAGGGTCTATATGAGAAAGTGTCAAGGTAGCAAGGTTTACGGGACCGTAAAGATATAGGTCATTAGTCTACAACTAAAACATTACAGCCCCTGAAAGTTGGTGTAGAAGGGTTTCTTTTACATGTTGAATGAGACTACTTTATGGAGATTTTGGCTAGGCATGGGAAAGCATTTGCATTTCAACAAGCTGAAATAGGTTGTGTGGATGCAAATGTTATCTCTCCTATGGTAATATTTATTGTGCCACATGTACCATGGAACTTGAGGCCTATTCTAGTGCCTAAAGCTTACTTGCCAAAGCTAATGGGTTTTGTTAATGGAAAATTTGCATGAAGATCTTGGAGCCCTCTTCAGCCCTAAACTCCAATCATTGGTTTATTGTGCCAAAAAAGAATGGGGCTTTGAGATTTATTCAAGACATGTAGTCCGTCAATAAAGTGACAATAAGAAATGTGGATACATGTCTTGTGGCTGATGAATTTGTAGAGGCTTTTGTAGGTAGAGTGATCTATTCTTTGGGCAATCTTTACTTGGGGTATAGTCAATTTCAGCTTGCAGTTGAGAGCACAGATATCACATCCATGAACACTCCATTAGGGTTGGTACAAATGTGTACTCTCCTGTAGGGTGCAACAAACTCAGTGGCACATATGACAAATACTATGAATAGGGTACTCGTGGATTTTATACCAAAATTGACAATGCCCTTCTTAGATGATGTTTCAATCAAATGGTGTGTAATGGATGAAAAAAATGAAGAGATGATGCTCATGGTTGCAGACAGTTTGTTGTAGACCATATTGTGGATTCTGAAAGGGTTTTGATGCAACTAGAAGAGGTGCATTTAACTCTTTCTAGACAAAAGTTAGTCTTTGGAGTTGAAGAGGTTTTGATTGTTTGGCATATGTGTGGGCCCTATGTGTGAAGTCCATCACTAGTGAAAATAGATGGGATTGATAGAATAAAAGATGTATGCATAAATGCAACTGAGGTGTGTAGATTCTTGGATTTATGTGTGTTCTATTTGATATGGATCCCTCACTTTTCACGTGTTGTTGATGCCCTGCATAAGCTCTTCTTGAGGAAAGGTCAAATATTTCACTAGGAAAGGAAGCATAAAAAGGAAACAAAGAAATTAAAGTGACTCTTGAAATCTACTCCTACATTGAGAAAGACTGATTATTCACATGGGAAGCCTATCATTATTACCTACTGATATGAACCCAATCAGGATTGGATGGGAAATTGGAAAAGATGATGAGGAAGGGCAAAGATATGCAATTTGGTTTGGTTCTAAAGTATTGATCGAATGGTGGTAGAGAAGGTATCCACAAGTAAAAAGAGAATTATGGGGAATTGTGACAGTCCTTAAATGTGATAAGGAGTATTTTATGGATGCTCATGTAGTCATTGGGATTGATTGTTTACTAGTATTGGGCATGATTACTTGTTGTGCTACCCCGAACATTGCTATGCTCTAGTGGATTGCATACATTAAACCTTTGAACCCTAAATTTCAAAATATTGCAGGAAGAGATAACCTAGTGGCAGGCATGTTATCTGGGGCATGCTGTGAGAATGAAGATGGAATGATGGATGAGGAGAAAGAAGATGAATTTCTTACAACTAAAAGTGATGTTTTGATTGGTGAAACTAAATTGGCAACCATTGTCACTATAGGTACATCTCTCATGAATGCAAGGACAATATTAAATACAGTAAATATAGTAACTATTTTATCGAGCACAAGTGTTGTAAGTGTGAATTTAGCAATGCAAGGAGTTGCTACAACACTAATAGAAGCTTGGTCAAATGAGGAGTTTAAGAAGATTAAGAGGAAATCCTATGTTTTTTTTTACAAAAGAGTGGTACTTGTGGAAACATGCTAAGAAGAAATAGGGTATTCCATTAACTTTTAGGTTACAAAGTTTCACAAGAAAATGTTATGTAAGAATTTCATGAAAGCTTATGAGCTGGCCATAGAGGTGTTTGGGATATTTTTGCAAAGAAAAAGATATTGGTGGTAGGGCATGTATAAGGATGTTGCTCACTTTGTGGAAACATGTACGACATGTCAAATGTATTCATTTGTGAGTTATTGGGATGGATTGTAGCCCACATATCCCTCGTCTCTTCATTTTAAGTGGGTGGTGTGGATCTAGTTAGGATGCTCCATAGGTATTTGGCAAATGAGATATCTTGTACTTGCACATGAAGTCTTGATTAATCAAGTGGAAGGGAAAGCTCTACATACCAAGACAACAAATACAATGCATACTTTTCTCTTAGAAGAGATCTTTTATTGGTATGGTTGTGTGGGAAAAATTACAGTCGATAGGGGTGAACTGGATGCAAATGAAGCCTAAGATTTCTTTGCATGGTTGGGAATAGATATTTCTTTAAATTTAGCTTATAATCATGAAGGAAATGACAAAAATGAAAGAGGTCACCTGCCTATTGTGAAGGCATCGGTAAAAGCATGGGGAGAGAAGGTAAAAGAATGGTTATGATTGCTCCCTTATGCTTTGTGGGCTGACAAAACAACTTATAGTGCTGTTATAAGATATATGCCTACTGAATTGATGTATGGTCAAAAACTGATCATGCCAATGGAAGAGATGACAATCACATCGAGTGTGCTACCTTGGAAAGAGAAGTTGAATTGAGAGGAGTTGTTGGCCTTACATATTAGATAGTTGGAAAGAAAGTCAAAAGACATAGAGGCAGAAATTGCAAAGTTAAGGGCAGTAAGGATACTAAACAAGAAATGGTTTGACAAAAGACATAAGCTGAGGCCAAGAACCATATAAGGTGGGGATTGGATGTTGGTTTATGCTATTAGTTTGGAAAATGAGCATAATGCCATACATAAAGTCTCTAAATGATGGTTCAGACCCTATGTGATAAGATAGGTGTTTGATAATGCTACTTATGCATTAAATGAGCTAGATGGGACAACCATGAAAATTCCAGTAGTAGAAAAAAGAATCAAATTATTCAAGAGTGGGGATCAACTGCCTAGAGTTGCCAGAATTGGATGAAAATAGTGGCCATCATAAACGGACTAGCCAAGAAGATACGAAAGATGAAGAAGCAAAGGATATGGTTGCAAAGAATGAGGAGGACTCAGAATTCGGTAACAACCAGGACTTTGGCACATACCGGAGGATGTGTAGGTTCAAAGGGGATGGATATTATACCACTACATAGACACAATGTGAAAATCATGAAGTGCATCATCATCCAGCTTTCTTATGAATCCAGAGATTCAATGTCATATTAGTCATTAGTGTTAGTGTCCATAGTATGGATGGCACAAAATATGAAAATTTTGAATGATTTTAGCCTATTTTTGATTATTTTTTATAAATAACCTAAAAAGATGTAGAAAGCTTCTAGAATTGGGTGACATGCAAAAAACATGTGGCTTTTCATCCAGTTTTGAAAAATCTGATGAAAAAAAGGGAGGGCTCTCCAAATCGTGTGGTGCACCATCACAGTTTTTAGGTAGCAAGAGTAGTCCTGGATGGGAACAAGAAGGAGTGCTTTGCGAGAGTTTTGATCAAGTGTCCTAGAGTTTTACCCCCCTTTAATTGGAGCCAACAGAACAATTAGATTTTTTGTCTGATCAGCAAAAAAAAAGCTAGTGTTTGGTGAGCATTTTTGGTCCAAAAGGGAGCTCTAGGAGATCTAATGCTTGGAGATTGCTTCTGAATAGTAGTAAACATTTTCTAGTTAATCCAAGAACCATTTGTCTTAGACTTTAGCCATCAAATGATCAACTGATGATTGTTGTAATGATCAGGAATACATAGGGCTAAAGTGTATTTCGAGTTTCATACAAGGATTTTGTTTACCTTCTTAGGTTCTATCAATACATAGTTCTTTGAATCATTGAGTTTTTTCTTTATATTATGTAAAAACTTTGGTAGACTTGGCAAAAGATTTTATGATTGATTCATGATGTATGGGCATGTCTTGAAGAGAACTTGATTTCTAGCATTCTTGGGATTCATTTGAATCTCCTACCTATTCTTTTTCTTCTCTTCTATCTCCTTTCTCTACTTCCTTCTCTCTTTGATCCCTGAGGGATATGACCTCTTAACTAAAACCCCTCTGACAACATTAGGCGAAGAGACAACAAGAATGCCAGGGAGACTTTGGCGTTAAATCCCTTGGGCATTGATATCGGACTTAACCCCTGTGAGCCCAAGATGGTTTTCTAAGAAGACCCTAATGCTAGATACGTGTAGATTAGTGGATTGTGCCTATGCAAGGGTATCCAAGTACTTTGGTACAAGTCTTGGTGTAAGAGACAGAATGCAAACATGACAATGCACCTTAGAGAAGGTGTGGGTAAATAATAACTATTTATGAATGATGATTTAAAATTGTATTTGTGTTTGTGCCTAATTTATATGAAGGAACATCATTTTAAATGGGTTAACCAAGGAGGTTGATTGCTATATGTCAAATTAAATCATGCTAGGACTAATTAGCAAACGAAAGAAAATCCTAAAGGGAAGTGAGTGTCTAGATCTCCAATGGGTCTTGCCAAAGCCAGGGTGGTCTCAATTCACCGAGAGGCTTCCATCACAATTTAAGCATTAGTTTAGGCAAATCTATCAAGAGTTAAACATTGACTATCCTATCGTGTCACATTAAGACCCAAATAACTTTGTTTTAGGGGTTGGAGTTGAGCGTTTACCCTAAAAGTAGAGGGCTTGATATGCATCGCTCTCCCTTGTTCCTCACTCTCTTTGAACCAAGTGTTACAAGGGTTCATTGCAGCTTGAGGGATGATAGCAATGCAATCACCTTAGAAACTGATGCTAGATATCAAATATGAGACTTTAGCATTTCAATTGGGCTCCCATTTTCAGGTTTATCCTTGTGGGATTGAGGTGGAGATTCCTTTGTAGAGTAGGCCCAAGTAGCTTAAGATTATGAATATCCCATTATTTTAACAAGTTCCAAATGATAGTAGCCTTGATTACTTCTTGCATGCTATTGATATTCATTAGGTAGGCACATTACATTGCTACTCTATATTTTGTGTGTCAAAGCAAAGGAGAGGGATTATGTAGAGTGAGGGACATGGTGTCATGAATCTCTTTGTATTTTTTCCTCCTTTTCTCCATACCATCTTGGTGAGTTGTGTATATGAGTGATATTGTGTGAAGTTGAAAGTGAGAGAGTGAGGGACATGGCAGTGAGAAGTGTTTTCCTTATCTTCATCTCCTCAAGTACATCAATGGGGCATCTCCCCTCTTATGTGGGCAATAATTCAAGCGAGATCATGAGCGAAGGGACTACACACCTAGATCATGGAGGGATGCTTGTTAACTCCTTTTGAACACATCACTTGTGATTATAATGTGTTATGTATTGGTAAGTGCACTCAATAAATTTTCCTTAATAAATTTTCCATTTGTATGTGGGATCGAATAGTAAATACCAATCCCCATACAATGGATTATATTTGTACAACATTGAATATATTTACCATGTGTATGTGGGATTGAATAGTAAATATCAAACCCCATACAATGTATTATATTTGTATAACACTCTAAAAGTTTTGTTTATGTTTGTGTTTCAAAATTAGGATGACAATCTAATACAATTAGAATAAATTAATCTTTTTGTATCATTTTTGATAAGTTGACTAAAGAAAGTTTTAAGATGTATATTCATGAGTGATACATATACTCATGAATTTAGGATTACTCGCGAGGATCACTCATGAATATATGTATGTATAACATGAATTCAAAATAAGGGAATTTGCATGCTTCTTCTATTTCTATTCTCTTTGAGAGGATTATTCACGGGGATCACTCATGAATATATGTATGTATAACGAAAATTCAAAATAAGGGAATTTTAAAACACCATTTCTATACTTTTTTTACATACAGAAGGGTGTCATATAAAGGGGTTACTTATAGATTGAATAAAAAAGGGTTGTGTTTTATTCAATAAAAATTCATAGATTAGAATATTCATAAAAGTCCATGAACGCACATGATGTTCATGAATTGTCTATGTGTAGGAGATAACACCACTTTCAAATTTTCCAACTTCTTTCATCCATTCAGTTATAAAAGAATATGTGCTTGAGGCTCTTTGTGGACTTCCTCAATAAAAATCTAGTATATTTTTCTTCTCTTTTATCAAGAACACATGAGATGATGATGTATGACCCTTTTAGAAGAGCTACATGAACTTTTCAAAATAAACATGTTAAATTTCCTTCTATATCAAACCCATTATTAAGACTTGCATGATTGAGAATCCTCTATACCACATGTCCGAGGTGATTTTCATTAAACATCATTATTCATATAGATTTCCATGATCAAAATTATCCCTTTTTTCAAAATTTATAATTTGAAGAAAATTGGTTTAAATAGTCCACTTATATAAGTGATTCCTTATTCAGCCCTCTTTCTCTTAAGTTGGAAAGAACCCCATTTTTTTAATTCATGTGCCACATATACATATTCTAAGATAAACCACCCAAGGTTTGAAGATACAAGGAGAAATCAAGACAAGGTCAAAAGTTGCAATGAGATTTTCTATTTAAAGAACTATGACCTCCTAGTTGTTAGCATTGAAAGTAGCTAACTCATTTTGATGATAACTAGGATCCTTTTGTATAACACTACTTGCTAGCATTAAAAAAATATCTCCAACTGTCATAATTTTAGTACAGCATAATTTTAGTTTACTCTTCTTATAGACAACAAAGTATTAAGTATGAATGTCTCCACACCCATTCTCATAGTCTTTTGGATCCAATCCTCGTATAAGACTCACATATCTTCATATTAGCATTTTTATTTATTTCTTAGCAATAACAATCCTTAGTAACTACTTGCACTTGAAGATATGTTAGTGGTCATTCCATATTTGAGTATGTTTTTAAAACTTGATTCTATAATTTCTATGAGATAGATCTCATTAAATAGTTCATTCAAACACCAATATCAAGTACCTCAAATCATATTTACCATTCAGAACAGCCTTGGGAAAGTAGTAGCAAGCATGGGGCAAGCCTCTTATAGGCACTTTCTAGGAAGTATGTATACCATGTTAATTCAAAGCTCTACACAAATATCCCATTGTGTATGACCTTGAATGTAAAACATACTCTTTTTACTTATGTGTTTCTATATATTTGTTTTATTTTAGTAATTTAATCACTGAATCATTGGCAATTAAATCTCCTATTTCCTTTTTTTTTACAGGCTCACCATCACTACTAACACATCAACTAAATACCCTAGAGTCATTCAACTAGGAATCAAACTTATGATCACATGCATAGCACCTACTACTCCTACCCATTGAGCTATTGCTCCATGGTATAAAATGCATCAAAGTTGATCTAAAGTAGAAGTACATGACAAGCTTCAATTTCCCTTTCTACAAAATCTAGTAACCATAAAAATGCATCGAAGTATATCAAATTGCTAGTTAACTCTTATATTTGACATTACTAATGTAACGTGTCCCCTAGTATCATCCAGGACACGTCTTAGCAGTCCATCGGAAAGGATGTCTAGAAAGCTCCGCCCGGCACTCCCTCGGAATGTTACGGGTTTTGCGATCTAGTTCTTCCCGCATCTGCCGCGTAGCGGAAGTATCCTGGCCGTTCCCACTTAGGATCGACCGGAATTAGGGTTTTCCTAATGGGTCATTGGCTAACAGCAACTAGTGTCAGACCCGAGCGAACTACTTTACGCAGAAATGCCAGGTCCAAAGCGGATTCACGCTGCACTTGGTTCAAGGAGAATGGGAAACAAGAGGGATGCAAAGCTCAACCTCTCTGCCATAAGGCATAGTCCCATTCCGTTCCCCTAAAACAGTGTAGATCGGGTAAGACGTAACTCTAGGTCATCGTTCTCGTTATTCCTTTTTGATGATGATGATCATTCCGCTGTTCTTCGAGATTTTTGAGAAAAGTTCCCGGCTAACCGGGACCACCCAACCGAAGGACGGACCCATGGCCCATCCTCCGCACTTTCCTCGGTTTGTTTTAGTTATGTAATTATCTAACACATTAATTTGACATATAACAATCAGCTTCTTTAATTAACCTTGTTAAGCACTGGTTCCTTCACGTAATCTTATCACGTGACATAGAAAAACAACATCAAGCAAGTTCTTTTAACATTTCATCATTTTATCTTTGAAATACAAGGAGTTCCGCCCGTAGGCTTTTCCATAATCTGCCCGAAGGCTAACAAGTAATCTCCAGGGATCACTATTCCAAGCTTTCGCCCGTCAACTAGTATGCGGGCCTCGAGATCCAATCCCGAGTCACATTAGCCTCTTGTGCAGGACCCGGAAGGTGAGGGATTTACGGCCAGAGCCCCCCCTGGCACCCAAGCGTCCTCCTGCTCCAAGTAGAACTCAACGGAGAGACCTCTTGCGGCGGGTTCAGTCCACATTCCCGGCGCGGTCAAACAACCCCCTTGGTTAGGGTCAGGCAGGCAGTCGGGGGTAACTGAAGCTGCCTCTCCCTTCAGGCCTTTAACCTGAAGTATAGGTACTTATTTAATTTGTAATTCATAATTCAAACATAGCCCTAAAATCTCTAGCAAGCACAAACATTTCCATTAACCAACCCAGTTGTATGGCAAACTGCTAAGGAAGTGTTCTTTCCTTTTTGAGTGTATTAGCACTCGTTTCCAAGGTGTCTTGTAACTTGGCAAGATCTCTTACATTCTGGTGTAGGGCATACCCAACTTGGTTAACCCTAAGATACCTTAGATATGCTAGTTTCTGGTTTACAACTTTCCATATTTAGAAGGATATCCAAAAAAAATACGTCTTTTTGCAAGATAACTTGCGTAAGGATCTACCGTCCTTGATGAGGGTTTTTCCCTTTTCTCCTTGTGAATCAATCACAAAATGATTTCATACATGTTGCGCAAGTCTTGCGATGGAATAATGTGTTTAGATTCTTTAAGCTGACGTATGTCAGGCCTAGGGTTTCTTCATTTAAGAAGCTTAGGGACAAACCCTAGTTTCTATCTTTATGAATTTATTGTCCCCACGGTAAGGAAAGTAGTCAAGTGTTTAGGGTATGAATGTTTCTATGTTTAGATTGGTTCAGTTATCTTTTGGAAGGTAATCTTAATCGTCTTGTCACGGTTTTACTATCCTTGTGACAATTAACTTTCCCAATCAATACAGTTTAATTTGGCATATAGCATAATGCCAAGGTGATACAAAGAGTGACAATTGCTCCTTTGGACAAAAAGGCCTAGCTGTGAAATTGGTGTATACACACTTTATTAGTCCCAAGTCCTCAAATAGCGGGGGGGAAAAGAGTGTCATCCAGCAGTCCCCTTTTACATTTTCTTCCCAAATGAATTTGTATAACTAATTTTCATACTTGTTAATTCCTAACATTTAACTTCCGTTTTCTTAAAAGATGAACTTATGCCAAATAATAACAATTTCCTTGCTAAGATGTGGAGCTAGCAAAGATAACTCCCTAGTAATTTGAGCATCGAAAGAAACCTTTCTTGAATTTAGCTATTTACCATGAATCGTTGCGAAAGGAATAAGACTAATGGTGCAATATATAATTTCTACACTTTAGGAATATATTACTATAGTAAATGGTTAATCTTGCTTATAATTTTATAATGCTTGATGCAATTTGAAGAAAGCTAATTTGTATACATTGTCGTCCATAAGCTAACTCCTTCGTTAAAAATAACTCAAACAAATATATCTTTCCTTAACAATTTTTCTTTGCATGATTGACTTAAAACCGAATTAACACCAAGAGGAAAAACCTGGCTTTGAGGGGAGATATCCACATGGATACCGGGAGATGACCCTCCCGCCGCTACACCTTGGACTTTCTTCGGCGGCATCGTAGTTCGAATGTGAGATAGCCTTTTCCTTTTTCTTCTTGGAATTCCACCGTCTTCTCCTTCCTTATCTTTTACCTTTTTCCCACTCTTCCTCCACTCCCTCTTTTCACTCCCTCTGCTTCCCTCCCTATCTTTTATCTCACGGCTATATTCTTCCTTACGGGGTACCATACAAGGCCATGATGATGACTTGGATTTTTAGGACATGGGAGTGTGTGGACACCGGCTTGTTTGATAAGACTAAGAATACAAAGCTCAGCTACGAGAGCACTTGCACAAAAAGATTTGAAAAGTGAGTGAAGGAATTTATGCAAGAAAAATGGAAGTCTGCAAAGTAGCCTAAGGACAAAGTAAGGTTTAGGGGTGTGACTTGAATAGTTTAAAGAAAAATCCGGAGGGGAAAAGGGCAAGGGCTTAGGGGGGGAAAATTTAAACCCGGGGGGGTAATAAGGGCTTTGGAGAGATTAAAATCCAGAGGGAAAAAAAAAACAAGGCTTAGGGGTGGATTATACCGGGAGGGGGGGGGGAAACAATGCCTTACGGGGGGTTTAAAAACCCGGGGGGGGGGAAGAATAAGGGCCTTAGGGGGGAATTTAAAACCCCGGGAGGGGGGGGGGAGAACAAGGGGCTTAGGGGGGGGGATTTAAAACCCCGGGAGGGGGGGAGAACAAGGGGCTTAGTGGGGGGAAATTCAATACCCCGGGAGGGGGGGAGAACAAGGGCTTAGGAAGCCCACCTTGGAACCTTCCAAGGCTTTCTGGAAGGCCCACGTGGGGGGGGGGGGGGGGGGAAAGGCTTCTAACGGCGTGCTGGGAGGCGGCTGCTGCGCCACGGCTCCCCAAGAGGGACTGGCGGTTGTAGATGGCGATGTGGTGGAGACAGATGGCGACTCGTCTTCCTCCTCGACTCGGATTTATGGCGGCATGGCCCAGTCTCTCCATCCCCACAGCGGCCCCTCTCCCCTCGTTTAAATAGTGGAGGAAGGGGGATCTTCTCCTCCTGCGTGTCGACACGCATCTCCTCCCTCCCTCCACAAGCTCCACCAAGGAGCTTCATAACTCCTTCTATTCCCCTCCCCCTCCAGCTCGTCAGTCGGCTGGAGGGATAAGGGGGGGGAAATAAAAAATTTTCAAAAGCCCGATTTATTTTTTCCCACGCGGAATTTTACATTCTCTCCCCCTTGGAGGAATCGAGATGTCCTCATCTCGAGATAAACTGGGGATATTGATGGTTGAGAGTGCCTTCATCTACCCAAGTGGCATCCTCTTTGGGATAGTCCTTCCACTAGACAAGGCATTCTTTCAAGGTTCTAGATCTTAACTATCTTTCCCTAACATCTAAGATCCTTTCTGGCCTTAGTTCAAGGACTCCTTGACTAGGCATTACAATTTGTTGGTCATTAAGTACATGATTAGGATTGGGTACATATTTTTTCAATAGGCTGATATGGAATACATTGTGAACCTTTATGTTCTCAGGGAGTTGCAATCTATAAGCATTGGGTCCTAGGCATTTGAGGATTTTATACGGCCCACAATACCTTGGACTTAGCTTCTTGCATTCTCCTAGGGATAGAGAACTCTTTTTAGGGCGTACCCGAATGAAGACCATGTCTCCTTCTTTGAAGATTCTTTCTTGACGTTTCAAATCTGCATATGCCTTTTGTCTATCCTTGGCTGCTTGTATGTCTTGTCTTATTAACCTTATTTGATCATCCATGTCCTCCAACATTTGTCTTGAAGCTTCAACTCTTAGGGTTGGATCAGAAAAGTTTAGGGGACTTCGACAATCATGACCATACAATGCCTGGAAAGGGGTCATTTGAATGCTCTGCTGGTAAGAAGCATTGTAGGCAAATTCAACTAATGGCAAGTATTGAATCCACCTCTTCGGCTCTCGACAGTAGTATGCCCTAAGCATATCCTCAATGATTTGATTCACTCGCTCTATTTGTCCATCCGTTTGGGGATGGTAGGCGGTGCTAAAATAGAGTCTAGTCCCAATAGCTTCAAAGATAGCTCTCCAGAAGTGTGATGTGAAGAGAGAATCTCGATCACTAATGATTCTTTTAGGTAACCCATGTAGCTTGAATATTTCCTTGATAAACAATCTTGCAATGTCAGAGGCTTTATAGTTTGTCTTTACTGGAATCAGGTGTGCAACCTTGGTAAGCATGTCAACCACAACCATAATGGAATTGTATCCTCCTTGGACTTGGGGTAAGCCCACAACAAAATCCATACTGATGAACTCCCATTTCATTTGGGGGATGTCAAGTGGTTGCAGTTTTCCTGGCATCATGACATGTTCGGCCTTGATACGTTGGCAAGACAAACATTCAGTGACATATTTGAGAACGTCACCTTTAAGCCTCTCCCAATGGTAGCTCTTCCTAACTGCATTAAGAGTTTTTGCATAGCCAGGATGTCCTGCGAAAGGAGAATCATGAGCTTCCCATAATATCTTCTGCTTAAGTGACTGGCTTGTTGGTATACACAGCCTTGTTCTGTAGTAGACAAGTCCATTATCAATGGAAAATTCCTGATACTTAGCTTGTAACTTCTGATTCTGTTCCTTGGTAGATATTTCTTTTATCATTGTTTGGTAGGTCAAATCATGGCATGCTTCCTCTCTAGCTAGTTCAAGTATAGGGTTGTTTGGCATAGATACCTTTGTAGCCAGAGATCTGGCCATTGATGGATTCTGCAAGATTAGGGAATTTAGGAATGCCTTGTGACTGAGTGCATCGGCAACTACATTCTCTTTCCCTGGTCGGTACTTGATTTCAAAATCATATTCCTCCAATACTTCAATCCACCGACATTGCCTCATGTTGAGCTCGTTCTGGGTAAATCCATTTGAGACTCTTATGATCGATTACTAGAGTAAACTTGTTACCCAACAGGTAGTGTCTCCAAAGCTTTAGAGCATGGATGACAGCTAATAATTCTAGATCATGCGTGGCATAATTCTTTTCATGACTCTTCAATTTCCTTGAAGAGTATGCTACTGGATGACTTTCCTGCATAAGTACACAACCCAAGGCAAGAATGCTGGCATCAGTTACTACCTCGAACTCTTTATTGAGGTCACAAAGTTTTAGAATAGGTGCTGATACCAAACTTTGCTTCAATTTGTCGAAGCTATTTTGTTCGGGAGTTGACCATATAATAGAAGTCTGCTTCTTTAGTAAGTCTGTAAGAGGTGCTGCAATCAAAGCATAGTTTTTTATAAAGACCCTATACCATCCTGTCAAGCCAAGAAAGCTACGTATTTCTTTGACGGATACTGGTATTGGCCATTCAAGCACATCACTTCTTCATTTTTGCATACAGCTTATGAGACCTCATTGTCTCAAGGACAATCCGAAGTTGAGGTTCATGTTCTTCTTCCTGTTTAGAATAGACTAAAGTGTCATCGAAGAAGACAAGCATGAAATCATCAAGATATGGTCTAAAAATATCCTGGATTAATCTATTGAAGGTGGCACGTGCATTTGTAAGCCCGAATGACATAACCAAGAACTCAAAGTGCCCATATCTTGTATTGAAGGCCGTTTTTGGAATATTTTCTTCCTTGATCCTTATTTGATAGTAACCTGACCTGAGATCAATCTTGGAGAAGATCTTTGCACCTTGAAGACGGTCAAGAAGCTCATCTATTCTAGAAATAGAATACTTGTTCTTGACTGTTGATTGATTCAACCCTCAGTAATCAATACATAGTCGAAGTGTCCCATCTTTCTTTTTCTGGAATAGTACTGGAGCTCCCCATGGTGAGTTGCTAGGCCAGATGTAACCCTGATCCAACAGTTGCTTGAGCTGTTCCTTCAACTCAATTGCTTCAGGTATGGACATTCTATAAGGTCTCTTTGCAACTGGTGCAGCTCCAGGCCAACAAGGTCCTTCATGAGACTCTTGCTTTTGATCTAACTTGTTGAGTTTGATCAGGTAAACGGGTAATCCTTTTCTGACTCCTTTTATGATCCGAGATACTTTGGCTAATTGGATTCTTGGCACTCCTGCCTCACCTTGAGTTGTGACAAACTCCCTTTCAGAGTTTCGAAAGGAAACTTGACCCTTTCCACAGTGGATGTGGGTGTCATTAGGCTTAAGCCAATCCATCCCAAGTAGACGCTCATGGATACCTAAATTCATGACTCTGAATTTGACTGAGGTTTTCTTTCCTCCCAGAAAGAATTTCTCCTTAGCAGTTTGCCTGGTACAAGTTACCTCACGACCGTCTGCCAATTCCACAAGCAGGGTAGGTGCTTCTACGATGGCTATTCCTAATCTTTTTGCACATGCTGGTGAGATAAAGGAATGTGTACTGCCACAATCAATCAAGGTTTTGAAACCTTTACCTTGATAGTCCGATGGTGTTTGAATCACCGAGAACTGGCGATTCGGCCCTTTCTTGTGTAAAGCGGCATGG
Organism: Lygodium microphyllum; assembly: GCF_053477565.2. NCBI lineage: Eukaryota > Viridiplantae > Streptophyta > Polypodiopsida > Schizaeales > Lygodiaceae > Lygodium > Lygodium microphyllum. The sequence continues at coordinate 28,545,758 of NC_141137.1, forward strand.
ACTGTCGCTCTTTCGAATTCTGCTTCCATAGTCGGATCTTCCTCTTCTTCTTCTTCGCATCTTTGCCTATTGGCAATGTAGGCAGTTCTTCCTCTTCCACGGGCGACGGCTCCTTGACCGCGGCCTGCACCTTGGAAAGGCGTTTGACGATGTCCCCCACTGAGCTTGGGACATTGCCTTTTGAAGTGACCGAGTTCGTTGCAGTGGAAACATCGGAGGTTTCGGCCATTACTTTGAGTAGGAACAAAGTTGTTGACGTTATTTGTCCTTGCTTTCTTCCTTTGTCCCTGATTGTGACCTTGAACTCTCTTCACTTGAGGTCTGAATGCTCCTCTGTTCGGGTCACTATAGGACCAAGTTTTGTTACCCCTTGGTCTAGCTTGCACTTCCTGAATTATAGGCGCCGCTCGAATGAGTGCATCCTGAAGATCTGATGGACGCATAGATTCGAAACGGGTATTTACGAGTGGATTTAAGCCCGCGCAAAATTTGGACACCTGCTGCGTCATGTCCATCTGTGGCGCATACTTTAAGAGTGAGACAAATTTAGAGTAGTATGCATCAAGGGTGAGTCCTAGCTGTTTTAGCTTGTAGAACTCATTCATTTTCTGTGTACGATATGCAGGTGGCAAATATCTCCCCTGCACGGCTTTCTTTAACTTCTCCCAGGTAACGGACCCCTTTGAAGTCCCTTGATCCCTGCACCATTGTTTCCACCATAGTCTAGCTTCGCCGGTGAGTTTTAACTTGGCGAGCATGGCCTGATTGGTAGGTGCAGTACCAGCTGCTTCAAAGTAATCCTCCATAGATTCAATCCAAATTTCAGCATCAGGCTGGACGAATCTGCCTCTCCCGTCAAACTCGGGTGGCTTTATCTGCTTGAGGAGGAACTTCTTCTCCTGGGTCACAGAAGTACTTGATGTAGGGGGCGAATTTGGAACCTGTATCTGGGGTTGTGCCCGGATAAATGTTTTCTTAACGTGATTATATGATAATTAATCTTTAGTTCAGCTATCTCGTAAATCATGAAGCTACTTAACTTTTTAACAACTCTAATGCACAGCCAGATATTGATAAAAGAAAACTTTATTTATATTTACATGGGCGTAACCTTATACAACGTCTCGTTTGATGATAATCCAATCATTACATTCAGTTTGGGGAGAACAACGTTGTATTGCACTTGTCTACAGGAACTGTGTAATAGTAGGGTTTTGGGTCATGGATCTTTAGGAATTGATAATTCATTGGAAGTTCAAGATACCCTTTTCGTTGGAATCCATACTTCTCATGGCGGCCCAACACTTTAATCCTCTCGGCTGGGATTATACGGGTTACTTCCTCATATACATATGAGTTCATTTCAACCCTCCGACCTTGAATATATAAAGTCGAATTTACGTGAGCTTCCACAAAAATGAACAGCTTCACGACTTTCAAGTCTTCCAACCACTTGATCCTCTTTAGGTTGGTCTGTAGATAAGCGAACCGGTGGGCAGCTATATAGTAGATTCCTGAAGACCCCGTCCATCTTCGTTCTATGTATAAAGGTGATGGATTATAGATCTGCTCCAGGATGTTCATCATCCCAATTCTTTGTCTATAATGCGGAGAATGCATTGCAGTCATAAACATGACCCGAAACACCAAAAACTTGTTCCATGCTTCATAATTCTGCAAGATAGCATTGAAGATGAGGAAATGTTTGGACAGTAACAATTTCTTTATTTCCTTTTATTGAGATTTCATAAAAACAATTCCGTTGTTGGTCGACTCTGATACCAACTGTAACGTGTCCCCTAGTATCATCCAGGACACATCTTAGCAGTCCATCGGAAAGGATGTCTAGAAAGCTCCACCCGGCACTCCCTTGGAATGTTACGGGTTTTGTGATCTAGTTCTTCCCGCGTCTGCCACGTAGTGGAAGTATCCTGGCCGTTCCCACTTAGGATCGACTGGAATTAGGGTTTTCCTAATGGGTCATTGGCTAACAGCAACTAGCGTCAGACCTGAGCGAACTACTTTACGCAGAAATGCCAGGTCCGAAGCGGATTCACGCTGCACTTGGTTCAAGGAGAATGGGAAACGAGAGGGATGCAAAGCTCAACCTCTCTGCCATAAGGCATAGTCCCATTCCGTTCCCCTAAAACAGCATAGATCGGGTAAGACGTAACTCTAGGTCATCGTTCTCATTATTCCTTTTTGATGATGATGATCATTCCGCTGTTCTTCGAGATTTTTGAGAAAAGTTCCCGGCTAACCGGGACCACCCAACCGTAGGACAGACCCATGGCCCATCCTCCGCACTTTCCTCGGTTTGTTTTAGTTATGTAATTATCTAACACATTAATTTGACATATAACAATCAGCTTCTTTAATTAACCTTGTTAAGCACTGGTTCCTTCACGTAATCTTATCACGTGACATAGAAAAACAACATCAAGCAAGTTCCTTTAACATTTCATCATTTTATCTTTGAAATACAAGGAGTTCCGCCCGTAGGCTTTTCCATAATCTACCCGAAGGCTAACAAGTAATCTCCAGGGATCACTATTCCAAGCTTTCGCCCGTCAACTAGTATGCGGGCCTCGAGATCCAATCCCGAGTCACGTTAGCCTCTTGTGCAGGACCCGAAAGGCGAGGGATTACGGCCAGAGCCCCCCTGGCACCCAAGCGTCCTCCTGCTCCAAGTAGAACTCAACGGAGAGACCTCTCGCGGCGGGTTCGGTCCACGTTCCCGGTGCGGTCAAACAACCCCCTTGGTTAGGGTCAGGCAGGCAGTCGGGGGTAACTGAAGCTGCCTCTCCCTTCAGGCCTTTAACCTGAAGTATAGGTACTTATTTAATTTGTAATTCATAATTCAAACAGAGCCCTAAAATCTCTAGCAAGCACAAACATTTCCATTAACCAACCCAGTTGTATGGCAAACTGCTAAGGAAGTGTTCTTTCCTTTTTGAGTGTATCAGCACTCGTTTCCAAGGTGTCTTGTAACTTGGCAAGATCTCTTACATTCGGGTGTAGGGCATACCCAACTTGGTTAACCCTAAGATACCTTAGATATGCTAGTTTCTGGTTTACAACTTTCCTTATTTAGAAGGATATCCAAAAAAAATACGTCTTTTTGCAAGATAACTTGCGTAAGGATCTGCCGTCCTTGATGAGGGTTTTTCCCTTTTCTCCTTGTGAATCAATCACAAAATGACTTCATACATGTTGCGCAAGTCCTGCGATGGAATAATGTGTTTAGATTCTTTAAGCTGACATATGTCAGGCCTAGGGTTTCTTCATTTAAGAAGCTTAGGGACAAACCCTAGTTTCTATCTTTATGAATTTATTATCCCCACGGTAAGGAAAGTAGTCAAGTGTTTAGGGTATGAATGTTTCTATGTTTAGATTGGTTCAGTTATCTTTTGGAAGGTAATCTTAATCGCCTTGTCACGGTTTTACTATCCTTGTGACAATTAACTTTCCCAATCAATACAGTTTAATTTGGCATATAGCATAATGCCAAGGTGATACAAAGAGTGACAATTGCTCCTTTGGACAAAAAGACCTAGCTGTGAAATTGGTGTATACACACTTTATTAGTCCCAAGTCCTCAAATAGCGGGGGGGGGAAAAGAGTGTCATCCAGCAGTCCCCTTTTACATTTTCTTCCCAAATGAATTTGTATAACTAATTTTTATACTTGTTAATTCCTAACATTTAACTTCCGTTTTCTTAAAAGATGAACTTATGCCAAATAACAACAATTTCCTTGCTAAGATGTGCAGCTAGCAAAGATAACTCCCTAGTAATTTGAGCATCGAAAGAAACCTTTCTTGAATTTAGCTATTTACCATGAATCGTTGCGAAAGGAATAAGACTAATGGTGCAATATATAATTTCTACACTTTAGGAATATATTACTATAGTAAATGGTTAATCTTGCTTATAATTTTGTAATGCTTGATGCAATTTGAAGAAAGCTAATTTGTATACATTGTCGTCCATAAGCTAACTCCTTCGTTAAAAATAACTCGAACAAATATATATTTCCTTAACAATTTTTCTTTGCATGATTGACTTAAAACCGAATTAACACCAAGAGGAAAAACCTGGCTTTGAGGGGAGATATCCACATGGATACCAGGAGATGACCCTCCCGCCGCTACACCTTGGACTTTCTTCGGCGGCATCGTAGTTCGAATGTGAGATAGCCTTTTCCTTTTTCTTCTTGGAATTCCACCATCTTCTCCTTCCTTATCTTTTACCTTTTTCCCACTCTTCCTCCACTCCCTCTTTTCACTCCCTCTGCTTCCCTCCCTATCTTTTATCTCACGGCTATATTCTTCCTTACGGGGTACCATACGAGGCCATGATGATGACTTGGATTTTTAGGACATGGGAGTGTGTGGACACCGGCTTGTTTGATAAGACTAAGAATACAAAGCTCAGCTACGAGAGCACTTGCACAAAAAGATTTGAAAAGTGAGTGAAGGAATTTATGCAAGAAAAATGGAAGTCTGCAAAGTAGCCTAAGGACAAAGTAAGCTTTAGGGGTGTGACTTGAATAGTTTAAAGATAAATCCGGAGGGGAAAAGGGCAAGGGCTTAGGGGGGGAAAATTTAAACCCGGGGGGGGTAATAAGGGCTTTGGAGAGATTAAAATCCAGAGGGAAAAAAAAAACAAGGCTTAGGGGTGGATTATACCGGGAGAGGGGGGGGGGGGAAACAATGCCTTATGGGGGGTTTAAAAACCCGAGGGGGGGGGGGGGGGGGGAGGGGAGGGGGGGGAAGAACAAGGGCCTTAGGGGGGGAATTTAAAACCCCGAGGGGGGGGGGGGGATTTAAAACCTCGAGAGGGGGGGGAGAACAAGGGGCTTAGGGGGGGGGGAAATTTAATACCCCGGGAGGGGGGGAGAACAAGGGCTTAGGAAGCCCACCTTGGAACCTTCCAAGGCTTTCTGGAAGGCCCATGTGGGGGGGAAAAGGCTTTTGACGGCGTGCTGGGAGGCGGCTGCTGCGCCACGGCTCCCCAAGAGGGACTGGCGGTTGTAGATGGCGATGTGGTGGAGTCTGATGGCGACTCGTCTTCCTCCTCGACTCGGATTTATGGCGGCACGGCCCAGTCTCTCCATCCCCACAGCGGCCCCTCTCCCCTCGTTTAAATAGTGGAGGGAGGGGGATCTTCTCCTCCTGCGTGTCGACACGCATGTCCTCCCTCCCTCCACAAGCTCCACCAAGGAGCTTCATAACTCCTTCTATTCCCCTCCCCCTCCAGCTCCGGCTGGAGGGATAAGGGGGGGGGAAATAAAAAATTTTCAAAATCCTGATTTATTTTTTCCCACGCAGAATTTTACAACTAAAAATGTTTGTATTTAACCTTTACATCAAGTTATATGTTTATGCCATTTTCAAGTTCATACATGGACCCTTGATATGATTTGAATTACACATGCTAAAAGGTCCATGTTTGTTCCAACAATTGTGATCATCATGTGACTATATTCTTTCCAACTCACCTTAATACCTAACATTATTTTTATTTACTATCTTGGGCTATTAAGAGTTCTGTGGAATGATTTATTGTAAGCTTTACAACTGTAGAGCATAAGAGTTTTGGTAAAGAGTTGTATTGAGAGTTCCCTTGAACAATTTTATACTGAGCTTTACAGTTTTCAAGCACAAGCATTTTGGTAAATCTTTTTTATGAGAGTTCCCTTGAACAATTTTGTAATGAGCTTTATAGATGTCAAGCACAAGCATTTTGGTAGATCATTTTGATGAGAGTTCCCTGGAATTATTTTATCATGAGCATAATAGTTGTAGGTTTTAAAGTTATAGAGCACATGCATTTTGATAAAGGGTCCAAATAGCCATAGAATTGTGTTTCTCATGGGATGACGTTATTCACCTAAAAGACACTTGCTTCCCTTTATTTTCAAGTTTTATTGAACCAGCCAAGACACACTCTAACAAAAGTTGAAAGCATAAACAAGTATTATCACGTAATTGAATAATATCTTCATAATTTACACAATAAAATCACTTTTTTATTAAATAATCATATTAACAAAAATGGATTCAGATGCTTGAGTCATTAATCATGAAAAAGTGAGTACTCTTCCAAAAATATCATGTTAAATTGCCTAAAAGCCATGAGATAGAGTTAAAGGAAGAAACCATGACACTATTTTGAGGTATAAATAAAAAACAAATCCTCAAACACATGAGGTTCATCCAAAGGAAATATGATGGTATGAATTTGAGATGTAATGATGATGACTAGATTACTCAATCAATCTTTTTGTTATGAAGTCTATGATATGTGGCCTTTCTTTGCCATGACAACTATGTTGGAAGCCTGTTTGTAACGTGTCCACCTGTTCACTTGTAGGACAGGTCTTAGCAGCCCATCGGGAAGAGAGTCCAGAAAGCGCCGCCCGGCAATCCCATGGAATGTCACAGGATTTGCGATCTACGTCTTCCCGAGTCTTCCATGAAGTAGAAGCATTCCGGCCGTTCCCACTTAGGATCAACCTGAATCAGGGTTTTCCTAGTGGTCAAATTCCTAGAACGGTAGCTAGCGTCGAACCCTAGGCAACGAACTACTTTACGCAAAAACATCAGGGTCGAAACGGATTCATGCTGCACTTGGTTCAAGGAGAATGGGAAACGAGAGGGATGCAAAGCTCGACCTCTCTTCCCGTAAGGCATAGTTCCATTTCATTCCCCTAAAACAACATAAATCGGGACTCTAGTATCCTACATTCTAAGTCATCGTTCCTTGCTGTCAATTTCCTTCGAGAAAAGTTCTCGGCCAACCGCGACCACCCCTCCGTAGGACGGACCCATGGCCACATCCACCACACTTTCCTCAGGGTTGCTTTAGTTATCTAATTACCTACCACATTTAGTTTGACAAGCAAAAACAGCTTCCTCAATTAGCCAATTTATCACCAGTTCATTCACGTAATCTTAGCACTGACATGGAAAAGCAATGTCAAGCAAGTTCCTTTTCATCAATTGATCTTATTTATCAGTCTTTGGAATACATCATATAATCCAGCCCGTAGGCTATTCCATAATCCACCCGAAGGCAATCCATAATCCGCCCGAAGGCAATCCAATAATCCTCAGGGATTACTAATCCAAGTTTCTGCCCATAGACTAGTATGCAGGCCTCGAGATCCAATCCCAAGTCATGTCGGCCTCTTGTGCAGGACCGGGAGGCAAGGGATTTACGGCCAGAGCCCCCCCTGGCACCCAAGCGTCCTCCTATTCCAAGTAGCACCCACAGAGAGACCTCTCACAGCGGGTTCAGTCCACATACCCAGTGCGGCTAACAACCCCCTTGGATAGGGTTAGGCAGACAGTCGGGGGTAGCTAAAGCTGCCTCTCCCTCCAGGCCTTCAACCTAAAGCATTAGTTATTTTTCGAGCATTAGATTCTTTGAGCAAAGAAGAACAAATAGTGCTCCTAACTGTACAAACACAATCAATCCAGTGGTCGTTTGTTTGGCCAACTGCTAAGGTATACTTCTTTTCTCCGAATGCATCCAACATTTGATTTGAGGTCAATTGTGACTTGGCAAGATCCCCAAGGATTTTGTTGCTTGTTTACCCTTTTATCCTTGGGTTAGGGTTTATACCCTGTTAACCCAATCAACAAATACCTTAGGTTTCCTATTAGGGACAGTAAATTCCTAGGCAATCTCGTGCCCTAACTTTATTGGTCAATTTCCTGCTAGGCAATGCATAACTTCCCTAACTTGGCAAATCAGTCCAAAGAAGGGTGATGTAGTAGGATGACTACTCATCCTCTTGCAATTTAGTATTGTACTTAGAATCTACCAACCTTGTTCCAAGGAGTGGCAAATCTATCTTGTGGTTTAAACACAAAACCATGCAACGTTGCAACTTGTTGCATGAGACAAGTGTCGCATCTAACTTGTGGGATCGTTTCCCCCATTGCTTGGTATTCCTTGGTCAAGGATACCTTGGTCAAGATGTAGGGTTTGGGAGTCTTCTTGACCCAACCCAACCCTAACCTTACTAGGTCGACAACGTTTGGCCCTAAGGTTTCTAAATCCATACGAAGGTCTAATCTTTGGCTAATTGATCCTTAGGGTAAAAACCCTAGATCGTTCTTGCATAGGCATTTAGCTAACCCTAGCATTCTATGAATGTGGGTAGGATCTTTCGGATTGGAAGTATTGACTTGGCATCCCAAGTGCGATATTAGGCAAAAATTTTAACGTACTAAACCCTACCTAGCACTTTGAAGTGTTCGTCGTACCAACTAGTTATGCTTTTAGGAATCCCTTGAGGGTTATGCCATTAAAAGTGATTTATCTAAAATGATCTAATTGTCTTGTGATGAGAATGATCTTTTCTTAGAAGAGATGCAAATACTTTTCCTAAGAGATGCAAATAAATAAATTCAAGATACAACATTCCGTGTAAGTATGCGAATCATAGACTTTTCCTTCTATGCAACTATAGGGTTTGCAATGATCATTAATGATGCAACCGAACCAAGCTTTATTAATGATTGAAAATTTAGAACTAGCTCGTATAGAAACCTACATTGAGTTTCAACGAGAACTATACCTATAAACCTTTTGTCCAATGCATTGAATTCATGATTTAATATGAAATGCATCTTTTTCTAAAACAACTTCGATAAAGAAGTTCATGCATGACGAATGTCATAAGACTATTGTTGACTTAATCCATTCAACGGCACTTAACCTGACTTAAAAATGCAAGCATCCTCGCATGCAACAGGTAAGTTCATGGTTTCCTTTTCATGCAATGCAATTCTTTGGACAATATTCAAGGGTGTCTAAGATTAACCTTTATACGAATCACGTTCATGGATTTTAAATCATAAGTGCAACATGCGACAAGCTCTATCCTTCTTAGCACGATCCCTCTTCTAATTTATGCATTATACATTCAAGGGGATTGCCACTACCCTTGTTGATGGGAGTGCAAGCAATTTCAATTAATCGGCAGGCACTAAACATTGTAAATTGAACGGATGAGTGCATTTAACTTTTTCTAAAAACCATCGTGCTTAAATGCAGTCCTTTCATGCAAGAAATACAATTGGAACCTGGGCATGAGGACTCGCAGCGATATCTACGTATAAACTTGGGTTGGAGGCTCCCGCGTGTGCACCTTGCGTCTTTTGTTTGGGGGCCATCGATGACATAGACTCTTGACTTCGCAAACTCATCCTTGCCTATCCGATCTACGAACTCCCTCCAGGGTTTGGGAAATCAGCCTCAAAATCTGCCTATTCCCTCCCTTGCGCAGAAATTCTCTTTGCAAGGCGTGGTTATAAAAACCCGGGAAAAGCTATGTGTACAAGGCTTATGAAAGCCTTGTTAGAAGCTTCTAAAGAAGCTTCTTGTGTTCTATGACAGCAACATGACGTGGAGAGAGAAAGTAAGATGATGATGAGGATAAGGATGAAGGTAATGATGATGATGGCGATGGGGGTGGGGTAGATGGCAGCAGCGCTGCAACAAGCGGTAGTAGGCAGCAGCCTCGCGGACTTCACAACGGCGATGGCGGCAGCATGGCTACTCACGATCCTCCCTTCCTTCCTTCCTTCCTTCGTTCCTCCCCCCAAGCTTAAGGGGGAGGCTATATAGAGTAAGGGGGGGGAGATAGCCTCCCACGTGGTTGGCTTGCATGCTTCCTCTCTCCCCCATGCTCTCCACATAACACAAGGTTTCCTCCATACTCCCTCTCCCCGCCATGCATCGGCTGGGGGGAGGGGGTTAATAATAAAAAAATTTGCACAAAATTTACCATTATCCATTTACCTTTTCCTCAAGAAGGGTGTTCTCATGCGGCCTTGCGGTCTTCAAGCCGTGGCCTCTTATGCACCATACGGGTGGAGTTTATTAACGCGCACGCGGGGTAAGCACTTAACCACCTCAATTACCGATGCGTGAGATTATGTTAATTTGCTTTTTGCACGGATTACGGGTCTTCAATATTTCAAGGCGGAAATATTACACTGTTTTTCTCGACTTTGTGAGTTTGGTAATCAACATAGAAATGGGCATTCTTGTCATTTTCAAAGATTTTACATTGTGAAGAATCAAAAATAAATTTGAGCTTTCCATAGATTAATGAGAATGCTCCAACACCACTTATAAAGGCCCTTTTCTCGATTAGTATGTAGAAGTCATGTAAAACCCATGATTAAGAGGTGTGTATCATTTTTTTTACTAAACTAATTCAAGTCTATCTCATCTATAACACAATTAAATGAAAAATATAATTTGTTTAAGAAGGAATGATGTAAGTTTCCATCCATCCCAAGAACAATTTAAAATTCTGCAAATTGTTTCTTAATTGAAAGTGTTTTGGAATGCACTGTAATATGTTCCATAATGGTCAAAGATTCCATTTTTGGAATCAAGCAAGAGCTTTTACACCTTTCCCAACATAAGAACGTGCATCCCCTTTAAAATGGATTTTCTCACATGCAACTTGAAGTATAACAAAACCCTTGTTCAAATCAAAGTCCACCAATTGCATTATATGTCAATTTCAAAAGAAAGATGCTATTAAGTAGAATCTTACCATATCTTTCCTACTTTTTAAAGGAAAAGCATGCAATAACTATAAAATACATCCCACATGTTTCTCAATACATAACAAAAATACTTGGTGTATACAAATTCAACACATGAACTAATTTACTTGTTCTTAATAGGATAAGAGATCACACACACAAAATAAATCACATATATTTCTTCTTTCTTGAGTTACTCTAGATTAGGTCTATTGATATAAAGCACTATTGAGCTATGTCATCTCATGTTACAAGCATAGGCAAACAATGGGTTGTTTAAGAAAGTTGCGAGAACCATTTTGATCATGAAGAGGAAAAACACATTTGTTTTTTATGTGATGTTTTTATTTTTGAATTGGGCAATGCCAACTATCCAAAGGGCCATTCAACTTGAAGGTTAAGATAATTTGAAGGTATGATGCCTCAAAGCTAACTAGTTGACAATTCAAACTACTAACTTTCAACTATGCACCCACATGTCCTACCGACAGGGTTAGTTTCTTGTTGGTTGGAGAGCAATAAAACTTAAACAACTCTCCTTTTGTGTTAAACAAACTTATTATTCATAAAGGTCTAGATTAGTTAATGTAGATGTGGTTCTTGGGAATAAAGCCAGATGACATTGAAACACACGTTTTTCCCTTTGAAAATCTTGACCATGTGTTGCAGGTACAAAGTTATAACATTTTCTATATTATGTAACTATTCAATATTATTGGTCAATAGAAGGGATGCATGTTGTAGAATTGGTTAGATGTACATGTAACAAATATGTTTTAGACAAGTAAAATGTCATATGTATCATGGTTAGTCATAGAAAACATGTCATTCAGGTAGGTAAGGGCTTTGTATTTGTTCTTTTCTCATAACATGTGATCATTGGAGAAGAACAACTAAGTTCACATGTAAAAGCATTTCTTTTTCAACACAAAGTCATATACCACTATGCATTATGTTTTAGTACCCCAATTGTCTTGAGCTTTGTTTATAAGCTGTAAACTTTGGTACACTTTACTTTGAGACTAGAAACTCGAGGAATCTACGAGTGTTTAAAGAACCTCGTAGTTAATGGTGGAGAAGAACCTACATTACACAAAACTTACAAGTTGCAAGCTCATGAATTTTCATCTCCACTATCAACTTTGGTTATGGATCAACAAATGTTTATATTTAGAAAAGTTTGGTAATATACCTTAAGAGAGTTTGCATGCTCAAGGAGGTTATACAATAAAAAGTGCATGCTCGCAACAGGGAAGTGATCTTGTGTAAGATAATATTTTAGCCCCTACAATGAGATTTGGGCAACTAGAAAATTCAGTCCCTATAGTGAGACTTGTCTATCCTACTCAAACAAGTATCCAAAACCAAAAAGATGTTTGACTTCTATACCATTGGAAAACTTTAAACATTTGGCTTGTTGAATACAAAGGTCCCATTATAGCCACTAATCGAAACATCTTATGGTGACAAAGGTCTCCTTTTTTATTAGTGTGCACACACAGGGTACGGGGCTGCTTGCTAGTGCACTAAAGGCTAATAAAAGCATTGCTTGTATGGGCTTAATACAATCCTCTTTACACATAGGGCTAAGTCCACATTGGCTTTCTTGATTGCAATTAGTGCATCCCTAATCATTTTCTTTATTCTTTTGGGCAGAGAGCTTACCTACCTATAAGTTGTCTATGCACTTTTTGTTAGGCCCTAAAATGGATTCCACCAATCAATAAAGGACTTGCAAATCACCGATATGTAAAGTCTAGTATACATAAGCCCAACTACCAAATCAACATCAAAAGTTATCCACTACCATGTTTATAAAAGGCAATACACAAGATTGCCATCCAAATGTGTATGGGCAAAACATGCATTCAAAGAGTGGACAAGATTGCTACGTGAATAAGTGTGCTCACAAAACAAGCATCCATTTCGAATGCCCATGGTGGTGTGTAACTAACCTTATGTTTCTTAGCCCCATGTTGCCCATGAACATCTTTTCATAGAAGGTGGTGGGCCAAGGCCATCCAATGTGTAAAAGACTTAGAGACCCATAAACTTTCAAACATCCCAAGCTAGCAAAGGGGATCCTAGCCCGGGGTAGTTTGAGTGTGGGTTTATTATTAATGCCGGTGAGTGAGTTCAAACCCAAGTGGTGCTTCCCCAATGGCTTAAATCTATCATCATCCAAACATCCCAAGCTGAGACCAAAAAGTTTTGAGTGTGGGTTCAGTACTGCGGCTGCTTGAGTTCAAAACTCAAGTGGTGCTTGAGTGCTGCCGGAGAGAGAGAGAGAGAGAGAGAGATTATCTGGATAACCGAGGTGAGCGTGGGCTAACAGCAGAATCAACAAAGCAATGCCTCTGCAAAACAATTAACGTGTGGCTTATGAAAATTAGGGTTACTGCAGACAACAAGACACAACTAAAACGCGCGCGCGCATGAACACACAAACACCCGCACACCCACACACACCACAGACACACACTCTCGCTCTCTCTCTCTCTGTCTCTGTCGATGTGAAAATTATGACCATTATACCAGAGTCGAAGAACAAATTCTTACCCGTATTTGCAGCCGCCGTTGAGTGTGATTAGGCTCCTCTCTCTCTCTCTCTCTCTCTCTCTCTCTGGGCTTTGACATGAAGAAGAGTAAGCACGCATGGCCTCCGCCTGATGTATTATTAACAGTCCGCGGACAGTTTAACATTACATGCGTGCAGATCACCTGAGAAACGGTTCAGTGACAAGACTACATGTGCTCACTCTCTTCTGTCAGAGCCTTTCGAATCGTGAAAGTCAGTCGGATAGTAAGTACTTGCAGAGAATGTGTAGTACGGGCCGATTCTAATACCCACTTCCAATGTTAAATTAAAGCTTTTGATATATTTCTTGGTATAAAGGAAATTAAAGGAACTGTGGAGACCTTATTGAAAATGAGAGAGAAAGAGAGAGCATGCCAAATGGATCAACATGTAAATTGAAAGGATCTAAGCAACATTAGAGGCATGTATAATTGGAAAGCACCGATAAAAATCTAAGAAGTCTCTGGCTCTTTGGAAGGATGAACTATAAGATCTAATTTCTTCAAGTCATGTCTCTCTTCATGTCTAACTACTAATGCTTATGGTCATTCTTTATTGAAGGACCATGCATTCTACGTGTTGTAACTTGTAAGTACAACTTGGAGAGTGAGTTCTAGTACAAGTTAGTATATTAGATTAACATAGCCACTAACATTGTGTTGTATTGTGTGGATCGAACCAAGGACTCTAAATCTTTGAGAATACTTAGCTTTATTGCTTAAATTGACAAGAGAAATTTGGTTTGCTAGCCCACCTTGTTAATCAAACTTGTGCAGTTTACCATTTCATGAAAGGCTATGTTAATACGCCCAACATCTTCCAACATTCAATCAATCTCCATTTTTTGTCCTCTAGCTTAGAAAATTCCAAAATTCTTTAACCTTGATAACTTTGATGGAAAGAATGATTATATTTCTAGTATTACATTCAAGATCTTTATAGTGCACACCTTTCAAGCACATTAGTATTAAGTTCAAACAGTATGAATATATACACTTTTCTAATGTCTAGAATAATAAATCATGGACTAGTAATATGTTCTTGATAGATACCAAATGTAGCCTTTACTACCAGCCAAATAGAACATAGTGAGTCTATATTAGTATGTATATATCAATCTCCCGCATCTTGCTCATTTGCAAGAATTTTTTATTGATGTATGCCCTCAGGCAAAATCTCAAGATGAAAACCTATGTCTACATGTAGATGCTCATGTCCATCAAAGTCCTCATCTACTATAGGTTCCAATGCTTAGCCCATCATCCTCATCCTCATCTGATGAAGTATAGTTTGAAGCTAGTGTCTAGCTCTCATATAAGGATTGGTTTAGAACTACCAATCTCAATCCTTAGCATCTCCACACTCTTCATCTAGGTGGCAAGGCATCAATTGATCAAAATGGCATCCAACCATTTTGGATCCAAATATCTTGTGGGTAAAATATAGCTTAGCTATTAGTAAAATTATAATATAAGATAATAATTTAAAATTATACTTCCATAGAGCATTATAGAAAACTATATGCACAATGGAACTTATACACACCTACTCTCACTCTTGTGAGTAAAGGCTAGAATGTTCTTGCTTCCTTTGTCGAGAATATAGTGACAAGAATAGGTAAATTTAGCTACCATGATAAAAACTTTGTGCTTGAAACCAGATATCAACTTTCCTTGCATTTTGAAATAACTTATAACTCAAAACACTTGTACAATCTTGAAAAATCATCACCATTGAAGAAGACATTCTTCATAGAATTCATTGGGTTTGAAAGTGTGTGGAATTATCATATTGTGTCATTTACACGCCTCTTGTCTTCCCTATACAAAAGACATGGAGTAGGAAATAAAGTATGTATGTCATTCACCCTTAGCTCATGAATTCTCTCAACTTGTTCTAGATTATCCCTTACCCCTTTTTCTCCTTATAGTATTTATGAAATCAAATTTTGTTGTCACTATACTTTTGAAATGTGAAATGGATCCAATGGCTAGTTTGCTCTAATACATAAATTGATGAAAGATAGCATGTCTCTTTATGCTAGAACTAAGTAGAGATGATGCCATGCATCATGCCATTCCCTTGTACACCAAGCTCTAGGATGGGTATACATTGGATGTTGTAGATGAAGCTCACATAGGTATTTGCTAGGCTTCTCACATACAATGTTTGTAAGAAACATAAGATGCATGCTTGAAATGGTGGTCTACATGTGGGACACACACGATACTCTTTAATGTTAGAACAATGCACTATGAACCCTAGATAATCATGCATCATATATAATGGTGCAATGTGTTTCCTATTTGGTTTAGAACTACGTAATATTAAAAGGAATTTGGCATAATCGAGGCATAGTCTATGCATGTACTATTGTGTCAATCATGATTGCTCCATCAAGATAGATGATTCTACAACATGGAATGTCATGTGCAGACCAAATATCATAAGTGCATTTTAGTGAGAATATATATTATGATTGGTATGATTAGTCAAAATATATTTGATAGAGGTGATTACAAACTTCAAAAAGATTTTCCCAAC